>NW_022680355.1:7485145-8150145 GCF_004115265.2 Rhinolophus ferrumequinum | reverse complement strand
TAGATGCCCCAGGCCAGAGGCTTTCCAGCCTGGCGCTGCCACAAGGAGCACCAAGCACAGCTCAGGCCTGTCTGACGCCAAAGGAGACTCTGAAATGATACGTTTGTTCTGCTTTTACTGCCGCATTTTTTAAAGAATTGCTACACTAGAATGAATAGATTATGAGTAAATAAAAAGAAGCTGTCAGTCTCTTTGAAGGTTGTGTTTAAAGGGACTTGCCAAGTCAGGACAGAAGAGTGACAAGATAGAGACCCTGGTGTTTTACAGGCTCAGCCCGGCTCTTCCGCTTCATCTGCACCGCACTAAAGGATGTGTTGAAGCATTGAATCACAAAAAAAGTGGCACACAAAATAAAAGGTGCCACATCACAATGATTGTAGTGTTTTAACTGCCGAGTGCCACATTACCCAATCCAATTGAAACGTAGGTCTACACAGCCCAAGGAAATGGTACAATACTTACATAACTTATAATTAGAAGTCTGCCTAACATTTGACTTTCTAATGAGTGTAATGAGATTACATGCCTGATAGAAGCATTTGTGCAAAAGCAACTTTCGTGTTTAATGAGGCCCTAATACAGGTCAAAATCAAATTATTTTCACTCATTCCCAAATTCTCTCCAGTGTGAAATCTCCATCTTTGAGGGGAAGGCCGCGAAGGCTGAAAGGGGTAAGAGGGTCCACAGCAAAGGGCCTCCTCGGCGCTTCGCGACCCAGAATCTCCGCGTGTCTGGCTGGGCTGCGCTGCGGGGTCGGGCTTGCGGCCTTGCTTTAATTGCTCTTGGACGACATCCATGGCACCCGCGGTGCGCGGGGAACCCCTCGGTGGGTCTGAAACTAGGTTAAAGCAATTAGCATGCTGCCGACATATTGTCCTTCAGCAGGGCCACGGGTACCGGGGAGTTCCTGATTGTACCTTGGAGGACTAGGCCGGGGCCAGGGGGGAGTAGCGCCTCGCCCGGCCTGCGCCCGAGTCGTGCGGGGGCGGCGGTTCCGAGCGAAGGCGCGCGCCTCCCGCGCGCGACCCCGTTCCGCGCCTTCCCTTCGTGCCCGCGGCGTCAGAGCGCGCGCGGGACCCTGCTCAGCCGCCGCAAGTCCGAGCTCCGACAGACAGCGGAAGACGCCGGGAGTGCAGGGAAAGTGTGGTAGCCGAAGAGAGTCGCGGCAGACGGGGTTTCCAGGGCTTCCGGCTGAGCTACCCCGGCCGCGCCCTCGAGTTTCTCCCGGTCGCTAGGGGGCGAACCTGCGCCCTCCGCTCGAGGCTGGCCTTCTCCCGAGTCGGCTTGCCAAGGAAGACGAGATTCTGTCGGAGGCAAAATGCAATCAGTTTTAGAAATAAGCCCTTGCAGAAGTGGCTGAAGGAGAGGGCACGATCCTTCTCACCTTACCTAAAAGACCCTGGATTTTGTTGGGAGGCATCCGAGGGGTCTTCCGGTCTCAGCACCCACCGTCCCCTACCCCATCTCCTTTAAGAGGTTACGTCAGAGTTCCACGTACCTGATGCTGCAGAAGGGATAGGCCACAGGGCAGCTCAAGAGCAACCCTTTCTCTACAGCCCACGAAAGCAGAAAGACCCCTTCCCTAGGCCATGCCGGAAACTAGCCTCCTGTTCCCACCGCACACAGAGCATTCACTTCGCACACTGTGATTAGGCAGGGTCGGTGACCTTGGGTGAGGCAAACATCGTCTCGGAGCCTCAGCTTTTCCTCTCCGAAAAATGGCAATACTAAATACAGCACGACCTACTTGCCGCATAGGGTGTTTGGAAGCTAGGATAAAAATACAGGCAAGTCACTATTTAGGGCAGGCGATGCAGATGAAGGTTGCTTTTAAGAGAGCTGAGCCCTGGGAATAGGGTTGGACATCCCTCACCTTCTAACGCCCTCCTTTTAAGCTAAATCTTATTAAAATGTGATTTCTTACTAGATAGCTGCGTTTTGAGTCTCTGGTCTAGTTACCTTTTACAGAGTGGGTTAATTCTTTTTAGAGATATAGCTACCACCCCCATCATGTATTAAACAACTTTCAGAAAAATGTGTAAATAACATTTATTAACATCGCTTAGAAATAAACCACATCTGACAATAAATTATCATGAAGTTTTCTGGCCAGAGTTCTTCCAACAATGCAAAGTTCTGCCAAAGGTGCTGGGGGAAATCATAGGCTATTGCATATTTTTAGAAAATCAGGATAAATTATATAAATTATATATTTAAAAAGAGATCATCTATTTCATTAACTTGATAGCATAATAAATAGATAAATAACAGTTGATTGCCATTAGAAAAATGTGATTCTTAAATTACATTTACATTATATTTACATGTACAATATGCACAGAGACATAATCAGATCCTCAGGCAAGTCTGGGATTTCTCAGGACACAAACTCAAAGGGCGGTTCATTTTCTATGTTATTGAAGGAAGATTTGCTGTTGAGTTTTCTGGGGTCCTCTGGGGTCCACACTTTGGCTGTTCGGATAATATTTTGTTCTTTCAGTTGCTTTTCATCAGTCCATGAAAGAGAGTGTCCTGCAAGGGGAGGGAGGCCATAATCCGGGTCGCTGGGGGAGGGGGACCCTGAGGAAGTGAAAAGAGAAAACAGACTGTGAATGTCCAACTCTACTCCCAGTGGAGCCCTCCGGTTCTTTAGGATTTCCTCCCCGACACCTCGATAGGAGTCTTAGGTTACATTGGAATGACACTCTTCCTCCACCCCTCAAGCCCCCAGCGCCCCCTCCCCGGAACCCCAGGAGCTGCAAGTCCATCGAGGTCTTGCGCCCTCTGAGCCGCGGTCAAAGTGGCAGAAAAAATATTTGAGAAAGGCCAGCTCGAGCTCAAGGTCGCCGGTGCCCACGGACCATCTATCCGTTGGTCGACTTGTCGGTCTGTTCATCTAGCCCCTCTGGGACCTTCCCATGCCCATCCCCGTCTTTCCGAGCTGGAATGCGGACGCACTTACGGGTGCCCCGATGGCAGATGATGACCTTGTGGGCCTGGCTGCCAGGGCTGTCCCCGCCCAGGCGGCCGCCGCCGCCGGGTCCCCCGCCAACACCGGCGCCGCCGCCGCGCAGGGGCAGGTCGGCCTGCACCAGCTCGCTGAGAAAATTGATGTAACCTATGGCCAGGCGCAGCGTGTCCACCTTAGAGAGGCGCTTCTCGTAGGGCAGCGTGGGAATGTGCGAGCGCAGACCCTCGAAGGCGTCGTTGATGGACTGCATGCGCCGCCGCTCGCGCACGTTGGCAGCCTGTCGCAGCTGCTGCAGCTCGGCCTCGGAGCGCACCCGCCGCCGCCTTCGCGCGGCCGCCGCTCCGCTCAGGCCGCGTAGCCGGGCCCCCGGGGACAGCACGGCCGCCCCTGCGCACGGGTAGGCCAGGCACGACGGCGGCGAGCCGGGCGAGTAAGGGAAACCGCCGGGGGGCGCCCCCGCCTCGAGGCAGTAGCCGCCGCCGCCGTCGTCGGGCTCGCCGGGCCCCCCCGAGGGCGGCGCGGCGAGCGCGTGCGGGGCAGCTGAAGGCGCGGGCTGCAGCAGCAGGCACGCCCCGTCGCGGTAGCAATATTCGTGCAGCTGGTGACTGAGGAACTCCACCTCGGCCTGCTCTTCGGCCAGCAACTCATCGCCGTCTTCCAGAGGGTCCCGAGAGGACTGGTCAGTGAAGAAGTCCTCCTCGTCAAAGTAAGGAGACGGGAAGGCGTCCAGGCCCCCGGGGAAGTGCTCTAGCAGCACGGCGTCCATGCTCTGCGCTGCCGTGGGCCCGAGGGAGGGACTGGTGGCCTGAGGTGGTTCTCTGAAAGTTTGATGTTGCAGTTCTTGCTCGTCTGGCAGCCTTCTCCCTTCCTCTCTCCCGGGTCCTGCGCGGGAGGCAGTGGCGCTGGCCCGCCCGCTTCCCACCCCCGGCCTCCCTGGAGTGCTGCGGCTGCTGCGCTCTGGCGGCGCCCGCGCAGCGCTGGGGAGGGCTGTGGCCGACTTGCTGCAGCTGAGGGCCGGCACGCGAGGATTCTTATAACTACATCCACAGGCGCGTGCCAGGGACCCGCGGCGCCAGCCAATCACCGAGTGCGGGGTGCCGGCGGGGAGGAGGCACGGGGGCCCGGCCCGCGGCGCGGGGGCTGGGGAGGCTCTCCTAGCGGTGGGAGCTCCTAGGGCAGGGAGGAGGCGGGGCCGGCGCGGCCCGGGGCTCCTCCTGCTCCTTTCCGCCTGTTCCTCCCGCGGGTACCTGCGGCGCTCGTGGCTCCAAGGGCGCTTGCAGCCCGCGGCGCCTGCCGCCTGCCTGCGCGCGAAGCGCAAAGCTGGGCCCTCCCGCCCCAGGGCTGGGGCAGCAACGCGCGGCGTCATCGCGCAGCTACAAAAGGCCCTAGTGGTACGCGCCAGTGGCCCAGACGGCGTTAGCGGATGACCCACGGAGCTCGCTCCTCCTCAGCGGTGGGCGCAGAAACTGCCAACAGTCTGGGCGGTCCGCGTTGGGGAAATTCTCCATCCCCATACCACGGGCGAGGGCGGGCTTCTGGCCTGAGTTCGGTTCCGGGCTTCTATCAATCTCTTTCCCGGACCTTTAAAGGACTCTTGTAAAGTTGGCACAGTGGGCGGGTGGGGTTGGAAGGTGACGTGCTCCTGCTCCCCAGGCGTTCCAGACGCTGCGCGCAGGGGCCGGGGGTGCGCGCCTGCGGGCCGCTGCTCCGGAGCCTGACTCTGGTGCGGGCGCCTGTCCCCAGCGACGCCGGCTTTGGGGTGGGCCTCCCCTCCCTTACCCCGCCCCGGGAAAGAAATGGGGCCACAGGAGGGGCTGCCTCGGAGGACAGCTCAGTGGGGCACGTTTCTTCGGAGAGCAAATCGAGACCCTAGGGGTTCGCAGCAGTAAAACCTGATACAAAAGAAGTCAATTGAATTGTCTGCTCCGGAGCAGTCCAGAGGGAGGGCGTGGACGTTAAAGGGCAGAGTGTGACCGTTTTCAAAGCCTGAGTCTCTCACCTTTCTGACGCCACCGGAACCATCCTTTAATTTTTTTTCTTTTCTTTTTTGACCTTACAAACAACAACAACAACAACAACAACAACAACACACACACACACACACCGTAAGCGCTCTGCCCCAAGACACACTTTATAACAGACTCCGATGCAACACAAATTCCTCAGTTTAAGAGCAACAAAGAAACACTTTCCAGGTCGGGGCAATTTCTGGCTCCAGCTTCCACCATGGAGAGTTAAGAAGTGCTGCGTCTGGCGCGTGTTGTCTCAATAGCGGACTGAGAGGCACGTCTTCCTTTTTCATACCCTTGTCCCACCAGAGGCTTCTAGTGGGTGTTGAGACTCCTCCCAGCATCCAAGTTCATGCCTCTTAAGAACTGCAATTTAAACAAGCTTCTTGGTTTTAGACTTTACACTGTGTTTAACTGAATTCTAAGACCAAAAAGTTAAGAGCCAAAGATATATAAGATCAGAGATTAACCAACCTTGAACTGGCAAGAACCCCAGACAATTTTAACCCAAAGACTTACTATTTTTCAGCAAATTCTTTCATGTGTTAGCTTCTTAGCCCATGCTCCTTTGTAGTGAGGTGATTATCTTTAAACCGATGTAAATGTGGACAGGTTCCCTGTGTCAGAGCCCCCGCTGCAATGTCCCAAATTTAGATTTATCCTTCTCACCTCAAAGATGAGGAAACTTTTGTGTGTGGGGCTGTGGGGGAGGGTGTCAAGACCAGGAGGAGGGAGGTCAAAACCACTGGCCAGCTGGTGGTGTGCACCCAATTCTCTTTACATTGAAAAGTACTTCCTCCTATTCCCTCACTTGGTTAAGACTAAAACCACGTGGAACGTGCACTGGGGACAATCTGACGACTTGGAAGAGTAACAAATAACCAGGCTTCAATGCCTTGTCCAAAATATGGATGACCATGCTGTGATGGAAAAACTGGATTCCAGCCTACGAACGCTCTCTTGCAGAGTCTGAGAGGCCTTCTCTGATAGATCTAGATGTCTCTTGAGAAAGTGTGTTTGTGTCATGGACATGTGTATGTGTGTGTGGGGGGGTGGATTGGGGACATGGGAGTCAGTGAGCGTGTATATGGGTTCTTTTTACCCATTGTGCTTTTAACAGCTTCCAATGAAAATCATCTTGCATATGTTTGCTGAGTTCCTGGAAGAGTACAGAAACGTTCCTTGGGCGCCCAGGTGAACTAATGGGAAGTCCACTTCTGGCGGGAAACCTTATTGTCCTATGAGGTGGAGCAGAGCTAGCATGGAGGTTCTGGGCAGCTCCTGAGGCTGCATAAGCATAGGGTAGGAGGAAGGAGAAGACACTCACTTATTCCAGACATGACCCTCCTCACCCTCTCTCTTCACACCCCTGCCATTTTCCCCCCTTAGGGGTTTGCTCGCTGTCTGCAGACTGGTCCCATTGGGAAATGAGGGCTAGGCCTGCAGACACTGACTGATACTGGGATACTGAGCATGCACACACACACACACACACACACACACACACACACACACACACCTGTCCTTAAGCAAGACAAGGCCATTCTCTTCTCTAATAAAAAGAAGAAAGACTTTACTGCTAATAAAGGGCATTTTCTCTGGGTCACTGGAGGTCACAACAATGTGGATGGCTGCCCTCTGACTCCCGAAGCAACAGGTTGGACAAGGAGATGGCTGGGCTTGCCAGGATAGAGGCCCCAACTCTCATTCCAGTCCCACCCTCCTTACTTCCTAGATCTTCTGGGCAGTGAGGGGCATGGAGAAGGGACAAGATCAAAAGGTTCCAGGTACTTCCTGAAGAGCAAGACAGAACTGCAAGCCTCTCCACCCTCTGTCCTTAGGAAAGATGTCCCCTCAGCTTCTAAAGAACCCCTGCCTCATTCTAAACTAACGTTATCCCGTAAGGTGGGCAGTGGCAGGGGCGCTTGGTTCTTTTTAGTGCCAAATCCTGGCGAGGCCTCGAGATTTTTTCAAGTCTTTTGAAAGAGGCTCACAGTGCCACCTCTTTTCCTGGGGCCAGTGGACTCTCACCACACCTCCGGGGGCTGCTCGGAAGCCTCATGACATCTTCAAGGTGTTCAGTTCCAGGAGAACTTCTGGCAAGGGCCACTGAGCACCGAGGAAGCCTGGGGGCGCCTCTTTATTTCCCTCTCTCTCTCTCTCTCTCTCTCTCTCTCTCTCTCTCTCCCCCACACACACACTCTCTCCCTCCCTGCCTCACTCCCTACCAGGCATCTCAAGGACCTGAATACTTGTTCATTTGTTTCCCATCATACATTTTGAGAGTCTTTTCCCAGCTTCTAGGAACAATGACTGGAAGGTTGGAGGCCAGGTCCCTGGCTCTTTCCCAGGGTGAATTTCCGGCAGAGCCCACTAATGAAGAGTGTGGCCTCCATGCTCTCCATCCTTCAGCTTCCCCTTCCTACATTCCATTCCCATAGTGCTCTGTGCTGTGGCGGCTCCAGGTTTCTGTGGAGCTTAAACTCCTACAGCATCCCACTCCTCGTTTAGTGCTTGCAAGCAGGTACTTGTGGATGTACTCCTGGTTTGTCTCCCAACTTGAGAATGGATCTGTGTTAATTCCTCCTGACCCAAATTGTCCCCGTCCCCACTCACAAACACAGAGGTGATGTCAGGTGGCTGGTTTGTCCTCTCTTGTGTCTGTTTCCCTTTTTCTCCCATTCCTCCTCCTTCCCCCAATCTGGGAAACCTTTCTTCTCCCCACTTGAGTGCCCATATCAACCCACACTTTATCCCTGTACTCATAGAAAGGATTTGAAAAATAGAATCACGGGTTAATGCTGAAAGGTGTCTGATGTCCAGAGAGGTTCAGTGACTTCCTAAGGTTACACAGCAGGTTGCTGTTAGTCTCAGTCTACCTCAGCCCCGTGCTGGTTCCACTGGCTCCTGAGAGCAGATTCCATCCCCGCTTCCACTCACACATAAAATGTGTATTTATATTGATATGCAATGTAGTCGGCAGAGGATCTGTTGTAAACTGGCTCAGATTTCCAAGTACCACTTTCCTGGCCTCCAGCCCTGACTCTCCAGAGTCCTGCCTGTACTTCCGGAAGTGCTGAGGAAAGAATCACTGAATGGTGCAATTCCCAGTGTAAGACAAAGTTTGCAAACTTAAATATGTGATCATGAGACTTTCTCTGCCCCCCCCAACCCCCAAGTCATACTGTATAGATTATGGGTGATTTTTCTCCTCAGAAGGTCCACTATGATCATGTGACATTTTATTCCATCCTGGAAATGACTGGCCTTGACTCAGCTCAAAAGGCCTTCCTTGAACTAACCCCTGCCTGGCTTCCATTCTCCTCACGTATGAGGTCTGACGATTAAGTTCATGAACTTGTTGCAATGATGTTGCTCACCTTGTTTGATATCAGAGGGATTATTCATTATGAATTTGTACCAACTGGACAGTTAGCCAAGTTTACTATTTGGAAGTGCTGAAAAGGCTACGTGAAAAAGTTAGACGACCTGAACTTTTCACCAACAATTCATGGCTCTTGCATCACGACAATGCACCAGCTCACACGGCACTGTCTGTGAGGGCATTTATAGCTGGTAAACAAATAACTGTATTGGAACACCCTCCCTACTCACCTGATCTGGCCCCCAATGACTTCTTTCTTCACCTGAAGATAAAGGAAATATTGAAAGGAAGACGATTTGATGACATTCAGGACATCAAGGGTAATATGACGATAGCTCTGATGGCCATTCCAAAAAAAGAGTTCCAAAATTGCTTTGAAGGGTGGACTAGGCACTAGCCTCGGCGCACAGCTTTCCAGGGGGAGTACTTTGAAGGTGACTGTAGTGATATTCAGCAATGAGGTAGGTAGTACTTTTTCTAGGATGAGTTTGCGAACCTAATTGTCAGACCTCGTATTTACTTCATCCTCAATTAACTTTTCTTTTCTTCAGATGCTATCATGATCTCTCTCCGGTGTTCTTTGTTTCCCTCCTATTCTCCTTTTCACTATTCTGAGCTCCTTAATTGGTTTGAAGACCTTATGTTTATTCTGTCCTAAGATAGGTAGGAGGAATAAGACTAATGTTAGCAAAGATGGGAATGAGCGTTTGGGAGGACTTTCAGATGTTTATCATTCACCCTCATAATTCTGCAAGCTGAAGTCTACCCTCCTACTTCAACTTGTGAATAAAATGAGGCTTGGCCTTAGATCCACAGGTGCATGGCCAGTAAGAGAAGGGGTCAGAGTTCACGCCAGTTGTAAGGTGAGCTCCTTATCTCATGTATGTTACATAGCAGTTTTCTGCCCCTCCTTTTTCTCTACACTTAACATAACTGATTTAATATGATTGTGGGGACAGAGCCCCAAAAAGCAGTTTCCAGGCTCTCGGCCTCACATAGAAAGGTGCTGGCTCAGGTAGTAAATGGCCATCGACTGATCAAATGGCCAGCAGCTGTGGCTAGTTGGCCGTCAGCTGTAACCAGTGAGCCATTAGCCATGAATATAACTGCCGTGGCTGGGCTAGCAGAGAAGAGAGAAAAGAAAAAAGGGGGAGCTAGCAAGAAGATGGTGGCTGAGTCTGCAAGCGGCACAGTGAGGGTTGAGAATTGTGTTGCTCCTGGTTCCTGTGTCTCCAACCCAGCCGCCAGTGAGAGTATAGTGGTATGACTCCCCTACTTATGGCTCCGTGGGTGTTCCTTTTTGGCCTCACCATGTCCTGCGTTCTTGTGTGGGGAGTGGGACCGGAGACCCCGCCTGACACCCCGCATGACACTTGGCGAAGTCGGCAGGATCCCCTGCACTACAATGATTTTCACATGGATTGTCTTGTTTGTTCCTAGCATAGCACTGTGAGATAAACTGGGCAGATATTTTTATTATTTGCATACAGTAAGATTCAGAAAGGCTAAGTAACTCTCCTGGAGTGACACAGCTGGCACCATGGAGCCAGAAGTGGAAATTAGTGGATTTCTAGCACAAAGGGGTGGAGATGTCAGCATCGTTTTCTGTACACCCACCTCCTTCCTTCTCACCTTTACACTTCCTGTTGTTAAACATTAATCTTTTGAGGGAGAAACAATGAAATGCTGATATAATTATCCAAATAAGTGGTTTCTGTCATGCCAAAGTTTATCTAGTGACTAGCAAAGCTTCTGAGCTTTGCCCTTCAATCTTGTTATTATGAAAGGTGTTTGACCTTTAGTAATATAAACACCGCAAATCGTTGTTACCAGACTTCTGCGTCTTGGTCTCTACACTGAGGCCTCTACTCTATTAAATTCATAAAAAAAATGAATTTAATAGAAACAGGTGTTTGGGGCTTTTTTCGGTTTGTTTCTTTTTAAAGTTATAGGTGTTTTTTGGCTTCATGTCCATCCATAGGGCCTTAAGTGAATTTTGGTACATCCATATAATGGAATGTTCAGAAGCCATAAAAAAGAATGAGAATGCTTTTTATATAGTGATGTGGAATGATCTTCAAGATACATCATTAAGTGAAAGAAGCAAGAGTGGCTAGTATGCTCCTGCTTGCATTTTGAAAAAGAGGACAGTGTATATGCATGAGTATATTTGCTTATGTAGGCATCAAATATTTCTAGATGGATACAGAGGAAACTGGTGACGTTAGTTGCATTGAGAAAGGAATTTTGAGTGGCTAATGGATAAAATTTTTCACTGCATACTCTTTCGATTTTTGAAATACAACATTCACCCCTTACCCACAGAGGGTACATTCAGTGGATGCCTAAAAGTGGGGACAGTTCGGAACCCTATATACTATGTTTTTTCCTATACGTACATACCTAAAGTTTAATTTATAAATTAGGCACAGTAAGAGATTAACAACAATAACTAATAATAATATTGGACAATTAGAACAATATACTGTAATAAAAGTTATAGCAATGTGGTCTCTCAAAATCTCTTATCGATTATACTCACCTTTTCGCTTAAAGGAGGCCCTCTTTGGCTTCTTTTTGGCATGTCTGAATTGTCAGTGTCATTATTTTTGTGCTTTCAGGCCATTGTTAAGTAAAATAAGGGCGTCTTGACCACTAGCACTGGGATACTGCTATAGTTGATCTGACAACTAAGTGACTAAGGGGTGGGTAGCGGATAGAGAGGATGGAGATGCTGGACAAAGCGATGATTCATGTCCCAGAGGGGACAGAGCGGGATGGCTACTCAGAACACAGCACAATTTAAAACTTACGAATTGTTTATTTCTGGAACTTTCCATTCAATATTTTCGGACCACGGTTGACCACAGGTAACTGAAACAAACGGTGGAGAGCAAAACCACAAATAAGGAGTGACTACTGTATGGGAACATATATGCAGAATGTTTTTTAAAAATTAGTGAACTTATTTTAAAGAAAACTTTTGGAGTTTATGATCTCTTCATATAAACCCTGGATATTAGTTTGTGCCATCTTCAAAAATCAGTAAGAAGCCCCTGGCACATGGGACCAGTGAGGGCTGGCAGGGGCAGCCAGGCACCGGTGCCTGCCCTGCATGAGGCCAGGTTATGAGTGAGCTCCTTCTGCAACGCCTAAGTCCCGCATGCAGTGCAGTTGAAATGGGATGGCACTGGCTGCAATGTTATTCCCTGCATGAAATGAATATCAAACAAAATTTAGAGGTATTCGACGATATAAAGGAAATTGAAAATTACTAAATACTCATTAAAACCACCACATTGTCCATAGACCCACAACCTACAGGTGACTACTGTTAACATCTTGGTCCATTTTTCTTCCTTGTATTTCTAGTTTTGTATTTTGCATTATGGCTGAATCTCATCATCGTTTCCTTATATCTTTACTGGCAGGCTTTAATAGTGGCGTGGTGGTTTATGACTTTACTGTCGGATAATTTCGTTTTCACTTGGGCATGCACTCCTCATTCCTGGGAACTCACCGTTCAGGTCAGACTTTCTGCATCTCTTAGAATACCTTTGTATGCTGCCTGTGGTCTGACTGTATTCCTTGCTTGGCAAGCCATGGTTTGGATTCCCTCAGAAGTTTTTCTACCTCGTATCAGCAGTACCTTAGCTTTCACTCATATCAGTGGTCCTGAAGTTGTTGGAGGTATTGCAGTGACATTTTGATTATTGTTCCCTTAAAATCCTGTCTAGAGCAAAGACTTTTCCTCAGCTGGGGTAATTTGTGCTTGAAGCTGATGCCCGACCCTGCTTGGTTCAACAGCAAAGTGCTTACCCAAATAACCTATATCAGTTACTTGGGAAGAGAACGCTGCCTAAAAGTCTAGGAGTACAGTTTTCGTGTTTGTGTAGCCCAAGAAATAAGCACCCAGCATGAACCCCGCCATGCCTCAGGTTTTGCCACCACAAGTCCCCACTAGAGGTTTGAGACCATTTTTGTCACATGGAAAGTAGCATCCCACTTTCTGCTTCAATCCCCAGGCATCCAGCCAGAGAGGCTGGATGGTAGCCCAGAGCTCATGAGTGTGGGCCCTGGAGCCTGACGGCCTGGAACCAGTGGCTCTGCCACTGAGCAGCGGTTTGGGCAAATTACCTATCTATCTGTGCCTCCATTTCTGCACATGCAAAAAAGAAGTTATAACACTACCTCACTAAGGTTATTGTGAAGATTAAGTGAATTAACAAATACAAGCACATACATAGGGCCAGGCGCACAGTACTAGGAGCTCAATGAGTTATTTAGCAGTAGTAGGTGCTCAGTAAATGGTGTTGGAAGGGACAAGTGTATATTGTCGTGAAAAGTGGGAGCCCTGTTAATCAGGTGGGAGTCATTCTTCTTGGCTTCAGACGCTCCTACCCCACATCCTAGATTTATAGTGGACAAATATCAACACATATATCAGCAAATACTGAGTTCAGTTCACTGTTGATGCAAGAAAATGCAGCGCACCTCTTTCCAGCTGTTCTCACAACTTGTGGAGGCAGATAGGATTCGGCCACATTATAGCCTTTAGCAAATGCTCAGAGCTATAAAGTGAGACCTAAAAAAAAAGGTGTCATTTACAGTGTGGCCTACAGAGAAAAGGCTGTGAAGGGGCAGAGCAAGACCACAGCAGTCCACGGGGCGTTCACGCAGGCCAGTCTCTCCCCGCTTCTCCTCAGTGAGGTCCCTCGCAGAGACAACGATTGGAGTCACAGCAAGGCCTGCCTGAGTGCAGGAGCTGGGCAGCAGCCTGCTTTCCCCTTCACTGCTCTCTTCTCACTGGCCCTGCAGAAAAGCCAGAAGTCTTTCCTCACTTGGAAGGAAAAATAAGCCAAGTCTGTTATATGATACGATCGCTCCGCAATCTGATTATGTCTCTGAAATCAGTGGATGATATCTATAGCCTTTTCTCTCTTCATAAACAGAGGGACTGTTTCCATATCCAGGAGTTTGATTTTCCTGATGAGGACTTATTTGGATTTCTCACTTCCATGGACCTCTGATTTTCTGGATCCATATTTCTTAAATCAAGGCTCTCCAAGTTAATTGTGACTTCTTCATTTTTTTTAAATCAATTTTGTGACCATGTTTAGATGATAATCATAAAAACCAATGACAACAAAGTGTGAGTATAGCCTGTTCCATTAGGATGCCCACCGTATAACCTGTCCCTACCTTTAAGCTTGGAGCTTGAATCTGAGTTTACATTTTTGTTTAAGACTGAGGTGGCACCAAACAGGCTGTTTTAATTGCTTCATGCTAAAGAAAATACACAGATGTTTCGCTTATGCCAAGAAAAGACCAAATAACCACAAAACAAGCTAGACAATCAAGGTTATTGTGGTAGTTTAATTAAACTGGGGGAAGAACTGAATCACCACATCATGTCAACTTTGTCAGTTGATGCAGAATCATCTCTCACATTAAATTAAGATTAATTTGCACTTGACTGATTTATAAATTTAAATTAAAAAATAGGTTTTGGTTTTATAGTTATGTAAAAGCAATACACATAAAGAGTTAATATCAGCTTTATATTTGCAAATATTTAAGCACTTTCATATTAATAATATTTTAAGCTGAGACCAAGAGCCCATAAAAGCGGCTATTTGTTGTTGTTTTGTTTTGTTTTTCTATGAAAAGGGTGATTTTATATATAAATACATAGGTGAATATATGTGTGTTTATAAATATGTACACAGGTATAAATACATACGTATATTAAAAGTCAAGTTTGAGAAATAGTATTCCAGACGATTATCAAATACGCGTTTGGCTTCAGGTGAAGGGATTAGAAGCAGAGAGGGGAAGGGACAGGGAAGCAAAGTAAAAGGAAATAAAGTAAAATGAGAGAGGAGAAAAAGCAAGAAGAAGAGTCTGAAAGTTTGAAAAAGGAAAAGTTTGAAATATGAAAGAGTGGAGAATGGAAAAACATGGACATTTGACTCATAAATCTGAATTCAAATTCAAATATCTGCTCTGTTCCTTACAGTTGTTTCTTCTTGGATTGTTATTCAATCTTGCTGAGCTTTGGTTTCATTGGCTATAAAAATGGGGGAAAAAATAATCTCCCTTAAGTACTGTTGTAGAAAGTAAATGAAATTATATATATATATATATATATATATACACATATATATATATATACACATATATATATATATATAATTTCATTTACATATATATATATATATATAAAGTATCTGATACATAGTAGGTACGCCATGTAGTTCCTATCCTGTTACTCCTTACAGAGAGAGGGTTAATCAATAAGGATTTTCCATCCCCCAGCTTCATTGAGATATAATTGGGATACAACATTGTATAGGTTTAAGGTGTACAATGTGATGATTTGATACATATATGTATTGCTAATTGTTTACCACAATAAGGTTAATTAACACATCCCTTGCCTCATAAGATTACCATTTTGTTGTTGTTATGGTGAGAACATTAATGCTCTACTCTCATAGTAATTTTCAAGTATACAATACGGTCCTGAATAAGTTTTTATTAAATGTCTATAAAATACAAAAGAAAAAAGAAGAGGAAAAGACACGATAATAATAAATATCTAAAGAGTGATTAAGATGTAACATTTATGTCTCTCTCATGTAATAGTCCAAGAATAAGTAATTTGAAGTTTATACAGTGGCTAAATGGGTTGGGGGTCCATCGTAACTTGTTTATCTGTCTTCCTGAAACATGGCTTCTAACCCTGAGTCCGAGATGGTTGCTCTAGCTCCTACCATTGTGACTTCATCGAAGCCTGCAAGAAGGAGAAAAAGGAAGGGCACACTCATTTCCTTTTAAGAACATGACCTGAAGGTTGCACACATCACTACTGCTCACAATCAATTGGTCTGGGCCATCACATGGCCATACCCAGCTACCACGGAAGCTACAAACATGGTCTTGGGTTGGAGGGCCATGTTCCTCATTAAAACTTGGAATGTTATCAAATAAGGAGAGAAAAATATTGTATGTATGTATGTGTGGGGTATTAGCTGTTCCTGACACACCTTATCATTGCCACTTTTGAGTTTGCACTCTAAATGTGGATTTAAGCATATTTATGTATTTAAAATTGCATAGAAATAAGACTGCACCAATACATGACATGCATTTTTAAACATGCACAAAAAGAAATTTTAGGAAGAGAAGTAAAAATACAATAGAAGTTCTAAAATTTTTCCTGTAGCCCAATGGAATGTCTTGTTCACTTTGGAGCCAACTAGTCTATGTAATTCCAAACAATAACTTAAATTTTTTTTTCCTACCCCCAATCAACTACCCCTCTGACATCACATACAGCCATTACATTTCCACTGTCTCTATCACTTAAATTTTTTATCTTTTTTTATCGTTTTTTTTATCACATATACAAAGTTATAAGTAATGTCGAAATACTGCGAAAATGTAAATGCACCTTGTTTTAAGCCTTAAGTAATCTCTTTAAGAAACATGTTTGGAACATCAACTATGTGCAGTCACCATGTTAAATGTTGGGGATATAGAGATGAATAAGATTTAGTCTCTGTGCCTTCACAAGTTCTTCTCAGTCTTCTCGGGGTAGTAGAGACGAGTGATTAATTATACTCCAGGGCATTAAAGGCTGCAGTTGAGGTTTAGGGGATCAGTCAGCAGGAGAGTGCGGAAAAGGGAGGGCTTCAGAAGGGGAACCGTGCTGAGCTAAGTGAGACTTGGGTGAGTCTGACCACACCGGCTGGGGCAGAGGTGTGTTCCCGGGAGCTTGGATATATTTACAAAAGCCCAAGACATGCAATCGCCCATGGTTTCCCCTGGTTTGGGGGAGTGGGTGTCATCCCATTTCTGGGATGTTACGGGCTCAATCTCAAGCAAGCCCAGGGTCAATGCATTTCAATATGCCTTTCGACATCTCCTTTCTTAGTTCTGCCTCCACACCCCGTCCCCATCCCAGGCATGGGCTGGCCTCACGATGACCACAAATATGCCTCACCAAGACCCGTGTCCTCATAGAATGCCTAGTGCTCCAAATTATCCTTTTTGCCCTCTTTCAAAGCCGATTACTTCAGGGCCATTGGTCCCAGCTAGAGGCCATAAAGGGAAACATCTGCTCCACTAAGGTGTGAGCAACACATAGCAACGGCATCCCTGTCTCTCTGGTATTTTATTGGTGCCCTTGGAAGGTAAGGCCATAAATCACAGGGATGGATTTTTAAAATGTGGCCTTTGTGGCCTTACTGAAGTCATTTGAAAGCATTTTGGGGGTAATTGGAGATTTCCTGATGCCCCTCGAATCTCACCTTTATTTAGCCTTTGCCAGCCTTGGAAGCCCATTTCCCTGTATTTACCTCATGGTAAAAGAAATATCAATAACTTAAGATATGCAGATGACACCATCTTCCTGGCAGAAGTTGCAATGATTTGAAACAACTTCTGATGAAAGTGAAAGGAGAAAGCGCCAAAGCAAGGCTGCATTCGAACATCAGGAAGACAAAATTCATGACTACAGAAGAAATATACAACTTTAACGCAGACAATGAAGGCGTTGATATTGTTAAAGACTTTACTTACCCTGGTTCAGTCATCAGTTCAGATGGAGACTGCAGCCAAGAAATCAAGAGAAGACTGAGACTCAGAAAAGCAGCAATGGGAGAATTAGGAAAGATAATGAAGAGCAAAGATGTGTCATTAGAGATCAAGGCAAAGATCATCCACACCCTCGTATTCCCAATTATTATGTACAGATGTGAAAGCTGGAGAGTGAAGAAGGCTGAAGGAAAAAGATCGATTCATTTTGAATTGGAGGAGAGCTCTGTGGATGCCGTGGACCACCAGAAAGATGAACAAGTTGGTCTTAGAACAAATTAGGCCTGAAACATCACTGGAGGCAAAAATAACAAAACTGAAGCCCATCATGAGAAGGCAGAATTTTTTGGAAAATATAATAGTGCTAGGATAATAGAAGGAAGCAGGGCAAGAGGAAGAGCAGATATGGACTGACTCCATAAGGTATGGAGTGTACGGGAGCTGAGCAGGGCTGTTGAGGACAGGACACTGGACATCGCTCATTCATAGGGTCGCCAGGAATTGGAGTTGTTCAGTGGCACACACCTCATGGTGGATCATCTTCTTATTTTCTCACACGCTCCTGACCCTGTGTCTTTTTTCTTTTAGAAGTTTGGAACCTATCAGGCCTGAGTACAGACCCATTGTAAAAATTCAAGATGGAGCCAGGAATATGTAGAGATATTCCTAAGATTGTTAAAGGATATTCTAGATGGAACTAAAGCTGCAAACACATCATCCATTTTCTGACATTTCCCTACTCTGATTAAAATGATGTGAGACATTTTTGTTGTCTTTGGCCTTAGAAGTCCCCAGGACTTAAGGAACACTTAAGTGGCTGGGTAGATTTGAGCAGAGCAAAAGGGAAGATGCAAAAGGATCAGATTATACTTTCTGGGTGCTTTACAAATAAGAGTTAACCTGTGGTTTGATTTGCATTCGATTATTAGTGATTTTAAGCATCTTTTCATATGTTGGCCATCTGTATGTCGTCTTCAGAAAATGTCTATTCAAGTCCTCCACTCATTTTTTAATCAGGTTGTTTTTAGATATTAAGTTCTTTAAGTTCTTTATATATTTTGGATATTAACCCCTTTAGTGAATATATAATTTGCAAATATCTTCTCCCATTCAGTAGGTTGCCTTTTCATTTTGTTGATGGTTTCCTTCGCTGTGCAAAAGCTTTTTAGTTTGGTATAATCCCGTTAATTTATTTTTGCTTTTGTTGCTCTTGCCTGAGGAGACTATCCCCCCAAAATACTGCAAAGACTGAAATCAAAGAACTTACTCCCTCTGTTTTCTTCTAGGAGTTTTGAGGTATCAAGTCTTACATTCAAGTCTGGCCATTATCAAAAAAGACAAGTATTGGTGAGAATGTGGAGGAAAAGGAGCTCTCATACACTGTTGGTGGGAATGTAAAATGGTGAAGCCACTGTGAAAATAGTATGGAGGTACCTCAAAAAATTAAAAATAGAACTACCATACAATCCACAAATCCCACTTCTGAGTATTTATCCAAAGAAAGTGAAAACACTAATTTGAAGAGATATATGCACCCCTATATTAATTTCAGCATTATTTACAATTGCCAAGATATGGAAGCAACCTAAGCGTTCATCGATAGATAATTGACATGGAATTTATTCAGCCATAAAAAAGAATAAATTTTGCCATTTTTGACAACATGAATGAACCTAGAGGTTATTATGCTAAGTTAAGTAAGCCAGACAAAAAAAGACAAATACCATATGATTTCACTTATATGTTGAATCTAACAAACAAAACAGACTCATAGATACAGGAAACAAACTGGTGGTTATCAGAGAGGGGAAGGGTTGAGAGGGAAAGCGAGATACATGAAGGGGATTAAGAGGTACAAACTTCCAGTTATAAAATAAGTGAGTCATGGCGATGTAACGTATATCACAGGGAATGCAGCCAATAATATTGCAATAACTTTGTACGGTGACAGATGGTAATTAGATTTATCATGGGGATCATTTAGTAATGTATATAAATATGGAATCAGTATGACATACACGTGAAACTAATAAGATATTGTATGCCAATTATACATCAATTTTTTAAAAACTGGGAAAAAAAGAATTAACCTGAAAAGCTTGTACCATAGTTAGGCATCCATGTTTTTTTTTTATTATTTCATTATTGTTTTATTCCTGTCTCTGCCCTTGAGGCCATTCATGTCCACCGCGGAAGGACTATATAATGGCGTTCAGTAAGATGCTGCTGCTGGCGTAGTGTGGGCCTCACGTACAAACCAGTCCTTCCTTTTGACAAGGAGCTGGTTGCTAAGCACATACTAGCACAACCAGGAGTAACCATGGGCCTTCTTGCTGGTGGGACAAGCCACATGGAGCTTACAGACCAGTGGTAGTGGAGGGGAGAGGTTGAAATAAACATGAAACAGAATGACTATCATGGCATTTCAAGAAATAAAAGAACTTTATGGGTGAAGTAAAGAGAAATGATTAAGATGGAAAGGTAGACAGGATCTAGATCAAGGAAGACCTTACAAGCTTAAGGATCATGGTACCATATATAGACCAGTCATTTCCAGTATGGATAAGAAGATCCATTGGGGTACGGGAAGAAAATATTAGAACTATCATCTATATTTTATCTCATTCTTTGAAAAATTTGTATGTCTTGTTCATTCTTTATAATTCATTTAATTAGTACAGTAGCACATGTTTGTAATTTATAAATAATTAATCAGGGAATGGAGAGCCATCGAAGGGTTTCAAGCAGGGGGTAGCATCATCAAGTTTGCCATTTAGAAAGGATACTTAAGCAGCAGTGTGGAGAATGGGTAGGAGCAAAGCGAGATTACAGGCAGGGAGGCGAATCAGAAGGCTGTAGCAGGAGAACAGCTGAGAGAGTATGAAGGCCTGAACTAGGTGGTGGCTGGGCAGACTGAAGAGAGATTCTGGAGAGAGAATTGCTAGAACTTGCTGACTTACTGAATGTGGGGCGTGGAGAAGAGAGAGAAATAACAGATGATACCAAGGAGTGTGCTCTTGGTGTCAGGGTGAATGATGGGCCTACTTACTGCACTTTTAGGCATGATAAGGCCTGGAAATTGTCCTTAAATTTGTGGGCATGGCAGGTACTGGTAAAAATGACTAAAGAGAGTTTCAGTGTGAGAGTGTGGGCTAGAATGCATTGTGCTGAGGGCTGAATAAAGTGAGGAAATAGAGACACCTATTTGAAGCAACTTATTCAAGAAATTTAGTTGTGAATGTGATCATGGAAAGAGCAAGGGTGATTTTTTTCTTTTTTCTTTTTTTTTTTTCGATGGGAAAGACTTTTTTCACCTGGTAAAGAAGCTATTCTCTCCCCTTTATTCATCAATCAAATACCCATCTTCTTCATCACTTTCACCATTCCTTGTCCAATTTCTCTGTTACTTTAAGAAAATCACTCAATTTTGCAGTCAAAAGTTAATTCTATAATAGATGACACATATAAAAGTAATGATGGTGATGCACCTGCAAGAAGGAAAAAGAAGTTTCCAGGTAATATGAGTTAATGAAACAAGGCAGAGAGCCCCTAAAATCGTTGGGAGTACCCAAAAGTTTCCTTCAGACACACCTACATTTATGTGTCTCATCCTATTTTTCAGGTTGGCCCTGAAAATCATTAAACACCACATTTTTTTATTGTCTTAATATTATGGCACTGTTTTTTGTGCTTTTCTTCTTTTTCCAGTATTTTGGCCCTGTGAAGGCTTTTGTGAGAAGTAAACTCCAGTAACAATCTCCTCCCTAAGGAAAAAAGCATTTTGAGGTTCTGCTTTATAGAAGACAACTGGACGCATTCGGTTCTTGGCTTGCCAGGTCTTTGGGGGCACAGAGGGCCCACGGGAGTGACCCACCCTCCTTGGTTTCTTCCGGGCAGGGAGTGACACACGCTGGGCAGAGGCCAGTGAAGAGAGGGCACTACTTTAACGAAGAACACTTGTTAAACGGGCACCCAGGTTCAGGCCCATCGGTGCACAGGAAGATAGACAAGGACAGGATGGACTCAGGGTGGGGTTCAAGTTAAATCCAGGCAAGCCCCTGGGGACCCAAGAAGCCCCATACGTGGGCAAAATGCCCCTACCCAGACACAGCACTCGCCTCCACTGGGAAGTTCTAGCCTCCTGTGACCTCCCTCTGCCCTGAGCCTTGAAACTGGGTTGGGGCTGTGTAGAGGCCCAAAGCCTTCCCCGAATCCCCTCTCTGTCAAATGAAGCTCATAAATATCGTACTATGGGACGCCCTGCACCACCACCCCCACCCCGACCCCGCTGCTTTCTCTGCCACCCCACTGGGCCCTGGACCTGCACCACAGGCTGGCTGCTCGAGCAGCAGAAGAGAAAGAGCGAAACCCTGTGAGTGGCAGCGGCGGCGGGACGCCCCTCTCTTGTCCCCTCCCCTGCGGCCCTCCCCCCTCCCGGGGCGTTTGTATAGTTGACACCTGCAGCATGGGCGGCCGCCGGGCCTTCCCGACACAAGGCGCTGGTACCTGAGCCCTTGACTGGTAATGCACCATAAACAGCTCCTTTCAGGCCCTTTCAGAGAGGGAGCGCGGAGGTCACCGTGTCTACAAACCTCTCTGTGTCCGCCACGTCTCCCGGGCCCCGGGTGCCCGGGCCTCCAGCCGCCGAGCACGCCGGTCCGTGGGAATCCCAACACTTGTGCTCCAGCCGGGCCCGCGGGGCGGGCGGGGGAGTGAGACCACCCGGCCCATCCCCAGCCCCGTCGCCTCCGCCCACCCCCGCCCGCTCACAGAGCGCAGCGAGTGGAACGAATGGGTGCCGGCGTCCCCAGACGCTCGCGGAAATCAAATGATAAGGCGGGAGGGGCCACCACCCGGGCCCCACGACCGACGCCTACTCAGTCCAGAAATATAGAACGCAGGCATCGCGTCCGACAGCGCCTCGCCCCCTCTCCCTACAGGGCGTGCGCGGCCTGCAGCCAAAGGCCTGGCTCCCGGGACAGGGGGGCCACCCCGGCTCCAGGGAGGCCCCCGCTCCGCGCGCCAGTCCTCCGATGGCGGGTGGGTTTGAGAAGCGGAGTGGTACCTGTGGCGCCGGTAGCCCAGTGAATGCGACCCGGGCCGATGCTGTCAGCAGATACGCTTGAGCCCCTGCTGTGAAAGGAGTGTCACTGGTCCCGGCGGCGAGGCAGCCTTTGGCCATCTCCCAAGCCAGTTTTGCGCCAGGAGCTTAGCGCACTCGGCACTGAGACGCAGAGGCGGATAAAGGGAAAAAGTGTCCTCAGTGTTTCCCCTAAAACGTTGTCCCAGTGTGTTCCCAAAATTAGGGAGGAGGAGAATGACCCGTAAAGGAGAGATAGGACAGATACGGCCACGGTCTTTTGCAACCACGCTTCCATCTGCCAAGCTGGCCTGGCAATGGGGACAGAGAAGCGTGAAGGGAGTGCAGCGTCCCAGAGCTGGCCGCGCCTGGGCACCGCAAGCACCGCTGCCTCGGGCCACCCGAGCCCGTTGGGCGAGCCACTGGAGAGCCTTGAGCCAGCGGGAGGGCAGGGACAGGGAGACCGCGCAGGAGGGAGCGCCTAGCCGGAGGGAACCTGGGTTACCTGGGGAGCTGGGCTTTGTCCGTCACCCTGGCTCTCCGCGGCCCCAGAACTAATTAAACGCCTCTTTTGGCGGAGGAAAGCCTTGCACCCGCCAGGGGTGGGGCGTGTGGGGGCGGCATGTGGGCACAGGAATAATCAGCCCCATTCTTGCGCTTCTACAAAACCCGTGGCTCAGCGAGAAGTGAACAGCGGCTGCCTGAATGGCGGTTTCAAAAGGCGACACCTGCAAGCGCGGCCGGTTGTAAATTGAATGGAGTCAAACGCGGCGCCCGCTCGTACCTGAGCCCCGAGCTATTAGTGTCAGGCGCGCTCGGTCGCCCGGGCGGGGAAGCGCGCGGCCGGGCCGCTGGCGCTGAATGCGACAAGCTGCGGCGCGGCCGCTCCATGGGAATGTCGCCACTTGTGCTGCTCGCGGTCGGGAGGGGGTGCGCTGCCCTTTCAGAGACAGACACAATTAGGCAAAATGCTCAATGAACATTATAAATGATGTGCGATCGCTCTGCAGATTGCCTGGCAAATCAAATTATATGGTCGCTCGCGGGCGATTTCCATGTGCTTTTAAAACTTAAACAGGTATTCGCCGATTTAAAAAAAAGGAGGCGGGAGGGGGGCTACTCACGGATTCCGGAAAATACAACTGAAAGACTCGGTGTTGAATATTCACACGCCCCTTTTGTTAGCGATTGACTTCAAATGGGCTTTGGGAGGGGGTGACTTTGGACGAGACACATTTTTTACTGTCTTACATACTGCAGAGGATGGCACCAGAAGTTTGCATTTATTACAACTCACAATTACAGTGGGACCCTTTTTTCTTTTAAGCCTAAAATTCTTCTCATAATGAATGACTTGAAAGCTACTGTCATTCTAAGCAGATGTAAGAAACATTCTAATCAGATGGAAGCTGGCCCGATGCGCTTGGGGAGGGGTTGGGGAGAGACCCGCGCTTCTCCCTGGCACTGATGCTTGCTAACCCTGGAGGGAGCCGGCTGGGGGAAGCCGTTCTCCGTGCTCCGCGCAGTCCAGGCTCTGCGACTCGGGCGCGACCCCACGGCTGCCTGGCTGCCCACCGGCCTCTCCGCCGCCGGTTGCGCTCCGGGACGAGCAGCGCTCTGGGGGAGAGAGCGGAAGCAGCGCCCGAAGCACTGCGCCCAGGGCTGCGCCGGGAGCCGCATCCACACAGGCAACCCGGGCGCCCTCGCCCCGCCCCAGTTTGGCCCTGCGCTCTTCGGCTGGCGACTCTCGGAGGAGAGGGGGCAGCTGGAGGCTCCCACATTGCGCAGAACCCCGCGGAGGCCAGAAGCCGCGCCGTAGGCGAGAGGCTGTCCCTGAGGAAGAGCAGAGGCGATTTGAGTTTCTAGAAAAGGAAGCAAGGAAGCGGCCGCCGTCAAATCCCGGCCGACCTCTCTCTCTCTCTCACTTTCGATTTTCTACTCTTTCGTTTTCAGATAGTTGGGCGGGAGGGAGGGGTACAGAATTGTGGATCCTGGAGACAGTTGGCAAATGTAGGTACTGAGGAAAGACCAGAAGAAAGGAAGACTGGAAATCTGGGGTTTTGGTTCGCCTTTGTCACTGACTCACTGTGTCATCTTGGGCAAGTAGCTTAACCTCTGGGGCTCAGTTTCCTCATCCATGAAATGTGAATAATATTACCAATATCCGAGTTGTATTCCTCACAGGATTCTTATTACTTTAATTGGGAACGGCAATCCTTTTGGTAGATTGTTTGTCGGCTAGCTTTAGAATCAAGAGCTATACACAAACCCCAGGGATTAAAAGCTCTCAGAAGGACAAATCTCAGAAAACCAGAGTCCCGAGCATTTGCACGCCTCTCCTGCCTTCCTTTCCCGTCCTTGCACGGGAGTCACACTTTGTTGGTACAGGAAGCAAGGTATGGTCTTCCTGTTTCCCCTGTGCTGGGAGTGACAAGAGCGGAACTTAACCAATATACAGCCCATCTGGCCGTGTGTGTGTGCCTGTGCGTGCTTGTGTTCTTAAGGGGGCAGGTCTCCAATAAATTGACCGTTTTTATCTCTCCTCACAAAATTCCTGTTGGTACCAGTGACCACGCCATGATAGGCAATTTATAAAATGCATTTTAAGAATTAGGAAGGCACATTTCATAGACAAAGAACATTTCTTTATTTTAGTTCTGGACGTAAAATTTCCTAAAAGAGAAAGTTTCCCGGACCTCTGGCTACCCAGGTGCGCTGGCCTTGGTGCTGAAGGTAAAGGCTTAGCTTCTGGAAACAACCTCTCTTGAATCAATAGCCATTGTAGAGGCTGCTGAAAGAAACGCGACCACGTCTTCTTAATAACTCTTCTCACGCACGCGCGCGTGTGTGTAGCACAGTGCCTGGAACACAAACAGTTGCTCAATAAATTTTAGTTAATTGAATGGATATTTGGGTACCTTTCTCTCAATCTCCTCCATAACTTACTTATTAAATTCAGTTTGGGGAAAATTTTACTATATAATGGTCTTAGAATGTCTTAAAGGTACCTGAATTCTTTCTCGCTTTCTTTCCACCACTTGATTTAAACATTACTTTGGGAAAGTTTGGACAAAGAGCAAAATTTATCAGAGCCAAGAGCTGTTCGACCAACCCTCTACTCCCTGAGAGTTGGTACTTAGGTTCTGTACTATCTCTGGGCCCAGAATAGGGTGATTCCATCTCAGGAAAAGAGATGACAGCCGGGACAGAGCGATCTTCGAAAGGTACAGCTGGTTTTAATCAATGAATCTATTCTGAGGCCTCTGAGGAAACTCAGTTGGTACGGGTTGAAATGAGTGGTTAAGGCTTCATGCATGTCCTTTGTGGGGAACATTTCTCTTGAGCTAAAACATGGTCAAAAGATCAAGGACCACTATTTCTGTTCACTTTTCGGTTACGATATCATACTTAATAATTCAAAATTAAATTAATAATTAAAAATCTATTTCCACAACCTGCTTATTCAAGATAGATATCAACTAGCATGTGCAAATATGTACACTTAACAAGGTAGGAAAATAAGTAAGTGAGAATATTTAAAAGTAGGAAAAACAAGCTGTAACTGGTACCAAATTGTGTATACTTACTAGATATGGTCCAAAGTTTTGGCTCCAAACTTCCCAGCAGCCAATGCAAAGGGGAAACACAATATATGTCATGATTCACAGAGTGTACAAGTTAACTGATTTTTCATAGAAAAACAACCATTTATGGTACTGACATCTGGGAGAAAATTCTTCTGCATGTCTGTCCCCATAAAATGATGTCTTAAACAGTGACCTCAACAATGTCCCTAAAGCAAATAGATTTGGGTTGTGTGGCTGGTTCCTATTTGTGTCACTCAGAGTAGCCCTACAATATCCCCTTGTCTGAATAAGAATAAAACTGTTGAGATAGGACCTGGCAAATGCCATGCTTACCCACACTCTTACTGGGATGTTGGACTCTGAGTGTTGAGGGTCAGCCATCCTGGGAGTGCTTATACTGCAGTTGTTGCAGCTTCGAAAAGACTTCCAGCTTGATAGCTAAGGTAAGATCAATGATAGAGCTGCCCTTGGCAAAGCGGTATTACCTGTGCTGAAACCATCAAAGCCATCTCTGCACCAATGCACCAATGCTCTATCTTTGTGCCCATGAAAATTATCTGTTTAAACTTTACATTCCTAGGCCCCAGAGATTCTGATTCAATTGGTCTGGCTAGCAACACACACACACACACACACACACACCACACACACACGCACGCATGTGCATGTGATATATACATCTATCATATCTTATGATATACCCAGACCTACTGAATATATACTAGGCGTGCCAAAAAATGTATACACGTGACTTGTATTCATCTTTTGTTATCAGTATATATTGAGTATCACAATTTTAATACAGTTTTATCCTTTCTTAAAATGTGTATACATTTTTTGGCACCCTCTGTATATTTACAAGTATGTTACAAATATATATACTGAAATATATATACTGAAATATATATACTGAAATATATATATATATATATACACATATATATACACATATATATGTATATGTGTGTATATATATATATATATATATATATATATATATTTACAAGTACCCCAGATATGCAATGAGATCACCAAAATTATTTTCTTTTCCTCTTGGATAGAGTTAAACTGCAGTTCCCAGCCTCTCCTGCAGCTGTGTGAGACTGTGTAATTGAGTCCTGATCAATAAAATGCAGGCAAAAGTGATGGACATCTCTTCTAGCATTGGTCCCTTGAAGCCTCTATGTTCGCTTTTGCTCCTTTTGTTATCTGCCAGTTGGATACAGAGGATCCAGCAGAGGTGTCTGAGGCCTGGATTGTAGCAGAGACAGTAGGTGGAGGAAACCTGTGCCCCCGGATGGGAAGACCACCTTTTATTTATTTATTTTTAATTTTTATTAGTTTCAGGTGTACAAAACAATGCACTAGTTAGACATTTCACTCCTCACAAAGTGATAACCCCCCTCCCCCAATCTATTGCCCCTCTGGCATCATACATATCCATTACAATTCCATTGACTCTATCCCCTATGCTGTACTCTGTATCCTGTGACTATATATATATATATATATAATTACAGTTGACATACAATATTATTCAGCTTCAGCTTCAGGTGTACAGTGCAGCGGTCAAGCATCTACACCGTCCATGAAGTGCTATTCCTAATAAGACATGTGCCCATCTGACACCCTACAAAATCTTTATATTATTGATTATATTCCCCAAACTGTCTTTCATATCCCCGTGGCAATATTGTAGTTACCAAGTTATGCTGTCTAATCCCTTCCCCTTCTCCCTCATCCCCACCCCCCTCTCACCTAGCAACCATCAGTTTTTCTTCTATATCTCTGGGACTATTTCTGTTTACTTTGCTCATTTATTCAGTTCTTTAGATTCCACGTATAAGTGAAATCATATGGTATTTGTCTGACTTACTTCACTTAGCGTAATGTTCTCTAGGTCCATCCATATTGTTGCAAATGGTAAGATTTCATTCTTCTTTATAGCCAAGTGATACTCCATTGTATAAATGTACCACAGTTTCTTAATCCAGTTGTCTACCGATGGGCATTTTGGTTGTTTCCAAGTCTTGGCTATTGTAAATAGCACTGTAATAAACATAGGGGTGCATATATTTTTTTCAAATTAGTGTCTTAGATTTCTCTGGATAGATACCTAGGAGAAGACCACCTTTTAGAGCCTGCTAATGCACACTGAACAATGAAATGAGCAATAAATATATCTTTATGCTATTCAGCAACTGAGATTGGGGGACTGTTTATCACAGCATCTAGCTTTACTTGCCCTAATAATATACCAGATAATTCTAAAAGGGTCCAATAACCACATGTGGAAAAACACTACCCTAGACAAAACTATGAAGAAACAAATGATTCAGGCTCCTGGTAACTTATAAGCTTCTTTAGCTTATAAGAATGACTCTACCAGTAAGATTCCCGAGTGTGGTGGAATTGCAGGTGAATACAATATTTGAGATAACACCTCTCTAATTGCATCCTTTAAATGTTGCTGCCTCATAAAATATACTTGGAAGTCCTGACTCCTACAGCATTACTTTATTTCCTGAATATTTCCCTCTCCTTTCTCTTTCTTCCTTGATCCTGTCAGGACCCGGGGAATGATGAATCCCAGGAGAAAAGGAAGGAAGGGTATTCATGTCTGCAGACAGGCTATTATGTGGCAAATACTATACTTAATACCTTTCATGCATTATCTAATTTATGCTCACATATATTCCTGCAAAATAAGAATTAGTATTCTCGTTTTATAAAGAATACTCTAAAACTTTGTTGGAATTGTTGACAGTAAGGACGGAGGCACTTACTGATGAGCTTATAGCTCTGCTCCTTTAACGAATCTTACTGGGTGCCCTAAGCAGGCTATGCATCTTAGTGGGAAGACAGAAAAAGGAACATGAACTCAGTTGGAGTGGTGTCATTGGACTAGCGCAGCAGTTTGGGGAGAGCAATAGCCCAATTGACCCAGTTCTGGGAGGAGCTATTTTAAATGGACCCAAAATGAGCCTGTTTGGACTTGTTAAGCTCTTTGAACTCTGACTCTGGAAAAAGGACTTGCTTTCTATAAAGAACTTTAGAAAGATACTATTTTTGGCTCTAGAAACTCCATTTCTAGGGATGAATTCTAAGTAATAATGTGAAATACATTAAGGGCTATGCACAAAAAGTTCTGCCATGACACTATGTATAAATAAAAAGAAGAGGAAACAACCTAAATGCTTTTCAAGTTGGTATGTCATTTAAAGATGCATCATTAAGTGAAATACATGGTCATTGAAATAAATCCAGCAGAGGGATAATAATTACTTTGAAAAGTTTATAGTATAACTTTAAGTGAAAAATATTAAAATACAGATTTGAGGAAATATGGTCATCTACAATAAAAAATAAAAATATAAACAACTAGTCATAGAAAAATATTGAAAGGAAATATACCAAAATGTTGACAGTGTTTGTCTTTAGGAGAAAGAATTAGAGGTGATATTTCCCCCACTTTTCTGTTTTGTTTTTTTTCTCAAATGTTCTCTTATGCTTATGAATTCAAATGTAAGGAATTTGTTTTTAGGGAAATTATTCAGAATAAACATTTTAAACTTTCTTTTAAAAAGTGTGAAATATAGCACACAGATAGAAAAATGTATCAAATACACAATTCAAGGATTTGCCACAAGACAAGTACCACCACAGTGAAGAAATAGAACATGGCCAGTGCCCCAGAATTCCCTCTCATGTCCCCTCCCAGCCACCATCCTTTTCCTGGGCCCTGGGAGTCATGACTATTAAACTTCTGTGGTAACTATTTCCTTCCTTTTACTTAGAATTTTGTCTCCTATGTCTAAATCTTTAAACACTATGATTTCACCTGCATTTGGAACATTATGTAAATGGGATCATAGAACATTCCTTTGTATCTGCTTTCTTTTATTCAACACTATAAATACGCGATATATCTACATTGCTGTATGTAGCAACATTCATTCATTGCACTGTGTGAACACACCACTTTATATGTAGTGTTCTCCCATAGGCGTTTCCCGTTTGGACTGTTATGAATAATGCTGCTATGAGCAGTCTTGTAAGTGTCGCTTAGTGCACCCATGCAGACATTTCTTTGAGTGAAAACCTAGAAGTGGAATATCTGGAACATAAGGTATGCAATATGTTTAACTTTGGTAGATAATGCTGAACTGTTCTCCGCAGCGGTTCTAACAGTCTAACGGTCCCTCCACCAGGAGAGGGAAGCATGTGCTTGAACTGTTTTCGCGGTGGGAGCATATGGGTCACAAAAGGAGATTCCTGGGAATTTGTTTTCCACCCCTTCCTTCCCAGTGACAGACTAGGGGAAGCTTCTGTATGAGGTTGTAATGGTCCCCAAGATTCACACTGGATGCCACCATTGTTGTCCATTCAACAGATCAGAATCTAAGCTGACTTTGGAGTGAACCTACCAATACCATGAAAAAAATGCTGCACCCACAAGAGCTGAAAAGCACTCAGAAATAACACTTGGGTGAAAGGAGTTAGATGCTGAGGAGGAAAGTTCTGGATCTAAATGGATCACACAAATGAAGTATTTCTTTGGGTGGCTGGATGGCTCAGTTGGTTAGAGCCCGAGCTCTCAACAACAAGATTGCTGGTTCAATTCCCGCAAAGGATGGTGGGCTGCACCCCCTGCAACTACCGGTAAAGATTGAAAATGGTGGCTGGACTTGGAGCTGAGCTGCACCCTCCACAACACGATTTAAGGACAACTATTTGGAGCTGATGGGCCCTGGAGAAACACACTGTTCTCCAATATTCCCCAATAAAATTATAATAAAAAAAGATATTAAAAAAAATGAAATATTTTTCAGTGGTTCTCAATCCAGAGCCTTCAGGAAGCTATAGAGGTGGTAATGGGGCTTCACTAAGTATTTTAAATCTTAAATAACAATGTAGAGAAATGGACTTTTACTGAGGATCAAGACCGAGCAGGATTTCTAAAATTTCCGGGCTTTGTTTTTGCCTGGAATTCGATGAACTCATTATGCGATCTCTGGCTATTTCATGCTAACACAAGATTTGGTTGGAAGTCATATGTATCTCTGATGAATAAAAACAGGAAAATTAGCTAAAAATTAACACATGCATAATCTCTTAAACCTTGGGACTAGCCATCTGGTCCATGGGGGTGAAGAGGTTGAGAGGCACAGAAAAGTTTATGGGCAGGACATGGGTGCTCCGGGCAAGTCCTGAACATGCCCACAGCTGCTGGCTCTAAAAACTCCTGGGTCATTCTGTCTTCCTCGTGCAGGCTCTCACTGAGGGTCCCAGGTATGATGACGATTCTTACCCATATTTGCAGGGCACAGGGGCTTACCATTTGCCTACCCTTTTCCATCAGGGGAGATGAAAAAATTATGGGGATGGCATGTGCCACCTCTGTAAGAAATAAATCTTTGGAGGCAGAATAATGTCACCAGGTGATGAGCGGAAAAACTCTGTATTAGTTTTCTGTGACTGCCCTAGCAAATATCCATAGCAAATGGCTTACAACAATATAAATTTATTGTCTTACAGTCTGCAGGTTGAAAGTCTGACACAGATTCCACTGGGCTGACATCAAGGTGTCAGCAGGGCTGTGTTTCTTTCTGGAGTTTCTAGGGAGAATCTGTTTCTTTACCTTTTCCAGCTTCTGGAGGCTGCTCACATTCCCTGGCTTGTGGCCTCTTCCTCCATCTTCAATGCCAGTGACATGGCATCTCTCTGCCATTTTTCCTTAGTCACATCTCCTTCTGCATCTCTTCTGCCTCCTGCTTGTATTTCTAAGAAACTTGTGATCTTAGGGCCCATAAGTATCATCTGGGATAATCTCTCTTAAAATCAGCAGATTAAAACCCTAATTCCATCTGCAACCTTAGTTCCCCTTTGCCATGGAACCTAGCACAGTTACATGTTCCAGGGATTTGGGTATGGGTATATTCAGGGGGCCATTATTCTGCCTACAGCAGATCCTTTGCAATAAATAGTTGATTGGTCTGCCATGGGGCTGCAAAGGGGAGGAGGCCATGGGTGGAAGTGGGAAAGTATGGGAGGCTGAGTGGGGAAGTTTAAAAAAAAAACCCTCCTGTTTCCTCCTGGGGAGCCAGAGTTCACAGGAAGGTGAGCAAACCCTGTAAATGATATGACTGCATTGCAATCTTGGAAGTGACATCCTTGTGTTTACTGAAATATCTGTCAACCTTCCAGATGTGATCAGGCCACCGCTTGACTTGTTATTGAGACACTGATATGCTGAGTAATAGTATAGCTGAACCCTTCTTTTCTTGCATCTCAAAGGATGCATAGTCGGAATGTTGCCAGAAGGGTGAAGGGACTAGAAATACCAGATGGAGGAACTAAAGGTACTAGAAATGAACAAGGTCATAACAGCATCAATAATAACTTCTATCTGCCAGATATCTGGCCTAAGCACTTTGTATGCATTGTCATAAACGTTGCAAAAGTAGATATAATTATTATTATGCCGATTTATCGATGAGGAAAATAGACCCATGTCGCTGGCCATCACAATCCCGCAGTCATGACCAAGTAGGGAAATCCAGGAAGAGCTGGGCACATCGGGTTTTTTTCCCTAGCTGGGCACATCCCGGTCTTTTCTCGTGAATGTCTGTCATTCTGAAGGAGGTTGCTTTTCCGTTGCTTTCTCAGCTTTTGCCAAGCAACAGCGCATTTGGCTGTCTGTGCCTTCTCCCTGCCAGCCTGGCAAACAGAGGCAAGAAGTCATTACATTTCTAATTGAGCAGATTAAAAATGCCAGTTCCCAGGAGCGCATGGCAGACTTGCCCTCCATGCCACCTGGCCCCTTTGAGGCCGCAGCGATGCTGAGAGGGGCGGGGATTGGGGCTGGCCAAGGGATTTAGGTCTCCTTTGTCCCCTAACTCTCTTGTTTGGGTGGGGTTGCATCTGTTGTGGGGGATGGCTGTCCTGTAATGAGGCCTGTGGCGTGGCCGTTTCTGCTCCCTGGCCTCGTTGGCATGGGACCAGACTGTCCTGGACGTGGGTGAGCCCTCTGCCCTCTTTATGGAGGAGGCTAGTCAGAACCTTTGAGACTGTTTCCAGACCTTCATTCTGACTCTTCTTTATCACTGGTTCTCATTGATCTCCCCTTCTGGAACTCCCGCATAACAAAGGTGCCTGGCTGCCACCCACCCCAGTATCTAATTTTATACTGTTGCACATTTTAAATTATTTCCTGTGTGTATTGTTACCTCCCAAGGAAGTTCCTGGAAGACAAATACCCTTCTCATTCTCTTCCTTCAGTCACCCCAGTCTGAGACATAAGAGGTACATAAATAATTAATTGGGGGAATTATGGCAGAAATTAAGCTGTTTAAACTGATTTCTAACACATGTGGAACACTGGTAGAAATAATGGAAAGATCAGCAACTTCTGGCACCACATATAAATATAAAATAAAATGCCTTTTTTGCTTTATTGAAAAAAATGATTCTCCACTACCTACATTTTTTTGTCCTCTAAAACAAAGATTCATGTCAGAAAATTCTTTTATCTGTTGTGTCAGTAAATCTTTTATATCGTGAAAATGGGGTATGTCTTCTCCTTCCTGAAAATGAGAACTACTGAAGTAATTCTGTTTTCTTTCTGTTAGGGAGCTCAAAGGTAAACTCAAAATCTAGTCAGAGCAATGATAGTAAGTCCTTTCCATGGCTCAAACTTTTCCATTCTGTCCCCCCGTTATTTTTGGTGAGGGCTAGAGTGCAAATGAAGAAAAGTAGAACTGACATTTTAAGAAATATAGGGAAATGAGAGACTGATTTATTGATAAGAAAGCATAATTGGGAGATATTTTTAAAATATTTCAACTGTTACGATTTTGAGTTTCTTCTTTTAAAACCCATTTGATTCTTGGCTCCCCTTCCCTGCTAACTCACTTCCTATTTCATGGGTGTCCGCAGGAAGCCTGGCAATGGGGCTGCCAATGCAGACCCCCAGCCAACAGCTTAGCCTTTTGCTTTAACTAAGACATAAGGTAAGTTGCATATTACTCTATTTAAGGTTTCCTCAATTGAGAATTAACTGGCACCATTAGCTCAGTCATTAAGCAGGTTGCCCTCTGCAGAGATGCCCTCTCTAATTCCCAAGTACGCTTCTTTATGGTAACGTGGTCGAGGGTACCAGCTCCAGTATCACTGTTCTGGGGGGTTCAAACCCCAGTCTCAGTTTTACCACTCATGACTGTGGGCAAGTTACTCAATTTTTTTCAATCACCTCAGTTTTCTCAACTTTAAAATGTAGATAAAGGTAGTACCTACTAACTATGTCATAGGGCATCTCTGAGGATCAAATAAGTTCACATTTATCTAGTGTTTAGATGGAGTCTGGCACATAGTAAATACTTGCTTTCTCTGAGGTCTTATTATTATATACCTTGTTCATAAAGCCATTAATTATTTGATAAACCCTGATTAACTCCTAGTATGTGCCTTGCACTCTGCTGGGTTTTGGAGCTATGGAGAAAATTAAGACAAAATTATTTAATCAAGGAGCTGACAATTTAATAAAGAAATCATATTTAAAAAACTATATAATGGAATTGGAGCTATAATATGTTACAAACGAAGTGTGTGGGATTTCAGAAGGACCCTCTAGCCCCAGGCGGTGGTTTGAAATGATAAGAGTTTGTTTTCTTTTTTAAGATATTTTATTAAAATACAGCTAACATACAATATTATATTATTTCAGGTGTACATCACAGTTATTCAACAGTACCCACCTAGCACTATACAGTGTTATTACCACATTATTGATTTTATTCCCTATGCTAAAAAAGTGATCACCATGATAAATAAGGCAACCATCTGACACTGTACTATGCTATCACAATATTATTGATCTTTTCCCCCCTCTTAAAATGTTTCAATTAGAGTTGAGATTCAATATTATTTTATATTATTTTCAAGTGTATAGCATAGTGGTTAGACATTTATATTATTTAGGAAGTGATCCCCCTAACTACTACTACCTGGCTCTATACATTGTCATTACCATATTATTGATTATATTCCCTATGCTTTACATCCCCATGACTATTTTGTAACTACCAATTTGTATTTCTTAATGCCTTCACCTTTTTCACCCTGACCTCAACCCCGTTCCCATCTGTCACTCTGATAGATCTAATACCTATCTGGCACCATACCTAGTTATTACAATATTATTGACTATATGCCTTATGCTATACCCTACATCCCCATGACTACTGTGTAACAACCAATTTGTACTTCTTAATCCCTTCTCCTTTTCACCCATCCCTAACTCTCCTCCCATCTTAAAGAAGTCCCTCTAAGATTCCTTGTAATACTAGTTCGGTGGTGATGAACTCCTTTAGCTTTTCCTTGTCTGGGAAACTCTTTATCTGTCCTTCAGTTCTAAGCGATAGCTTTGCTGGGAAGAGAAATCTTGGTTGTATGTCATTGCTTTTCTTCACTTTGAATATTTCCTGCCAATCTCTTCTGGCCTGCAAAGTTTCTGTTGAGAAATCAGCTGCCAGTCTTATGGGGGCTCCCTTGTAGGTAACTAACTGCTTTTCTCTTACTGCTTTTAAGATTCTCTCTTTGTCTTTAACCTTTGGCATTTTAATTATGATGTGTCTTGGTGTGGGCCTCTTTGGGTTCATCTTGTTTGGGACTCTCTGCACTTTCTGGGCTTGAATGTCTATTTCCTTTGCCAGGTTAGAAAAATTTTCCAGCATTATTTCTTCAAATAGGTTTTCAATTCCTTGCTCTCTCTCTTCTCCTTCTGGTACCACTATAACGTGAAAGTTGGTATGCTTGAGGTTGTCCCATACGCCCCTTAAACTCTCCTCAATTTTTTGGATTCCTTTTTCTTTTTGCTGTTTTGGTTGGGTGTTTTCTGCTGCCTTATTATCTACATCACTGGTTCAATCCTCTGCTTTATCTAATCTACTGTTGAATCCCTGTATTATATTCTTCATTTCAATTAATATATTTTTTATTTCTGACTGATTCTTTTTCATGTTTTCTATCTTCATTTTTATATTTCCTATCTCTTTGTTGAAGTTCTCCCTGAGATCACTGAGCATCCTTATAACCAGTGTTTGGAACTCTGTGTCTGGTAGATTACTTGTCTCCATTTTGTTTAGTTCTTTTTCTGGAGCTTTTTTCTGTTCTTTTATTTGGGACATGTTTCTTTTTCTCTCCATTTTGACTGCCTCCCTGTTATTATTTCTATGTATTAGGTAGGGCTTGCTATGTCTTCCGGTCTTAGTAGAGTGGCCTTATGTAACAGGTGTGCTGTGGGGCTCAGTGGTGCAGTCTTCCTGGTCACCTGAGCCATGTATTCCAGGTGTATCCTTTGTGTGGGTTGTGTGTACCTGCCTCTTGTAGTTGAGCCTTGGTTGATAATTACACATTAATGGGAGTGACTGACTCTTGGGCTCACTGGTTGTGAGGACTGGCCTTGACTATAGTGGAAGAGTTGTTGTGCAGGGGCTGACCCTACAGAGCAGGATCTCCCTCAGCAAGACCCTGGTGCCTGCTCTATCTGCCCCTTGGGTATATTGTTCTTGGAGGCAGCTTGGTGATGCTTCAGCTCATTTTGAAGCTGGCCACTGGGGGCGCCAGCCCTGGGACCACCTTGGAGGGGATCCACTGTAGTCCAGTTCAGCCACAGCCCATTCTCCACCCAGGGCCACTGGGCAGGAGCCACAAAGAAATCTGCAGATGGCTGCCACCCATGCTGTGCTTGGAAGCGCCTTGAGAAGCCAAGCCTCAAACCAAGGCCGGTTGCCATTAGTGCCAAGCTTAGAGCTGCTCAGCCAGAAGTACAGGACATGCTCAAGCTAGATGCTGCTTGTTTGGGTTCAGCTAACCTTTGAGAGACCTTAGGAAAGTCTGAAGCATGAGCTAAGGCAAGTGGTTTGTATGAAAAAGCCACTGGAAGTGGCTTGGGTGTGCCCAAAAGTTGGATGGGGCTGGGTCTCGAATCGCTAGGCATGGGAAACAAATGGCGGAGATTCAGATATGGCGGCTGCCTGTGAACACACACCAGGAAGGGGGAAAAATGGTGGAGGCCAGATCTTCTGTCCAGGAGAAAGCAGAGAAAACTGCCTCTCTAGCCCTCGTCCCAAACCAGACAACTGAATTCCTCACCATTTGTCCCTGCCACCTTTACAGCTTCTGCCCCAGTGCTGGATCTCAGAACGAGTGATTCCATCGGTGGGTAAGTACACATGGTCCATTTAAGGGGCGCACCTGTGAGTGCAGCCATCCTCCATCTCACTCAGTCACAATCTCTGCTGGTTTTACCACCAGAAATTATGGGGACTTCTCTCCCCAGCACTGGAACCCTGGGCTGGGGTGGGGCTGAGACCTCTCATTTCTCTGGGGGGTGGGGAGGACCTCCACAGCCAAAATATTCCTCCCTATCTTTAATGGTCACACATGGGGGTGGGACCAGCCCCTCCTACCAGACTTGAGGTGGTTTCTTCTGCACGTCCTTAGTTGTAGGGCTTTAGTTTAGTAAGATTTCAGGTGATTCTCAATGATGGTTGTTTTGTAGTTTAGTTGTAATTTTGATGTGGTCATGAGAGAAAGCACAGCATTTAGCTACTGTGCCAATTTGGTATTCCTCTGAAGGTGGGTTTTAAGATCTTATTTATCTGCCTGCTGAACCATTCCTTTATCAGAAACATAGATGCTATCCAATTTTTTTGGAAATCCTTGTTTTTAACTGTTGTGGCTTGTTGAATCAAAGCAGCTGAATTCAACATCATTTACTTCAAGAATTAACTCCACTTTCTGGGCTTGAGAGACTGCACAAGCAACACCTGACCTCATCCGAACCCTGCGGATGTATTTTTCACCCAAGGAATTTTGAATTTCAACAAGAGAACCATTCTCCTGAGTGACGACATTGATGGGGAAATGAACATACACAGGGGACACCCACAGTAACACTCTTGATCGTGTTCTGTACGCGACCACAGATTGTGCGAATAGTAGCCAGTTCCTTTCTATTCTCCCACCATTTGTCAACCCGGAGCGTCTTCTTTTTCTTTCCATGGAGACTGAGTTCTGCATTGATGTGACTGAAGTCCCTCCGCCGGGTACCTCTGGGGCCCTTCACAGTAACTGTGCGTCCCTGCAGAGTGATGTCCGCGTTTTCTGGAATGTCCGGGGTCTTGATTGCTGAGAATGGTCTTCATCCTCGCAGTAGATTCGGCAAAGTGAGTAAAGTGTTTATAATCGTAAATCATTCTCCCATCCTCCCCCAACCCCTAACGCACCAATATACTTGACTAGACTTATTCCTCACCATCCATCCGCAATTTAATTTTCTTCCTAAGGCAAGATTAAAAAACAAAAAGATTCTAGTCCCTATTAAGAGGGCAGAGAATCTTTATATTGTTAAATACTTTACCACAGTGGTATTTTTCGTTCAAAGTCTGTCTGTTGTTAAGTAAGAAAGTACAGAATATGTATTCAGAGTGCTAGGATAACTTCTGATTTTTAAAATGTCTTGGGGGAGGGGGAGGAAGAAGGGGAAGGGAGAGAGAAAGGGAGGGAGGCGGGGAGCTCAATGGAAATTACCAAGCAGCTTCCCAAAGGAAACGAAAACCTGCGGTGAATGGTTTTAAAGCAGTCATTTGGCTCCCTCTGGTGGACATTTGTAGAGTTACCCATTCCCCGACGCATAACCTGTCACAGGTAACAAACTCGCTCCTCTTTGGCAAATGGAATGATGTAATGAAACAGTCAACCCAAACTCTTGGCTATATACCAAGACTAGGGGAATTAGCTAAGGACTTTAGGTCAATCTAGGCAGAGTTAGAACTTGGAAGCGATAAAATGTATCCAACTCTACTACATGCAAAAGAGACATGGCATCTCCTCAATATTCGTATGTTAATTTTCTAGCTACCAAGACCCACCCCGCCACACACACACACACACCCGCCACCACCATAGTGCCTCAGTCTATAGCAAAAAGCCCACTCAATACATCTCAGCGTCTTACCCTCCGTCTCTCCACCCCCAAAAAGAGTGTTCGAGTTTTGTGAAGGTGAAGGACGCCCTCTATTGGCTCGGAAAAGTCCCATATGGGAGATTTCTTTTTTCTTCATTTGGAATCCCCCCAACAGAAATGCATGCACAGAGCTATGTTCCTGAGCCTTTAGGAGCTCAGAACAACACTCTCCCCCAATATTAGTTGCAAATTTCTAATTGGTTGATAAAATATATTTAATGATAAAAAAATCAGTGAAGTTAATGCCCAATTTGCATTCTATTAATCAATGTGTTGCGTGAACACACGTGTGTGTGTATGTAGTGTGTTTCTAAACTACACATGGATCATAGAGATTTATCTGTCCTTGCTGTGGAAGGAGACAGATGGGCCTTCCCAGCTCAGTTCTGCCCTGACGTGGGGTGCCATGGCTCTCTGGGGTCCAGGAGCCCGACCCCTGGAGGACAAGAGCAGGTCCAGTGAGACACTGCGCACCTCCCGGGGTTCCTTCTACCTGGGGGTCAGCTGAACTCCCTCAACAGCCCCGAGGACGCTGCTTGCCCCCTTTGACCAGGGGCTACTTCCTGCCCACCTTTTTATGATGAGATGGGACCCTCATGTCTGCAGCTCATCGTGATGGCCCAGTAATGGGGACATTGAGGAAGGGACATTTGCTCTTGAAAGCATATAGGTGTCCACAGACCTTCGCTTCAGTCCACTGCCTGGGCCACATGAGGAGTTAGTATCTCATAAGCTCGCATATCCTCAGTCCCAAGCATATTGCCTCTAATCTCACCGCAGACAGAGGAGGTTGCATGACAGCTCAAGGTGACATCTCTGGTGACCCCATAAACCCAACTAGCTCTGGCTTAACTCAGCTATTCAGTTTTTTTATTTATTTTATTTATTTTTTATTAAATGAAGTACTTTCCATGTACAAAGCCCTGTGCTGGATGCTGTGGAAACTAAAAAGCGAGTAAGACACAGTCCCTGCCCTTGAGGAATTTCCTTCCTAGTAGGGGAACAGAAAATAGGTGGTGCACTCAGGGTAAAATCTCGTGACCAACACAGTGTGCAAACCTGGTTGTTTTGTAATTATTTGTTTATATGTCTGTTTCTTAAATGAAAGAAACTTGGTTGTTCCTTTTTTCCTCCCTCCCTCCCTTTCTCCCTTCCTCCCTTTTTTCCTTGTTGTCATCAGGCATAATAAGCCAGGCACACTGTAAGCCTGCAATGATTAGAACAAACACACATGAGTAAAGGTGGGGGAGGGGTTCAGAAAGGGGCTGGCTCACCGATGGTAGTGGGAAGTACAGGGAGGTGGTCATGGGGTGTCTCCTCTTCCGGTGAGTGTTTAGCTGTGACAATGGATGTCATACTCAGCACTGTACAACCATCTAACTGAGAACTCCCTTAGTCAGGTCACAAACAGCCAATCAGGACTTCTCTCTCACCCCTTGTCCCTGCTCATTTCTGCTCCCATCCCAGCCAGTCTAGGAGATGGATAGTTCTCATCTTGGCTTTTTTGGGTTGTTTCCAGTTTGTGGCTGTTATGAATATGATGCTGCTATGACCTTTCTTGTATATATGTTTCAATGCAAATAGAGACAAATTTGGTTGGATATTTATCCAGGAGTGGAACTGGAAGGCCATAGGATGTGGGTATGCTCAGCTTTAGTGGATGTTAGTTTTTCCAGTGATCTACCACAGGTTACCAAATTACCCCCAAATTTAGTGGTTTAAAACAACCACCATTCTGTGGGCCATGAATCCGGGTATGCTTGGCAGTGTGGGTCTTCTCTGTATGTGGCATTGACTAAGGTCATTAAGATTCAGCTGCCACATGATCTAAAGTGTCCCAGGTGATTTCACCCACGTAGCTGGTGCCTCAGTGGGGACAGCTGCAAGGCTGGGCTTGGCTGGACCTGTCGAGATCCTCAGTGAGGCCTCTCTAGCCTGACAATCTCAGGTGGCTCCCCTCAGAGTGAGTATTCAAGGAGACTGAGGCAGAAATCTGTCAGGCTACTTCTGACTGAGCCTCGGCAGTTATGCAGCATCACCTCTGACACGTTCCGTTGGTCCCACAAGCCACTGAGGCCCGCTCAGATTCAGGGGAAGGAGAATGAGATCCCACCTCTGTGTGGGAGAAGGAACAGCATTAGCGCCCATTGTAATATACCGCCCTGCCGATACTATTCCAAAGTGGTCGTACCAATTTCCACTCCCGCCAGCAGTTTATGGGGCTGCCATAGTGAGGTCTTTAATACTAACTTCTGGTGCAGTGAACAAAGCCTGTTCACATATGTCTGGAAACTTCTTTCTTCTTCCCCCTAACCAGTTACAGGGCAAAGTTGCTTTCACTGCACCCGAAGAAACTGTCTCAATTTCTCTAGGGAAAAATGTGATTCAATTGAGTTACCTGTCTTAGCCTCCTACCCCCTCATGACAAGCTTATCAAGTGGCCACTCAGCTCCTTCCATCCTTCTCTCCTCACCCTCAGGACCAGCCTCTCTCCCACCTCTGCTCTTGCCTCCCCAGGACTTGCCCCAATGCCAGGCAGTCCCCATTTTTCCTCAGCCTTCAATCTTCCCAACTCTACCACTGCTTCTTTTCTCTCACACACAACTCCCAACTGGATTGTCTGAAAAAGCATTGAAAACTTAAAGTGGACACACTAATAATTTTGGTTTTTTTAATGTATTTTTAGTGATTGACTCTGAATTGTAAAGTTGATCTCAAATCCAACAGAGAAGGACCTCTGAAGACAGAAGGGAATGAGAGACAGATTTTTAGTTAAACAATTTATATAATACACATACATTCATAAATCTACATACATATACATACACACATATATAACAGAATATATAAACAAAATAGAATACATATAATATAAAGATTATACATATATATGTATACAGAGGGTGCTAAAATGTATACACATTTTAAGAAGGGAAAACTGTATTAAAATTGTAATACTCAGTATATACTGATAACACAAGTCATGTTTGACTTCTGCAATTACAAGAGGTGCTCAAAGTGGTTACCATCAGCATAATTTTAATACAGTTTTTTCCTTTCTTCAAATGTGTATACATTTTTTTGGCACCCTCTGTGTGTGTGTGTGTGTGTGTGTGTGTGTGTGTGTGTATAATCTTTTCTCCTAGAATAGTCTGGAGAGGAAGACATGTTTTTCAGTTTATCAAAATATGAGTTTCAGCACTTCTTATTATTGTAACCACAAAGAAAAGTGCTGACAGTGATTAAGATGTCTAGTGGTTTACAGGTTTTTAGAACACTTTTCTAGATCTCCTCGCATAGGGACATAAGATTGAGAAGACTCTCCAGAAATCTCGTTGGCATATTACTATGTCTGGAGAATCTTCTGGATACCTAAATGATTTACCCTCAAAGCAAAACTATATTTATTGTCTTTTGGAAATGCCCCTGTTGTCCATTTTAGTGACAAAAACCCAGGAATTATTCTGAAATGGAACAGAGCAAGTGCAGGGGGGAAGAAAGGCCTGTGGTCCTGGCTGGTGGCAGTGCCCCACCAGGGGACCCTGCCTGCCTGTCTGTGCCTGCTGTCAGGCCTGGCCCAGGCTGAGCAGGCACCGAGGGCAGGTGTGCCTCAGCCTGCTCTGGGTGAGATAACAAATCCTGTGAACAGCAACAAGATGTTTGGGGTCACGAAGGTTACACGCTGCTGGGCAACTTGCATGTCTTAGCCGTGCCCACCCTCCACCCCCCTGGGGCTTCTCTGACAGACAATTAGAGCTTTTGATTTATTAGTGGCCATCGTCAGGGTCAGGCTCTCCTGTTTCCTAGCAGTGAGCAGAGCACACAGGACTTCGCACCATCAGTGCTGTGGCATCCAGGTTTGGCGACAAAGTGCTCAGAACCTCAGCTTATCAAGCCTGTGTTGTCCTACCCTGCAGCAAATTTGCATTAAGAAAGAGTGACTGGTAAGCCAGCAAATGGTGTGAGACCATCCACTTAGAAGAACGGCTGTTGGACTCCATGGAATGAAAGTATGCTGAAGGGATGGGACTTTCGGTTTAAAAATTCTCAGCATTCCAGCTTTTTCTCATCAGGACACGGCTTGAAGCACCAGAGATAGCACACTGCTGGCCACCCTCATTTCGTTTCCACAAATGGAAGTGGCAGCAGCTAGCTGTGCAACCTTGGGCCAATCATTAATTTCTATGAGCTTCATTTTCTCCCTGGGAGCAAATTGGACTTGACTATGAAGATCCTTTTTGGTACCCATATTCTAAATTCTATTTTATTTCAATTTGATTTGAATACTAGGCACATAATGAATGCTAGATATTACTGTATGCCAGACTGTGCTAAAACCATCCGTCATATTGCGTCCTTCTTCCAACAACGCTCTGGGTAGGCCCTATTACGATCACATCCAATTTTATGCACAAGGAAATGGAGGCACAGAGAAGTTAAAGAACTTTCCTGAGGCCACACAGCTAGTAACTGGTAGAACCAGGATTCAAACAGCCGCTGGCTTCAGGGGCTAAACTTCAGCCGCCTGCTGTGCCATGAGATCCTGGAGGGTTACTGTTAGTCTTGTCATCTCTGAGGGACCCACTCGGGGCTGCACAGCTGGCAAGTGGTGGGTCCCAGACCGAAGGCCAGGTTTTGTCAGAATGTAAAGTCTACCCCTCATGATTCTGCTGTAATAGCTCCCATGTGCTGTTTATAACGACAAACTCTCAGAAACATAAGTGTAAGTGGCTGATGGCAGGTCATTTGTCACCTAAATAGTGGCATAGCCATACAAAATAATGTGCCTTAAAATCACATGGGAGAATATCTATTTATGTGGGAAGGTGCTCAAGATCATTAAGTGCAGAAAGCAGTTACAAAACAACGTGTGGCTTAAATTCACATGCAATCATGGAAAGGGTTATGAAAAAGAAGAATGGAATACAATTTCTAACCTATTAGATTGGCAAAAACATAAATGGTCTGACAACATCAAGTGCTGCTGAAGACATATGGAAGTGGGAACTTTTATATACTGCTGGAGGGAGGATGTATTGGCAAAAAAGACTTGGGAAGTCAACTTGGCATCTTGAAATATTTATACCCTTCAACCCAGCAATTCCAGTTCTAAATACCCATCTTAAGGAACACTTGAAATGTGAGCAAGGAAACTTGTACAAAGGATTTCCTTGAAGCAATGGTTGTAATAGTAAAATATTAGATACAATCTAAATTTTAACAATAGAGGAATGAATAAAATGTGATATATTCACACAACAGAATACTACACAGCTCATTAAACAGATCATGGAAAGATGTAAAAACTGTAGAATGGAAGTAACAGGCTTCAGATCAATGTGCACAGTAATTACTTTTTGTGTACACACACCACACACACATATACATACACACATACAGTAGTCCCTGCATATCCTTGGGAGATATATTCCAAGACCCCCAATGGATGTCAGAAACCACGGATAGTACTGAACCCTATATATACTGTTTTTTCCTATACATACATATCTATGATTAAGTTTAATTTATAAATTAGGCACAGTAAAAAATTAACCAAAATAACTAATGATAAAATCAAACCATTATAACAATACACCATAATAAAAGTGATGTGAATGTATTCTCATTCTGTCTCTCTCTCTCTCTCTCTCTCTCTCTCTCTCTCTCTCTCTACCCCCGCCCCATACCCGAGGGGGCTTCAAAGGGGCAGGCAGGGAGCGTCTACAACATGAAGACACTGGACAAAGAGATGCTTCATGTCGCAGGCAGGACAGAGCAGGAAGGCTAGAGATTTCATCACGCTACTTAAAACGGCATGCAATTTAAAACTTATGAATTGTTTATTTCTGGAATTTTCTATTTAATATTTTGGGACCACAGTGGATAGAGAATAACTGAAATCATGGAAAGTGAAACTGCAGATAAGGAGAGTATGTATATACTCATACATACAGTCTGGAAGGAAACATAACAATTCATGCTATTGATTACTCTAGGGGAATGAGGAAGGAGAATGGAACTGCAGAGAGAAACCAAGGGCACGCCAACTTTATCTGAAATATTTTACTTGTACACACACACACGCACCCGCACACATGAACACACATTATTACCAGATGGTCAAGTTTATCAATGCTGCTGCTGAACAGTACGGGTATATTTGTTAGATTCCTCGGTTAATCTATATTTTCTGTAAGAAAGGTTTTTCAACTTACCCCAAATGTGCTTTGATTTTTATAAAATAAGAAGTATGTATTTTCATGGGGGAAAATGATCTTGAAATATTCATAGTGGCTATCTCTGGTGTTGGGATTATGGTGATTTAGATTTTCTCCGTTTTGCATATCTGTGTTTTCTAGATTTTCCAAAGTGAATATTTATTGCTTTCATATAAGAGAAAAATGACTCCTGAGTGAGGCATTTTCACCCCTCCCTGTGGTTGCTAGTGTTTCCACCTAGGATTTAACTGTTAGCTGCCAGGAAAAAATAGTTAGAATTATGACCAACTCTCACTCTCCCCTTCAAAAAAAAGAGTGTGGGATCAATATTGACTTTTATAAAATACGTGAGGCAGGGACGGGCTAGTGGCAGACCACTATCTGCAGACAAGAGAGAAACAACTTCTATCTTCATTTTTAGCTCAGAGCACATGTCTAAAAGACCTGCAGGTAAACTGTGTGGCAGTTGGTTCAAAAACATGAATCCCTTGAAATGATTTTGATTTCTTCATTAAGATGTTTTTATTTAATAGGTACAAGAATTTGGATTGACTGATACTTCCACTAAGGTGTCCAAAATACATTGTCGTCCAAAGTAAGACATTGTAGGGAGGGAAAGAACAACTGACGACTATCAGGACAATCCAGGCACAGGGGACATAAGGTCGGCCTAACTACGACGGTTGGAAGTTCTGTGTGCAGCCCAGAACTCTTACTGCCAAGCATCCAACATTCACTCAGTCATGCAGGGAGTATTTACTGAGCGCCTTCTGGGACCCAGGCACTGTGTCGGTCCTGGAAAAACAGCAATGACCATGACAGACTTGGGTGGCTCCCTCCGAGCTCATCACCTCCAGTAAGAGGACCAGCCCTGCCTTTGGACTGCTCTGGTGTAGCACAGCGTCAGACTCTGGATTTTTAAGTCACACATGAGACTTCCATATTTAAACCTGCATTTGATTCCTTTATGGTAGTGGGTGGCGGAGACGAGGACATAGGACGGGACCGAAGCATTGGGATAATTGCAGCCCATCAGCTAGAGGGGAAGAATGTAAAATAAATAATCACGTAATTTATGAATTGTAAGTATGATAAGTGACTTGAGTCCAGGGTGTATCATAGAAGGATCTGACCTGGTCCAGGAGCTCACAGGTTTTCCTAAGGATGTGACAGTACACTGAGACCTAAGGGATACATAGGACTTAGGCTGGGAAGAGGGATGGAAGGGGTCCTGTATGTTTAAAAGTGAGAAGGAACACATGGCACATTTATGGATCCAAATGACGCCAATATGGCTGGAGCATAAAGAATGGAAGTCCATATGCTTGCTTTGTTTCTTTATTTTCCTATATTCTTTTCGGGGGAAAAAATATTGTTCTTGAAAGCCACACTTCACTGTGAGCATTTGACAGCAATAAAAGGCTTTCTGGAGGCTTCAAGTAAAGCAGACACACTCCGTTTGCTGGGAAGTGCACAGGAAGTGTCAGGGCAGCCAGGGAACAGGCGGGACCACCTCTTCCGAATGCTGGCCGTGGGGGCAGAACCAGCTCTGCTCCTGTCCCCTATGACTTGTGTTGCGGTGGCTCCACATCAGCTGGGAGAGCAGCTGTGGTCTGTCAGGGCTCCTATGTGCATTTTTATGAGCTGACTGGTTTTGATCTCCTGTACTCCCTCTTGCTGCTTCCTGTATTAGGGTTTTATCTTTCAAGGGGCCTAGAAATCCTGTGTCTGGGCACGATCACAGAGACGGGTTCCAGCCTGGCTGACCAGGGACAGGGGCAAATCTGGCACTGATAAAAACAGGCTCCTTGCCCCTGCAGGGCTGGCTCTGCCATTTTGTCTGGGATAGCACTTTCACTGCTAGCATCGTTACTGAAGGTCCATCTGGAATGTTTGCTCCATGACACGTAACTTGGTGAGGGCAGAGGGTCCATCAGAACTGTGCTAAGAAACCCCCTGAGCCCACCACCAGGCAGCACTGCCCAGCTCCCGGGTCAGCACAGAGACCCTCCCACAGCTCCAGAGCTGCACATGGCACAGGGACAGCTCAACTAGCCTTAGCTCCACACACGGCCCAAGGACAGTGTACACGTGAGTCTTGCTGTTTAAACCTGCATTTGATTCCCCCCAAAATCATCATGCTCTTTCTGTGATGCTCTCTCTCTGGCTTCCAGGGAGGGTAATTATGGCAGGTATATAAAGTAGTGCTAAAAACGACATGCTTTGGAATCAGAAAGATCTGGGTTTGAATCCCAACTTTGCCACTTCAACTCTTCAAATGTAAAATGGGAATATCATACCTAGCTCATGGGGTTGTTGTACGGATGAAATGAGATGGTGTGTGTCAAATACTCGGCAGAGTGCGTGATGGGTGGTGTGTCGTCAGTAACCACTTGAACCTGGGAGAAATGACTTTTCCTCCCTTACTCTCCACAGCAAAGCCACTCTGCTGCGTGTCCGCTCTGCAGGCTGGACCAGGGGCTCCCAGGGCTATGCAGATGGTCAGCAAGGGCTTTCAGACTCTGCCCATTACTACCCAGGGCTGTTAAAACTCTAATTAGGGACTTTTGGGAGTCAGTCCTCCTCTAGCCTCAAATCAATTGCCTTTCATTTCAAACCACTTCTGTGGTATCTGTCCTGTGCCCCTACTGTCTGGTTTGACAAGATTTTCTACATGACAAAAACCAGAACAAAACTTCCTAATCCCAGCCAAGTGAGTGAGGTGCAATGTGAAATGAAAATTAAGAGGTTTTTTTTGTTTGTTTTTTTAACATTTAAAGCATATTATCCATTTCTTATTGCCTCAAACACTAATAGTTCAAGGTTCCCTAAAAATACTTTAAAAGGGTCATAGCTATGCTGATGTCTCCCGGTTATTTTCAGGAGTCTCTAAAGGGGACCTGGAAGGCAGCCACCAAGCAGTCCACTCCCTGCGGTCACCACAGCTGGCTGTTGCCCTGCTCTCTCCCCGTGTAGCGCCGGCTGGTGCTGGTCTCTGGCTGCAATGATGCCCCAGGGGGGCTCACTTCTGCCATCTTGATGGTTCCTGCTGAGAACACCAACACCGACCACCCCGGACCCCTGGCCACTGTCCTTGAGGGTCACAGGACGGTGCTAGGATACCTGAAGAGGCTGGGAGAACAGATGCCCCCAACTCTGTGCTGTACCATCTTCTGACTCTTCCCCTTCACCTGTGCCCATTCTCCTAAAGTGTTTTCTGAAGAGCTCAGTCTGCTTCTGGCTTCTCATCCTCATCCAGAATCTTAGAGACTTTCATGAATGGGCTTCCTTCCTGGATGGTTCAAACCCCATCAGGGGGCCAGAAAACAAATGCTCAGTATATATGGATGAATGCCAGCAGATACAGGAACAGGGGTTAGAGTGTGATCTCCACTAACAGCACCTGGGGAGCCCCAGATATCCATCCCATGGGCATTGCCGTGCATCCCACTAGCACACAGTTAAATACACAATGAGCTGACTCCTATCTATAACATTAAAGCAGGAATTACTGATTGACAACTTAAAGTTAAAAGGCAAAATAACTGAGAAAATAGACAAAATTACCTGGAAACACACTTAAATATGAATCATCCCGGAGGGCAGAAACGTTAACAATAAAAATAGTAGTGATTTAAGAGATTCATTTTGGATTAATATTCTTTCAGAGAGTTACTTAGAACCAAAGAGAAATTTTTTGTTTTTTCCAGGACTTTATTGGGGAATAGTGTGTACTTCTAGGACTTTTTTCCAAGTCAAGTTGTTGTCCTTTCAGTCTTAGTTGTGGAGGGCGCAGCTCAGCTCCAGGTCCAGTTGCCGTGGCTAGTTGCAGGGGGCGCAGCCCACCATCCCTTGCAGGAGTCGAACTGGCAACCTTGTGGTTGAGAGGACGGGCTCCAACCAACTGAGCCATCCGGGAGCTCAGTGGCAGCTCAGCGCAAGGTGCCGTGTTCAATCTTAGTCGCAGGCGGAGGAGCCCACCATCCCTTTCGGGACTCGAGGAATTGAACTGGCGACTTTGTGGTTAAGAGCCCATTGGCCCATGTGGGAATCGAACCGGCAGTCTTCTGAGTTAGGAGCTCTAACCGCCTGAGCCACCGGGCCAGCCCCACCAAAGATAAAATTTTTAATTCATGGGAAACTTTGTTAAGTAAGCAGAGTAAGCGTACTGATTTAAATAAATCAGGGAAAATATGCCTTAATTTGGAAACAATTTTCTAAAAAAAGACATAAAATTCATAAAACAGTTCTAGGACTTATAAATACTACCATTCTCGCCCAAACACTTACATTTAAAAAAATCGTGGTAACTGAAAAAACAAAAATGCTAAAGGCACAAAAGCACATAAAAGTTTGCCAGAATTTTTGTTTGTTTTGTTTTACTATTTTATTGCTTTATTTTTTACTATTTTCATATTTTCATCAGTGGTCATTCTGTGTCATAAGCTATCAGCCTATTTTGTTTTGAATGAATCTGAGCCACTTTTGTTAAGTGCAGACTGCTCTTGGGGGGGGGTGTGGTCCCTGCACTCTTGGCAGCTTGCTATTTTGGCAAAACAATATCTGACCATTAGCTCAGATATTCTGGAAGTGTCGCTGAACTTAGGTTTATTCTAGGTTTCACAGGCCATTGAAGACATTTGGTAGGAAGTCGTGTGGTAAGCAGATCTCCTATGTGTCTTGGCGAAAGGGAATCCTCAGCTGTTCTTCCTGCTTATGGGCTGCCCCACATGCTCTGACCCAGAGCAGGAGGCCCCAGGGAGTGGCTCTGTCCATGCAGCCATTGTTCCTTCTGATCCTGTAATGATAAGTTTAGCCTGGGACCCAGGGTGACAAATGTCTCAGGCAAGGTGGAAATGGTCACCTAGGGGCTCTAAAAGGGGATCGGGCCTTCCATTCCTGACTCAGACCCCAGGTTCAGGTGTGGTAGGCTTGATCCGCTGGGGGTGTTTCTTCTCTGTTGTACCTCATCTTGGTGACTCTTCTTGGTGCCAATCCCCTGTCCAGGTCACCTGACCCCTTGCCATCTTCATCCCCTGTTCGTAAGCCCTTTGGGTTTAGGCACAAGGACAAAGGTGAGGCAAGAGAGGCACCTGGGATGCAGGGCTCAGCCCCAGTCCTGTGTTTGGCTCCAGGGTGCAAGGTGTGCATGAGGTGGCGCAGGACAGCCACCCACTTGTATGGAGCATTGCCACAATTTCCTGCAGCTCTTAGGGACTCTCGAGCCTGACCATGGCTTTGAGAAGTCCCTTCTTCTGCCTGGAATCAGGATCATACCTGAACTGCTGTGCAAAGTTATCACCTTGCTTTTGTAAGAGGGAAACCTCCTAACACAATTTCTACCCATAAAGACCGTCTAGGGGAGAGAACGGCAGGAGGATGCAGGAACCTTGCACACGTATGGCGAGCACTAGCTAGTTGAGTCTCTTTGCGATTGTTTATCTGGAAAATCCACAGGGGTTGGACCCAATGACTTTTCCTTCTCTGCCATCTGTAGTATTTTATGGCGCTAGAAGTCTGTTGTTCTGGGAATAAGCCTGGTAAGATGGTATCTTTAGGCAAAGCGCCTGTGGGCTGTGGTTGGGTACCAGGGACAGCACAGGTGCCCCAGATCTTCTACCAGCACTTGCCCCGACCAGGTGGTTTATTAAGACATTCGTCCTGAGCAATGGAGATTTGAGGGGAGTCCTGGTGACCTCCAGAAGCATGTCCTCAGGGCAAGGCATCAAATTGAGCTCTAAAGTTAATGATGCATAATAGATTCGCCAGCCCCAAGAGCTGTCTCCCAGCACTTACGCGGCCTCCAGTGATTGCGTCCAGGAGCTGCAGGATTGGTGAAGACGACGCTCTGAGCAAAGCCATGCCTGACACTGCAATCAATCAAGCAGTGTGTTTATGCAGCAAAGTGTAGCAAATAGATGATTTTAATTGCTAGTTGTTCTCGAGACCCCTACCAGGATATATTTTTTTTTAAATGTGGCTTAAATTTTCTTAACAGACACGGTGGAGGAATTACAGTTTATTCAGAGGCTGACATGCTGCTGACTGAAGTACAAAGAAGAGTAATCAAGGTTGGTTTTTTAAAAATCTATATATGGCTTTTAACATTTACAAAGAAAATGATTTCAAGGGGTACACGCTGGAAAGAAACAAGCTATAAACAGTTACCAATCAACCAAACACTCGGATTACTAAAAGTATTTCCTCCTCCCCCCCAATCGCTTACCACCCCTTTCCCATAATCAGCATCTAAATGTAAGAGGAATTATCCTTTGTTCATAACTCTCAGGGAAGGGGCACAGGGTCAGATGGAAGGGCATCCTGTGCTGTGCCACCCCAAGACCTCATCTTGGATAGCTTCACAGACACAAACCTCCCTCCTTGACACAGGCAGGGAGGCAGCCTTGCAGGAGGCTCCCACGCACATGAAATCAGGGGAGGCCTCTCAGCGGGCCGGCTGCAGAGCCAGCCTCCCGTGCCCGCTCCTCAGAACTAGACTAGGGAGACCCCTCAGCTGGTGCGTTTTAATATGGAAGAAAGGCCAGAGCCTATGAGGAGAGGGCATTGGCCCTATGTAAAAAGCAAGCCTGTGGACTACCCATTCTTTGAAGCTTAGCCTAGGATCCAGGACCTACTACAAATGCCTTAGGCAGGGTGGAAATGGTCACCTTAGGAGCTCTAAAAGGGGATCCTCCCTCCCATTCTTGACTCAGACCCAGGGTTCAGGTGCTTTGAGCCACAAGGTATCGGCCCAACCTCCTGACCCCTGCATAACAAAGGGGAAATGGAGATGGACTTCAATCCCGTGGCCAATGATCCAATCAGTTATGTCTATGTAATGAAACCCCAATTGAAACTCTGGACACTGAGGCTGGGGTGAGCCTCCTGGTTGGTGAACCCACCCCTGTGCTGGGAGCGTGATGCATCCTGGTTGCACAGGGAGAGGGCACAGAAGTTGTGTTAGGACCTCACCCGATGTGTCTCTTCACTGACTGGTCTTGATTTGTGTTCTTTAGAATAAAACTGTAATAATAAGTATAGCACTTTCCTGAGTTCTGTGAGTCATTCCAGCGAATTACTGAACCTAAGAGGGATGGTTGCAGCATTCCTGAATTTGAAGCCAGTTGGTCAGAAGGACGGGTGGCCTAGGGTCCATCAAACTTGCAGCTGGCATCTGTCATGAGGGCAGTGTTATTGGGGACGGTGCCCCAAACCTGTGGAGTGGGTGCTAACTCCGGGTGATCAGTATCGGAATTGCATGGCAGTCAATATTTAATACTTCGTTTAATATTATTTAACATTACTATTTCATATTAGTGTAATATATTCGTATTTTATTTAAAAGTTATTTTCTAATTAGTTGACATACAATATTATCTTAGTTTCAGGTACAGAACATAGTGATTAGACATTTATACAACTTACAAAGTGATTTCCCTGATAAGTCTAGTATCAACCTGACACCATAATAGTTATTACAATATTATTGACTATATTCCCTAGGCCATACATCCCCACGACTATTTTTATAACTGGCAATTTGTACTTCTTAATCCCTTTCACCTTTTTACCCAGTCCCCTAAATCCCCTCCCACCTGGCAAATATCAATTTGTTCTGTGTACTATGAGTTTGTTTTGTTCATTTTTTAGGTTCTACATATAAGTGAAATCACATGGCATTTGTCTTTCTCTGTCTGACTTATTTCACTTAGCATAATACCCTCTAGGTCCATACATGTTGTCAGAAATGCTAAGATTTCATTCTTTTTACGGCTGAATAATATTCCATTGTACATAGGTACCACCTCTTTTTAATCTATTCGTCTATCACTGGATACATAGGTTGTTTCCATATCTTGGTTATTGTTAGTAATGCTATAATGATCATAGGGATGCATATATCTTTTTGAGCAAGTGTTCTGGATTTCTTTGTATAAATACACAGAAGTGAAATTGCTGGGTCACGTGGGAGTTCTATTTTTATTTTTTTTGAGGAACCTCCATACTGTTTTCCACAGTGGCTGCACCAATCTGCAAGCCCACCACCAGTGCACAAGGGTTCCCTTTTCTCTACATCGTCGCCGACACTTGTTGCTTGTTGATTTATTGATGATGGCTAGGCTATCATCAATAGAATAAATAACGTGAGGTAATACCTCATTGTGGTTTTGATTTGCATTTCCCTGGTGATTACTGACGTTGAAACATCTTTTCATGTCTGTTGGCCACCTGTATGTCCTCTCGGGAGGAACGTCTATTTAGGTCCTCTGCCCAAATCGCTCTAGCAATTTGATATTCCTTCCGGATACTAAGATATAAGTACAAAAGTCACCTATGGGATGTTTGTGGTTTTGTTGTTGTTAACCAAGAAGAGAAGAGGTGTAATGAACCCACCAACACATAATCCAATGATCATTTCATTGGTCATAACTCTCGTGGTTACTCAAACAAGTTGCTGGTTTCCACTTCTGACTATATCTTTTTTAATTTTTACACTGTGTTTATGTGTACTAATTTGATGAGGAGAGGTAGGCATGAAGTTCCTGGCTAACGAGGTTAAGCTATAAAGTTGTTAATCCATTAAAAATGATTAAGATTCTCTTCTGTGGCCAAAGAAAATCAGACCTGGAGAGTAGATGAAAACAGTATTCTATTAAATCGCTATCGTTCCTCCACATGCATTACTCAGTGTAAGAGTTACTACACAGTTAGTAGTACTTGTTTTCAATGGCAGAGGCCTCCAGAAAGTTGGATAGACTAGGGCAGCAATAACTGTTTTCTAGTTTGGGGAACGTTCCTTCTGAAATGAAAATATGGTCCGAGTGAAAAGTGAACAGGTATTGTGGCAAACACTCCTGAAATCAGGCAAACCCTGGGAAAAAGTGCTACAGATGTGGGCTCTGAATGGGGCAAAGGAAACTTGCTGATTAGTCGGGATTGTCTGAATTTTCTTTTTTCCATCTTCTTAGTCTAGGGGATTATATTTGAGATGCTATGAGAGCCCAAGAGCTTGAATTATGTAGTTTCCGACAATTAGGGTGACTCCAATTTCTTTGTTTTAAGTTGTGGGAGATGCAAAGAAGAGAGGAAGCAGAGACAAGTAATGTTTGCTCTCTGGAGAGAAACAAAAAGGCACAAAAATGGAAATCACCATTGAATATGAAGGAAACATGGCCACCATGTTAATATACAACTATTCTCTTCCTGGAATTCCTTCTTTTCTAGAATAAATTTCCTTAAACTGTTACATAGGGATAAAAGATAAAGTAATAGAACGCCACTGACAAGCATAATGAAAATGGCACCAGGGATGTTTTTTTTTAACCGATAGCATAACAGCTGGCAAATGGAATCTGTGGTCCTTAATCACGACTTATATTTTTCATAGTATGATGATAACCAGCTGTTAATGGTGATTTATATTTTTGTAACATGATCACAATACATAATGAATATATTTAAAAATCCACTAAAGTTTGGGAGCCAGAATATAGCAGAAAAGAAAAATTGTATTCTTAACCAGCATCCAACACAAAATAGCTTGATTCATCAAATACCACAGGATGAGTCCAAAGGCCGTTACACCTTGGGTCGGAACTGTCATTTTCCAGTAATTTGCCAAAATGACAAATACAAAAGGAAAGAGGAGAGGAACCCGTCATATGTTCTCTAGGTCTTTTAGGAAGCACAGAGCCGTTCCTTTGGCTGCAAACATGTGAATCCACAAGAAGGGTGATACTGGAGACATGAAGGGAATGCCCCACCAATGTTATTATGGCAAAACTGTCACCCAGCGTACGTCTGGCATCGTTGTACACTAACAAAGTTAAGGGCAACAGGTTCTTGGCAACAGAACTAACGTATGTATTAAGCATCTCGAGCACTCTAAGAGAAGAGATAGTTCCCTGAAGGAAAATGAAGAAAAATGATCAGAAAAATAGTGGTAGAGGTTACATGATTGCATAAAATTATCAACATTCAGTAAACTGTTCACTTAAAAGAAGTGCATTTTATTATATGCAGATAATTTGAAAAATAGGAGTCCTGGATTCTGACTGTGAATTATAGGAACTAGAATAATGGGAAGAGGACTGGGTGTGAGATCTAGAGACCTGCTGCAGTTCTGACTGCAACGCATCCATCCCCATTTCTGCCTGCTTCTCAGTGCTTCTTTCAATGCTGGGTTGTTGATTACTCTAATCCTGTGTTGCCTTGCTCTTTTCACTCGATCCCTCCTCTATAAGGACTTAACCTCAGTGGAAAGTTCAGGGTAATTTTGCAGGAATTTTTTGGCTTATAGTCCATCAGCCTCCTAATGTCCCCCAAAGAGTGATGCCCTTGGGTCCCAGGCACCGTCTACAGGACTCAATTTGACAGAAATGGATGTCCCTCTGTCATTCTGTGAAATTCCACAGTCAGAGCTGGAGTCAGGGTTGGGTTCATTCCAGATAAGTAAGTTAGAGAAGTTGTGACTTACTGGGTGCTAGTGGCAAACTTAGCTTAGTTTCATAGTAAATAACACAAGTCATTTACATGAATTATGAAAATTGAGGGTGTAAACGAAGGAGTGGCAAGAAGGGAACCTTGGAGAAAGTCAATGTTTCCCTGGTTTGAACTTCAGTGCCACGCTGTTGATGCAAAATCTCTGACCATTAGGCCCAGGTCCATCAGGAAACACATGGCCGAGGTGAGCTTCACACTGCAAAGGAGAGAAGCCTCCGTCATTTCTCCACTGAGACAAAGCTCTTCACGTAAAACTAGACAGATGAACCCCACATGGTTGCCCCACTCCAGTGACATCTGTGTGGGAAAAAAGTCTACTGCATCAGAATTTGACTAAGAAATGAAAGAATGCAGAGCACAGAAGTGGTAAATAGCTCTCTGCTTCATCATTGAGAAGGCGAGCAAGTTAGTGAACTTAGGTCTTGATTTACTCATCTATCAAATGGGGATAATTATACCTACTTAATAGAGCCATTGTGATGATTAACTGCTACAATGTAAGTAGAGCATTACCACAATTCCTGGGTAAGCACTCAATAATGTTGTTATAGTCAGTGTATTATTATTAGTTTTTTTACTGAACACAAAACTCCGCTATGTTTATCTGCTTTCTTCTGGCGTTTTACAAAACCTGAAAAGTTGAGCACACAAGGGTATCAAAATGAATCTGCTGTCTGGATTTAAGCCACTCTCTCCTACCGAGCTCACAGAATAGTGTGCTGATGTCACCTGCAGTATCATTCTGACTGTTGGCGACACACTGCAGAGCAGGGAAGGAGGTGGAGAGATGCCAACCACACTCGACCTTCCGGCTGCCTGTCCCTGTTCAAAAGAACGTGAAGCGCCAGCTCTTTCAGATCCTCTCTTTGCGCCCAGCTGTGGAAGGCCAGAACCAGGACAGGCTGCTCAGAGTGGCTCAAGAAGGCTCCTCCTCTTACCTGCAGCACCCAGAGTGATGGGAGGGAGGGATCGGAAGAGGCATGCGTAGAAACCCAATGTGCTGCAGTGACAACCATATATGCCAAGGACAAGAGAGCTCTTTGTGGCACTGGGGAAAACAAGTCAAAGGCACTCACCTGCTTGCAGACAACCTCTGTGCGAACTGATCCTAAGGAGGTGTCCACGCGTCTCAGGATCCCTGTGTTACTTTCATCAGAGCCAGAAGTGCCATGCGCCTCAGAAAACGAAGGCCATCCAGTGCCAGAGCCGTACTTCTTCTCAGAACTGGGGAAGACATTGCCAACACTAAGGCTGCTAAGACTGTTATGAACTCACAAAGGGCATTATATGCCCCAACTTATTTTTCTACCGAGCATAATCTGATTCCCTGTCTCCTCTGCCAGATCCCAAGGCCAGTCACGTGACAATCAGCTCTACGGGAATTTTGCCCATCACACGTTCACTATTAAAGACATTTTTCCATTGCAGTGAAAGGGTTTCTTGTTCCTTGGAAGCTACAGGCTTCCCTCTCAATGTCTGACAAGGCCCTAAAAACGCGAGGAGCTTTGTGAACTGTGTTGCATATTAAGAAGCACAGATCGAATCCATGTGTCCTAAATGTAGAACAGGGGGAAATCAAAATGAAGTAGTAGAGGTTGAAGGGGGCGCGTGGCATATCAGAGAAGTGTGAGAGCTGATGAAACCGCCATTTTTATCGATGGGAGCTTCGGATTGTCTGACTGCCTGCGGGGATCCAAAAGCTGACGCTAATACTTCTTAGCTGTGTGAAATTGGGCAAGCTGCTTCACCCCTCTAAGCCTTAGTTTCCTTATCTGTCAAATGGGGATAGTATCTACCTTCAGGGAAGGTTTTGAGAATTTAAAGAGCTACTCTGTGGAGCACATGGTAAGTGCTCAGGAACGTTCGTTATGATTGTGATTATTAATAAATAAGCCTGGTCATGCTGAGCCAATCACTGCAGTGAAGCCTGACCTTCCCAGGGAAGCCCACTGTGACGAGTGCGAGTGATGCTGAAGGCTGGGAAGGGCCAGAGGAGGAGGGCAGCGAGCTCGTCTACTCACCAAAGACCTATTCTCTAAGTGCTCTGAAAGATAAGCACTCCCTTACATGGCACTAGGGAAATAGGTTTTTAAATTTCAAATGCCAGTGAGGTCACTCTATCTAAAAAAGAATGAGAAGAAATGAATTAATTATAAACCCTGCAAAAAAAAAAAAATACTGAGCGAAGAGGAAAAAAAATTCTGGCAAATAATCAAATCCCCAGCCTATAGACAGGGAAGGAAGCTGTTTAGAGCACAAACCTGGGCCGAAACATCCAGTGTAATGCAGTGATTGTCATACATTCTGGTCTCAGGACCTCTTACTATTAAAAAATTATGGAGGATCGCTGAGAGCTTTTGTTTGCATGAGTTATGTATATCGATATTGAACAAATTATAAGTTATAACTGAGAATTAAAACATATGTATGCATTAAATTATTTTTTAAATAACCAATTCATTACCTGATAATGTAAGTAACATTTTTTAATGACAGATAGTTGTAAATGAAACAAACATTTAGTGAGAAGATTTGCACTGCTTTACAATTTTGCAAATCTCCTTAATGTCTAGTTTACATAAAGGCAACTGAATCTTCATATGTGCTTCTGCATTCCATCTGCTGCAGTGTTGTTCTCATTAAAGTGTAGGAAGAGGATGTGGCCTCGCGAATGTGCAGTTAGAAAAGGGGGACCTCATAGATCCCCTAAAAGGGTCCCAGGAATTCTCGAGGTCCTCAGACCAGGCTTTGAGAACCACAGGTATGACTCTGACGAGTAAGGGCTTTGACTTCCGAAAGACTTGGGTGTGAATCCGGGCTCTGCCTGCCATATCTATGTGACCTTGGCAAGTTACTGAATCTTTTAAAGCCTCAGCTAATCGATAGAGTAATAATGGCATCATTACCTCCCAGGTTTGCTGAGAGGATTAACTGAGATACTTTCTGTATATAGTGTCAGACACATGGTACATAAGTCAGTAGCTATTACTTTTTAGTATCATTATTATTATTAACATATCCATGAAATTTGAGCAGCCATGGGTCCAATCAGAAGTGTCTACACATTCAGGTTGAGTTCTTTGCAATGCTTTTCCAAAGGTTCAAAAACATTCATCCATACCACTCTGGCCCAGGGAAAAACATCTTAAGTGTCTTTTAATCATAGCCTTTCCACCCTCAACATTGTATGTAAACTAGATCATTGAAGGAATTATGATAGAGAATTATTAACATAATAAATTTTTAAATGAATGAATCTAAGACTAATAAAAAGTCAATTGAAACATTTTATGGGAAAAAATAAACCTTTATTGATGCAATTAACAGAATCTGGAGATTTTGCCAAGTAATATAAGAGGCCATACAGAATTTAAGACTGGCAATCTAAATATTAAAGCCAATGAAAAATCCCAATATACATACTGAAATTATTAGGAGATTATAAGGCCCACTAAAACCATTCTAGATAATCTCTTCCCATGCACTCTTAGAAAGGTCTTTTTTAGTTTTGTTATGTGTTTATTTGCTTTGATTTTTTCTCCATTTCTGGAAATTCCACAGCCCCCAAACCAACAGCAAAGGCACCTGGCGATAACTAACGACCCTAGTATCTTAGAAGAATTTCTGTTCATTTAAAGGAATCAGAGCCCAAAAAAAGGGTCTGAAACAATGTTACTTCATTGCTTCTAACATGTAGGACATCGGGATGTAATGTAAAAAGCGAATTAATATCAGGCTCTCTATTTTCTCTACGATTTATGGCCATGAAATACGTGATTCCCACAGTAGATTTTAGTGAACACTTCCACAATTGGCATTTGAGGGGAATGAGAAGGAAGGGGACAAGAGGAAGCAGGGGAGGGGGCCAAGTCACACAATTCCAAGGCTAACGAAGAAGCGACACTCTGGAGTTCCCAAGGGAATGCTGACATCCCGAGATGCTCTTGACCCTGGAAACCCTGGATTAAAGGTCTCTGTTTTGGAGGGTCAGCAGCTCTCGCAGAACACACACCATATAGGTTCCAAGTGACAGCAAGTCTGCAGGCAGCAACGAGCCCAGCTGCCAAGAGGCAGTGGCCCCACATCCCCTTGGCGCTAGTTAGCTTTGGTTGACTGATTTTCACCCCTTTGACTCTATACAAGCAGTTGAGGGGATGTTTATTTTTCTCCACCCCTGCTCCCCATGATTAAGACTGAAGACAGGAGATGGAGGGAGGGGGAAAATGAGCGGCAAAACAAGAATATATTCCTAAGACTCTCCTCTTGAATGGGAAGCATGCTTAGGAATATAGTCTTCATTTAGAGAGTTTTCATTGATGAGAACATATTCTCAGTATACATTCATATGTGTATAGCTCTAGAAAAAGACCGATCTATTTCTAAGGATACATCCCTGTGAACACTGCTCATGGTAAGTGCGTGGTGTGTCAGGCACTGCTCTGGTGCCGTCACATGTCACTCACAATTCAGTTAATCCTCCCAACAACCTTATGAATTCAGTACAGCTAGCGTGCTCATCTTACAGGTGAGCAAGCTGAGTCACAGAGAGGTTCAGAAACTTGCCCAAGCTCACATGGCAATGGATCCAGGATGTAGCATCTAGGCAGCCCTACCCACTCTACTTCACACTCTCTTCTATAAACAAATGTATCTTTAAGAAGAGTATATTCTAGAACCTAAATGATTCTTATGAATATATTCTTATTTTACTTTTGGCTGTAGCAGCTACAGCAGCAAAAAAAAAAAAAAAAAAAAGAAAAGAAAAAAAGGAACAGAAACAAACTCAAAACTCCTTAAAACAAGAAAATGAAAACTTTTCAACTGAAAGTAAATGATTAAAAAAGAAACAAACAAGGTTGGCGAATTGGTTCGGTAAGCTGGCCAGTAGGCATACGGGCTTTTGGAGCATCAGCTGGCTTTCCTGTTAGTCTTGGCTGCTTCAGTACCTCAGTGACTTGGGTCTGGTCACTCCACTTCTTTAATTTGGATTAGTGTTGTGCTAATACAGTAGCCACTGGCCACATGTGGCCCTTTAAGTTAAATTTTTAAATTAAAATTACATAAAATAAAAACTTCAGTTTCTCAGCAGCTCTAGCCACATTTTGAGTGCTCAGCAGCCACGTGAGATTAGTGCCTAACTTGACTGGATGGAGCAGACACAGAGCTTCTCCATCACTGCAGAGAGTCCCACTGGACCGAGCTTTCTGCTCTAGCCCCTAGGTCCTACCTGCTCCCACATTCTGGGATCCCCTGCCTGACTTGTGCAGTGACGGGCTGGTTGGCATTGTGTCGGAAGGTTTCAACTTTACTACTGCACAAACTGAAACACCAATGAAATAAAAAAATGAAGAATACAATGTAGGAGGGGCTCTTACAAGGATGACCTTTGGTCTTCACAGTCCGAAGACAGAAACAGAACATCTGTCTGGTTATCATATAGTAACAAGGCATCCTTTACACTTTTCAAACATGGTTCTTTACATTTTTACAACAGATTGGTCATCTCAATGTCCTACTTCTCTTTAACAGAACCAAAGATCATAGCATAGCTAATGCCTCAGAAATACACATCCACATTTTACTGTGTCACAATTAACCTTCCTCTCCTAGTTGTCCCCAACCCATCCTGGGCTGACTGCCATCTTTAATATCTCCTCACCTGCCACTGACAGAGTGAATGAATCTGGGCAAAGGCCTCCCTTCTGTGAGCATGAAGGAAAATCAATCCCGATCTTTCCTCATTCTTGCACGCAGGGTTGGCTTTTCAAATTCAGCCAACATAAGTAGGAAAGCCCAGTTGCTCAAAGAGTCCAAAGGACATAATGAAGCACTGCCTAATGGATGATCCACAGAGCTGGCTTGATTTATATTTTATTCTAAACTAATTTAGGGTTCATGCAAAAGCAAAAAAAATAAAAAGTCTTTGAAGTTCTGAAAAAGACTTCAAAGATGTTTTCCTTTCTTTTTCATCGAATCTACTTTTTTTTAGACTGTTTCCTACATGTCTAAACAAAAAAGCCTTTGTTGAAAGATTTCAGATCCTGATTGACTTAAAAGAGGCTCTGAAATCAAGGGACAATTAAATTTACTTTTAGCTACATACAAGAGGGCATGCTATTCACTACTGTCAAGCACTGTGGGAAATCTATCCTCATAAAATTCTACATTTCCTAAATTGAATTATAAACCCATTTTCCCTGGGAGAGATATAGTTTTAATCACATGGCCAAGCAAATACTATTATGGTTTAAATTTCTCTAAATACTTCCCAGGAAAAAAATTCTAATAGCTTTCTCTTAAGGTACCCACCAAGTTTTATTATTTTGCTATTTCCCGGGGATACAGAAAGGAAGAATATAGGCTAAGAAGTCTTGTTAACTGCTCTAAATGCTAGAAATAATTAAGAGAAGCAAGTATGTTATATAAATAGCTCTCCTTAGAGCAACCATGCCAAACAAGAAGGACAAATAAAACAACACGGGTATGTATTTATCCAAAGCCTCACATGAGACACAGTTGAAAGAATTTAGGGGTCTGTTCTCCTTCAGAATCTCTGGGTCCTTTATCTCACCTGAAGAGTGGGCTGTCGCAGCACACACAGTGATACATTCCCGATTCCTTGTTATTCAGGTAGATCCCACTGAAAGGCTGAAAGTCAATTACATACATCATGTTCAGGTTTCTGAGAACAGCAGCAGGAGAGGGTACAGTAGATTTCAATCCACAATGAAGGCCCCCAATAAAGCACTTTTTGTACTAATTTGATGAATATCATCAGGGAGAAAATTACAACGTACCCAATGAAGCAGCCTACGGGCCTATTTACAACCCAGCCTTTATTGTGCCAAATATTCAAATTGTGACATTACTAGTGCCGTGTATTTATGTGGCACTTTTCATTCAGGGACATCAAAGTCTGCGAAAATGGGAGAGAACAGTCCTCTGGATTGTGTGAGATTTCAGTCTCCATTTCAAGAGTCAATACAATAGGAATCTAGTCCACTATTGAAAACATTTTGAAATCTCCAATTAAAGATAGAGTATAAATACATGAAAAGCGTAGTTCAAAGGGATTGGGGTTGTGCCTTTAATATACTTCACACCGTGTTAAGGACACTGCATACTTAATAAATGCTAAATAATGAGCTAGAATCACCCAGTGCCTAAGTGACGACTTAAGATCAAATTACTACATTCATTGTGGCTTCAGGAGTTTGCAGGTTTTCAAAGGTCTCCCACATGGAGAACAAGGAGACTTCAGGCAATGAGTGAGCAGTCAATTTTGAAAAAAATGTTATTTTGCAAACTGGATCTCATTTTTTTTTTTTAAAAAAAAGACCATTTTTGTCCAATTCCTTTTGTTATCTCCTCCGTCAAAGAAAATTAAAGAAAAAGAAACTCTTGCACAAGCCGACTATGAAGCACTGCCCCATTTTATGGGATGGAAGAGAAGCATCAGCACAGAACGGCTCACTGAGACGCAGAGCTGACTCGAGAAACATGCTGCACTCTTCTGGCTGCTCTATGTTTCCCAACTCCACACACTCACAAGTCAAACACTCGTATTCCCTGTGGTGGTATTAACAGTGCATTTTCAGTGAGCTAAATAATGGACAATTTCAAATTAACCTACTGAGCCTAGCATCTGGGCAGACTGGATGTTTTCCCTCTTTCAAGACCCTAAACTTAGTGGCAGACATCCGACCAGTAGAGAGCTGGTCTTTTTATGGCCCGTGCCCCTGACTGCTTGTGCCCAGCACTGGTGCGAATGGGCATCTGTAATGCGGAGGGCGTTCCACATCCCTCCCACAGGGGCTGATGAGACACGTATGCCCCAGGGCTCCCAGTCCTGAAGCTGGTCTAGAAAGCCTACGCACAGGATCCAGGCAGCCTAAGATGCAAGATACAATTTTGTCATTGCAGGGGACGGCTGGACAGAGGAAGTGACAGGGAACTGGTATTACCGTTAAAATTTCAAATGAGAAGGAATCCTTAGCTGATATATTTGATGCGATGACACCTATGCGCTGCCTCCTCGCCTGATTTCCTGATGTCTCCCCTCATGCCCGATCTTATGGCCTCGCACTTATTTAGGGCCAAACTCAGCTTCCATCTCAACTGTTCATGCTAGTGTTTACCTGAAAACCTACTATGTACCCAGTGCTGGGCTGGGTGCTAAGGTTGTAGAGATGGGGAAAAAACGCAACCTACAGTTCCTGCACTCAAAGAATTTGCTACGTAGGTATGAAGAGACACCTGAGCCGTCAGTTATTCCACGTGATCACAGCTCTGAGGCGGAGGTGAGCAGGAGTATGGATAGCACTAGTCCTTTCACCACTAGGGGAGCTTCTCCAAAAGCTTTCTGTACCAGCTACTGTCTGAGATCAGGGTGGTTGCTTTTTTTCAAAAAAATCTTTTATTATTTTTAAAAATTCAGCTGACGGATGTTTATTATAGGAAAATGCCAAAACAGTATACTGAATTTTGAAGGATGAGTAAGAGTTAATCAGATGAAGAAATGGAAGAGTATCAGACAAGCAGAGCAGCTTGGGCAGGGCCCATGGGACAGAACAGGACAAGATGGAGAACAGAGAAAGATGACACTGGAAAGGCAGAGAGGACCAGATCACAAGGGGCTTTGGTGAGACCAGGCTACAGAGTTTCAACGGAAACTGGGAAGCCACTGGAAACTTCAAGTGGGGGTGCACACAGCATCCGCATGGAACCAGGGCAAGAAGACACTGGAGGCAAAGAACGATCAAACGGCCACTCATGCAGGCCTGGGTTTAGTTGTGGCAGGAGCAGTGGAAATAAAAAGAAGAGGATAGATTCAAGAATTATTCAGAAGAGAGAACTGAAATGACTGTAGGGGGCAGGGCACAGGGTCAGAGACAGAATGACAATCAACATACCCCTTGGCTTTGCAAGGTCTGTTCTACGGGCTGAATGTTTGTTGGAGCCTAATCCCCAGTGTGATGGTATCTGGAGATGGGACCTTTGGAAGGTGACTGGGTCGTGAGGGTGGAGCCTTCATGAACGGGATCGGTGCCCTTTAAGAAGCGACGTGAGAGAAAGCTGCCCTCTTTCTCTATCATGTGAGGACACAGCAAGATGGCAGCATTCTGCAAACAGCAAGAAAGCTCTCACCAGTCATCGAATTGCCGGCACCTTGATCTTGGACTTTCTAGCCTCCAGAACAGTGAGAAACAAATGTCTGTTGTTGAAGCCACCCAGTCTGTGGTATTCTGCTTCAGCAGCCCGAACTGACTAAGACATTCTGTTTGGAGCAATGGGAGCTCTCTTTTTTTAATCTTGTCAGTACAACATACCTATTGGAAACAGATGACACCCTGATAATGTCATACAGACCTATTAACAAAATGGGGACAGGGCCAACGGAAACCAACAAGGGAGGGTGAAGCACCCTGGGCCAGTGACCGTAAGAGCACGCTGCCACTACTAGGTGTGTGCGACAAAGGAAGGGGCAGTTACCAGAACCTGTGACATTGCACCTATAGGTGAGAGCTGCCTGCAGCAGCGGCAACTGCACTAGAGGAACCCAGCTTGAGAGGGCCCTGCATCCCGACTTCTCTATCCTGCCATCTGATCTCACTGGCATCTCCCACTGGCCACAGTCAGTCAGTAGCCAGAGGGCAAGGGAGCTGGTTACCCTTCCCAGGGCTCAGAGCAGAGTGAAGCACGTGGAGAGTGGATCAGACAGAGCAGGGACTGCACAAAGCCCACCTTTACTGGTATCTGACTTTTAGTTATTACTCAACCAGACTGTAAATCCCTTGTCATACCTAGCGGGGTGCTGGCATGTTACTGTTGCCCAATTAAAACATGGGTAACTGACTTTTAATTTTGAGTCACCAAATAGATGGTTTAGACGTTTTACTTCTCTTTCCTTAGCCTCATGAAGCTAACAAAGGCTTATAGTTCTGCAACATTCTAAAATGTTAAATGTGGAACTGGATCAAGTGAAAGGGATTTATAACATTAGTTAAAATAACGGATGAGGCTCATTTTGTAAAATGGCCAAATGCACAGAGGATAGTGCACCATCTGTTTGAGAATCCCACAGATTTATTCTGCTAAACATCTGGCAGCTCATCTTCAGGCTCTGTGTATACAAGTATACCAAACCCTGCCTGGCTCTGTTCCTGAGGACAGGGCCGGTTTAGAACATTTGGGGAATACACACAACTGTACAGAGCATCACGTGTAACGGCGAATGTAGTCTCTTTCCCAGAGAATGCTGTATTAAAATCCCACCCACGGCGGTTTTCAAAAATCACAGTCTTCCCTGAAAATCTCCTTGGATCTGCTGGCTTGCCTGATGACTGTCGTATCAGAGAAGCTGAGGGTGAGCCCATGGTGATAAGGCCAGAGGGGCAGCGACCTGAACTTTGCAGGGATAGCTAAGGTAAAGACCTCCTCCACAGCTTCACAAAACGGCTGTGCCGGGCTCCACGCTGTGCAGTCTGCTGCACAAGTGAAAGCATCTAATAACCAAGTTCAGTGGCTCTATTCCAGTGGCCATATGTGTGTCCACGCCAGACCACTTGTTAGGAAATGCAGCACTGTAAAAATGGTATTATAATTAGGAACCACTGAGGACTTTTCTCTTAGGCAATGAATGAAAGCTGAGATTAGTGAATGCAGTGTAAATCATGTTTCTACCTCGTAGCCTGCAGTCTTTCAACATTCACAGAAATTTATTTTTTGGGTACCAGGCACCGTGTTATTTGCTAGGGATATACCAACAATGGCAAATGCTATGAAGGAAAAGGGCTAGGAAAGGCAAACTCAGCTTGGGGCTGAGAAAAGGCTTCCCTGAGGAAGTGAGGTTTGGGCTGAGAGTGAATTGGCGGGGGCGGGGAAGGGGCGGCGATGGGAGAGGAGAACACAGGTATGAGGACCCTAAGGGAGAAGGGAGCCGGGGTGTTGGAGAGCTGAAAGTACCCTGTGGCTGAAGTGCAGAGATCAAGATGAAACATGGCAGGATTTGAGGAGGGCGGTGGGAGGTCGGGACCAGAGACTTTAGAGCCTTATTAGCTATTTAAAAACTTTTCTCTTTACCTTGAAAGCACTGGGGAGCCACTAAAGGATTTTAAGCAGGAGAGTGATGTGGTCAGATGTATGTTTCGAAAAGATGTCTTTGGTGGCCGTGTGGAGAATGGCTAGATAAGGAGCGAGAAGGGTTGTGAGCAGAACAGTTGGAGGCCACTGCAGTCAGACAGGTGAGGGATGGTGGCACCTGGACCAGCGTGGCGGTAAGGGCAGGGGCCAGAGGAGGGGACTGGGAGGCTGTGTAGGAGGCAGAACAGGCAGGCGAGGCGATGGAGGGTGGAGAGCGGAGAAGAACAACGGAGGGGGCCAGATTTGTAGAGTGTGCGGTGATGACTTAGCTTTTGTACCTAGATCTAGTCCAATCCCCCCGATCCATGCATTTAATCAGAAAATTGTAAATCAGTGTAGCTTACCGGTTCAGTTCCTTTTTCTCTGGTGACATGGAATTGCTCTGGAGTCAGCTTCTTTCGCCATTCACTCTTGGCAAGAGACAGCTCATGCTTTGTCACAGACCCTGTGTTGTTAAATAACATTTTTTTTATTCAAACAAAAATACTCAATGACCTTCTTCCCTCCTTAGCCTCTCTCCTAACGTGCACGACCAGTCCCTTCCCCTCTCTTCCACTCTTTCTTTCTTCACAGGGACTAGAGAGCTTTCATACAAATTACTCTAATTGAGTCATTAGTTTAATAAGAAATGAGTAGTAAGTAGAGAGCCAATTTTCTAGTTGCCCTGGGGGCAAAGAAGCTGAAGAGGCAGCTGAAATATGAAATAGTGTAGAATAAATTCTCCTCAGATACCTAAGGGTAGAAATTGATCCTTCTTCCATTACTGTGTGCAAAGGAGTAGTTCCTGTCAGAATGCAGCTGGGAGTAGTGAGTGATTGGAGAGAAAAGAACGATGAGCTCGTGGGTTATTAAACTCCTCTCCCTTGCGGGTTTATAAAGATATCTCTAAGTTTGTTTGTCAAGGGAAGTCTTTATTAAAAAAGTCTTGTTATGTGGAAAAAAGCAGAGACTCCTATAGCACGTGCTCCTGAAAGGGAAGCCTGAGACCCACTATCATCTACTCTTATGCGCCATGGTTTTTACCTACATTTTGTTTTCTTTCTTTTACTCTCTCTTGCTTCTATCTTACTTTTATTCCAACGAATGTAAACAACGCAACTAGGACAATACAGGATTTCTGACCCATGGCTGGGAATCCAAGCATACAGAGGGCCAACCAGTAGTTATATGCAGATTTCTGACTGCACCCCTAAGTCCCAGGTTGTTCAAGGGTCAATGGTACTCTCTTTAGCCAAAGGGGCGGGGGGGGGGAAGCAGGGGCAGATCCCCAACCTATATAATACATGTGTTAATCATCCAACATGAAGAATTTGAAAGGATCTTATAATCTGTCCACCTCACTTTATAAATGAGAAAATAGAGGCCTGAAGGATGAGTAACCTGACCGTAGCGCTGAAGATGAAACGTAAATACCGGTGATGTCACCACCAAGTATCAAACATGTCAGAAAATCATATTTGAAATCCATTTTTGGTTACAAAAAAATTGCTAAATAATCTTTCAGCAAGAAAAGACATGTCTTCACTACCAGGTCACAATAATGCACAATGTGGTCTTTTTAGTATTGCATATTGTTGATTGCTTATGGTCGTTTACATTTTACTAAAGGGTTTTTACCTGTTGAAATATATTCAAAGTTGTCCTTTCTTGAATAGTTTTTATAAGGCTACAGGGATTTTTTTTTTCCTATGGAAATATACCTCTGAAATTTTCCTATGGAAATAGAGCACAGTTACATGCAATTTTCCAGGAAGTCATCTCTTGGGAAGAAAAGCAAAATGTATTTATGTGATGATTATTACTGCTCGGTGGCTTTCAGAGTCATCATGCAGTATGCCAAGTAATAAATGGAGAAGGAATTATAAAATTTTAAAAATCACCAGTTTTGCAATCTCTAAACTAACAACTGATTCAAGCAATAATCATCAGGGGATTCTAAACCTCCGGGGTGAAAGACTATTGAAGAATGGAACAAACATTTTCAAAATATGATCCCAAAGATTATTCATTACAAGGAAGAAAAATATGCCTCTACAATGGGAAAATGTAAAAGTCACATCTCAACCAGGCAAGCAAAGTTAGTGTCAGCAACAGTGGGGCATGGTGACATCAAGTGCCTCTGGGTGTGACACCTGCAGCTGTACTGAATCTGTTCTCAGAGAGCTCACTGAGGACTTCTTAGTAAAACCTAGGAACACGTCATCCTTATCTCAGTTACTTCTCAGTAGTATTGACACTCAACATTCTCTGTTTTGAGGTATACAAGATCAGACAATTAAGTTCCCGAACTCATCCTAGAAAACGTGTTACATATCTCATTGCTGAATATCACTGTGGTCACCTTCGAAGTACTGCCCTTGGGAAGTTATATGCCAGTGCCTAGTCCACCCTTCAAAGCAATTTTGCAACTCTTTTTCTGGAATGGCCATCAGAGCTGTCGTCATATTACCCTTGATGTCCTGAACGTCATCAAAATGTCTTCCTTTAAATATTTCCTTTATCTTCAGGTAAAGAAAGAAGTCACTGGGGGCCAGATCAGGTGAATAGCGAGGGTGTTCCAATATAGTTATTTGTTTACTGGCTAAAAACTCCCTCACAGACAGTGTCATGTGAGCTGGTGCATTGTCATGATGCAAGAGCCATGAATTGTTGGTGAGAAATTCAGGTCGTCTAACTTTTTCAGCACTTCCAAATAGTAAACTTGGTTAACTGTCCAGTTGGTACGAATTCATAATGAATAATCCCTCTGATATCAAAAAAATGTTAGCAATAGCGTTGCAACAAGTTCGCAAACTTAATTGTCAGACCTCGTATTCTATCCCGTTGGCTTCCATGACACCAAATTCTCCTGCATATCCAGCTAGTCCTGTTCAGTGTCCTTCTTCAACTCCCCTTCCTCTAGCCATGCCTGGAATCTTGGTGTGCTTCAGAGGAGTCTATCCGTCCTAGGCTTTCTTCTATCATCCCTCCACATTTGCTCCCTGGATGATTTTATCCGTTTGATAGCTTCCAGTAGCGTCCACATGATGAAACTCCCAAGTCTATTTTTGCCTCCAGCCTAGATCTCTCTGCTGAGTTCTAGATCCATATATAATCGACACCTGGATATCTCCACTAGGATGTCCCGTTTCAATCAACATGCACAAAAGGACTTCATGTACGTCCCCTGCCCCAACCCAAATCTGCTGCTCCTCTCACACATTCTAGCTCATCCACCCCATGTTTCAAACCTGAAAGCCAAGCCACTGTCCATGACTCTTCCCTTTTCCTTGCACCAAGCCCTGTTGGTTCTATTTTCTAAATAACTCTAGATCTGCTCCTTCTCACTTATCTACCACTACCTTAGATCAGGCCACCATTATCTCCAGCATAGATTATTATGAAAGTCTCTTTATTTGTATGTACTCGCCTATCTTGACCACTCCTTTTTTCTCACTGCCCCAAACTGTTCAATGCGACAAAGTATACTCAAGGTAACTTCCAGACTCCCGAATGTGCCTTCCAAGGCTCTGTGTGATTGGCCCTGGTTACCACTTTCAACTCGTCCCTTCCAATATGCTCCGTCCTTCTGAACTGCAGGCCTCTGGGTTCCCCACAACACATCGTGGTTTGCTCAGCTTTTTACTTTTTGTTAAGATGGAATGAAGACTTCTAAGATCCTTACATGCTGGATCAGAAACCAGAAGTCTCTGGTCTCAGTTTATATGTTATATTCTCCAACAGACCTTCCCTGCCCCCCAAGTCTGGGTTGCAAGATCCTCCTATGTGTCCTCTTGCCCCTCAGGACTTCCACGAGAGACTATTTAATCACAATGACTGCAGGTTAATTGTCTGGATGTCTCATTAGACTAGAAGCTGACAGTCTGAAATAATTGTGTCTTTGTTCCATGTATCCCTAGTATATATTATAGTGCTTTGGCATTTAATAAATATCCATTTCTTCAATCATCCAGTTAGTCAACAAAGATTTACAGAGCACCTACTGTATGCCAGACACTATTCTGTTAGGGACATAGGGGTAAAGAAAACAGACAAGAGCCACTGCCCTTATGGACTAGAGGGAAAATTAACTAAATAAGTAAGGAATGTAGAACTTGAAGGAAATGAACAAACAACGCCATGTAAATATCTGGAACAGCACTGTAGGCAAGAGGAAAAACAGGTGGGGTAGGCCTGGCATGGTTGATGAATAGGAGGGAGGCCAGCGCTACTTGGGTGGAGTGAGCAAGGTTAGGTTAGTAGGAGTTAGAACAGAAAGGCAACGGGAGGCCAGATACTTTAGGGCCTTGAAGGCTATTGTAAGGATGGTGGCTTTTATTGTGAGTGAGTTTGGAAGTTATTAGAAGGTTAGCAGAGGCAAACCATGGATTCAAACATTTTAAAAGGATTAGTGGCTGATAGACTTAAATTAAAAAAAAAAAATCTGAAGCAGGGCAAAGGCTAAAGCTGGAAACCAGTATGAGGGCAAGTTGAATAATCTGGCTGAGAGATGGAAGAGAGGGGGGTCAGGGTGGGAGCAGCAGAGGTGCTCAGAAGTGGTCAGACGCTCGACGCTCTCTGCTGTTGGAGCCGGAGGGAGTGCTGACAGATCAGAGGCGGACTGTGAGAGAAAGGAAAGGGGCAAGGATCACTGCGCCACGGCTTTGGCTGAGCACTGGAAGATGGCAAGGACAACAGGAGGTATAGGTTTGGAAGCTTGGTTTTGGATGTAAGTTTAAAAACATCAATTAGATATTCAAATGGAGATGTCAGGTAGGTAGCTGGAAATCCGGATTTAGAGTTCAGGGAGAGGCCCAAGGTAGAGATGTAAATTTGGGACTCCTTATCATTAAGAAGTTATTTAAAGCCAGGAGACTGGAAGATCCCCAAGTCAGTGCAGGTAGACAAAACAGAGAGGCCCAAGGGCTTCACTCTGAGGCACTGCAAAATATACAGGATGAGGATATGGGGAGGAGCGGAGAGAGATGGGAAGGAAGCCACGAAAATGTAGCATCCTGGGTGCTAAGTATTTTAAGGAAAATGGCACAATCTACTGTGTTGAAAGACCAAGAAAGAGAAGACTGCGGATTGCCCATTGAGTTGAACAACATGGAGACCTGAAAAAGAGCAGCTGAGGGGGAGGAGGGGAATGAATCTGATTGGAATGGATTTAACAGGAGAATTGGGGGAGGGAAAGGGAGACAGTGCCTATGGATCCGTCTTTTGATGAGTTCTGGAGGTAGCTGGAAAGGAGAAAGAGATCAAGAGCTTTTTTAACATGAGAGAAAAATCACTTTATTCTAGTATGCTGATGGGAATGATGCAGTGGAGAGGATAAAGTGATGATTTAGGAGAGAAAGGGAGAATTGTGGAGGTATTCTTGACCTCGCGTGGACCAAATATGGGAAACCAATTAAACTAAGAAAACTTTATTGACCACATAAGCTTCAGATAACTATCCAAGATGACAATAAAGTTGTTTTTACAGCAATGCAAGCTTGACTGCCAACAGAATGGAGGAAACATTATAAATCATTTTAGGCTGGGTTAGTTGTTTTTGTTTTAAGAGCAAGTAGGATCAGAACTAATTTTAATGGCGAGAACTATTTGTTGAAGCGTAAGGGAAGTGGAAGGCCTTCCGTTTTAGGGAGTTTAAAAGACGGGTAGATGTATGTGTATAACCACATTTTGTAAGCCTTCCAATAAGGGCCAGATGCCAAAATACGGCCAGAGCCAATGTGTCAGAGTAATCTAAGCTGGGACTGGTCACACAAAGGCCAGCCCAAATACTGAAAATTAGGAAGGTAAGAGTAAGAACAGGCTTTGCTGGTTAGAATAAATTGTTCTTGATTCCTCCTCCCAGAATCTAAACTCTGGTCAAGGGGAATTTGTGAAACTTGAACCTTGGCTAAAACTAACATCTGTCAAGGAAAGGAGTAATAGAGCACCGTGGTAAAAGCTCTCCTTACCCTTCCAATATGTCATGCCATATCAGTCCACATGTATTACAGATCTTGCATTATTTCCATGGATTTCTAAGAGGAGGGCTGACTTTTGGTACTAAGGTTGGGATTTATTGTCTGCAAAGCCGTTGTTATCTTAGCTCCTTCTGGGGAGAAAGTGGAATGAGATTAGAGATAAAACTGTATTGTCACCTGGAAACATTGCCCGTCATGTTTTTCAACATGCAATACAATATAGTATTTGACATTAGAGACTGGGAATTCAAGAAGGGCTAAAATTCAGTGGGATGCCCATGCTTCAGCTTTGAACCTAAGGCGCGAATCCTGCGTGGGCTTCCGGCTCCCTCTCCCCCAGCTCTCTATATTTTACCACAGCTGTTAGGGAGTGACTACCGGTTTTCAGACACCCACCTCCTTCCTCTGCCCTATATATTTTTTTTGGTTTAAAATTTATCATATTTAAATTGTTAAACAAAAGAATTACTCCTTCACTTACATACAGTAAGTACACACTCATGGCTCTCCTAATCCTTATGTACATGTACCCTTCACGCCATTATTCATGTGTCTGAGGGGTTTCATGGGTGGGCCACAATTGTCAGACTAGTTGATGAAGCAGTGATTCAAGCACCAATTAGCAACATTTAGTTGCCGATCTGCCAGCCTGAGTGACAGTGTCAAGGGGAGAAAGACTCTGCCTTGATCGCAAAATGACAAGTGATCAGTGGGGTGCTCTCAGGTCAGGATATATGTGGTCTGCATCACTTGAAGAGGTGTAAGCTCTTCCTATGTTGAAGTCCTAAGCCTCAGTACCTCAGAGACAGGACTTTCAAACAGGTGATTATGTTAAAATGAGACCATTTGAATGGGCCCTGATCCAATCTGACTGGTGTCCTTATATGAAGAGGAAGAAACAGTGGGGATGTGAAAGGACAAAGAAAAGGCCATCTGCAAGCCAAGGAGAGAGGCCTCAGGAAAAACCCTGCCAACACTTTGATGTTGGACTTGCAGCTTCCAGAACTGTGAGAAAACACACTGCTGTTGTTTCTGCCACCCAATCTGTGGTATTTAATGATGGCAGCCCCAGCAGACTAATACACTGTGCTTTGGGCAATGACTAAAGTTTGAATGAGAAATGCATTATAAGTAAATTCTGTGCAGTTTTACCGAACAGCCATTTAGGTGCATGTACATACAACACACAGCCAGGTCTTATTTGGGAATGCGGAAAGCCTTTTGGTGACCAGTGACTAGATAGCAGGATTCAGTGCTGGTCTCCTCGTCCTTTTGTGTATGTGTGTGTGGTGGTTTCTGTCCTCAATCCACATCACATGCACCTCGTGTGGGTCCCTTGGGGACTGCATGTTCTTCAGAGTCCCTCTGCATTCTCTTGCTATCTTCACTACCCAAAAGTTTGGCTGTTGCTGCTACTGCATTCAATGGATACACAGGTCTACCCTAAACTGTGCTTTGATAGGATTCCTTTGGGTTCTTTTCTCTCCTTGTGCTGGGATTTGCATTGGCTATCTTGTTGGCCGTATGTTCCATGATTATCTCATCATTAAGAAAAAAAACTCTTGCTCACCTGCGCAGCCACTGGTTACCTCCTTCTGGTTTTGCTAACCTTTCTGGCCACTATTGCTATACGGCCAACTGTCACATGAGCCAACCTTGTTTCAATAAATACTTGTTGAAACTAAGGGAATCTATTAGGAACTGGTATAAAAAGAATTCCCAGCCCACTCTAACCTGTAGACTACTCTTTTCTCCCACCAGAGTGGCTGGACTCTTTTAACCTTACGCTCAGGGTGGTCTCCTAGCAGACAATCTCTAGAAAGGTTTTCCTAAAACAACAGATTATTTTCTCCAGGACACTTACTTTCTTCTTTCAATTTGCTCTTTGTCAATCTGGATGACATAATCACAGGAGTTTGGAGAACAGTCCTCTGTCACTTTTAACATCTACCATCTCATTTCTCTCACTGTCACCTTTCTTCAAGTCCACAATGTGGGTTAAATGTGGCTACATTTTTGTCCTTTCCGTTTACTTAGGTAATTATAACTAATGTTTATTGCATGCTTACTAAGTGCCAAATATTGTAATTAAGCATTTTAAATTCCTTTTCCCATTAATTCTGCACACCCCTAGTATTACCTTTATCCATAATTTATTGAAGGAAAAAACAGGTTTAAGTTTACCAAGTTCAAGGTGTGCCCAAAGACAGTCGGTAAGCGACACTGTGCACACCAAAGCCCTTAACCACGAGACTATTCCCTGTTTATAGTTTTTAATGGACGCACAATAGTTTGTTGAATTGAACTTCCATGGTTTACGTAAGCATTCGTAACTGATGGACATTTGGGTTATAGCCCGTTTCTGGTTCTTAAGAGTAGTACTCTTAAAAACATCTTTTCACAGATAGCTTTGTTCTTTCAAATGATTTCCTTAGGATAAATGCCCAGATAAAATTTTTTAAAAAATTTCCTTGGGATAAGTTACACAGCTCCTGTTATGTATTGGTGTCTGGTCAAATTTTAATATTGCTCAAGAACTTCAGATCCCAGGGCAATTTATTCGGCTGTTTCCAACAGCACCAAGTACAAACAGTAAGGACAAATATCCGCTGAAACCACTACCCTATAAAGGGGAATGAGGAGAGCTGCAGCCCACAAATGGGATGTTTCCTGTGGTTTTCAGCAAACTAGTGCTTGGCACACAGTAGGTGTGCAACAAATATCATCAGATTGGCTGACCAGGGACACCCGAGTTCTGAACGCCATGAATGGAAGTCATGTTCGATCAGCTGCCACTTCTTAATGCCAGTACTTTTATTTATTTGACACTACGTTTCAAAAACTTCAGGGGATTGAAAATAAGAATTCCAAGTAATTTGGTACATTTTCAGCAGAGTTAGGTATCTCTAAATGTCTTTAATGGACACAGAACAGAACTAGATTCAGAGATGGGACAGCTGGGCAGTTGCCCAAGAACCTGAAACATATCTCAGAGACAGGTGACTCATACTAAAATGTGAAATGTAAATGTGCCTCAATCCGACAGAGGAGCCAGAGGCAGTCTGCAGAAAATGCACACTTTCCCATGGTCTGTCTCACAGCCATTGGCAATGATTATCAGTTTAAGGGGGTCAGATTACTAGTCCCCACGTTTCCCTGCGTCCTCTGAAACATACACGGAAATAGAGCAGGGCAGGAAGCCAATCTACAGGAATACAAAGTCACAACTGCCTGCTTCCAGATAGGAAAAGCAGAACCCCAAAAGGAGACAGTGTAAACGACGAAGGATATAAAACTGAAAGCAACAAACGAACAAGAAAAACAAACAACTCATAGACACAGACAACAGATTAGTGGTTACCAAAGGGTAAGGGGGTCAAATACTTGATGGAAGGAGAACTGACTCTGAGTGGTGAACACACAATGCAATATATGGATGATATATAATTATACATTTGAAACCTATATAATGTTATCAACCAATGCCACCCCAATAAATTTAATTTAAAAAAAAAGGACGTAAGGCCATCACAGGAGAGTGCGCAGGGTCCCGTAGTTAACTCCACAGTCACAGTGGTCCTTCACCTGGAGTCCCCAGGATAAGCTTCACGGGCTCCTGAGCCCACATTTTATGCAAAAGAAAAAAATGTGTGCACTTTTAGGGAGAGGACCTACACCTTTCCTCCAGTTCTCACAGGGGTCAACCATTCCCCGCTTCCGCTGCTCCAAGTTTACAACCCTTTGTCCTAGCCGGTCCAGAACCAGCAGTCCGGCCCCCAAGTCGTGGGAAGTTAAGTGAAACTGAAAGACCAAAAAAGCCGGCGGCGGCGGCGACAGCGGCGCGGGAGCTGCGAGGCCCGCGTCCTACCTGCGTCCCCATGTCCGGCCCTCGCGCCGAGGCCACCGGCACCGCAAGGCCCGCGGAGACGCCTCTAGGAAGGGCAGGCCCCAGAGTGCGCGGAGTAGGCGCGCCATGACGATGATGCCCACAGTCCCCGCCCAGCCGGGTCATCTCGCCCCGCCCCAACGCCCCGCCTCCCCAACGCCCCGCCTCCCCAACGCCCCGCCTCCCAACGCCCCGCCTCCCAACGACCCGCCTCCCAACGCCCGCCCCCCCGTCCCCCCCCCCCCCCGCGCCGCCCACTGAACACCCCGAAATCACGCTGCTTCTCCTTCCTCCTGTTCGCCTCTCTCTGCGCCCCCCGCCCTGCCCGCCTCCTGCACCTCTACCCATGCGCTCCTACCCTATCCTGCATCCCTCCTCCTATCACCACCACCCCCACCCCCGTCCTGCGCCTGCTCCTGCCCCTCCCTGCCTGGCCCTCCTTCCCTTGCCCTCTCTGGTGTCGTCCCCCCCACCCCACCCCCCGTGCCCCGCCTCTCAGCTCCAGCCCCTTCCTTCTCTTCCCTGGCCCTGCCCCACATCACCCATACCCACTCCCCTCCTCCCCAAACCAAACAATGGTCTGTTTTAGTTTGTTTGCATTTTCTAGAATTGTATATAAAGGGAGCTATGTAGATTAGTTTGCATTTTCTTGAGTTGAATATAAATGGCATTATACAATATGGACTTGATTTTGTCTAGTTTCTTTTACTCAGCATAATTATTTTGGCACTCATTTCATGTTTTTGAGTGTAACCATTGTTCATTCCTTGTTAGTGCTGAGTAATACTCCACTTGTGGAGTACTTTGTGTTTATCTAGTATTTATAGCATTTATCTACGTAGTAGCTAGTACTTTGTATTTATCTAGTCACCTATGTATATTGTTTCCAATTTTGATAGACAATTTTTCCTTATTGGAAATAAAGCTACTAGGAATGGTCGTGTCCAATTTTTTTTGTATGAACATGTACTTTCTTTGGGTAAATACCTGGAAATGGCTAGGTCATAAGGTAGGTAAACTTTTAAAGAAATTACCAAAATATTTTCCAAAATGGTTGTTTCCCTTTATATTCCCACCAGCAGGTATGAGAGTTCCATTTCCTCTACATCCTTGCCAACACATGAATGTCCAGACTTTTTAATTGTAGCCATTCTAATAGTGTGTAGTGGTATCTCACTGTGGTTTTATGTTTCATTCTCTAATGGCTAATGATGTCGACATTTTTTTCATATGTTTATCTACAATGGATATATTATCTTTGGTAAAGCATCTGTTCAAATCTTTTGTCCATTCATTATTGGGCTGTTTTCTTATTTCTGAGATCTTTATATATTCTGTATACAAATTTTATCAACTATATGCTTTACAAAGCTTTTCTCCCAGTCTGTGGCTTGTTTTCCTATCTTCTAATAGAAGAGTAGAAGATTTTGATTTTGATGAAGTCCAGCTTGTTGTTTTTTTTTCTAATATGGATAATGCTTTTTGGTGTCATATTTAAGAAATTTTTGCCTAAGTCAATTTTTCTCTAATGTCTTATTTTAAGTTTTATAGTGTTTGGTTCTACATTTAGGTCTATGATACATTTTGAGTTAATTTTTGTATATGCCAAAATTTTATTTGTTTGTTTTGTTCTTGTGTTTTGTTTTTGCATATGGGTGTCCAATTGCTCCAGGATCATTTGTTGAAAAGACAACCCCTTTTCCACTGCACTGCCTTTGAATCTTTGTCAAAAATCACTTTTCCATCTCTATGTGGGTCTATTTCTAGAGTTTCTATTCTGTTCCATTAATCGGTTTGACTATCTTTTTATTAATACCACAATGTTCTTATCACTGCACTTGGAGTCAGCTAATGTCAGTGCTGAATTTTTCTGTTATTTTCCAGGTTGTTTTGGCTGTTTAGATCTTTTGTATTTCAACATAAATTTCAGATTCAGCTCACTTTCTACAATTTTGATTGGGATTGCATTGACTCTACCCATACATTTTAGGGAAGATCGATATCATAACAATATTGAATCTTCTGACCCATGTATAAAATAAGCCTCTCAATTTGTTTAGGTCTTCTTTAATTTTTCTCAGAAGAGTTTTGTAGTTTTCAGTGTACATGTTTTATATATCTTTTGACAGATTTATCCTGAAGTATTTTGTCTTTTTGATACTATTGTATTGTTTTATTAATTTCAATTTCTGATTATTTCCTGAATGTAGATTTGTATATTGATTTTGTATTCTGCAACTTTGCTAAACTCATTTTTTATTTCTAGTAACATAGATTTTATCAGATTTTCTACATACATAACTATGTCATCTGTGAAGAGGTTTAGTTTTCCTTTCCAATACACATGCCTTTGATTCCTTTTTCTTTTTTCTTTTTTTTTCCAATTGGGGAATATTGGGGAACAGTGTGTTTTTTTCAGAGCCATCAGCTCTGAGTCAAGTCATCGTCCTTCAATCTAGTTGTGGAGGGCGCAGCTCAGCTCCAAGTCCAGTTGCCGTTTTCAATCTTAGTTGCAGGGGGTGTAGCCCACCATCCCATGCGGGAATTGAACCGGAAACCTTGTTGTTAAGAGCTCGCGCCCTAACCAATTGAGCCATCTGGCCGCCCTCTTTTTTCTTTCTTTATTGCACTGGCTAGAATCTGTATAATGTTAAATAGAAGTGGCGAGAATGAACATCCTTTTCCTGCTCCTGATCTTAGAGGGAAAGCATTGAGTCTTTTACATTATGATGTTAGCTATAGGCTTTTCGTAGATACTCTGTCAGATCAATTCAATTCCCATCTATCTGTCGTCTGCTGAGAATTTTTATCAGGAAAGGATGCTGGATTTAAATCAACTGCTTTTTTTCTGCAGCTATTAAGATAATCATGTAGTTTTTTCCTTTGTATTTTGATTGATTTTCAAATGTTAAACCAACATAGTATTCATGTGATAAGCCCCACTTTATCTGTTTCATTCTCCACTTTATATATTGTTGAATTTCATGGATTAGAATTTTGCTTCGAGTTTTTGCATCTATGATCATGAGGAATAGTGGTCTGCGGTATTCTTTTCCTTGTAACGTCTGTGTGGTTTTGTATCTGAGTAAATAAGGAAACTGATTCAGATCCAGGGAAGGTAAGTAGCTGGTACATGGCCACACTGGTAGTTAGTGGAAGAGTTTGTGTAAAGTTTAGAACTTAGAAACTATCAAGGAATAGAAGAAGTTTAACCTACGCATCTTTACTCCCCAAGCTCAAATGAAGTTAAGAAATGAATTTCACATGTGACATTGTGAAAAAAATATGGAATCTGGTCTAAGACCCAATTCAGGATATCTTACATTTTAAAAATGCATGACCTTTGTCAAGTATTCAATCTGCCTCAACTTCAGTTTCCTTATCCTTAAAATGGGGTTATTATAAGGATTAGAGATGATATATATTAAAACACCTAGCAAACCCTCTGGCACATGGTTGGTTTTAAAAATATTTGTTATTTTTATGAAGATTTAATTATGAAGGCAGTGGTGGGTAAGAAGTGTTGATAAATGCCTGCATTTCTGTGCATCTCACACTCCCAGAAAGACATTCTAAATATAGAAGGAGTCCCTATCTCCCTACTGCTATTCTCCCTCAAACCTGCTGTGAGAACTCTTACTGCATCTTTGCTCAGGCCTTTGATGGTCTTTAAATGCCCCCTCTGCTCACCACCCTTTGCCTAAATCCAACTTAACCATCAAGACCGTGTACTACTCTCTCATTGGCCGTATTGCCTTAGCCTGAGCAAAACACTACTTTGTTTTACCTTCCACCTCATACACTGTGTGGAAGAGATCACTAGTTGCTTGCCCAAAATCCATTCTCCCCTCTTTATCTATTTTCAGATTTTTTATTTTATCGAGGGTAACAATGTGCCTTGCTAAAATGTTACACCTACCAGCTAGCCCCCTTGTAGCTAGTGCTGGTCATTTCACACAGCTTGGGCAATGACAGAAGCAGATGTCACCAGAAGGCTTCCAGGAAAATTAGTTAAAGAGCATCTGACTTGGTTAGCACTGGAGTTTTGCTTTTATTTTCATTTCTGCCTGGAAACTAGTCAGGATGGCTAGGGTGCTAGAAATCTTCTGATATATATGATGATGAGAGCCACACTCTGATATTAAAGAAGTAGGTGTCAGAAAGGGGCCTGGGTCCCTGATGACACTGTGGAACTGGTATAATGGCCCTGGATTGCATACGTTCAGATTTCCCTTATGTGAGAGACAAATCCACATTTTCTTTAAACTACTGTTATTTGGATTTTCTGTTAAATGAAACTGATACACTTTATGTCTGGTACATACATGTATATACATATGAAATAAAACAATGCTACACTTATCTTATCTGAATTTGAGAATCTCCTGGAAAGGCAAGATTCTGTACCTTTATCTCTGTGTACCAACATACTCCCCTTGCAGACTGTAAATGCACAAGAAACAATTATTCATAATAAAATCCTTTAAAAGATAAGATTGATCCAGAAAATGCAAGATCAGTTCAAAAGCAAATTTGTTTTTCTCTACAAAAAAAAAAAAAAAAAGAATTCAGGGAAGTATGATGTAATGGAATAAGTTTTGCACATTTTCTGACCACTAAGGAAAACATGCCCAAAGTTCAACATCAATGCTCATTTTTTTCTACCATAATCTAGAAAATTCCTAGAAATGAACCAACTGGGAAATACCTAGCTCTTACCTGGAAAAGAGTTTTAAAGTGTTAAACGCAGTGAATGAAGATTTGAATAAGTGGTGTTACAGAAAAAGTATAGAACTGAGATAGGCCCTGGGTTTTGTTTTTAGCTATTCCCCTAACCATATACAGGTTTTGGGGCCTTGGTTTGATTGTATGTCTCTGGGCCTTGATAATCTATAAAATGGGCTGGGTGCAGGAGAGGGTGACTAGAACTAGAACTTGAATGATGTCTAAACTCTCTTAAGTCTGTCATCATATAACTTTTGGTAAAGAACAGAAAGATACACTCTCCGGCTGACCAGAACGTTGAAATGGTGAAAGTTAAAATAATGTTCAAGTTAATGAGTAGATTTAAGCAATACCATCTATAATCCCAATGGGTTACTTTATAGAAAATGACAAAATAACAACTAGAATAAATGTGGAAAAAAAGTACATATTTTTGTAATGAAAGTAATATTGGAGAAGTGGCCTCACCAGATATTGACATGTCTTATTAAGGAACAGTAGTTATCAAAATGGTCTAACCAAAACTTAGGCCAAGGAGATAAAATAGAGTCCCTAAATTAATATGTATTTCACCTACTATAAGCAAAGGGATACAAAATGATTCAATATATGTTTTTGGGAAAAGTGACTATCAATATGGGAAAAATAACCTTAGAGTCTAAGGCTTAGATTGATAACTCACTTCAACCAAAAGGATTAATTTTTTCTGTTAAATGTAGCATCATACCATGTTTCCCCGAAAATAAAACCTAGCTGGACCATCAGCTCTAGTGCATCTTTTGGAGAAATAATTAATGTAAGACCCGGTATTATATTATATTATATTATGTTATATTATATTTTACCCGGTTTTATATTATATTAAAATAAGACCAGGTCTTTTATTAATTTTTGTTCCGAAAGACGCATTAGAGATGATGGGCTGGCTAGGTCTTAATTTCGGAGAAACACGGTATACATATATATACATGTACATACAGATGAAATAAAACACTGCTACACTTACCTATTTTGGAAGGAGAAGGATTTCAGGCAATGGAAATAAAAGGAATTACCAATGAACTGATGATAAGGTTCCAGTTCAGATACATGGAAATTGAAATACATAATATATACATACATACATACCAACCACAAAATAAAGAACAGAAAAGGATTAGTCCCTGTTATTAGGATTCTCCAGAGACACAGAACCTATAGAAGACATATCTATATAGATATCATATTAGAGAGAGATTATTATAAAATATTGGTTCCCATGATCATGGAGGCTGAGAAGTGGATACCCAGGAAAGCCAGTGGTGTAGTTCGAAGACCTGAGAGCGGGAGAGCCTTCTAGTCTGGGTCCGAAGGCCTGGGAAACAGGTATGCTGAGAGCAAGAGAAGACCAATGTTCCAGCTCAAACTGTCAGAAAGCAATTCAACATTCCTCTGCCATTTTGTTCTATTCAGGCCCTCAATGGACTGGATCATGCCCACCCAAATTGGGGAGGGCCACCTGCTTTATTTAGTTCACCACTTCAAATGCTAATCTCTTTCAGAGACATCCTCACAGACACACCGAGAAATTATGTTTAACCAGTTACCTGGGCATTCCGTGACCCAGTCAAGTTGACATAAAAAAATGAACCATCAGAGTCCCAAATTGGAAAAATCAAAAGGAAAACGACAGGGGAGCATTATAATAACCTATAAATATTTACTATTATGAATATAATAGAAATTAATATTATCTGTATGAGCAATACTTGGGTCTGACTGGACAGATGGTTAAAGGATATGAGCAGATGGTTTGCATAAGGGAGAATATAAATAGTGAACACACACTTGGGAAAATGTTTATCCTCCCTAATAATTAAAGAGTTGTAAATTAAAATAGCCCAATATACTACCTCATAAATATTAAATTATTAATAATAGATTTTTTTGAAAACTAAAGTTAATAGTGCTTTGTGGACTCAGGTATACTCATGCATTGCTTGTAAAAATAGTGGCATAATTTTTCTGGAAACAAACGTGACAACATGTATCAACTATCACAGAATTAATTATGTCCTTTGGTTTGACAAGTCTGTTTTGTGGAGCAAATCCTAAGGAAAGAATTCAATAAGGGGAAATACCCTACTTTTGTAAAGATGTTTAAAGCTATGCTTTTCATAATGGTGGAAGAATCCAAAATCATCAACAGCCAGGAAATGCTTAAGTAAGTCTTGACGTAATAATACGATGAAACATTATATAGCCATTAAAACATTAATTATGAAGATTATCTGGACTTATGGAATGATCTATGTGAAATAATATCAAGGGGAAAAAGAACACAAAATAATTGATACCTAAAAATGTGAACATGTGAAAGTATGCACTATGAAACCAATCTGTTCCAAAGAAAATATTTTTTTTGCTCAAAAGATAATTTTTTGTACTTTCAAATAATTTTCTTTTTAATTTCATAAATACTTCACATTCCTTATAGATAAAATAGAAAATCGAAGCATGCAAAAATATTCTTGATCACTATCTCAGAAATCTTTACTGATATATTTTGGTGTATATTCTTTCAATCTTTTTCACATATACTGTCGTTGATATATTTTAATTACTCTCTATTCTTGAACTACACTCTTGATTTTTTTTTTTTTAAGAATATCCCCCACCCCCATTCTCAGTTATATAATTTGGATAGGATGGCTCTAGAACAAGGTTTCTCAACCTCAGTACTTTAGGCATTTGGAGCCAAATCATTCTTTGAGGTGTGTTGGATGGAGGAAGGGAAATTGTCCTGTGCATTGTAGGATGTTTAGCAGCATTTCTGGCCTCTACCCACTGGGTGCCAGTAGCATCCTCCTCAATTGTGACATTGCCAAATGTCCCCTGGAGCAAAATCACCTTTTGTTGGGAACCACTGCGGATATAGATGACTGACTATTCTTTAGTGTTTTTAAAATCTCACCTAAGAGTTGTCATAGTGTTGGTATGCTTTTACAACTTGATTTTATCATTCAGTATTTTATTTTAAAAGATTTATTGAGATATAGATAGATGGATAGATGGATAGATATCTAGTTCATTTATTTTAACTGTTGTATAAGCCGCTGTATCAATAGGCCTCTGAACCATAGGCCTCTGGTTATTGTATCAATAACCAGAGGATAGCCATTACTCAGAGACAGCAGGATGTTTTCTTTCTTTTTTTTTAGTTAAATTTATTGGGTGACAATTGTTAGTAAAATTACATAGGTTTCAATTGTACAATTCTATAATAGATCATCTATATATCACATTGAGTGACAGCAGGATGTTTCCATTCTTTAGCTATTTAAAACCATGCCACCATGCTATAGATGAACAATTTTGTGCAACCTCCTTGTCATGCGAGATGTCTCTAGAGTAGACATCTAGAAGTGGACCACTGGATCAAGAATGCATCTTTACCTTTCCTAGGACTTGCCTTATTGCTCTTTTAAGGAGTGGTACCAACAATGTATATGACTGTTTCCCCACATCTTCACCAATATTTAATGTTATGAGATTTACTAATTTTTGCCAGTATGGTGGGTACAAAATGGGGTTTTATTAATTTTTAATTTTCATTTCCCTGATTGTTAGTGAGGCTGAGAATCTTTTCAGACATTTTCTAGCCTCTAAAGTTTTTCTGTGAATTGCATGTATTCTCATTTCTTCGTGTTTTTTTTTGTTTGTTTTTTGTTTTATTGTTTCTCTTTTGTTACAGCCTTATTGGAATTCTTTATTATTATTATGCATACCAATTATTTTTTGATTTTATGGGTTTCAATTATTTTTTCCCCATTATGTGAATTGGGTTTTTACTTTGCTCATGATACCTTTTGTATAGAAGTTTTAATTTTTAAGTAATCAAATTGATCTACCTTTTCCTTTATAGTTTGTTTATGCCCTTTGATTGTGTTTATTCCCATATGTATGTGTATGTGTATAATTTCTACAAATAGTATTGATGACAAATACTATTGTCATCAAAATGTATGTATCCTTTGCATCTTACTTTTGTTTCTCAATATTTTGTTTTAAAATTTTACCTCTATGGATTTTTAAAATCTATTTTATTTATTTTAATGGATCTTATGTAATAGTGTATTTTTTATGTTATCTTCTAAAACGTACAGTTTTGCTTTTCACATTTCAGTTTTTAGTTCACCTGAAATTAATTTTTGTGTATAGTGTAAGGTAAGTATCTAATTTTGTCTTTTTCTACATGGAGAGATAATTGTCAGAACCATTTATTAAGTGTCCATTTATTAAACTATTTATTTAAAAGTTTATTCTGTTCCACTGGCCTAACTAAAGTTAATTGTGAAGATAGTAAATATTTCATAAAACCAATTAAAAATAATCTGTTATTTTCCTGATCTATCTGGTTCTATCTCCGTATCAGGCTGGTACTTACTTTTTTCATTGAGGTTCAGTTTCCCCTCCAGAGGACTGACAGACTAGTGTCATTTCAGATATTCTGGGTTGGCCCAGGGAACTTTGGGTTAGCTTTTGATCTCCTGGGGCATCTTGTCTCTATCCCTAGAATATACTAATTTGTTTTCTTTTATTAAAATGTGAAAACTTTTTTCTGCCTTCTGTGTTCCTGAGTTTTCTACTTTCTGAGTAGAGGACAGATTCAAACTTGTTTCTATGTTCTTCCTGGGAGTCGGCCCTTATTTGACATTCTAGAATGATCCAGAGAGCTGAATTCTCACTCATCGTAATTTCCCTGCTAGTCCCTTCCTCCATACACTTTTCATGAGCCTTTCTGTTTATCTACACAATACAGTTTCAAGACAGTTTCCAGTGGCTTTTTGTTATATCTTTACAAGTACTCAAGCCGGTCCTTGAAACCCAAATATTACCTTTCTGTGGTAGAGGAATATTTCAGCACCAAGGGTGGTCTAGATTTTCCTCTAGTTGCATTTTAATTTCACTGGGTCAACTTAACAGAGCTTTCAAGAGGAAACATCATATGTACCTTTGAACACCTTCAGTAACTTCTTCAAAGTTGTGGTGGCAAATCTCTGAACATACGTCTTTACGGGAGATGGTGAACCTCTCTCCAGATGGCTCGCCACAACAAGCTAATCCCACTTCATGTTACTGGTAATTGAATTCTCCCCTGAGAAGGAAATTGTATGAGATCTGTGAACATTTGATGTATGGATATTTCTAAACAGCCTGACTTGGAAAAGATTAAAACAGCCTTGTATTCCCAATCCCTCAGACCTCCTCACTGGCAGGACCCGGATTTTAATCTGCTCCAGGTGGCTAAACTCAGGAAGGTTTATAGCTCTCAGCATCTTCAATTAATGCCAAGTGTAATCGTAGTTGGCAGAATGCAGGGTGTTCTGGCACATGTAAGGGATGGGCATAGAACTTCTCTGCCAAGTCCTCAGAGTACTGTCTTTTGGATTGCACTTTTCATAATCAAAAGCTACCGTGATTAATGAGCTACAGACAATGGGTAATCCCCTACACTTAAAAATTAGAACCATGGGGGGTAAAAGGTAAGAGCAAATTATTCCACATAGCCGTGGGTTTCTCAACCTCAAAAGCTTTGTGTGAAGCCTTTCTTTTAGGCCCTTTGCCATGCAGACAGCTGAGTCTGATTGAGTTATGTTATATCTGCATGTGAGAGACGTTGTCTGCTGCTCTTCATCGGTGTGTGTATTTGTTTTAATTTTGCTCATGAGCTCAGAAGCGTTTGGAATCGACCCCATTTAAAAGTAAAACAGAAACATCAATACGTTCGATTTGGGAAATAATCACATGACTGGACTCACCTTTGCCTGTTTGATTGGCTCCTGGTCCGAGGCAATCTGAAACAACGTGTCTCCAGAGCCCATTACAGGAACAAGTCTACAATGGAAGCTATGACCCCTTTGACCCCACCTTCAGGAAGTCACAAAAATCCATGTTGCACGCCAGGACTCAAAAGGAAGTGCTACCTCAGAAAAAATTAGGAGTTAAACGAATACTTTTCTTTAACATCTATTGCGAGGTTTAAAAAGTGAAGCTTCCTAAATTCCACTGGTAAAACAAGGAAATCAGAGTGACAAAGCAGATGAAGGAGAGATTAGTCATATTTAATGCCACTTTAGAAATAGTACCAAGATGATGGAGTAAAGAGTCACCTTTACAAACTGTCATAAGACTTACATTTGTGATGTAGGTATAGCTTGGCTTTTATGACTATCAAGACGTCATGAAAGAACAAGAAAGTAGTGTTCATATGTTTTGACTAATGTAAAAAAAGAACTTAGTAAGTTCTTGGCAGTTCTCTCAATTTTATAAATTACTAAAGTTTGTATTTAAATTAGACTTTATTAGTCATGGTAAAATGGTGTGTTGACTTCATTACACAATGTTTTTAAAAGCTGGAGAAATGGAGTCTTAATTCTGTTTTATCACAAATGACATAAAAGTCTTTGTAATGCCTGTATTTCATGAGCCTCCCCACCAGCTGGGTACATTGTAAATCTCCTATTCCACCGTTTATAGGTGGAGGTAATAAAACACGTGGAGGTTAAGTCACGGAGTTCACATTACACAGCTGTGAAGGAATTAAATCTGAGACATTATCTGTAGAGGAAGAATTTGCCTCCATACATAAAACCCAGAGAGCTCCAAGTGTTTTGGCTGAGAAGAGCTGTGGAAAGGATGTCACCCAAACTGGAGAGGGAGAGTCCACGCATGGGTCTCAATTCTGTCCCATTGAGGTTGCCGGCCCCTTTGGAGCTATCATTGTCCAGTGTCTTGCTCTGCTGTAAACAACAATAAAAGAAGGTAGTGGCTTCCCCTTAGCACAGCCAGGGCAGAATGACGGTTTCTAAAGAACGTGAGTAAATGAAAAAGGAAAATCAAAAGGAAACAAACAGAATCAAGCCTCTTTCATTCACCTATCCTCTCCCACAATACGATTTCACTGAGCCCAAATTTCCCCTTCCTCCCCCGGCTTCCTTTCCACATAACCTCTTCCACTGTGCCCTCTGGAACTCTCTACCATAAACAAACTCCCACTTTGAGGCTCGGATTACTCAAGTCCACAATATTCATGACCTGTTCCTCAGTCCTGCCATCTATCAACCTTCCTGTCACTCTCCAATATTCATTGAGAACATTTGCACCTGGCTCATTGTCTCTCTCCAGCCCAACTGCTGGGCGTCCTCGGACTTTGCGGACTTTGCGTACCTAACGATACAAACTTCGACACCCTGATAAGTCTGTTTAGCAACAAAGTTTAATATCTTCCACTGCCTCCTTCAGGAAGCTGGAGCATAAGAAGCACTGAGCCAGGCAGCTTAAATAAAGGTGATACCCAAACTTTTTGTCTCAAGCAGCCACAGTGAAACTATGATTTCATAGAATCGGAAATAACTCGGTGATTGAGGAAATAGCTCTTATCAGGGGTAACTTGCTATTTGTTTTCCAATTGTCTGATTGTTTTTTTTGTATCTTTTTATCTCGTTCCCGTGAATTTTTTTTGATTATTTTTTATTTTTTGATATTCTATTTTTTCCCCACTGTTGGCTTTTAAGTTGTACCTCTTTTTTTATCTTTAATGGGTGTCCTAGAGATTACCACATACATTCTTATCACAGTCTATTATACCAATTCCAATATAAAATTTATACCATATATATCTACTTACCGCCTTTCACTTTGTGCTATTTTGTTGTTATATATCTTAAACATACACTATACACCCCACAACACAGTTTTATTTTTGCTTTAAACAATCAATTTACCAGTAAAGAGATTTTTAGAAACAACAACAAGAAAAGGTTTTTTATATTTACCATTTCTGGTGTTCTTCATTTCTTGGTGTAGATTTAAATTTCCAATTTCCCTTTAGCTTGAAGAAATTCTTTAATATTTATTGTAGGGCAGGCCTCCTGGCAGCAAAATCTCTCAGTTTTTGTTTTTGGAAAATCTCCTTTTTCATCTTCATTTTTGCAAGCTATTTCTAATAGTTATAGAATTCTAGGTTGACAGTCCTCTCCCCCCAGCACACACCCATGCACACACCAGCACATTAAAAAATGTCATCCCATTGACTTCTGACTTGCATTGTGTCTTAGGAGAGAAATCACCAATCATTTTTATTCTCTTACATGTAATGTGATCCTCCTGCCATCCCACCAGCTGATATTAAGGCTTAATTTCAGCAGTTTGGCTATGATGTGCCTACATGTGGTTATTGCTATGCTTATTCTACTTGAGGTTTGCTGAGATTCTTGAATCTTCAGGTTGAAATTTTTCATGAGATTGGAAAAATTTCAGCCATTATATCTTTAAATGTTTTTTGTTTTTTCTTCTTCAATCTCTTTCCTCTTCTTCTGTGACTCTTATTATGTATATATTAGTTTATTTGATGCAGCCGCACAGGTCACAGAGGGTCTTAATGTTAACTTAAAAAGTCCTTTTTTCTCTCTGTCCTTCTGTTTTGAAAGTTTCTATTATCCTGTCTTCAAGTTCTTTGGCCTTATCTGGTGCTGTGTCTAATCTGCTGTTAAACCAATACAGTGAAATTTATATTTTAGATATTTTATTTTTCAGGTCTATAATTTCTAGGTGGTTTCCTTTTTTATCAATTTGCATTTCTAGGCTGAGATTCCATACCTACCAATTCCATATGTTCATTTTCCCTTTAAATCCTTGAACAATTTATAATAGCTCTTTTAAAGTCTCTCTATAATTCCAACATTTGTCATCTTTGGATATGTTCCTATTTTCCTCCTGGTTATGGGTCACCTTCTCTAGCTTTGTGTCACATCTAGTAATTTTTTAAAATTATATCATTTAGAATGCTACTTCGTGTTGAATTTTTATTTCTTTTTAAGAGTGTTGGGTTTACTTCTGGCATCAATTGATTACTGAAGGGTCAGTTTGATCCTGTTGAGACTTATGACAGGCTTTGTAGAGGAGGTGTTGGTCATCTTTGCTTTAGATGTGGCCTTCTAGGCTCTTGGCTGAATGCCTGAAGTTGGTGTTCAACAACTTCTCTTCACTCTGGCTGGTTGGAACTCCAACATCTTCCAGCCTTGCATGACCCCTGGAAATGAATGAACAAATGAAAATATAGTATTAGATTGGTGCAAAAGTAATTGCGGTTTAACAGATTAAAATAATTGCAAAAAAGCCCTATTACTTTTGCACCAACCTAATACCTCTACCGTATTTCCCCAAAAATGAGACTGGGTCTTATATTAAATTTTACTCCAAAAGACACATCAGGGCTTATGTTCAGGAGATGTCATCCTGAAAAAACATGCTAGGGCTTATTTTCCGGTTAGGTCTTATTTTCAGGGAAACACAGCATATTTTCATGTTCAGAAGCCTCAAGCCACTTTTCTCCGCCCCACACGGTCTCCTTTTGCGCATGCATAGCTTAGTCCTAAGCTAAAGACTCAAGAGAACTCTGAGAATTCAAGGTTTCTGGAACTCCTATGTGAAGCTCCCTTCTCTATGTTTCTGTCCCACAAATTTTAGCCACGTTAAAATTCTTGAGCCCAATCTGTTTCCTCCGCCCAATCTGACCACTGCTGTCTGTGTTCTACTTGCTTGTGCACAGACTTGGAACGTGCCCCCAGGCAGATTCCAGAGGGAATGTGCTTTTTCTTTCTTTCAAAGATTACGACCCTGGGAGGTCAGTTGTCTACTGCCTGAAAACAATTGATTCATATATGCATTTTGGCCAATTTTGTCACTTTTATGTTGGGAGTGTGAATCTGATACTTGTTACTTCACCATGAACAGAATCAAAAGTAAGCGCGGGAGTTCTTAAAAACATAAGTCTTCATGTTTTGCGGAAGAAGTACTATATTTTCATTTGTCCATTCGTTTTCCTAAGGTGACACTAAAAAAATTTCTGCTCTTTCATTTTGTTCTCCTTTCCTCTTCCCTGTATCCAATTTTTCTTTTTAAAATTCTCTTTAAAAGGAGTGACTCAAGGTTTGCTTGTATGCAATTTATGATTTTGGCAACTGAAGAAAATTTTTATTCAGTAGTAAATCTGCGTATACTAGAATTTTACTTAAGGGGCATCAGAGAGAGGTTTATGGATATGAAGAATATAAACAGCTAGGTTTAGAAAGCCCAGGTAAACATAGCTAGGAGAAAACTTGCTTACATTATTTTCATCCCATTTCCATGGTCATGTCCATATAAATATTCTTCTGTCTCACTAATCAAGAGTGGTCTCAAAACCATGCTTTTGGCCCAGAGAAGGCCAAAAGACTCCAATTCAAGCTTCCTCAGTTCCCCGAGCCTTCCAATTCCTTTTCTAGTGTGGGAAATAATTTTAAAAAAATTTTTATTGGGGAATATTGGGGAACAGTGTGTTTCCCCAGGGCCACTCAGCTCCAAGTCGTTGTCCTTCAGTCTAGTTGTGGAGGGCGCAGCTCAGCTCCAAGTCCAGTCGCCATTTTCAATCTTAGTTGCAGGGGGCGCAGCCCATCATCCCATGTGGGAATTGAACCGGCAACCTTGTTGTTGAGAGCTTGCGCTCTAACTGACTGAGCCATCCGGCCGCCCCTAGGAAAGCATTTTGATCCCAAGCAAATAGCAGGATTTTTATGGTCTATACCCTGAATATTTGATCACAATTAAAGTGAAACCCCACCTTTAAATTTGTCCACACCACCACCAAGCTAGAAGGTAGTCAGCCCATTAGAGGTTCATGAAATAATGTTTTAAAGATGCAATCATCTTAACATTCGTAATAAAGAACTTGAATACATAGTATAATAGGAGTTTATATTCCCAAGGCTATGCAAGTATTGTGCTGAATGTTAGAATAGGTCCTCAGGAGTCATCAGATTCAATCTCTTCCTTTATATTTTCACCACATGAGGTCTGGAGAGGCTGACGTTTCCACCAGTATCACACACCTAAAGGACTAGAAGCAAATTGATAGCTTGTGTTTTCTGAACTTCAGTGTAGATTCTTTATGCTTCACTACGCAGATGAAAGAGTCACCCGTTCTGGTTTCCTTGTCTTATTAGAGGTAGATCTGTGTTTCAATGAGCTTTATTCACTGGAGAACCCGGTAGGAGGGCCATGGTGAAAGAGAAATGACTAAAATAATCACATCATTTTTGTCTTGAATAAATTAATTAACTTTCTTAATTCTTGGTTTATCGCTCTTAAGGCCCATGTTTTAATTGGACATGCTCATTTTTTGTTATAACAAATGTATACTTTTCATTTAAAAGTATCCATTTTACTGCATATCTTAACAGCTGAATAAGCAGGCTTTTGCAGTCTATTTTGATTACATTTTTCCTCACTTCTGTTTATTTACCCAGATCTCACTGGGCTTTTGGATGACTGAATTGCAAACTAAAAAGCAGAACATCACACACCATTTCTCTGAAAGTCAAGTTCACATAAATCTAGTAATTATCCACATAGGGTATCATCTATTTTTATGCCTTTGTAAATAAATAATGTTCACTTGAATAAAAATCACTTGCTTCTTGATTACTTATTATAATTTTATAGAACTTCATATGTTCAAATTATGATTTAAAGAGGCATTACCTGTAAATTCTCAATACTATATAACTGTTATCTCATTTAAGAACAGAAGTAAACAAGTAGTTAGTAAGTGCTTGTGAAAGGTCATAAAATCACGGACATGATATTATTTCTGTCTTCATGGCGTCTCTAAACAAGGTGGGCAGTCAAGATGTAGATCACACAAGTGGAAATATAATTGTGGGTAAGCTGGGAAAGTCAGAGTTTTATAGAAGAAGCGAGATTGGAGGTAGGTATGGAGCTAGGTAGTTATTTGAAGCTGGAAGGAAAGCCTTCAAAGCAAGAGTAGCAGAGCAAGTGGAGAGAACAAGCAGGCTATTTGTGGGGACGACTTTAGGTGAGAAAGTAAATAAGAACCAATGATGTGGTTCTAACAGTCTTTGAATTCCAGGCACTCTACCGAGCCCTGTGATACTTAATCTTATTTAACTCCCCAATGATGAGGCACTGCTTGTTATCAATAGGAAATAAATACGATTCCTGTTCCTCTTTCACAGATGAAGCAATTCAAGTTCACAGAGGGAACTAACTTCACAGGTTCCATAACTAATAGTGGGGGTGGTGGTGGTAGTTAGAATCTGATATTCCAAATGCCAGGCTCCATTTCATGTGCTCTCTTAACCATTGTTAAAGGCTAATATTGCTTCTCCAAGGGGGTTGGATATGATAGGAGCCAAACGTTTTTATCTATTTTTATTAACTGTGCAAACCTATGGTACTTATTCTGATTTAGGATTTTATAAATAGCATTAACCTGATATGCTTTCACCTGCCTGCAAACCGTTGCCACTCCAGTGGTGGAGTTCCTTAAATATAACCTCAGCCCAGGTTCTAGCCTTACATCTGGCCTCTGAACTATATTGTTTTGTGGTTACTATTAGTTGTGGATAAATTTTTGAGTACATGGCATTACTTTGTATTAATATTATCTTTGCAACTTCTCTGTAAATATAAACTTATTCCAAAATAAATAGTTTATTAAAAAAGACATAACAACCAATTGCAAAAAAGTTTTTTCTGTCATCACCATGATTGTTATAGCTTCTAACTTTGAATTTGCAACTCCCATTTCCTAGAGGAGGTGAGATTTGAAACAGGTCTTGAAGAAGTCAAGCTGAAAGAGTGGGAACCTCACACAGGCAGGAAGGAAAACCCTCATCAAGCCCCCAGGGGTTGGACTTGCTGCATGAAAAATACTTTTACTGGCATAAAATTTCTAGTTTATTGTACAAATTTACATCTAGGTTAATATGTGGTGATCATGTGATCAGAACGCCATGTGGCCAAAGTTTAATGTGCCTTTAGAAGAACCCTACTGTTCTGCTTTATTCTGTTCTGATAAAGAATAAAACCTGAGATGTGATCACATCTGAATTTCTACCTATCTTTTGCAGGTATGTCACTTTAAGATAAACAAAGAATATTGAACATTTAGGTGAGATAGCTGAGGATAATGAGATTCCCAACAAATAACATCACCAGAGTAACCAGTATTTAATTAGTCTTTAAAAGGTAATAGATTGGTTAATACTTTAATTCACCAATATTGTAGATATTTACTCATGGTACCTACATTTTTCCAGTACTTATTATATGCAAGAGTAAGGAATCCTTTTCTGTTAGAGTATCTATGTAGTCTAGTAATGTCAGCAAGATTTTTTTGAGTGCCACACTGTGCTGAAACAGATATTTACAGTTAATAGTTGATATGACATGCTTGCCTTAGCTCTGGTTTGTTAGGCCATCTCCTCAGGGGAACGTTCTGTTATTTACTTTTCTAACTAGAGTTTGGTCATTGACCAAACTATGTAAGTCAAAATTTTTAACACAACACACACACACACACACACACACACACACACATACACACACAAGCATGGACGTGCACACATACACACACCATTAATGAAAAGCTTCAGTCATGCTGCACATTTATTGATTTTTCCCTGAGGAACACTCCATCAATCCTAACATACTAATGCCTGACAAGTTAAGCCAGCTGAAGGTTCTTTTTGGGCCATGAGGTAATATTTTCCTGTGTTGTAAGATATGTGCATAAGGAGCTTTCTTTTGTAAGGCTAAGAGACAGTGTGGTTCCCAAACAATGAAAGAGCAAACCATGGCACTTACACAGTGATAAACAATGACAATCTAGAAGGTCGCATGAACCAGTGTGTTCCTTTTTCTTCTTCATAGTCAACTTTTTAGAAGTTACACTTTTCTCTTTCTCAGAAAAGTGAAACAACATTCTGGTTCTTTTTCTGAGGACTTTTATTCTCGTCTACCTCTTGATCAGATCAAATGTGGTCCAGAAAAGGACTTAAGCAAACTCTGCCTTCCTTTTCTTTAAATTAATTCTCTCCTTTTACCCAAGATAATTATTTATAGAAATAGGGGAGGCTTGCCTTTGATTCCCTGGCTGGAGGTTTAACAAGTCAGAGCAGAGTGGTGAGAGAATTCTTAAGAATATTTGACATGAACTCTCTGGAGTTTGAGGCATACTGTCACAGGGGGGCTGTTGCCAATTTTTTGTCTAGAGTGTTCTGAAGGAGGAAGGTCCAGTGGAGTACTCTGTGCCGTGGTAATAGCCTGGGAAGAGTGGGGTACAACCCACCCCAACCAACTTTTCTGTGCTTCATGAGAGAAGGAAAAAGTATCCTCGTCCTTCCCATGGCGCCACATGAAGGTGTATGGATAAGAGTTGTGAGGCTTCCCAAGAGGCCACTGAGCCAAATAATGGGGTGATCCATCCTGGAAAAATGGACAGCTGGAGAGGCTAAAGGGCGATCAGATTATTGCTCTGAGGGATCCTCAGTGACCGGAAGGCTGAGATGAAGCTGGACACCATCCAATGAAAGGGCTTAAACGACTCATGTGGCCTCTACATCAGTCTAGGTGACCAGTTTTAGACCAAACCAAAGGCAGACCAGAGAGCTGTCATTTTGAATTCTAAACAACATGTCAAATCCATTGGTTCACTTGCACTTGAATGAACATCCAGCTATGTACAGTGTTATTGTAAGGCATTCAGCCAGCATTTCATTCTTATAACAACTGCTACTTACCAAGTGCTGTGAGCACAGTGCTCCAGTGGAACTTCCTAGCCTTCCTGTACCTCCATACCAGGAGCAAGTAGACCCAGAAGTGGGGCCAGCACCCCCTCTCCACTCCCCAACTACATCTAACATGCCAGGGTGGGAAAAAGAACGGACAAGCAAACCACTCCAAGCCCTTGGTCCCCAAACCTAGCCTGTACCGGGGACAGAAGGAGCTTTGAATTGACCCGACTATGTTTTGATAACTGAAAGTAACCAGAAATTATGGATTCTGCCTCAGATGTCATTAGGAGAAGGGAAAAATTAAGTTGACACAGCACCACTGAAAGCTGTGGTTGAGGCAAAAATATCTTGGAATTCTCAAATAATTGAAATTCCTTGGTAAATCATTTACATGTTTAATTCATTTCAGAAAGATTGCCATGCACCATGGCTGATTTTTTTTTTCTAAGTTTGGGATTTTAATCCTTTCACTGTTTTGATGGATTTGAAGTTTTTTTTCAAAACGTGTCAAAATATCACAAAAAATTAAAAGTTGATATTTTGACTATTTATGCATACATACTTGAATTCTGCAGTAGAAGGAAAAATTTATTTGAGCTCATGGGGTAAACTCGAACACCTCAAGCAGCGGATGGAAATATTCATTCGGATATATCAGAACCTCACAGCAAATGAGTTAAAGAAGCAAAGTTATTAGATCTAGAAAATTATGAGTTATCAAAATTTTTTCAGATACATGAAGTATTAGTATATTTCCTTTTTCATCTCTTGTCTTCAAAAACTAGAGGGAAATTACTGGTATCTGGGATGGATATTGTCATAAATGGAAGAAATTCCTTAAATAGAAGACATCTTGTCTCTTTAAGTATGAAGAAAGTATCATTTATATTCACCTATGGTTAGTGTGTTGGAACAGCAGTTTTCCAAATGGTGACCTCATGGATGAAATGCACTCATGTATCTTACAAACTTGAGCCATTGAGCTCCTCTCACTTGGAGAAACTGTCCCCGTGTGTTATGAGAAGAAGAAGCAGAGCTGATGAAAAATTACAGAACCAGAAATGGTAACCCGGTCTTCTTTTGTTTTGTATGAGTTCCCTTGTTTTAGTGAGGAGATTTTATCATCTTAGGCAGCTTAGTTGCAGCACGCCCAACAAAGTAAAAATAGACAACGTCCAATAATGTTAGCATATTAGTTACAAGTCTGAGCCTCTGTTTCTGGTGGTCATTTGGTCACATTTCCACTTTGGCTTTGGAACACTTTTCCCCATAATTAATTTGGGGATTTGGGGTTTTAAACAATGTTTTTATTATATTGAACTTCTTAAAGTAAGCAATTGACATTATTTCTATGTAGCTTTAGGAACAAAGGTTAATGACTTTAATAAACGAGTACACAAAATAAAATTGCATTCATTGCCAGTGCTCTGCCCTAGATTGTGTGTGCAGCACCTTTGTGAGGTGGGTGTCAGGCTGCACCATGATAAAAGGATGCTGAGAAAGGATGGATGGAATGACAGGGGGCAAAAAGTATAAATTGTGACAAATGAACACATGAATGGGTTTCTCCTGATTAATTCCTGACTTGCTGATCAAGACATTGAATTTGAGAAGGGCTGTATGTAATAAATCAGGGACTGCTCACACTTACTGATCACAGACAGCAAGCCCCCAAAGTGAATTAGCTCTCCAGGATGCAGGCTGGTTTTGAATTCAGAGAAGAAGAGAGCTCCTGGGGAACGCTGAGACCCAGGAGGGTGTGCGGGGCGGTCAGGTATGACATTTGTGGCAAGGAAGGCTGAAACAATAATAAAGAAAACATGATTTTCCGTTGCCTTGCCTTTGAACAGCACTTTGTGATCTTCCTTCATCTCATCTTAATTTTCATGCCAGTTGTGGAGTGTGTTTTGCTACTTTATAAGAGGCCAGTGACTGATCCTAGATCACCTAACTAGGCCCACCACTCAAATACAGGACTTTTGACTCCAGCTCCAGTGTTTGTGCCCTGATGGGCTCCACTGGAAGGATGAGGTTAACTCAACGAGGCCAGGGTGCTGCCAAGAGGAATGTACGTGCTGGAAAGTTCTTTTAACCCAAGACTGGGAAAAACTTTTCTTTGGATGTTTTCTTTTGGTATGTTTTAGTATGTTTTCTTTTCATAGCCAATAACAACTTTTCATTTCTCCTATTTTTCTTTGGCTGCTGGAAAACCCAGGGACCAATTTCTGGCCTAAGTCTCCAATTTGAGAAATCGCATAGGACCTTCTGGTCATATCTTCCCATTCCACCCTTTCACCCTGACTTTCTGTTCATATTTTCTTGTTGTAGAACAAGGTGGGATATAAATATGTAAACAAAAAAAATCTTCTATGTTACACTTGACAGCTTTAGTTTTCTCCAGAATGTGAAGCATTCAAGTGTCAGTTCCTGACAAACATATCATTGTAACAACTGCTTTTTATGGAGTACTGTGAGCACGGTGCTCCTGTAGATGCCAGGAGATGGGCTCGTGTTCTTCCAGTTCAGATAGGAAGCATAGTTCTCTTCAACACTGAAGAAATTCCCACTGGGAAGAGGTGTACATCTGGACTTGCCAAATAATCACCCTGTGGTCATAAGGATCACACTGGTTGTACAGAGTTGTTTCATCTGTGGAGTCTCATGGCCAGCTCAGAGATCCGTTCATTCCTTCCTGGAATCCTAAGATTTCCTCTTTCCCCTTCCTCCTCTCAGTTCTGAACAGCCAGGTCTCCATACTTCGTGATCTCAGTAGACCATGCCATATACAGTCTTGAAACTCGAGGAAAACATGGTCATTACTTTCTAAAAACCCAATCTCATTATAACGTATAAGCACATGATGTAATTAAACATGTTGAACAACAGAAAGTATAACTATGAAAGAGTGTGACAAAATTTTTAACAGACATGAGAACTTGTGCATACAACTGAATTTGAATGTGTTCGTTGTGTCATTTTCATTTTAAAATAATTCAATTACTAAGAGTCCTACCTAGGCAGTTATAGAGGTTGTCCTTAGTATATCATCTCCATCGTTAACTATGACAATGGAAAGTAATTATTGAATGAACATGGATGGGGCTAAGTTCTTTTTTTTTTTAAGATTTTTATTAAAAACTATAATTAACATACAATATTATATCAGTTTCAGGTGTACACCTCAGTTGTTCAACATTTATAACCTAAAGAAGTGACCACCATAAGTCTAGCAACCATACGACACTGTACCACACTGTCACAATATCATTGACTATATGCCCTATGCTGTACGTTACATCCCCCCATGACTTACTTGTTTTATACTGGAAATTTGAACCTTTTATTCACCTTCACCTTCCCCCCCCTTTTTTAAATTTTTCAATTACAGTTAACATTTGATATTATTTTGTATTAATTTCAGGTGTACAGCATAGTGGTGAAACATTTGTATGATTTAAGAAATGATCCCCCTGACTACTCTAGTACTGTACATAGCTATTACCATATTATTGACTATATATTCCCTATGCTTTACTTTACATCCCGTTTACTATTTTGTAACTACCAATTTATACTTCTTAATGCCTTCACCTTTTTCATCTTGGCCCCCAACTCCCCTCCCATTTATCAGCTTGATAAATCTAGTACCCATCTGACATCATACATAATTATTGTTATTATTGATTATATTCCTTCTGCTATACCCTATATCCCCATGACTACTTTGTAACAACCAATTTGTACTTCTTAATCCCTTCCCCTTTTTCACCCACCTCCACAAACCCCCTCCCATCTGGCAACCACCAAAATGTTCTTTGTATCTGTGAGTATGTTTCTATTTTATTTATTTTGTTCTTTAGATTCCACATATAAGTGAAATCACATTGCATCTGTCTTTCTCTATCTGACATACTCCACTCAGCACAATACCCTCCACGTACATTTGTGCCACTGCAGAAGGCAATAACCCATTCCCTTCCATGGCCGAGCAATATTCCATTGTATATATGTATCACCTCCTCTTCATCCATTCATCCATCGACGGACACCCAGGCTGCCTCCACCTCTCGGCTATTGTAAACAATGCTGCAATGACTATATGGATGAACACGTCTTCTTGAAGTAGCGTTTTGGGTTTCTTCACGTAGAAACCCAGAAGTGGATTACTGGATCCTTTTATGTCTCTTATTTTAAAGTCTATTTTGTCTGGTATAAGTATTGCCACCCCAGGTTTTTTTGTTTTTATTTTTTTCCATTTCCATTCTCATGAAATATCTTCTTCTATCACTTTACTTTCAGTCTGTGTGTGTCTTCCAATCTGAAGTGAGTCTCTTGTAGGCAGCATATGTAAGCGTTTTGATGTTTTTGATCAAATCATTTAATCAATTTACATAAAAAATAATTGTTGATAGATACGTAACTATTGCCATTTTATTATTCATATTTTTTATCTTTTTTTTTTTTTTGTCTTAAAGAAGTCCCTCTAACATTTCTTGCAGCACTGATTTGTTGGTGATGAATTCCTTTAGCCTTTTCTTGTCTGGGAAGCTCTTTTTCTGTCCTTCGATTTTAAATGATAGCCTTGCTGGGTAGAGTGGTCTTGGTTGTAGATCCTTTTGTTTTCATCACTTTGAATATTTCCTGCAAATCCCTTCTGGCTTGTAAAGCTTTTGCTGAGAAATCAGACAGTCTTATGGGAGCTCCCTTATGAGTTACTAGTTGCCTTTCTCTTGCTGCTTTTAGGATTGTCTCGTCTTTAACCTTTGCAATTTTACTTATAATGTGTCTTGGTATGGGCCTCTTTGGGTTCATCTTGTTTGGGACTCTTTGTGCTTCCTGGACTTGTATGTCTATTTCTTTCATCAGGTTAGGAAAGTTTTCAGTCATTATTTCTTCAAATAGTTTCTCAATTCCTTACTTTCTCTCTTCTCCTTCTGGTCCCCGATGATGAGAATGTTGATACACTTGATGTTGTCCCAGAGGTCTCTTAAACTATCCTCATTTAAAAAAAATTTCTTTTCCTTTGACTGTTTCTAGTGAGTGTTTTCTGCTATGTTGTATTCCAAATTGTTGATTCAGTCCTCTGCTTCATCTAGTCTGCTGGTGATTCCTTCTAGTGCATTCTTCATTTTAGTGATTGTATTCTCCACTTCTCATTGGTTCTTTTTTATGGTTTTTAAGTCTTTTTTTTTTTGTCATTTAATAATTGTTTATTCATAAATCAATAAATTTATGTACACTAACACAAAAATTTAGACATTCAAGACAACATTAATGCATCGTAAATGTTGCAGATGTGAATGTTTTCTAAATAACATAATTATTGTATATCCTAAATGTTTATAATCTCATTTTTAATACTAACTCTGCTCAGAAAGGATCAATTCTATTTCTATACTTAAAGTATTACAAATCCTAAATTATTAAAGTTTTACTGTATTGGAAGACCACTCTTTGGCTAAGGTACTGATTGCTTCAGCCATTTTTTTCCTATTTACATGTATATGGGTAAGTCATATATGTGTGTATAGGTTTTGTTTTTATGTACCATTAGTAACTGACACAAAAATTAGCTGTGCAAAATCAAGATATTAATTCATGCATTTGATATTTTTAGAATCCTATGTTCTGACCCTATCATTCTTTAAAAAAAGTGATGTTATTTCTAGACAACTTAGAAGTTCTGACATTTCCAGCTAGTTTAAAAATAAACAGTCCTTCTGTTTATTAAATTTCTCAATTAGTCGTTGGTGAATTCACTGGCTTCTAATACTGGCTTTAAGCAAAGGCCAGTAACTAAATAAGTTACATTTAAATGTTTTATTGACAGCATTTAAAAAAAAAAAAAAGATCTGACTGGGATCTTTTAAGAAAGTGGAAATTATTTAAAATATGGGGGGCAGGGATAAAGGGTGAGCTATGTATCCAATTCAAATTACATTAAAACCTAATATAAATATAAACAGAAGTGAAGTTTTCACTAAAGAAATAAATATTAACTATTCCCTCTTACAAAGTAGGGACTATTACACTACAGAAAACAAGTCTACATGTACTAAGGCTACTTCTTGCTTTGATACATGTGAAAAATAAAATTTCATGTCTAAGTGTTTAGGGTTATATAGTTAGAAATATATAATTCTACTTTTATAGACTAGGAGAAATAAGTTAGCACAATCATTTGAATTGGCTGTCTACATAATGGGCAGGGCGTATTCCTTTTCTTTAGCTTCTTTGCACATGTAAAGCATGACGTAAGATGTCCTGTTTTGGCCATGGACAATGCAGCCATTTTTAGGTCGCCCTTGGCAAATCACACAAGGTTCAGAGGCATTAAGGGGAAAACTAGATTCCACACTTTCTTCTTTGTCTTATGTTTCTTCCCCTCTCAAACTCTTTGACATCCTCTTGGCTGCTATAAATGATGCTACCAGAAGTTGATGACTGAGAGTAGTCCTTACTTTCCTTGGGATTGGGAGGTTTGTGTGATCTTTTCATCATTTTCCTCAAACACATGATTCTTGGGAATCATTCACTGTATTATTTTTTACAATCAGGACATCAAAGCCCCTTTTCTCTTTGTTTGAGTTTTCTAGTTCGGTTTTCTCAGGCATTTTCCCTTGTCTTCATGCAGGCCAATCTCACGAAGCGCCCAACATCTGTTGCAATGTGGTGGAAGGGGAGGATTTATTTCACTGCATGAAGTACACTTCCAATAGTCAGCTAAGGAAATTTCAAGATCATCTTCAAATGAATCTGTATCACTCTCCCCGGCCTGATACACAGTAACTTGATACATCTCATCATCTTTACCTGAGAGTTCCTTCTTCACTAAGATTATAATCCTCTGAATTGAAAGACTCAACCTCAAATTCTACACTGAATCGATCTGAAACTGAATCCAGATCCAACCAATCACCTGAATGTTCACTTACACCAGCATCAAAATCCGGATTTGATGGAGTCCCTGTTGATTCACTGCTACTGCTTCTTTGACAACGTACCTCCTTTATTGCACATACTTTCACAAAGGAAAAGGCTTTCATCAAAGGAAAAGGAAATACTATCAGATTTGTGGCGCTTTCTTTGTTGTTCACCAGGTAATTCATCTGAATTTTCTTCTGTCTCACTAATTGTTCTCCTCCTAGATGAGGTAGATAGTCTGGAAACCGAATGTGAAGATGAAGGTTTCTCTTCCTGTAGCTCTTGCATAGGGTCCTTTTGATCACTCCCACCTTCAAGGTGATACCTGCTTTTTCTCACAGATGTACCTGAATCTGATGGTTCCTGCTGGTTGACTATTACTAAGTTCCTGTAGATCATTGTATATATTCTCCTGTGTTCTTTTTCGCCAAACAAATCCCCTAGAAGATCATTTGAACAATACACAATATGCTGTTGCTTCTCATCATATAATCGTTTATTCATAGTATACTGGCTAAGATAAAATATAACCGCTTTCATAGTATACGTGTCTTTTTGTGCATCAACAGATTTTAACAACTTCAAAAGCAATGCCTTTGGTCTAACCAGGGTCTCTTGTTCCGAAGCTGGAATCTGTAAGGTGCTTACAGCATCATCAGCAGACACAGACATGTTGGTATTGCACATTTGCTAGGTCCAGAGAAGGAGGCTGCTGGCGGCAGAAGCGGCGGAACCTCGGCCAGAGGGCTTAGGGCTGCCCATCAGGCAGCCCTTGCTCCATTTCCCTATACACACAGGCCCGCACATGCCCCAACAGGAGCAGAGCGGGCCGAGCAGCCTAAAGTCTTTTTTATGCTTGTTATCTCTTTGTTGAAGTTCTCACTAAGTTCCTTGAGCATCCTTATAACCATTGTTTTGAACTTGTCTCTGGTTTTGAACTTGCCTCCATTCCATTTAGTTCTTTTTCTGGAGTTTTCTCCTGTTCTTTCAGTTTGGATGTAATTTTTTGTTTCCTCATTTTGCGTGCCTCTTTGTTTGTCTATATATATTAGGTAGATCTGCTACGTCTTTTGCCAGGTTGCCTTATGTAGTAAGTGCCCTGTGGGGCCCAGTGGCACAGTCTCCCTGGTCACCTGCTCCGGGTGCTCCAGGAGTGTACCTTGTATGGGTTGTGTGTGCCCTCCTGTTATATTTAAGCCTTGATTGCTATTGGCATGTCAGTGGGTGAGATTGACACTCAGGCTGATTGGCTGTGGGATTTGGCCATGTTCGTAGCTTATGGGCTGCTGTGCTGGGGGGCTTATCACACAGAGTGGGATTCTCCCCAGTGGGCTGTGGTGCCTGTTGAGACTGCCCTGTGGGTGTGCCACTTATGGGGCTAATTGGGTGGTGCTCTGCTGTGGTTTGAAGCCAACCTCCAATTATGTTGGTTCAGGGGCCTCTTGGGAGGGGCTCCAGTGCAGGCCCAGGTCACCCACTGCCTGTGACTGGCTGGGACTACCTGGTGGGAGCTACAAAGTAATCCACAGTTGGTCACTACTTGTGTTGGATCTGGGGGTCTGTGGGAGAGGCCACGCTGAGAACTGAGGATGACTGCCACCAGTACCGGGCCTGGGGTAGCTCTACAAAGAGCTAGGATACAATGAGGCCTTCTGCTGCCTGCTGCCGGTTGCCAACTCCAGTAAGGTTCAGCCACTGATAAAGCCTCCTGTGGGAGGGAGATGGGTGTGGAGGGGTCTCAGTGAGTCAGCAGGGCAGAGCTTCAAAGCTCACCAAGCCAATCAGATTCAGATTAGGCTGTAAGTGTAGCGGGTGCACTTAACACGGAAAAGATGGCATCTGCCTGATGGCTACAAGGGAGGAGGAACCAAACAGGGAAAATGCTGATTGTTCTCCAGGCCGTCCCTGGTTCCCCAGACCACATACCTCAGTCTTCTCCCCGTATGTCTCAGATGCCTCTCGAGTCACTGTCCCTTCATTGGAGCCTCGGGTGAGTGCCTGCGAGGCAATCAATCTGTGCACGGGCCCTTTAAGAGATGGCTGGGTTTCCTGCCGCCTTTTGTCCCACACAGATGGTAGAAATCCCCATTGTTTTTCACAACCAGTGGGGGCTCCTCTTCCTGGAACTAGTACTCCTGGCTGGAGAGAGTGGTGTGAGGCTGGGGTCCCTCACTCCTCCATGGGGAACCTCCTTGGCTGAGATATCCCCACAATTTCATCCACCACACAGAGGTTTGGGGCCGGCCCATTTTGCATCTCTATTCCTCCTACCAGTCTCGATGTAGCTTCTTTATAGCCTTAGTTATAAAACTTCTGTTCAGCTAGACTTCAGATGGTTCTTCACGTTGATTGTCCTGTAATTTGGTTGTAATTGTAATGTGTTCATGGAAGGAAGCAGGCACAGTATTTTTCTACTCTGCCATCTTGGATCATTCTCCGCAGATGGGACTAAGCTCTTTGCCAAGTGTGAAACCTTCAAGACACAACAGCCAAGCTCATGGTTGAGGGCATCTTCCTGACACAAAGGACTCAGCTAAAGGTGCACCCTGAGCATATGATTGTGCAGTAATTACACATTAGTCCTTTTGTATCATCAGTCTTCAAATCCACGGGGCTGGAGGCCAGTGAATGAATGGAGAATCATTTTGATATAGATACAGATAGAATTTGCTATCTCTTTTTCAATTTAAATATCCTGTGCTAAAATGGGCAATTTAGTGTAATAAGGCTATCATGTGCTTCTGAATCTCTTTCCTTGCTTTTGAATTGTTGCATTTAGATCATAACTCTTTATTTCCGTTCTTTGTCCCAGACATCTTAGAGATTCTGCTGACTTTGAGTTTATTCAGTGTACAGGACAAGAGAAAAAACAGTTGAGCATAGCTTTATTTGGCTCATATGCCCTCAATGTGGTGGCAGTTGCCATTGGAACGTAACCCGTTTCTGAATTAGTGTTTTCTTGTTTTTTTGCTGATTATCTCTGCCGGGCATGAAGAAAGCTAAAGTGGAAATTTCAGGGATTATTGATGAAAAGATTTTAATTTAGAAATTCTCAAAACTGCGTGTTTCCTTCAGTTGTAAGTCAAGGTGGAAGTTAATTTTTCAGGAGTGTGTAGTAGCTGCTGTTTCTTGGTGCACAAATATTGGGAAAGAAAGAATCTGGCTAGCCTAAGTGGGCGATTTCTTCAGATTCTAGTTCAGTCATCCTCAAAGGGTAGACCCAGTCAGCAGAGTCAATATAACCTGGGAACTTATTACAAATGCAGATTCTCCGGTCTTACCACAAATTTATTGAATCAACAACTCTGAGAGTGGCGCCCAGTCATTACCAGAATACAGGTGATTCTGATGCCCGCTGCTGTTGGAGAACCTCTGCTCTATCAGTCTAGTGTGAGGACACGTGCCTTGTCTGAATCATGCTATGACAGCAGTGAACAAACACACTTTAGCTTCTTGTAACAGAGTATTTCCAGGTTTAGCTAATGCACGGTAGAGTTAATGGATGGAACATTAGGAATTACTTTTAAAGTGGCTGGTGGTTTGAGGGTCACAACTCCTTGGCCTTAGTTAATGATGTCAGTAATTACTTAACTGTTTACAATTGGACAACGATGTCAATAAGTTGGGTGGTTAGTAGCCAGTCTTCTGGAGAGTTGCTTGAACACAGGCACAGCCCACAGCTTATTACCCAACTATGACCGAGGGCACATTGGAAACAAACAACCAGAGCTTGTGCATATTATTTCTTGAACTGCAGTAGACTCAATACTGCACACAGAAGTATTTTAGCCCCTAAATCACCCAATCCCTATCTCCTTTCTATTTTCCATGTGCCTTAAACACAGCTTCCGTGACCCTCATTTTAAATATATGTTCATGTCTGAATTTAAATGGTTCCTATAAAACTGTGACAAGAACTTCACATAAGAGTAAGTGTTGGCCATCAGCATTCTTAGTAGCTGTTTTTGGGCCTTTCTTGTCCTCCAGGAATAGCCGCAAGAGCGTGTATACGCACCCTGACCAGAAAAGAGTCTTTCCCTCTCCTTGTGCTTCCTTCTATTAATGAGATGGGCAACTGCCAAGAAAAAGGTTGGTGCCAGGATATTGCGGCCCCTGCCTACCTAGGTGCCCTCAGTTTCTCCCTATGCCTGGAGCAGCCACCACCACCCTGCCCCAATGATGGCCTGTTCTTCCTCTGGGACAGGTGTGGGAATTGTGCTTTCTTGGGAAATGTCACCATACCTCTTAGCTTCCCTGTTGTCGCTATGAGACCCAGAGACCTCAAATCAAATCAATTTGAACAAGGTAGGAATTAGCATGTATCAAATCACACCAAAGAGTAATTGCTGCCACATGAACCCATGAAAACAGTCACACTGGTCACATATATATGTCCTACCACTTGTCAGGAATTTTTAAGCCTCTACTAATGTTACCTTAAAAATGTCTAAATGGAAATACTATTCCCACCCTACCCTGAACTTGAACTTGTGACTGAGGTGAGGTCTCCCCAGTCTCCCAGAACAAGCAGACAGTTATTAATGGAGATGCCCTACCAGCTCATGTATGCACTAACATCTGTTAAAAATTGCATTTGTACAGGATTGCACGAGTGATTGATACAGGAACATATCACTTTGTCCACGCACAAGCTTTTAAGATTTCATGATGATGTTTCCCAGAGTTCTAGGTTGTGACGACCTGACTTTCAAAGTTACAAATTAAAGCAATCTGCTTGCATCTCAGGCTGACTGTACAGGAGAAATTTTCATTTGGAACAATCTGCTATTTTAAGAGAATGAGGTGGAGGGAGCCAGAATCTGCTGCTGGGACTCCTTCAGAGTATCCGAAGGCAGCTGTGTAGCTTGGCAGACTGTAGCTCTTCAGAGGGAGGGTATTATGCTCAAAATAAAAAAAATTTTCTCTCCAAGTTTTGGGTTTATAGCTTTACTGCCTGGGGAAGGTGACAGTAGAGAAGCAGCTTGTGAAGCAAATACTGACTGTCTTGCTTGCATATCCCCCAAAAAATCATTCTTGATACTCCTGAACTTATAGTTGTTGCTTTTGAATTTACATATATTGGAACTTACGTTCAAGTATAAATCAGGCTCAAAGTGCCACAGCTGGGTCGAGCCACAGCTGTTGCCGGATCCACATTTCTCCTGCTGTTTTCTTTCTCCAGTTACATCTCTGCATCAATATTTACTCCATAGCCTGTTTCACTCTGTGTTTATGTCATGGAATCTTACTAGGAGCTCTAGACAAATTGAACTCATTGCTGTGATATGCAGTGGCTCTTTGCTTAACAACTTTTTGTTTTTACTCTGTTTACCTTCTTCGAAAACTATTTTAGGACGTGAGGGAGCAGAGAAGGTTTCTGTGGTTTTCTTGTATTATTAGAACAGAATCATTATTTTGTCAACCTTTTTTCTCCTAACTAAAGGCATCTTCCTTTGTGGATAAAAAGGTTATGGTGTCTGTGGGATTTGGCATAAGGAAGGGCCCACTAGGGGGCGCTGAGCACCTCAGAATAGCTCACCTCTGAGCAGACACAAGGCAGGCTGCCAGCTCTGGTGTTGGGAGGCCTCTCGCTGGGGAGGCTCTGGAACTGTTCCTGGAAAGGCTTCATCTGTCTACTAATGGGTTTGACAGAGAAGAGCACTGCCAACCCCCAGATGGGAGAGTGAGGAGGGGGATCAAGGAAGAGGTACGGGATTCAGAAAACTGGTGAAAGGAGGGCGGGAGGACGGAAGGAAGGAAGAGGGGAGAAGAGGACTCGGGGAGGGGAAAAAGATGAAAGCAAAGGGAAGAGGAGCTGCTTTTTGTAAGACTGGGGCACTCCAGACACATTGGAATATGGTGTTTCCGTGGACAGCATGGTGTGGCAGGGGGACAGAGTGGTTTAAGCTTAATTAGGACCAGGATGTTTCTAGAGTCTAGAAGGTCTTAGCCATCCTGTGGGCCTGAATCTTCCCAGGGTCCACCCAGGCACCTGTGTCAACCTGCAACCTCCATAATTTATCTTTCATTGGGGGGTAAAGTGAATGGCGACCACCTATTTCTAGATGTATGGATTGGAATCAAGGCTCCATCTGAGTAACCTTGGGCTTGGGCAAGTTATCTAACTTTAGTTTCATCTCTAAAGGGGAGATAATTATAGTACCTTAGAAAGATTATAGAGAAATGAATAATGTATGCAAATGCTTAGAACGGGACCTGAAGTGTAAGTACTCAAAATGTTAGCATTATTACCTAAAATGATTCGTATTAGTTAGTATTATTATCTAAAATGGTTCCTGGCACCCTTTATCTTCCCTGTTAAATCATATGCTCTCTCTGGCTTTATTATCGATAGTAATTTGGTATGTTTAATCTTAAATAATCAGGGAATTCTGGAGACAGAGATAATCCTACTACCGTGTTCAATCCCAGAAGATCATGATCTTCTGATCTATTCTGAGTATTACCATTTGCGGTTTTCTTCCCATACCAAGAGTTTCTGATAAAGACCTAGGTGTTGTGCATCCTCAGGTTGGGCAGACAAAATAAATCTGTATTCTTCTTCTTATTAATCTATTATACATAGGTGAGAATATAACTTGTTAATCTCTGTGTAAAGGAGGGGCTGGCACTTGGTTGGCAAAGCACACCCATTAAATGGACAAGTTAATGGAGTTCAGTCTAGTCTGTAGCTTAATGTGCAGCTTCTTTCACAATCCGGGGCTGGAAATCCTCTAAGAGTGGGATGCAGAAGGCAGAGGCCGGGAGCACCCACTGGAGAGACGCTGTCTCCTCTTTGTAAAGCATTCATGTAACGTGGACAGCGCTGGGGGAGTGGAGCAGCTTTCATAAATAATCTGTACACTTTGGCAGGCTGGTGAAGATTTCTGTTTTTATCCTGCAATAAGACGAGGAAAGGACAAACATGTTCCCTAAAAATTCCCTTCATCTACCACGAGGTCAAGTAGCCATGCATTTGTGGCTCCAGGGATTACATGAATGTAGTGGATCCAGTATTTTTAAAAGAACTCCCCAAATGCCACCCCACACTGTGGTAGATCCTATCATTTTCCCCAAATCTTTCCCCCTCTCTGAATTCATTCTTTTGCCCTGTGACTTTGTAGTTTCTCCTACCCAAAGAGCAGAGTGTACTTCCCAACCCTTTGACGTTGTGTTTGGCCATGAGACTTGCCTTGACTTGAACGAGGTGCAAGTGAAAGTGTGCAAGTTCTGAACCTAGGTCTTAAGAAGCCTTGTGTGTTTTCACTTGCTCACTTGTGATTAAGCCACACAAACAGGATATGGCTCAAGCAGGCCCTCTGGTACGAGGGATAGGATGAGAGACACATAGAACAGAGCTACCCCAGTGACACCCAGCCTCAACCAGCCAACCTCCAGTGTACCTACAAACATGTGAACTAACTAAATTCTCACAAGTTCTATGCTCCTATGGTATTATAGTTATTTATTACACAGCAATAGCTAACTGATACATAGGCCCATCATAAGTCTGGAGTAAAGAAGGCAGATATAATATAAAAGAAAAGTCCATTCCCTTCGCTGGTAGTATGTGGGGAATTGGAGAAGAAGAAAGATGGAGAGGGCAAATGCTGAGCTTCTTATTCTCTCTGTTCTCTTGACTATAAAGAGTTGGTAAGGCGAGAAACATGCTGTAGACTTTGGAAAACCTGAAGACATCAGGAACCAGTGGCTCATTTTTCTGGGTATAGCATGGAGGAGGTTGTGAACCTCCAGGAAACACCTGCATTTGCTCAGTCAGGGAGCTATCATACGGCTTTGGCAGAGGGAGGTGTGTGGGCCAGTGGCCATGGTACTTGGTGCTCCTGGTTCTTCTCCGTCTTCACAGTGTTTGTTGTGATCTACAACTCACTGAATGACCCAGTAAGAGGAGCTGAAGGGGGGAATGGACTGACAGAAGCCTGGGGATCAGAATAGAGAAGCCAGAGAACACATGGAATCGATGGTCAGAGACAAATGGCTAGGGCCATGGTGCCAGCGTAATATTCCCTTCCTCCTTAAAAAGAGGCCAGATGCCCACAGTTCTCCATCAGTGGTCTCCTCTCAGGGCCCAGTGATAGTGCAGATCAGTGACCACCCAGATGTCATCTTGGGGAGAAGAAGAGAGGGAGGCAATCTAGGGGAGAAATCTGCCATGTCAAGCATTTACCTGAAAGATGCTGGATCCTCTCAAAAGTAATATCAAATGACAAGTGGCACATCTGAGTTTTTCTCTTGCTACTCTGGGTATCAAGGCACGTGCTCTTAAGAAATTTAAAGCAATTCCCAAGAGGAGCTTATATTTTCTTAGAACCTCATTTTGTATAATGTTTATCTGTTTTCTCCAACTGGTAACAAATGTTTGGTTTTAGTTTGCAAAGAGAGCCTAAAATGCCGTAACGCATATAAGACTTCAGCACAGAAACATCTGCTCACCATGACCAGTGAAAATGTCTTTCTTCAGCTGTTGGCTGTCAGCAACTCTTTGCAAGCTGGTTTAAGTTGGACAGGAATGACTGTAAGAGACGGCTGTGTGGTATTATCCATATGCTATGTAACCAAAATTGTATTTTCACGGCAGAGAGAACAGAAGCAGGACTCCAAGTGGATTTCAGATCAATTCCTGGTTCTCAGGCCAATGTCCTATATCCAGTTTCCCCATCTTCGTTTTACATTTCAGCAAAAGGCAGACCCTTGCAATCCCAGAGTTTATTTGGCCAATGTCATCGAGAATGCAATGGGCTGATTTGTGGTGGGAGAGATGTGTTAACTGGGCCCAAGCTGCTATCCAATACCCCACACATAAACCGTTTCCTGCAGGGTTGGAAAAGGAGCTGAGCCTTTTGGAAAGTTTACCTTTCATTTTCTGAGGCCTTCCAATTTCTTGGTTGCAGCTGGACATGCTCTCAGAGCAGAGGGGATACCCTGGGAAAGCAAAAAGATGTCCCATCACTCAGCCCAGCCTGGGGCGGTGGGAGCTGGAGCCTTTCTGGGAGAGTGTGCCCCTGCCTGGCTCCCAGCTCTGGGGGCACCTCTCTGGGCCCAGGGACTTGGCCAAAGACAGAAGAACCCTGGGCTGATTGGATTCTCCAGGAAGAACCTCATACAACAAAATTACCTTTTGGCTCCTATACATTTTATAATATCTTCCCAGCCAAGCATCCTTTCCCAAGTATTTATTAAGCACCTCCCATGTGCAGACACCATGCTAAGTACTCAATAATTTGTCATTATTTCCTTGGAATTTGTTTTCCAGACAAAATGAGACGTGGATGATTAGCAATCCTTACTTCTCTGTGCAGTGCTTCTTGACTTACCACAAGCTCTTGTTGCAAATGCTTATGACTTTTACATGCATGCCCACGGGTTATGTATGATGGATAGGGTTCTTATGATTTGTTCCAAATAAAGTTGAGGGCTGACGGGAATGACAAGAAATGTAGCTTCTACTTTTGAGGCTTCCCCTTGTAATTGGGAAGGAATTCTAAGTGGCACGAGTCTCTTCCAAAGGGAAAAAAGTTAATGGGGTTGGGTGAGGCCTAGGTCCTGGTGCCTTAGCTTCCTGGGAGACATTTGGGAGACTTACAGCAGGGAGATACTGAGCAGCCACTCCACACCTGCCAATTGATCTCCCGGAATTACGGCCTCCCCCTCTGTTCTAACCTCTAATTACAAATGCAAAAAATAGCTCATTTGCAATCTTGTCACAAAAAGGGAAAATAGAAGTGATTTAAGAACTAATATATGCTATGTTTTTCATGTTGTACACACTCCAGACAGAGAGAAATCGCTCTCTCCCTGTGTTAACAGAGTTGCCGCACATCAGCCAGTTTCTGACTTGGCTGGACTACGGGAGAATTCCTGTGAGGTTGCGAAGGAGGAGGATCTCGCCTCAAGGACAAGGCACTCCCCACGTGATCCCGCCCAGGAGAGGGGGCCAGCCACTGGGGTTACTGCCCAAAGCCAGTAGTCTGCCATGATTTCTGAATTATTCGCAGTCCTCTGGGAAATATATACTCAGAGTACATAGACTCAGAGTACTATGACTCTATGATCACTATAAGTTATTTTCTTTTCAGCTGTGCCAGTGATAAAATAAGGACATTGTATCACGAATCATCTTAGTAAGGAGATGTAGAAAAGTATGTACAAATACAAAGCCATAGGTTTAACTGCCTTTACTACCTCTCCTCCTCCTTTCCTTGTCCCTCATTCTCCTCTATCTTCTGTCTCTAACTGTGGAAGACCCTAGAAATTACCTGGAGTATCAGCAGCATGGGATTAAGGAAGGAGCGAATGGTTTAGAGTCAGGGGCTGCTTCTAGATTCCTGTCATGATGCCAGCACCCAGTGATTATATAAACACAGGGCAGGTGACAGCCTCCCTGAGACTTACTTTTCTTAGGGGTGAATGGGGATGAGAGATACCTGCTCTATTTTCCAGGTCATGTGGATCATGAAGGGACAGTGCTTAGTAAATCAGAGAGCACTTGTGGGAGTGTGTGTTCTCTTTCATTTCATAGGTGAGGATATGAGGCCCCTGCAGTGCTCAGATGAGAGCCTGACCCCAGCACTCACCTCTTCACCCAGGATGTATTGGCCACTTTCATGGCACCCATAACTGTGCTGGTTACTGGGGGAGGGCTTGGGGAAGAACATAAGCTCTGGTGCAGTCCACATATAAAGAAGACATTTTCTTTGCTTTTGAGGAACTAATCGTTTCAGTTTCATGCCTCCCAAAGAAGTGGAAAGACAACTTCCCCAAGAGTTCAGAGACCTGCACTCAGAATCAGTATTGCCAAGAACTTCTTAAAACCTTCAGCAAAAAAAAAAAAAAAAAAAAAAAAAAAGCCTTTGGCAAATCACTCTACTTTTTCTGGGCCTTCATTTTTCCATGCTGTAAAATAAGAAGGTTGAAAAGATAAGCTCTAGGAATTTCAACTTCAAGAACTCACTGTTATAATATTATTGAATCTAATCAAGCAACAACTTTTGTTTTATTAACTGTAGATTTGAAATACTCATTTGCTCTGGCATTCTTTGGTTGCCTTAAATGTATTATGACTTGCCATTTCCATCTTCAATGATCTTATATGTGCAATAAAAGATAATACATGAAATTGTTTCTGAAAAATGAAAACAAAATACCAATGGACAATTCATAGAGGGGAACTCTAAATAAGCTTTAAGTAGTAGATTATTTGGGTTATTTGGGTAGTGCTAGGAAAAAAATATTCTGACATTTGTTAAAATGGTAAGGAAGACTTTATTCAGGACTATTGCAGTAGGGGAGAGAAATTGGGCTCAACTCCAAATACAGTAAAGGCAGCAGGGGATTTTTTAGCCAAGGAGCAGAGTGAGAGGGTCGATAGATGGAAAATCACGAACTAAGAGGAGACATCAAGGGTAGGGGGAATCTTGCTAGCTCCATTTAACAGGATTCTTGCTGGAGGCAGGCTGGAGTGACCAGAAATCAAGTATAGGGGATAAGGAATTTGATCCGATTTTAAGGGTAATCAGATATCAGTGGTGGAAGGGATTCTCACTAAAGTGACTTAGTAGGAATTTTGTGCCAACTAGACTAGGCAGGCCAAGGACAAGGCCCAAGGACAAGGTCTAGTTGAAAAGAGGGCTCAAAGGAGCCTGTCTAAAGCTCAATCTAGGAAAGAATCTTTGTCAGTGAGGGGAAATAATCTATTTTCTAGGACAATGTATTCCTTTTTAGGTGAATTTTTTTGTAATTGTTGGATAATTAGTTGTTCATAGTTGTTTTACAAGTATATTAAACAATGGAGGAAGGGAGGGGGATATAGTGGAAGGATAAGTTCCGCTTTGGTTAGTGAGACGCATTCCTCAGATCACACCTGGGAAGCACTCATGCTTGTTAGGGAGCTTGGAATCTTGGATTACATGATATGGGGTGAAATTATGTCTGAGTCAACCACCTAGACTAGGCTGAAGGCCTCTATGAAACATAGCTGTCATGACACAACGTTTACTAGGAAAAGGTAATTGCTAGAATGTTTCTTGCATTGCTCACAGATCCATCATTTTGCACAGGAAAAATGTTTTAATAGCCCTCTGAACTATTGACTAGAGTTCAGAACGCACTAAGTGAATATCACAGTATAGACACATCACATTGTCTATGCTGCATGCTTCTACTCCCTACTCTCTGCATTACCTCTCCGTCTCCATGCACGCTTGGGTTTTGGCAATTCAACGGTTTATAGAACAGTTGAAAAAGGAGAACATGTTTTCTTGGGCCCTAAACCACTATTTTAATTCGAGATTTGAAAGTGCAAACCGTTTTGAGAAAGAGATTTTGAACTAAGAGGACAACAAAGGGGTATGTTATCACCTGTGCCCTCCATCCAGTCTCTGGCTGTAGGGACTTGGGTAGGGCTGGTTTAGACTCACTGAGGATGAGAAGGCAGATACACTGGCCTGGGCTTCCAGGAGTTTCTGGTTAACTTGGGAACAATGCTCTGAGGTGCTCAGAATCACTGGGACCACAAAGAGAACATTCAGAACAGAGGGAAGGATGACACAAATGCAAAAAGAAGTCATAGCGTAAAACGTCACCAAAGGTTAAGGAACAGGAAGAAAAATGTCCACTTCCACTTGTCTTTCTCAGACTTTCAATTCCTGCCAGAAGCAAAACAGAAAAATGGCAAAATGAAAGAAATGGTATCTTTCTAAAAAGGGGGAAAGGAAAAAATGTTGCGCACTCCCCATCAAACATAGAGAATAGAGAAAATTAAGAAAACCAACGAGCTTTTCGCTTTTCACTTACATGCATGAGTAAAAGTAGGTCGCCCATCATTACCTTGTTGCTTTCAGTGGAAGTAAGCTGTTTCCAAATTGTATTCACAGACTGACTTTGCTGAACAGATGTAACTTCATTTCATTCAATCCCCCCCAAAATTCTTTTCCCATTATAACCCTACTTGAAAACTGTATTTGTAGCCATTGAGCAGAACTTTTGGGACTGTGATCAAGGGCTTCTTTGAAGCAGTCTGTGAGACTTGAAATTTGTCTTTTCTTATGTTCAGGCATGTAGACTTCAGAACCTGAGTGAAAAGTCCTCCCTAATTCGTAAATGACACGCACACAAAATAAGCTCTTCGCTCTGATCCACTATCAGAGCAACTCCAAGAGCACCGTCTGGTTAATCTGGACATGACTAATGCAGCTAAAGTGGATTTCAGAGATGACTTTAAAAATAAATTGTATCCCAATTGCTTCCATCTAAACCATTGTCAGTTCCCATTCTTCCACTTGGGCAGCACTGGGCTCCTAGAATTAGGACCTGGCATTCTGTCACACCTCCGTGAACTGGAGCAACTTTCTGGGTAATTAGCATGCAAATGTGCATTTCAATGCAGGAGCATAGACAAGCTTCTCATTCCCCTGCTGAGGGATTGATTTTGTTAGCAAGCCCTAGAAGGTGTGTTTTCCATTTAGACGTGGTTGTGTGACTATGAGCACAGAGGGTAAATTCCATCTAGGCAGTAATTGATAAGAAGCCTTCTTAGAAATGAGATCTATCCTCAGAGCAAGGAAAAATATCCGTGCCCTATGTTGGTCTGCATATACTGGCTGTAAGATGAGGATGTGTCAAGAAATGTTCATTTTGAACAATTCCTGCTTTTATGTATTTAAAATGTTGTTGTAAAGGAATTTTTTAAAAAGCTCCAGTGATTATTTGCAAAATAACAATTAGAGGACTTTAAGTCATACAATTTCACTTCATTAATTGTTTCTAAATATGACTCCCATAGGAGTGAGGAAATAGGGCTTTTGTTCCATCTTCTTTTCCTCCCATGAAGGAGGCCCACCTGGGTGGGGTCTACAAAAGTTTTGTCTGGCGATATTCAGAAGACAGGTTTCCTTCTCGCCTGTAAACGGTTCTGCCTGCAGCGCCTAAAATGTCTATCTTTGATACTAGATTTCTTTGGGTTTCAGAGTTTTTTGGGTTTTTGTTTTTGGTGGTAAAATATGTTTCCTGTCTGGGTCGATGTTTCATGGCTCGGATGACAGACTTATCTTGTAGTATCTGAAGAAACTGAGCAGGGAGGATTTAGCATTTCAGGCATCAAAACAGTGAGAAAACTTCTAGGGACATTTTTGGCTAGAAAGTGGTTGCCTGAAATTTGAGCTCCTCGCCTTTTGAGCCAGAGAAAGCCGAAATGGCCCTGTTGTGGGTGGAGGGGAGGGGAGATTTGTCCTTGAGTGGGTGGCGATGGGGGCAGAAGAAGAAAATGCACCACCACTTCTTAGCATCCAGGATTATGGGTACCTTATCGTTGAAAAGCCTATAAGGGGACAAAATGTTAACTGATTAGTTACCTTTGGTCATGGGACTGTGGGTGACAGCTACTTCCTTATATATTTGTCTACATTTTTAAAATCCTTTACAATTGAAACTGTATTACTTTTAGAATACTAAAACACTAATGCTTTTTAAAGCTCCCCATTCTGGAAGTCAGGAGGTACGATGGAGCTGGTAGTCACAGGAAGGCACTGAGGCAGGAACACAGCCCCATTTGGAACCCCCAAAGCTCCCCAAACCCTGACACTGTTGGGCCTCCTGCTTTCTGTAGTGCGTGTCCAGGCCACAGTATGATGAGGCTGTCTGCTCCACATGAAAGAAATCTGTTCTATGCAAGGTGTTCAGGAGGTCGCCTCTGCTAGCCATCCTCACCTCCCAGGGCTTTGGGACCTGCATTTGCTTAGCACTGCCCTGGACTGCAGGGCCAGCTTCTAACACATTGATTTATGGAGCTATTTGGTGTCAAGTAATTGCCCATCAATATCCTATTTATCACCCGGCTTGTCACAGTTGTGGCTGCTATTTCACAAAGCCAAGGCTTTTGAGAAAGAGCCAGTGACTCTGAACACAGGAAGAGGATGTAGGAAATGCAATATGTCCAAGTTCTTTTCTCCAAATTCACTTCTTACTGCCAGGCTTTTCCATGAACAAGGGAAAGGACATGGCATGCACCCAGGGCAGGGAGCTGTACAAGTCTTCTGGACGCCAGGAAGGCTCCCTCTTGCACCAACCCTTCTTCCCCAATACGCTTCCTAAATAAATGTGTTCTATGTTGGGGATAGGAACAAAAATCTGGATATTCAGTACGTCATTAAGCTTTTTAAAAATGTCCAAATTTATAGACTAGAATGAAATACATTGTCGACGAAAAAACATCCAGCCTAAGAGAAAGCATGTAAGAGTTTATTTGAGCCAAACTGATGACAATTGTCGGGAAGCAAAATCTCAAGGGATTGAGAAAAAGCTCGGGAAAATGGTGGTTTTGCAACTTATTTTATGCATTAGAATCAAAGGAAGAGGGTTACATGAAATCCACTGGTGGTAGATTAAGGGGGTGGGAGAAAGCAAAGCAGGCGGGGGTGCGCGGAATCTCTGGGATTGGATAAAAAGTAAATTGGAGAGACAGATACTTCTTTTACATTGGTGGGTACAGGATAGTTAATAGTTAGCATTTCACAGCACATAGAAATGGTAATCAGAGGACAACAACAATGAGGGATTCTGTACTTTCCTGCTCAGTGTGGAGGGTTGTGTCCTGAGGGGTCCGGAAAAAGGAATTACTCCACCATTCCAAGTGTAGGTTGTCTTAGATGCAAAAAAGACAATAGACTGGCTCATTTAAGGTAAAGATTGACCTTTGTCAAGGAAGCTACAGACCAAGGGTGTGACTACCTATCATGACCTGCTTTTAGTTAGGAATTTTTATGTTCAGACCATCCTGCCGTATGTGGTTAATTTCAGTCTTTGAGTTTGCAGGGCTGGCCAGGCCCGGCCTCTCCTGAGCTCATCAGGTTTAGTATGTGGCTCCTCTTTTTTTGTCCATAATATCAAAACACAAATACTCTGTAGCTCATAGAAAACTTATTTTGTCTTTGCTATATTTTCCATATTGTCTATAATAAGCACATATCTTTTAAAAAGAAAATAATACATTTTGTCTATGTTCACTGACACTTGAAATGCCACAATGAAAGAGTCAATTATTCAGCTTCAAGTTTTGTATGCTTTTAAAATGCAGATGCTCTTTGAGCGTGGTTTCACAGCTTCCAGCTGAGGAGTTCATCCTTCTAGAAAGAAGGCTTTGGAACTGATGGGCCCCCAGAGAGCAGGCTCTGATGAGCCCGAGGGTGTGTGGGGAGTGTTGGGGAGGGGCTGGGAGAAAAGTGTGGAAGGTGGGCTGCGAAACCAGCTTTGCTCACCACAGGGTTTGCCAGGGCTATACCTGGAGACCTGGCACACTAGGGATCTCAGTACAGACATGAGGACCCTCGCCACTTTGCAGTGCTGAATTCCTGGAAAGCTCAGTGTTGCCTGGAGCAACACTGAGATCAGGAAACATTGGACTTTCCGGGCCCTTCCCTTGCCCTTGAGTTTCAAGGGCTCTGTCCAGAAGCCCTCCCTCTGGGGGGAGGGAAAAGGAAGCCACAGTCTTCAGGTGTTTCCCAACAGAAAGTCCCAGCTCCTGACATTGAGAGATTCAAAGTGATTTTTCTTTTAAGAAAAAAGCCTTTTGTCATACTCCTATGACTGTCAGAAACCATTTGGGCAGATTTTCCTAGTCTTGTTTGCACATGCAAAAGTGAGAGGGCATACCTGTCCTCACCCCAATTCACCCTTAAAATCCAAGGTGAGAAGAGAGAGGACGAGTTCTCGTTTGGTCAGGGATGTGGTTTGATTGACTGTTCCGTTACACTCAGCGTGCCCCTCACTGAGTGGAAGGAGGCTGTGAATTGTCTCTGTCCGCAGAGTTCCCTTTATGTTGCTTATGTCTGAAAGCCTGGATCCCAAGGCACTGCCTAAATGGGCTGAGGAGGGCGAACAGTCATTTCGTGCTTCCTCTTGTGCCAGGCAAGGTTTTAACTTCTTTATGTTTATTCAGCTATTTAATTCTTACAACCCTATGAGAAGGGAGCTATTGTCATTGCCATTTTCTGAGGGCAAAAAAACTGAGGGCCAGGGAGTCACTTGCCTTCAGCTAAAAACCACGACACACGTCTGTTTACAGGTGGATATTTCAAATTTTGCTTACGTCTGTGTAATAAGTAAGCAATTTAAAAAGTAATTATAATGAAATAACTTTCCAGACATTCTGGTAATTATAATGTGCTAACAGGTCCCATCTGTAATTTGGAGACTGGGGAGTGAGTGTTTCCGTTGCTTGAAAAGTGAGGGTACTAATAGTTCTCCTTGTGCAAACCACATACCCATGTCCTAAGAATAAAAATAGCACATCAATAGGTACTGGTGCCCAATGGAAGCCCATCGTCTAAATATTTTCAAGACCCAAGAATTTTAGTGATTAAATATCTCCAGGGCATGAATCTATAAAGACAAGAAGGTGAGCCAAACAACTTCAGTGAAGGGGAGGAAAACATCTTTCTTACTACCCTCCTAGGTTCTCTGGCTGGGGCCCTGGAAATTGGACTGACAGTGTTCAGGTTAACATGAAAAAAGCATACAAATTTACTTAACGTAAGTTTTACGTGACACAGGAGCCTTCATAAGGAAATGAAGACCCCCCAAGAAAGATGAGATCTGAGCATTTTTATATTAGGTTTGAAGAAGAATGGAAAGTTGTGGAAAAAACATGATAGAACAATAGGGTATTGAGCTAAAGGTCGTGAACTGGGGGAAACCTAGCAAGGCTGTTTGTTCAAATTCCTCTCATGGTCCCTCTGTCTTTGGAGATGAGGATGCTCCTTTCCTCTGGGTGTGGGGAGGTCACCTCTCAGACGAGGGTCTCGTGACCTGCTTCAGGGGAGACAAGGGAGGTCAGAAAGTCCGTCCTACACCTGCTGTTTCTCACATTCCTTCAACTAGAAATGTCCACTATTCCAAGTTGCCATATTTTGGAGTAGTGTATTCTGAATCCCGTCATCAGCAAACAACAAAACCCAATAACAAAACTTTAAAGCTGATGGCATCTTGCAATCAAGACTTTCAGTACAACATGGGTCTCAAATTTCCCAGATGATTTATTTCATATATATTTTTTGTCTTTTTATAGAAATGAATACACTCATTAAAAACAAGTGTGGTTCAATTTTGTTTAACTTTGAAGAACAGTAATTTGCCAACCTCTCCTTGGATTAATGTTTTAGTCACACTTAACCTTGGACATGGAGACTTGAGCTGAGGGAGTACTTTGAAACACTTGCCAAAGATCCACTCTGACTTTCTTTCTGGAAGTTTCTAGTTCATAGCTGTACTCTATGGCTTTTTGCATCCTTTCTACATGGTATCTTTGACAGAGATGCCAACTATACATGAAAAATGATAATAGAATGTGTCCTTGGGGGAGCCACTCTCCAGGGGTCCTTTCCCAGGCTGCTGACTGAGGGCTCTGAAACTTGGCCAGGGACAGGCTAAAGGCCAGATTTGGCTTCTTTCCTGAGTGATTAACATTAAGGCTCTGCACTAGGTTCCCAGCCAGATGTCATTCTCCTGACCCCCCCCCCCCCCCCCCCAGTGTAGGCCTTGAGGACTATGCCAATAATGTGATGGTGACTCTAAAACTAAGCCTAAAGATGATCAGACAGTCCGGTATTAAGAGGTTTACCAAGGCCTTCCTCATTTCTTCGTTTCCTGTCTGTGGGATTCCATATTCGTGGGTGTGTTCTCTGATTGCGACTGTGTGGCAGCATCAGACACTGCAATCCTGATTCTCACGGCGCTCACTTAGTAACTAACATGCACAAGAGAGAGCATTTGATTTATCCTGTAAATGGTTTTAACTCACCAATTATGTTTCTGTAGGTAGCAGTCAGGGCTCTGGGCATGGGGAGGGCTTTCGTGTTGCTAAATTTGGTGCCACTCCTTAAAACCAGCCAGGGTGGGTTCGATAGTATTACTTCTGAGTGGGGCTCTGAAGTCCATCCTGACAATTCTTAGTTTCCTTTTTATTTTTTTTATTTTACTAGAGTCTTATTAGCTAGGGAAACATAACAACTGCATAAGGAAAATCTCCTCATTCAGCAGTTAATTTTTTTCCTCTCATCCTAATTCTCAAAGGAGTGAATAATTACATACAAAGGATACAAGTCAAGTTTTCTATTCTGTAACAGTCTAAGGAACCAGCATATTTATCTCTATCTCTCTTTCTCTTTCTCTCACTTGTATTAATAAAATGAGATTAAAAGTTTTTTTCTGGAAAGCTAAACAAATGTCACACAGCTAGAATATTGTGTATGCATGATAATGACTATCAATAATTTAGCAGAAAAATGACTTAATAATACAGATATAAATGCATTCATCTGTTTTCCAAAAGCAAACTCTATGGAATCAAAAGAAAAGGCAGACACTAACTCAGATTTTTCAAAGAAAGGAACCTATAAATAAACTAATTGGACTATCACTTGATTTGTATGTCAGATATGTAAGTACTTAGAGAGAACACTGTTTGTTTCAGCTGTTCTTATCAATGTGATTAATGACTACTTAAAAGTACTTGATTCCATTTGTATGCCAGCTGTTCTCGTGTAAAACAAACTGGGACTGTCTCAAGATAAGAGTTGGACTGTGTGCCGGATTTGGGGGCTGATACCTATGAGCTGGAAAAGGAAACTGATGGCTCTTAGCTCATTGCTCTGAGGTCAGACTGACACTCATGACTGAAATACAGTTGACCTTGAATAACACGGGTTTGAATAGTGTGGGTCCATTTTTATGTGGATGTTTTTCAATAAATACTGTAAATGTATTTTCTCTTTCTTATGATTTTCTCAATAACATTTTTTTCTAATTAGCTTTATTGTAAGAATATAGTATATAATACATGTGTTAATTGACTGTTTATGTTATTGGTAAGGCTTCCAGTCAACAGTAGGTTATTAATAGTTAAGTTTTGGGGGAGTCAAAACTTGGACGCAGATTTTCGACTGCACAAGAGAGCGCCCTACTGCCTCAACCCCCATGTTGTTCAAGGATCAAAGCAGATACTGATTACTTAAAGCAGATACTGATTACTAGGGCTTGTAAAAACAAGGGCCTGCTCCTTTGCAGGTTCTGGTTGATGGAAAAAAATCTTAGCTGATATGGAGCCTTATGCATTGTTAGCAAGTTAACAAGAACATAAGTAGTCTTAAGACACAAATTAATAGTAATTTAAAAGGAAAATATACGTGATGAGTCATTCGAAATCACAGACAAGCTGGGCCAAGCAGCAATACGAAATCATCACACCATGGAAGTAACGCTGTGTCCTTTTGTAATGGAGCAGCCACCGCAGGTTATACCCTGTGGACAGGCAGGGTGTTGGTGACGGGGGATGATTTCAGACATAAGCTCTAGAGATAGTATGCCTTTCTGCCTTTTCACTTCCTGGTGCACAAGTTCAAAAGTAGCCATGAAAGAGATGGGAGTGTTTTCAACTACTTTTCAAAAGTATTCAAATGAAAATGAAAACTAATGAAAATTTCATTGTCATCTTTAAGGTCAGTTAATTTAAGGCATAAAAACAGTCAACAAATACTGCTCAAACTACCCTGTGCTAGTAACTGCCAGTAAGGTGTATGCCAAATCCGAAATAGCTTTCTGTCTCATTGCGGGAGATCAAAGCATAATAGCCAGCAGTCGTCAACCACTGAGTAAGTTTAGCACTGTACAGAGTGCGTTATACTCGCTATCTGTTGTATTCCTCAGGGCCATCTCACTAGGTGGCTACTATTATTATATCCTCATTTTAGAGACAAGGAAACAAAGACTTTTTTTCAACATCCCACTGTTAAGAATTCTTGGTAAAAGCAGGACTCAAACCCAAGTCTCTTTGATTCCAAGGATCATGCTCTTACCTACTACACAATATACATGTACATTAGGAAGTAAGGCAGTAAGCTTAAAGGAAAATGCCAAAATAAGTGCCAAAGATGGTGTTATAGAAGGTCATCAGAAGAGCAAAAAGCATCTAGAGAAACTTAGGGAGGTGAGACATGATTTGAATTTGTATTTGAAATTGTAGACAAAAGATTAGTAGGATGATATTGAGGAAAACTACTATACTTCCTCACAAATGTTCCTTTGGTGCTGCCAGAGAAAGAAAATTGGCCTCATGAATCATTAAGCTGGTTTACTGTGACCTTTCTTATGTATAATTTTTATATATGTATATAACATTTTTTAAATTTATATAAATGTATATTTAAAATATACATATATAATTACTGAGGTACTGACTAGGGTAAGTTCACATGACCATGGGTTAATCATCTCTATTTTATAGATAAGAAATTCCATAAAGCCTTGTATACTGTAAGAATTAATAAAGCTATTGGGAGACAATTCTCCATGGATCTCTCTTGTTTCTGCATGCCTTACAAACAGAGATTTCGTGGTGGCCCTTTGTTCTGAAATTTTTTTTCAAGGTTGTTAGCAAACAGCCTTGGAAGATATAATGTCTCCCCTATGGTGAAAAGGGCAGGCATGCTTGCTGCCCAGTATAAAAGATTGGGTTCTCCAAGGTCAGGGTTCCTCTCCTGTAACACAAGTCACTGCATTTGTAGGCATCTATCTAGGCCTATCCACCTTGCCCACGTTAGACTTGGGAGCAAGGAGAACTGACTCAATATGCTGTCCCATGCTGCTTGCTATGCCGTGAGTTATGAAGTGCTCTGCCTCTGACCCAGGAACTCTTGTCTTCTGACAACCATGAAACTGTGGCAGTTAGCTTACACGTAGGCAAAACCTCAGACCCTTGACACTTTAGAAGATAGAAAAATTTATTTTCTTTTTTAGATGGGTCAAGTCTATTCTCATCCTTATTGAAAAATAAGGAATCTGCTTTGGCATCCATTGGAGTGATTTCAAATAGATCCATCTTAGTGCCCAGAGAAACCAAGGAAGATGAATGCCAGTGTTGAGAGTCTCCCCTGAATGTCCTAAGGTACCCAGGGACAAGGATAAGCAAAGCATAGCCTTTTCCATGTCCATACCCACAAAGTACTCATCATCCAAAGCAAATCTGGCCTACTTCTGTTTTGCCAAATAAAGTTTATTTTCTAGGTATTATCTATGGCTGCTTTTATAGCCATAAAACCACTCTACTATAGCAGAGTTGAGTGGTTGCAATATAGACTGTATAGCCTGAAAAGCCTAAAGTATTGACTGTCTGGCCCTTTAAGGAAAACATTTTTGCTGACCTCTGATCTAAAAGGAGAGATAGATGAAGAACAAACAATTCCCTCAAAACATGCTAAGGGCAGAGGTGTGAACAGAATATACGTGAGCATTAATTGGAAAGCTATAAACACACAGGCACACAAACATGCTCGCGCACCTTCCCTGTCCCCTTGCACACACACATCTCTCATGTACATGTGTGGCCTTAGGTCTTCCTCACAGCAGCTTTATCAGGCACACAGATTATGAGCCTCCGGAGACAAAGTAGTTTCAAATGGAAAGCTTTGCCGCTTACTAGCTGAGCGATTTTTGGGTAAGTCACTTACCTTCTCTGTTCTTTCCTTGCTAAATATGAATAATACTACCTATATATCATAGGGTCACTGGAAGAATTAACTGAAGGAATAGACTAGCCTCTGGCACATAGTATACAATATGTAAATACTTGTTATTATTTACCCCCATTTTCCAGAAGAGTGAACTGAGGGATAGAGAGGTTAAATAATTTTGTCAACATCACACAGGTAGAAAAAGGTAGCTGTAGAACTTAATCTCAGTTCTGACTCCAGACCTTGGCTTTTTACCACTGTTATATTGCTTCTCAATATTAAAGGCTTATGGAATTTATAAGTAAAATCACTGCAGTACAATTTCTTTACCTTTTTCAACAATTCTTTTTATTTTTAAAATTGTGATTTGTGTTTTATATATTGGCAGATCCTATGGCTCTCTTGTACTGTGTGAGTTCTGTAAGAGCTTTATTTGAATTCAATATATGAATATATTCACACCTAATTCTTCAATGGCTATCTTTTCATGTCCACTTATATTATTAAAATATTTATATTCATGGCTTTAAAAGCGTAAGCCTAAGCAAAGCTGTTACTGGTGATCTAAATAATAATATTCAGGTAATTTTAAATAAAGAATAGTACTTTTAAATACTAAACTCTAAATAATTAATTTGGTGCTTATTGTATTGCTCTAAAAGTATACAAAAACAGTGATATTTTCCATTATGGTTTTCAGAGAATGAGTTTACCCTCCCTTCATATTCAGCTGAATTAAAACAAACAAGTACCATCAGTATGTGGATTACAGCCTTTCTGTGAATGGCTCTAAGGGAAAATGCATGTCTCCTGACTGTATCTGTATCTTACCTCCAGATTACTGCCTTTGGCATAGGAATACTATAGGAATATCTTCCTGAGAAACAAGTTACTATTTAAATAATTCTGTGTCAATAAAAAGAAAAGGTGAATATCCATTTGATTTTACATTTTATTTTGAGTTTCTAGAAAAGCATTTTTCATGGATGACAGTGCTGCTTCTTTGACAAGGAAATGATACTTTTGAAATCTGATGTGTACTCAGATCAGGGTACACTGCAAAGTACATTGCAAACTGGAATCCTCATTTATGATATTTGCTAAAAGCCTGTGAAAAGGATTCTATTTAAATGTGTTTCTCCATTTAATTAATAGCTGTTTTTGAAATTTAGATATTAATTTTAATGAAATAGTTTGATCTCCAGAAGAGAAACTGTAGCTTTTGATTGTGACAAACTAATGCATTACTTTATATAAGTTATTTTGAAATCTCACAACCAGAAGAGTTGCCAGAATTTCCACAATTTTTAAGTAACAGTCAGGATTCTAACTCAGATCTCCTTGGTTCTAGACATTGCCCCATATTTTCTGGATCTAGTTCCGACTAAATAACATGTTGTTTCAGCCCAAAGCATGTAATTCCTTGAGGAGATCATTAGCACTTTCTCTTCCCACTGTAGTGACTGAGAAGGTCGTGTATTCCAGACAGTGCAGCTACATAAGGAGGGGCTGCTGCCATCCTGGGTCCTTGAAGTGACTGTGTGGACCTGAGCCCCCTCTACCAGCCTGTTCTTGACATGTAATGTGATAAAAGACTATCTTAAATGACTGAGATCTGGGGATTATTTATTACCACTGTATAGATGTCCTATTCAAATACAGTTCTCTTTGTTCTCCAAATGAATCATCTTTTTCTCACTAATTTATAAAAGCTCTTTGTTTATGAAGCATATGAACATTTTGTCTGTTACATGTGCTATAATTTTTTTCTCCCTGCCTATAATTTTGCTTACATTTTATTTTGCTGAACAGAAATATTTTTGCTTATGCTGTATTTTTATGAACAGGAATTTAAAAGTTTTGTGTCGCCAAACTTGTCAACTGTGTTCTTTTATGGCTTCTAGTTTTTCTGTCATAAATAGAAAGGATCTCCCCTTGCCAAGATCATAATTTTCCCATTGTCATTTACCGAATAGCCTATCATTTCCCCACAAGGCAGAAAAGCTACGTCTGGGACTTAATATTTTTCTGTGTTTGTGCTTGTTCCAAACTAATTGATTTATTAGTGCTTTTTAATATATGTTTTGATATATGATGGAACCAATTCCTATTTATTTTTTTATTTCAAAATATTATTGGCATTCATATGCATTCATTCTTACAATTTGTCAAGTTCCAGAAAAGAAAATATGTTGAGGTTTTATATGAAATTATACTAAATGTACATATTAGTTATTACAATATTATTGACTATATGCCGTATGCTGTACTTTACATCCCCATGACTATTTTATAACTAATAATTTGCATTTCTTAATACCTTCACCTTTTGCCACCAGTATATTGCTGAGTTTTCAATCAAAGAAAAGGATGTGTATCTTCATTTATTCAGCTCTCATTAAAATTCTATAGTTTTTCTTGTATATTTCTTGTTAAATCTATTTTTAGGTATTTTATAATTTTAGTTACTATTGTGTATGTGTTTTCTTTTTATACTAGATTGGCTTATTATTAAATCTTATGGCACTCTACTTAACTGATAACACAGAATAGATAAATGTCAAAGACTTGTCAGAGAATATAGTTTAAACTCATTCCGGTTCAGTGATAACCTAGAACCTAATTGAGAGAAATGATATATATATATAATTGTCTCAAAGATGAAAAATAAAAATGTGTCTTTGGCTTATACCAGACTGAAAAATGTGGTGTTTACTTGGACCACATCATAGTGGATATGCATGGAACTCTCCCTCATTCCATTTTGATGTTAGGCCATTGCCCTATGAAAACTCTTCCCAGAACTTACTAGAAGGTTATTTTTCAAAGATGTTGTTTTCTATATTACATTTGTCATATGTAGGAAGCTCTCAAAGAGGAATTCCCTCGTCTTTGCTTCTCCTGAGAAACTGTTTTGTGCTTTTATCTAGTGGCCTCGATTATAAATCATGTAACTGATAGCATTTCCCTCTGCACTGGCTGCTAGAGAGCTTAGCGTCAAATTTTCACTCACCTCTAACAAATGCATAAGATTTTCATGGATGCATTTGAATTCTAAGCTTCTTTCTGGCTTTGTTGAATGTTCTTTTCTACACTCATACCTGTTTTGCATTTATTTTTATTTCATTACATCTTATATACCTTTGTAATCTACTTTAAATGCCTCCTGGATCAAAACAGACTTGAAAATGCTTAGACAGGTTTATATCCTATAATGCATGCTCTAGTTCATGAAATTGCATGATAAGTTTTATCTTAAGAACTTTATTTGGAAACAAAGAATTAGATATTCTTTGAAATTACAGATTGGTTAATACATAATAATTTTGCCTTAATTTCTAAAATCAAACTCACTTTTAAAGAACTTATAGTAAGATGATTACACAAGTAAATTTTATACTTAAAATGCCTGACTAGGAAATATACACTTCATGAGATCATATTACTTATTTTTATCTCTCTTACCATTTGAAATGTGTATTTGCTCTCTGTTTTGTGCTTAATACTGAAAACACAATTCCTCAGCAAAGACTTATTCTATTTCTATATTTCAAAATTTCAAAGAGAAGAATTTTTAAGTTACGTAAATTTAAAATAATATTTTTGTCACCCAGCATTACCATGTGTAGATGCAAAACAATTGTTTTTAACTGAAGGTATATTTCCAAGTCAACATAGACAGGACAAATACAATTGATAAAAATAGTTTTTAGAAATATTTATCGTTCAGTGAAATATATTAAACAGTGTTCTGAATAAGCTTTTAAAAATATGAACAAAATTTTTTTTAGAATTTGTAATACTAAAATGGATCTATAAAGTAGATCTATAAATATTTAAACTATTAATAATCTTACTGAGACAGGTTAGTTAGCATGTTACTAGGTAGACAGGAAGGTTCCTGGTAGAATAAACAAAAGGCAGCTATATCCCGAAACTCCTGGTTCTGGAATGGCTTCCTCACTCCAGGACAAAGATATAAGAATGTGCCTTGAGGTTAATAAATTATCTCGTAAACCCCTTTTGGACAAAAGGAACAGATCTGATAGATAGGAATACGTTCCTTAATCCCTTTAGGGTGGGCAAACAGGACAAACCTGACGGACGAATTCCATTAGAAGGCAGCTGGCACTCCCTTCTCCAAGCAGGCAAGGGAACATATAAAAACCAGAGCCTTTGCCCCATGTTGGGCAACCCGGTCGGGAACCCCTCTCATTCCGAGAGCTGTGACTCTTTACTTTTAATAAACTATCCTCTTTTACAACTCCTCACCTCTCCTTGGTCCGTGCTTCCATTCTTCAGTTTCACGAGACACAATCCTGGCACTCACAAAAAAATTTCCTACATCATTTGGGGGATCCTCCGAGATTGAAGGAGAGGAGTATATTATCTGTGCCTTTCTACTTGCCCACTTACGGGTCTTCATCATTTTTTGTCTCTTTCTCCTGTCACACAAATATTGGGCCTCCATTAGCCATTTAAAAGTGACTAGTGCGGCTGCCAACCTTAAGCCACGACGTAAAGGCTTTGCGGAAGGGCTCTGGTTAATGCCCCCCAGCACTGAGCAGGGGGAATGTCGCCCTTAGTTGCTTTCTCTTATGAGGAGGGAAGCCCAGGAATGGTACGAGGTTGGGGTGAACAATCCTTGGTAGCAACTGAGGAACTCTGGCTGCGGCTACTCTGCAGTGAGTTCCAAACGCTCCCTGGGTCTTCTTCTAACCTGACTGTCCAGTAGGGTGCCATTTGAATGCTCCCTCCCCGTCCCTAATATTTTCTCCTATTCCTCCGCTGCTATTCTTCCTTTCCACGAGGAGACTGAATACTGGCATGCGACTGGGGTTGCAGGCCTTTGCAGGCAACTGAGGAGCTCTGGCCGTGGCTACTCTGCGGGGAGTTTCCAAAGGTCTCACAGGTCCTTCCCCAGCCCAACCGCCTGTAAGGGTGCTGGCTGAACATCTCCTCCAACCATGCTGCTCTTTTCATCCTGCCACTTTCTCTCCTCAGCTCTTGAAATGTTGGTCCGGCACCCCTTCCCCATGAGACCTCCTCAGCACTCTCCACCAGCCTGAAGACATCTTAAGGTAAGAACATGGACCTCTGCCTCTATAGGACATCTCTGGTTACTGAGGATAAATTTTACTGGCATATAGCATACCCTCTCATATCATTCTATTGAGAATTCCTCTTAGTTTTAAAGCGCAGATGGAGGTGTCCTGGAACTCCCACCCAACATCTCTGTTGTTTTTGTGCCCTTCCCACCTGTCGCCAACTTTCCAACAATTGTTTAGTGGCTCAAGTTCATCTAGGATGCTGCCCCTGGGGTCCCAAGTATCTCCTTGCCTTCCTTTTACACCTTTGTTGCCAACCATCAGGCAAAGTTTTTAAGGAGGACCAAGATATTCCAGACTCACTTTTCCTTAAGGAAGCAGCCTTATCTGAAGCCTTTTTGGAAGACTTTTGGGGCTTTAGATGTCTCTTTCTGTCCCCCCCTCATATCTCGGGCTTCACAGCCTCCTTCCACTCCCTCTCACCTATGCCTTATGCCTTCCTTACAAGCTTTGAGTATATTAAACTCATTAAACACCTCTATTCAGAAGGCCGCTATTATTTCAATTGCATCATCAATTTTCCAGGTGCCCAGAGTCGGGCCATATACCCTTCCACTTTGAAACACTCCATCTTTGGCCACGGCCTTTATCGGTCTGTGGGTGGCCAGCACAGGACATCTAGGCGGGTACACACACGGATATGGGCAGGCGCACTCCCGGGACATGGGCTGCGCAGTCCAGGTAAGCGCTACCACCCTGGCGTGCCGTGTCTCCACACATGCCTCGGAACCAGTCGTACGGTCTCCGTGGCTTGAGCTAGAGGACACTCTAGTCACAGTTGTTGGGAGACGAACAGTAAAGGGATGCCTTTCTCTTCTCCCTCCCTTCCACATGGGCAATCAGCCCTCACACGCCTTCCCCCACCCCGGATTGCATCTTGAAACATTGGGACAAATTTGACCCCCAGACTCTAAAAGAGAAACGGCGCCTGGTCTTCTTTTGTTCCGACGCTTGGCTTAAATACAAATTACAAGATGGGGAGACTTGGCCTTCAGAGGGAAGTATTATCATACTGTTATGCAGCTAGATCTGTTTTGCAGATGGAAAGGCAAATGGTCAGAAGTTCCATATATTCAAGCTTTCTTCACTCTGAGGGACAACCCAGACCTCTGTGAGAAATGTAAAGTGGATCCGGCTTTTTTGGCGATAATTTCTAGTCTCCCTCCTCTAAAGGAGACCCCTTCAAAAGAGACCCACTCAAAGAAACCTTCAATGGGACTTTCCTCCCCCGAGGGGGAGGCCCCCACAGCAGGTACCCAGTAGAAGAACATCCCAAACCTCTGTACCCTAATCTTCCTCTTGAGCTGGCCTTTGCCCCTCCTTATCCAGGACCTGTTTCCCTCCTTATCCAGGACCTCCTGTACAATAGCAGACCCAGCTGGAAGCAAATCTCCTTCCCTTACAGGAGATGCCATGAGAAACTGGGCCTCCCAATTTCTTGAACTCTTGTCAGGGTTCAAGTCCCTTTCTCCCTACAAGATCTCAAACAAATAAAAGGAGATCTAGGGAAGTTTTCAGATGACCCTGATAAATATATAGAAGCTTTCCAAAACTTAACCCAAGTCTTTGACCTCTCTTGGAAAGATGCCATGTTAATCTTAAATCAGATTCTCACTAATTCTGAGAAACAAGCAGCCCTACAAGCTGCCAAAAAGTTTGGAGATGATTAGTTCCTAGCATATCATGATAAACAGGCAGGACGGGCATCCCATTCGGAAACCCCCACCCGCTTGGGAGCTGCGACTCTTTACTTTTAATAAACTATCCTCCTTTACAACTCCTCGCCTCTCGTTGGTCCGTGCTTCCATTCTTCGGTTTTTCGAGACACGATCCTGGCACTCATAGAAATATTCCTACATCATTACTTCATACAAGTGAGAAAAGGTAACTGAAAACATTAAAAACCATTGAATTTATTTAACTACGTTTTTTCCTGAAGTGTTCTAGACATGAAGAATGACAGTCATGAAGTCACGGAATTATCTGGGAACATCAGCTAGGTGTTGTTACACAAGATTCCCAAAGGGCAGAGATGCTCCTTAGGAAACAGTGGATTAATTCTGACAATGATACGCTTCTCATGAGGAACAATGAACATAATGTTGGGGCTGCTCCCAGGTTGTGAAAGAATTCATAAGGCAGGTAGAAATACAGAAGGAAGATTTATTAAAGTAAAGGGTCAGCTGGGCAGAGTCTGCTGGAGACTACTGCCCCAATCTTTGTTTCATGTGAAGTTTTGTATTTTCTAACCAGAATGTAAATTGCTTCAGCCTGTAGTGGAATCTTCTATTGTGTTTTGGCTTTGTCACTGGGGTGGGGGAAGGTGCAGTTCAAACTGGTTATCACAACCTTTGCAATGTTATGTAAAATTAAGTTGGAGCCAGGAGTGGATCCTGTACAGATGCAAAAACCCCTCCCAAGACATGGATTTGGCATGTAAGGCCAAAGTAAATAGAAACATTAAAACTGGTATGCATAGTAAATATATAGTAAACAGAGTCATTAAGGTTTGGCAGAAAGGAGACACAGAAAAGAAAGCTTTCAAAAAGTCCCAAGCTAAATTACACTTGTTAAATCAAATTATTCCAGGGGTCCAAATCTCAAAATAGAAGATTTAGTGCCACCATGACAATCCCCCCTGTCCTATCACATAATATGATCTAATCAGACCAAACTTTTGCCAAAAGACTGAAGTCAGAAGCACAACTAAGTCGATCCAAGAGTCCTCATTTTGACACAGAGAAAACATTTCTAATACTTTAATTTAAAGAAATAAAATTAATGGGTGACCTTCATAGAAAAGGTATAGAATAAATTTCTTGTTTGAACTTCTTTTGTGTTCGTTTGATAGTTTAGAGAAATCTGTAAAGATCTGCTTCTCTACTTCTTAGCTTGATCAGTCTACCTGGTTGGAACATGAGGTCAACGATGTATATTTCAGGAGGAGGGAGACCCCCAGTCACTCCCTTTAGAGATTCATTCATCAGCTTGACTTCATTCCAAGCTCTGCCATACTCCCCTCGAACCAGAGAGCAGCCAATGCCAATTTTATCAGCCAAGGCCTGTGGGAGAAGATCAACTGAGAGTAAGGAGGGAGAGGAGTGGAGAAAAATTCTTAGTTGTAAGACTCACCTTAGTTGAAGGTAAAATATACAACTCTTGCAAACTAGTGCTTAGAAAGGAGGCAGAAAAAAATGTGGAATATTGTGATAGGGGCCAATAAAATGTGGTAAGTTCCCATGTTCCTCAAGATTCTGTAGATTCAAAATCCCTATGTAGGTCCTGCTGGGAAGTGACATTTTTCAAGCATATCAGCACAAGATTGATAATGTCATTGGAGAAAAGCTATTCTGTGAGCTTTCAGCACTAGTGCATCTATCAATCTTCCCACGCTTCTAGGCTGCTCTTTGGGTGTGATACACAATGGGAGGGACCCAATTGGTGGGGACCTGTTTCTAGCTGATTTATGGTGTGATATAGATGGGTATTGTGGAGCAGGAAGAAAATTGTAAGTGGTCCTTCTTGAGTTGCGTGCTGCCACCTCCTTAGGTGTTGCTTATGTTTCTTGAAAGTTGGCTCTTCAATTTGTTTTGATTTTGAGGTTATTAAAAAATACCCTTAGAATCATCTGGAAACTTCTTAGCCACATGATAGTGGATAAGAGCTGGCTCAGACTGCCTGGGTTTGAATTTCAGCTCATGCACTTATAGTTGTTGTCACCTCAGACAAATGCATCAGCCTCTCTGTGCTCCCATTTCTTCATCTGTGAAATGAGGCTAACAACAGTATAGCCACCTTCCTTATAGGGTGGTTATAAAGATGAAGTGAATGAATACATGTCAAGAGCTTAGAGCCATGAATGCTAGCACAGAGGACTCAGTAAATGTTCCTAGTACTAGAAGGCAAGATTTGTGTTGTTTTAATCATCTCTATATTCATTTGTTAATGTAATTTATCTGAATGTAGAGCACTCTGTGATATTGTGATTTCTAATGAGAAATATTTTGGTCTTCCTCAGGGTGTCTGGCACAGAGGGCCTAAAATCCTTGGAATTTCATATGTGTAGAGAGCCGTCAAGATGTCTTTTGTTATGCGAATGATGACTTTTGGACCACACCTGAGGATAGGGGCTAGTTGCCAAGAGAAATCAGGCCTGTGATTAGAGGTTTGGAACTTTTAGTCCCATCCCCCTGACCTCTGGGAAGAGGAGGCTGGAAATTGAATCAATCATCAATGGCCAATGATTTAATCAACCATGCCTATGTAATGAAGCCTCCATAAAAACACAAAGCAGAGGGTCAGAGACCTTCTGGGTTGATGAACAGGTAGAAATTTGGGGTAGTGGCCGGCCTAGACAGGGCAGTGAAGCTCCAGGCCCCTTTCCCCAGACCTTACCCTATGCATCCTTTCCATCTGGCAGTTCCTAAGTCCTTTTACAATAAAATGGTGAGGTAATAAGTAAAATGTTTCTCTGAGTTCTGTGAGCAGCTCTTGCAATTTAATCGAACTCAGGGATGAGGTTGTTGGGACCTCTACTCTATAGCTGCTCAGTCAGAAGCACAGGTGATAACCTGGGTTTGAGACTGGCATCTGGAGTGGGGTCGGGGTAGTCTTGTAGGACTGAGGCCTTCACCTGTGGGATCTGACGCCCTCTCCAGGTAGATAGTGTCAGAATTGAGTTGAATTGTAGGACACCAAACTGGTGTCAGAGAATTGTTTTGATGTATGAAACACACCCCCTCCCATGTTGGAATTAGTACTAGAATCATTTTATACTCATAGTCTAGTGGGGTAGAGAGACAAAAATATAAACATATAATTAACTTTTCTAAAATAATATTTACTGATCCCTTACTCCATGTCAAGACACTTTAAATCATCTAAACAACCCTGTGAAATAGATACTATTGTACTTCCCATTTTATAGAAAGTAAAACTGAGGTCAGATAATTTTCCCAAGGTCATAGTAGGTGGTGACCTGATGTGAAAGTCAGGGAATCTGTCTCCCAAGTCTGAGTTCTTAGCCTCAGGGTGATACTGCCTCCAGCTGAGTTGAATCTGCAAATCTTTATTTTTTTTTGTTAAGTAGGAAACAAGGTCATCTACCTAGAGGAAAAGGTGGAGATGAAACGGCTGAAAAAGAAGGGCAGATGTGGGGCACAGCTGCTGAGGAAAATGGAAGCCTATTACTAGGAGCTGGAAAAGGGTGGCCAGGCAACACGTATGTGTACCCATGTTGGACACTCTCAATTGACTGTGGCACTCCTCACTGTCATATTCTGTAGCTTGAGTGTCATCGTGGAAAAGGCAGGCAATTGGATTGGTCCAGGGTGGGCTGGTAAGGCAGAGGGGTGGAAAGACGGGAAGTAATAAAATGAGGGAAATTAGTGAGCAAATTATAAGGTCTGTGGAAAAATTCCTCAAGGCTGCCAAGGGGGAAAACAAACCAAAAAAGAGTCAACAAACTGGAAGAAAATGGAGGAGATAAAATGTATATGTAGGAGGAAGAAAAGATTTAGGAGGGGCAGAAGGATAAGAGATTTTATCAACGAGTATCAGTGTTAGGGATTGTGGCGGTGGGCAAGACCTGAGAAATTAATTGTATAACTTGGTTGAGCTGTGAGGGTCAAGAACGCAGTTTGGCATAATGTTACAGACTGAATGTGTACGTGCCCCACCCCACCAAATTTATACGTTGAAACTTCTAAGCCCCAATGTGATAGCATTTGGAGGCGTGGCCTTTAGGAGGTAATTAGATTTAGGTGAGTTCATGGGGTTGAGCCCTCATGAAGGGGATTAGTGCCCTTATAAGAGGAGGAAGAGAACAGCCTGTGCTCTTTCTTTCTGCTGTGTGAGGATACAGTAAGAAAGTGGCACTACAAACCAGGAAGTGGGCCTCTCTAGACATTAAATCTCCTGGCACCTTGATCTTGGAGTTCTCAGCCTCCAGAACTGTGAGAAATAAACATTTATTGTTTAAGTCACCCAGTCTATATTTTGTTAAAGAAGCCCAAGCAGACTAATATAGTGCCTATGAAACACTTAAGTGCAGCTAGCAAGACAGTAAAGAGATACACAGATCTGGAATCAGGAGAGGTTTATGGGACAGAGAACAGGATCTGGAAATTTAGTCATGTAGACGGCATTTAAGGCCACATGAGAGGATGACCTCACTGTGTGAAGTACATAAGGGGAGAAAAGAGAAAAGCCTGCATCGGAATCTTGAGGGATCCCAACATTTAAGAGAAGGGTGGAGTAAAAGAGGTCTCTAAAGGTTGAGATGAAATGGCAAGACAGGAGTGTTGCCACACAGCAGCCTACCCGTCTGTCTCCTTGTACCTACCCCCAAAGAAAGGAGAGTCTGTGAAATGGATCCTTTCAGAGATTTTGCTTCACCTTTGTGTTTGCACTTTATGTCTCCCTGTTTGGCTTCAAAAAGATGGCTGGTCAGCCAATGACGAGTAAGATTCCCCATGGGGGGTGGACAACTCAAGCCAGGCACAATCGAGTGGGGACCAACAGGAGAACCCACGGGGTTCATAGAGGTGGGCACAGCCCCCCACCTTCCCCAGGCTAAGGAAAGCCTCTGCGGCTGCATTCCTTCCCACAACCTGCAAGGGAAGAGATTCAGTGATGTGCTCTCCATCTATTCATATGCATATAGGTTTTGTCCCTTGGGGAAGTACAGACATCCTGAGACTTACAGTTCTGCTGCCTGCAGGCAAGGGTGATTGGCTTGAATCAGTTTCCTATTATGATGTGTGGGATTCACAGATCTTGAGATTGACAAGCTTTATCTCTTTTACTTCCCCACCTAACTAATAAAAGCTAATGCATAGGACCGATTCAGGGCATCCAGTTCTTGAGACTGGGGGTCTCTTGGCCCTGCTTAAAATCTATTATTGACTCCTGTCTTTTCTTAACTCTGTGCCGCCCTCCTCGCGCCCCACAACTCTCTTTGCGTGGGATGTGACACAGGGGAAGTTACTAAAGAGAATGGTGTCAAAGAAAGAATGATCAATGACAAATTCTTTGACATATCAAGTAACACAGATCACTATAATACTTATTGAGAGGGAGCAAAGGCCAGACTGAAGTGAGTTGAGAAGAAAAATGAGAGGTATGCCGAGGAGGGTCAAGGAGTTAAGATGATTCAGAATTTTGATGAGGAGTGAGAATTATTTGCAGATAGAAGGAGCATTATGGTAGGTTTTGATTAAGATAGTCATGGATTCAAATTCCAGCTGTACCTTTGGTTGACCTTGGGTAATTTCCTTCTTTAAGTAATTGTTTTCTTGTCTTTAAAATAAGGGTAGTCATTTCAACCTTTGGCATTTTTCAGACTTCACAATTATGTTTATCAACTGCCTGGAACTCAGCTCAAAATGATGGTGGTCGTGCTAATAGGATCTATAGTAGTAGTTGTAGATATTATGAGAAAAGATAATATATTTTCTCTTTAAATATTGTGGACTCAAGTTTTGATTTTAAAGGAGAAACAGCTCATAATAGAGAAAAAGTTTTAAGACAGGAGAGAAGAATGGATAGAGTATGAAATCCAAAGAAACAGGAAAACGCATTTGGATTATAAATAGAATTAGCTTGGAACAGGAGGCTGGTTACATATGGATGCAATAAGGCTTATGGGTATTTGGGAGAGGACAAGAATTTTATACATTCTGTCTATAGTTCAGAAACCATTTTCTTAACTCCTGTTATATTCTAGGCACTGGGTACAATGGAGAAAACCTCTCTTAAACCTGATCCTTCTGTAGTGTCCCCTATCTCAGTAAGTAATGCCATCCCTACCGGTGGCCCTGCCCGAAACCTGGAAATCATTTTTTTCTTTTCATGCACTCTCTCACACCACACCTAGGCAGCCACAAACTCCTTTCAGCTTTATCTTCTAAATCTTCCTCTAAAATTGATTCCCCCTTTCACATCCTCTACGTTGGCTTCAGTATAGGTCACCCATACTTCTTGCTCCAGTCTTCCTGTCTCTAGTCTTGCCCCAGCTCTAATCCATTTCCCATTCTGTTGTCTGAATGGTCTTTCAAAATCATGTTACCTATTTCTCCTGAACAACTTTCAGTGGCCACTCACATGGTGCTTTATGATCTGGTCCTTTAGCTTCATCCAGCGCTTCCTCTTTCTTCATCCAGAAAAACTCTTCTAAGTTTCCCAAATGGCCATTGACTCTCATACCTGCTATTTTGTATAAAATGTTTGCTTTGTTTAAAATACTCTTCTCTTCCTTCCTTACCTGTCGAAATCCCATGTAACCTCTAATACTCAGGCTACGTATCATGTTCTCTCCTGAAACTTTCCCTGACGTCACCTTAGAACCCACAAGTCTGGCTTAGGTACCCCTTGCACACAGGGACTATCACTTTAGTATCTCTATATTCCAGACCCTAGAAGAGGCCCTGGCCTGTATAATATGTAAATGTTGAATTAATATGCTTTCAATAGTCTGGCAAATATATATAGAAGGATCACACACATATATATGTACACATGTACATATATATCTCAAATATAAGTAAATCTAAGTGATAGGATTAATGTTATACAGTTAAATATTAGAGCTAGCTCACTCCATTATGATAAAGAGAATACATTTTTACCTAATGGCAAATGAGGCAAACATCTTAAATACCTTGAAAAGCAAGGCTCGATGGTAGAAGATTCCTTTCTTGATCTGCCCAATTGGTACAACATTGGATTTAAGTTGAAATTTTAGTTCACTTATATGAAGTTCCCAGCTGAAATCTTGTAGTTTCTCTTTTGGAATTGCACCACCCATTTTTTCTGCCACATACCTGTGTCAATTACATTGAGATCAAATCAATCAAGGTTAATGTCTCACTTTGGATACTTTGAGTGTAACTGTATAATTATATGTGTAAAAACTATATTCTCTCAGATTTTGATTGTTTTACTTTTAAGAATGCACTTACTGTAAGAAGGTTAACATTATGCTTACTGTATTCAAAGTATCATATATAAACTGAAATTCCAACAACAGCATTCAACACAAGAAAAGACATGAATGCTAATTTTCCCAATACTTATAACAAAATACAAATAAATATCACACTAAATTTGTAGTGCAGTTTTAAATGCAGTTTTAAAATGTTATTTTACTCTTGAAAAGTATTTTTAAATGTTTCAGTCTGAAATCCTAGCCATTGTACTAACATATGCTCCTTGTTTTAAGAAATTTCAACTCAGAGACAAGACAGACACAGGAATATTTCTCATTAGATTCACAAATATTTTCAAGTTTTATAATTTTTTTCTTTTAAATTTTATTTACTTTTTTAATTTAGAGAAAGACATGGCATGTACGTAACACTGAAGTTAGAGGAGAGAGGAAGAGGCAAAAAGGAAACAAATGAGGAGGCAGGAGGAGGTGGTATACTTTGCCTGTGGGATTCTTCTAATACTAGGATCTCCCTGAAGAAGTCGGTAAATGCACCTGTAAAAATCCTCTGTAGACTAAGGCTACTACAACTTGAAGTAAGGGCAGAATTGCAAATTTGAAAGAAAGAATTTCCTCTTGCTGTGTGTGGAACCAAGTGAAGAACAATGGGGAAAACCAAGAGAAAGGGTTGGGGAGAAAGCTACTGAACTGACCCGCGGTCGCAACTGGTCAAGTGTGCTGTAATGAATGGTGGCAACCAAAGGCATGGGGACAAATCTCTGTATCTCTATCTTGGTGTGGGCTCAGGTTAAAAAAAAACAACAATTATTTGGGAATGATGAAAAGTATTTCTGATAGGAACAAAGCACAAAGAAATTTGACAAATGTTTGAAATGAACTATCAGAGTTCTGCTTGAGTCATCAGTTCTCAAGGACATCAGGAAAACTTTGGTAGCCAAAAATGTTCTCTTCCAATTCTGGCTGACAAGAATTCCATGATCTGGTGGCTGTGTTTCTTGCGGTTGTCACATCCAGGTTTGATGACTGCAGCTCACTTCTATTTGGAGTAGATACGAGCTCCCATGGAGACCACAGCTGCTGCATAATCCAGTAGCTCCACTACTGGTTGGTGTCAGTCATGAAGCCTAGCCTCCATTCCTATGGATTCCTAATCCCTTACAGCTACCAAATCAGTTTCTCAGCTTCTCTTAGTGGAATCACAATAAACCCTCTAATTAAGGCAGCTTCACAGTTTATACAGAGCCTGCCTTAGAATACTCATGCTCCCACTTTAGAGCAATGTGAAACACACAACATAAAAATAGGGGATGGTTATTTGTATTAGAAAATAACTTGTGAGTTTACAAATAATTCACAATAAGATTTCTGTAAATTGTGAGCAACCTATATACCCAAGGAATGATTTAATTTTCAAACTTTTGATTCATTCATAATGTCTCCAGGATCACATTGAAAGATGATTTTCATGGTTTAGCTGGAGAAAATGACACAGGCAATTTTGCCTGTTTTTATTTTTAAAATGTATTTAATTTATCTTTTTAGTAAAGTATAATTGGCATAGGCATAGGCATTTTTCTTTATTTTATTTTATTTTTAAATTAAAATTTATTGGGGTGACAACAGTCAACAAAACTATACAGGTTTCAAGCATCCAATTCTATAATAAATCATCTATTTACTTCATTATGTGTTCACCACCTAGAGTCAGTTCTCCTTCCATCACCGTATATTTGACCGGCATTTTTCTTTAAACAATTTTCAGTGCCTAGTTCGGATTCTTGGCAGCAATATGATTTAAAATAGAATTGAGAATTTTTTTCAGTTCACTGTATTTCTGCTTCAGAGTCAGAGGTAGGAAGCTATAAAGTTCAATTTTATTATGGTGCAGTTGTATGAAAAGTGGCTAAAAAATGCAAACCCCTAAAATAAAAAATATCTTTCAGGAATTAAAAATGTGTATGTATATATAGACAACTTACTCTGCAAGAGCTTCAATCTGTTCCTTTATATTGCTTATGGGAAGTATTGATTTAGTCACTTCACACACATAAACACAGAAGTCAGGATCAGAGGGAGGGTACCATTCTTTCTCAGGGCTTCCTTCTCCTATGTTTTTTGATACTGTGGTAACCTCTTCCTCCTCCTTCACTTTTTCCTCTTCTTTTTTTCCTCTGACTTTCCTTTAAGAGTAAACAAATCAATCAAAATCACAAAATGAATAAGCACTAACCGTGCTCTGAGTTCATCTGAAGAACATCCCAGAAATACAGTGTTTATACCACAACAATCATACCATATATCGTTTTCAAATTTTCAATGACAATGATAAAGTTTTAGAGTCTGTATATTTTTAAGGAGAAATTAATTTTCAAGAGAACACTACATGATTGATATCTATTATGAAAATCATATATTGATCTGCACAATTGCTTAGTAAGATGTCTGGCCCATCGTAGATATGTAATAAATATTTATTGAATTGGAAAAAAATAGGTTGCCTCCTCAGGGAAGTCTATGCCAATCTTGTATCACCTCTTGCTTCAGTTGAGACCTGCTACAGAAAGAATTTGGATCACAATTTTTAAGAAAAATTTTCCAAAACATAGAAAAAAGCAAAACAAAACAAGGATGGTATGGGATTTCCATGTCATGCAAGGACAAAGATCACCAAAAGTTTATATAGAGAAATGTACTTAGCTCTGTACTTAGGAAAAATGGAATGCATTTAGTAAACAATAAAGATACTGTTTAATTAAAGGATAGTATTATAAGTTCCAGACTTAGAGAAATTATTAGCTAACATGTAGATTTTTGTTTAGTAGAGGTGCAAATTATTTCTGTTCAGTGGAAAATATACTCCCAAAGGTTATAGTTTATTGTCCTGTAGGATGTTAACCATCTACAGGATTTTTTTTTTTAAATTTAACTTGGCAGTGTTTTCCTAATATTCTTTAATTAAATATTTAGCTTTCCAAATGTTCTTTGAACCAGTATTAACATCTTACTGATTTGCTCATTAATTAATGAGTTGAACAAAAGCAATGGCATGGGTTCTCTTTCCAGGTGACATGGAGTAAGCACATTTTACCCTGTCTCTGCCACTAAATACAGTCATAAAACCTGGACAGGATGCATACAACAGCTATTTGAAGATTCTGAAAAGTAATTAGTAGCAGGAATATCAGAGAAGATATTGAATTACTACTGAACTTCTGGTGAGTTTAACTTTTTATTTTTGTCCACTATTCCCCAAGCTGAACTCAAAATAGCCCCAAATTTGGAAGTGGACATCAGCACAGACAGACAAAGCTCAAGGAGAAGCCCTCTAGAGAAACAGGAAAGAGGCAGAGTGGATAAAAGCCCAGTAGCCCCGCCCCCTTAATTTCCTCCCTTCTCTTATGACCCAGCCCCTAAGGAATCCTGTGACAGTGAGGCAGAGGTGACATTGGGGTCCCTAAGAGCCTAAAACTGTCTTATTATACTTGCTCAGTCCTCCTGCTATTTGGCTGTAGATATGGATGCAGTCATGGCGAGAGTGTAACAGGGCAGGGTAAATAAAGTTTTTGACTTGAGGACCAAAAGGGAAGTCCGAAGAAACCAGAAAAGACAAGGGAGATCATGGAGAGGAAGGAACTCAGGAAACCAATTCTTTAAATTTGTTTATAAATTCATGGGCTGACTTTCAAGCTGTGTGTGCTGACCCTAAACAGCATACACATAGATTTTGAGGATGGAACTATGAGATAGACCTCTACACAAACAGTTGTTGGCACACATGGAGGAATGATCCAAATAGCACTGCAAAGCCTTTGAAAACAGGATTGACAGTGGAACGACAACCCACAGAACAGTGGTTAGAATTTGATGACTGGACCAATTAACTGCTAGGACACACCCACACACACACATGAACATTCTTTTCAGAATGTATAAAAGACCCATAAATAAGAACTGTAGGACTCATAAAATGATATTATAATCTAATTACTCAGCATACAAAGAGCCAGGAAAATCTTAATTCACAGGAGAAGACAATCAGTAGACATCAATGCCAAGATGACACAGATGTAAAATGATCCAACAAGTAAGACCAAACACTCTTGAAATGAATACAGAGTTGGAAAATCTTAGAAATAAATAGAAATAAAAATAGAATTTTGGAGCTAAAAATACAAACACCAAAATAGAAGAAAAACAACTCCCTGAAAAGTTTAATAGCAGAATGGAGATAACAGAAGAAAGAATCCATGAACTTGAAGATAGATCAATAAAATTATCCAATCTGAACAACATACAGAACAAAAGATTGAAAAAGCAATTGAAAGAGTCTCAGGGACTTGTGGTGCAATTAAAAAAAGATCTAATATTGATGTCATCAAAGATCAGAAGAAGGGGAGAAAGGATGAAGTAAAGAAAAAAAATATTGACTAAATTAGGGCTGAGATGGTTTCCTCAATTTGGTTCAAGACATAAATCTACATAGTCAAGAATTTTAGTAAATGTCAATAAGGTAAACCCAAAGAATTCCACTCCCAGGTGCATCAAAATCAAACTATTGAAAATGAAAGATAAAACAGATGACAGGATTGTCTATCTAGAAAATCTCAAGGAATCTACCAAAAAACAAAACAAAACAACAACAACAACAAAAAACCTCCTAGAACTAACAGGTGAGTTCAACAAGGTTTCAACCCACAAAATTAATTGTGCTTCTATATAGTAAAAACAAATATGTGGAAACCAAAAAAATTTTGGAGCACTTAGAATTGCTCCAAGAAAATTAAATGCTTAGGTATAATCTTTATAAAATAAGTAGAAGTTCTGTGCGCTGAATATTAAACATGCTATTGAAAGCAATCAAAGAAGACCTAAATAAATGATGAGATATATTTTGTTCATAGATTATAAAGATGCAACATATTAGAGATGTCGATTCTCCCCCAAATGATCTCATGTAACTCCCATCAAAATCCAAGCAGAGATTTTTGTAGACATAAAAAAACTTATTATAAAATGTATATGGAAAGGCACAGGCCCTAAATAGTTAAATCAATCGTGACAAAGAAGAATAAAGTGGGAAGAGTCATGCTACATGATATCAAGTCTTACTAGATAGCTACAGTAATCCAAACACAGTAATACTGGTGGAGGGACAGACACACAGATGAATGCAACAGAACAGAAGACCCAGAAATAGACCCACTAATATGCTCAACTGAATTTTGACAAAAGTATAAAAGCAATTCAATGGAAGAAGTATAGCCTTTTCAACAAATGGTTCGAGAGCAATTAGACGTGAAGGATCCTTGTGGTGATAGAACTGTTCATTATCTTAATTGTAGTCACAGATACCTGACTCTACAGATGTGATAAAATTGTATAGAACTAAATATACACACACGCAGAAGTAAAACTGGGAGGACCTGAATAAAATCATCGGATTGTAACAATCTAAGATACAATCTAATTTAAAATCTCTAAGCAAAAATAAAGGTTTCCCAGCTATATCATCCTAACCTCTCCTTTTTTGAAAGATAAATAAACTGAACATATTCACATGCATAGTAACATTTTTGTAAATTAAAAACCAACACTAGAAAGTCAATTAGAATGGCAGAAAGCATAGATAGGTTTACCTATTTTCTGTATTTACAGGGTAACTTTATAAGATTGGAGAGTTTGACCCTCTGATTACGCAGAGCCACCTATAAATCTAAAACAAAGCAGGTATATTTCTCACTGGGTATGCTGCCTGAAGTAAGAAGAATTATTTGGCATGCAGAAGATGCTATCCAGTACACTGGGCTAAGCACATCAGGGAGGGCAATCTTCTCGAGTGATTAAAAAAAGATAATTTACTGGAACTCCTGAATTGTAGTTTCCTGCTGCTATAAATACAAGCATTTCATTTGGGCTCCTTTCCCATGAAGGCTGCCAAGTTGTGTTAATGAGGGCTTCAACACTCACATGAATTTCATTTTTAAATAAATATGGAAACAAGCACTTGGAAAATACAAAATTAACTCTTGTGAAATTAATCCTCAGAAAAATATCAATTTATGATTAAAGATAGCAGAATTTTTACCTTTCTTGCAGACTTTAGCAAAACTACCTCAGAAAACACAGATTTATTGTGTGAATCCAAAACAATGGGGATATTTTCTATGTTCATAGGAGAATGAGTAGGTAGGTAGGCAAGTATAGAGAGCGATTTGTCTGGTCCCAAATTGTGTATTGACATTTTCAAAGTTTAATCACTTGCTCCTTTTTGATATCATCAACTATTTGAATATTTAAATTATAGGGCAAGGCTGGAGGGAGAAATATAAGTCACGAATCCAACCCACTTGGGGTTTCATTTTAGGAGGGAAAAGTTTGGTATGTGAAAAATAATCACAATACCAGGTAGCATGCAATAAATTCCACATGAGTGATAAAAATAAGAAATTCAAGGAGTTCAATGTCAAAAGAAATCTATTCCATTGGGTGTCCTAGTCTACCCAATCTACTCCAAAAGGATGAGAAGGGAGTATTGTATGAAATGGAGATACAATTTATTGTGGGCTTAGGAGGGTACATTTTGTGTGTGTGTGTGTGTGTACGTAGTTTATTTTGTTTGTTGTCTGTCTCTCCGCTAGTTCCATGAGGGCAGAAGTTTTTGTTCACTGCTATATCTCCCACACTGGAACAATTCCTGAAACCTAGTATTTGCTTTTTCCATTTTACTGATGGGGAACTCGGTCAAAGCGAAGGTAACCTATTTGCTCAAAACACAGTTTATAAGTGTGGACCTTGTCCAAAATGACCATTTCCTGCAAAACTCAGATTTCTGTTCTCTTGAATGAACGCTAATGCCTATGTGTGTCAACCAAGCATTGTACTAAATACTGGGGATAAAATTCCAATCCACATGTTTTTGTCCTCAAGGAGTTCGGAGTCTGGTAAAGGAGAAGCACCGAGAGGCCACATGAGGAAACGAAGGGGTGAGGAGGAAAAGGGAGTGGGAGCAGGAAGTGTCAGCGCTGGAACAATAGCAATAGATCAGAAGCAGAGATCAAAATAATGAGCAGCAGAGACCAACAATAGAAATAAAGTCAGAAATAGAAAATAAACAGCTCTGAGATTTGAGAAGGAGAACAAACCACTTCCCACACATTAAGAGACCTTAGGGGACAGTCTCAGTTTAGAAAGTAAACGCTCGATATTATGGGTCAAATAGCCTCCAATACCACAGTGGTTCTGAAGGGCTGAAGTCAGCAATAATTAAAGGGTCAGTCATGGCATGTCACAGGATGTCCAGATGGTCTTTTGAAGAATCCAGGAGAGTGCTCACAAGAGAGATAATATGTTTAAAATTATGTAAACAAGTAGAAAGCATGTTTAAAATACGCCAGGCCAAAAAAGCATGAAACCACATTGTAATTTTTCCAATCAAGTAAAAACTTGGTCCTGCTACCCTTCTCTCTCTCTTATGGCCTCCGGAAGAGTCAGGGATTTCAGTGAGCAAGGTGAGGAGGGGGTGTGAAAGCATAATGGAGGAAAAGTGAAGACTGCACTGCAGGCGGAATGGGTCACCACCTGCAAAGGCAGCCACTGGAGGAGGCCAGAAAAGTTCATTTTAAGTGGATTACTGCACAGGGTTGGATGACCAACTAGAGACCTGTTTCCGTTGTCATTTTTGAATTAAAGTGACTGTAGGACTTTATAGTGATGGAAATGACCTGAGTTCTCATCTAGAGGCAGGATTAGAAATTCCCTCTGGTTAAGTTTTAGAGACAGCGAGAGACAAAAATAAAGTTAGTTATAGTCACATTTCATGAGTCCTACCTAGTTCAACATACTGACTTCATAAGAAAAGTTTCCTATTTAAAAGCCACCACCTCCCGCCTTTCACCAGATTTGTTGGGTAACTAAAACTTTACCTGAATACAATCAGGAGAAAAATAAATATCTCATTTCCTACCTTGACCCTTTTTCTTTAGTGGCACTCTTGCTAACAGCAGTATTTCGTCCAGAACTAGGTTCTGATTTCTCTTCCGTGGGAGATCCAAATCCAGCACTAAAACGATAACTATTTTTTCTTGTCATTTGAAAAAAACCACAACCAATTTAAATCACATGGGAAATAACAATGCATTACATTTGCAAGGCATTTTATAATTTATAAGGCATTTTCACTTCCTTTATGTGCTTTGATTCCTTTCACCGTTACAAAGCAGGCATCAGGCATTATTCCATCTACAGATAAGTTTGCTGACAGACACTCAGTCATGTGCTCAAGGTCTCATTGTAAGTTCACAGCAGACAGAATGTTAAACGAGGTTTCCTGGCTCCCTTTCCAGAGATCTTTTCCACGGCAATTTAAACAAGCAATTATGAAATTATATTACTTTTCCCGAGATCTTTTCCACAGCAATTTAAAACAGTAATTATGAAATTATATTACTATAATAAGAATAAAGTTGCCAAAATCTGAACTCTAATTTTTTTTTTACTCCGAAATTAAGAGGAAAATTATTTGAGTATAGATAAAAGATTATTATTATTTTTTTTTACCTGGCCTTTTCTTTACTTGTTCTTCTGAAAGAAGATGAAGAAGAAATACTTCGTCCACAACCAATGTCTGAGGATCTATCTTCCATAGATGGAGGTGGAGAACTAGAATTTTATGTATTTGAAGTTATAGACAAACTAAAATAATTTATTTATCAATATTAGCTTTGTCCTACAAAACAGATTTTTTCCCCCCTGAAAATCGTATTTGGAGCTAACTTTTAACAGTGACATATTAATTTAAAAACATAAAGAAGAGGTTAAAATAAGACAAAAAGTAGTATAAACCTTTTCATGAGCTAAATAGGAAATATTTTATAAAGTGTGTCACATAAAATGTATTATACACATATATAAATATATGTGACCATTTTAAAGAAGATTGTTGAAGTCTAATTTTTAGCTCTACTGCTTATTATATAAAAAACATTGGGCAGTAGCTGTACACTTGCATACAATTCTGGGGAGTTGTAAACATAATTCGTCTTGGTTTGCTCTTATCTATTTATACTTTCTTCACTTAGTTCATTTTGCCAGAGCCCTGATTATTAAAATACATATGGAATTGACTAGTAACATGGGGTCAAAGGAAAAACCATGATGTCATGATGTCAGTTATTCTATGGTCTTTACTATGTCAGGCTCTGAGTTTATGTACCAGTGTTTATTTTCATGGTGGTGCTAGATATACAGGGGGAAGGAAAGATACCATACTGTGAATCTTTACATAGTCATAGATGATGACAAACAAAAATAGTATGTACTTCCCTGCACCCCTTCTTCCTTCCAAAACTCACATATCAGAGGATTTATTGTTAACTAAGATTACAGCACGTAGATCACTTGGTTCTTGTAAGCAGAGATCCTTCAAAGGCAAAAGTTTGGTGCCAGGATTTATCTGTAGATAATTTAAAGATTGAAAAGAAAATCTGCATGGGTTATATTTTTTAATATGAGCACTGAAAGAATAGGATCTCAGCTGTTTGAAGTGTTTAATTTCACACACACACACACACACACACACACACACACACACACTCACACTTAGCAATAGGAACCTGGAGCTTGAGGACATCGTGCCTTTGGACAGGATATATCGCTCCTGTTCATCTCTGTTGGCGTTATACTCAGCTGTTTCACACCATAATTACTAGTTTGGCCCCTGAAAGTATTTGAGTTTACAAATCTATCTATACACGTAGGGATAATTTACTGTCTGTAAGAAGAACTAATTACTAAACAGATTACTAAAAATATTGTGAGGACCTCTGAAAATAGGCTAGACAAAGCCCTGTACTACTAGCAATTTTACCAGCCTGCTGAAAATGTTTAGACCAGATGACCTTCTGAGGTCTTTCGCCAACCATATTATAGTTAGATCCCTCTCATATCCAAGATATGTTTCATGAGCTTTTTAAAATAAGACGGATCTGTCATTATTTGGCCCAGAAATTGCCAAGGTTTTCCACTTCATTGAGTAAAGGCCAAAATCTACAAGACTCACATGATCTGGTCTCGCTTTACCTCTCTGATTTAGTCTCTACTATTCTGTCCCTGGGTTCACTCAGCTCTAGCTATACTGACTTTGCTGTTTCTTAAATATGCAGAGCACGTTTACACCCCATGGCTTCTGCACTGATTCCTTTGCCTAGAAAGCTCTTCCCCCAGATATCCCCATGGCTAAGTCCCGTACCTTCTTCATGTTTTTGCTCGGGTATTACCTCTCAGTGAGGCCTCCCTGATCATACTTTCAAAAATTACAACCATCAGTCTTAGTCCTCCCTGGCATTACAGAGCCCCCTTATCCTGCCTCTGTTCTGCTCCCCCCATCCTATACCTCTTAACATTTCAATCATGTGAGATAATTTATTTTTAAGGACTATTATTTTATTTTTTAAAAATATTTTCATTAAAATATGGCTAACATACAATATTATATTAGTTTCAGGCGTACATCATAGTTATTCAACAGAACCCATCTGACACCATGCCTACTCATTGCAATATTATTGACTATACTCCTTACATCCCTACATCCCCATGACTACTTTGCAACAGCCAATTTGTACTTCTTAATCCCTTTCAGTTTTTTTACCCCCACCTAACCCCATCCCATCTGGCAATCATCAAAATGTTCTCTGTATCTATGAGTTTGTTTCTGTTTCATTTTTTATTTTGTTCTTTAGAGTCCACTTATAATGAAATCATACATTTGTCTTTTGCTGTCTGACTTACTACACTCTGCACAATATCCTATAGGTCCACCCACATTGCAGCAGGTGGTAAAATTTCATTTTTTGTTATGGCTGGGTAATATTCCATTGTATATGTGTGTCACCTCTTCCTTATCCATTCATCCATTCAGGGACACCCAGATTGCCTTCTTCTCTTGGCCATTGTAAACAGTGTTGCAATGAATATATGGATGCACACGTCCCCTTGAAGTAATGTTTTGGGTTTCTTTGGATAAATATCCAGAAGTGGGATTACTAGGTCTTTCTTTGCCTCTTGTCACAGCCTTTGTTTTAAAGTCTATTTTGTTGGGTATAAGTATTTTTTGTTTGTTTGCTACTCCAGATTTTTTGTTTGTTTCTATTTTCATGAAATATCTTTTTGCTATCCCTTTACTTTCTGTCTCTGTGTGTCTTTCAATCTGAAGTGAGTCTCTTGTAGACAGCATATGTAAGTGTCTTGTTTTCTTAACCATTCAGCCCCCCCAATCTTTTAATTGGAACCATTTAATCCATTTACATTGAAAGTAATTATTGATAGGTGTGTAGTTATTGCCATTTTATTATTCATATATATTTTTTTCGTCTTAAAGAAGTCCCTCTAAGATTCCTTGTAATGCCCCTTTGGTGGTGATGAACTTTAGATTTTTCTTGTCAGGGAAGCTCTTTATCTGTCCATCAATTCTAAATGATAGCTTTGCTGGGTAGAGTAATCTTGGTTGTATGTTGTTGTTTTTCATCACTTTGAATATTTCCTGCCAATCTTTTCTGGCCTGCAAAGTTTCTATTGAGAAATCAACTGACAGTTTTATAGGAGCTCCCTTGTAGGGAACATACAATATTATATTAGTTTCAGGTGTATGTCATAGCTATTCAACAGTACTGCTTTTCTCTTGCTGCTTTTAAGATTCTCTCTTTGTCTTTAACACTTGGCATTTTAATTATGATGTGTCTTCGTGTGGGCCTGTGTGGGTTCATCTTGTTTGAGACTCTCTGCACTTCCTGGGCTTGTATATCTATTTCCTTTACCAGGTTAGGGAAGTTTTCTGTCATTATTTCTTCAAATAGGTTTTCAGTTCTATGCTCTCTCTCTCTTCCTTCTGGTACACCTATAATGCAAATGTTGGTATACTTGATGTTGTACCAGAGTTCCCTTAAAGTCTCCTTAATTTTTTGGATTTTTTTTTCTTTTTGCTGCTACCTTATGCTGATTTGATTTGCTGCTATTGATTCCCTGTAATGTAGTCTTTATTTCAGTTATTGTATTCTTTATTTCTGACTTTTTTTTTAATGTTTCCTAGCTCCATTTTTATATTTCCTGTCTCTTTGGTGAAGTTCTTCCTGAAATCATTGGGCATCCTTATAACCAGTGTTTGGAAATCTGTGTCTGGTGGATTGCTTGTCTCCATTTTGTTTAGCTTTTTTTTTTCTGGAGCTTTGTTCTGTTCTTTTATTTGGGACATGTTTCTTTGTCTCCCCATTTTGGCTGCCTCCCTGTGTTTGTTTCTATGTAATAGGTAGGGCTGCTTTGTCTCCTGGTCTTAGTAGAGTGGTCTTATGCAGTAAATGTGTTGTAGGGCTGTGGTGCAGTCTTCCTGAGCCATGCACTCCAGGTGTGTCCCTTGTGTGGGTTTTGTGTGCTCTCCTCTTATAGTTAAGACTTTGTTGCTGTTTGCATGTCAGTGGGAGGGATTGACCCTCAGGCTCATTGGTGGTGAGAACTGACCATGATTACAGTGGAGGAGTTGTGGTATAGGGTCTGTCTCTACAGAGCAGGATCTGCCTCAGCAGGACTCTGGTGCCTGCTCTGATACCCAATCTGCCCCTGGGTTGTGTTGTCCTTGGAGGTGGCTGGGTGATGCTCCAGCTTGTTTCAAAGGCAGTCACTGGGGGTGCCAACCCCAGGACCACCCGAGAGGGGACCTGCTGCAGGTCAAGTTCAGCTGCAGTCTGTTCCCCACCCAGGGCAACCCATCATGAGCCACAAAGAAATCTGCATATGGTTTCTGCCCACATATGCTTAGAAGTGCCTTGAGAGGCCAAGCCACAAACCAAGGCTGGAAACCACTAGTGCGGGGCTTAGGGCTGCTCAGCCAGAGGTAGGAGACATGCTCAAGCCAGATACTGCTTGTCTGGGTTCTGCAAACCTTTGAGAGACCCTAGGAAATTCTGTAGCATGAGACAAGGCAGGCAATTTGTAGGAAAAAGCCACTGGTTTCGATTTGGGTATGCCTGATAGTTGGGTGGGGTAGGGTCTCAGAATCACCAGGGTGTGGCAAACTAATGGTATCAGCCAGCTTAATGGAGACTTAGATATAGTGGCCACTTGCATATGTATGCTGGGAAGGGGGAGGGCTCAACAAAGAAACAATGGCTTCTGCCAGCTCCTCCTTCTGGGAGAAAGCTGCCCCATTCATCCCTTGTCCTGAAGCTAGACAACTCAGTCCTCCCACCATGTCTCTGTCACCTCTTCAGTTGCTGCCCCAGCACTGGAGCTCAGAGCCAGTGATTCTGTTGGTAAGTCTGTGCGTGGTCCCTTTAAGAGGAGTGCCTGGGAGTGTAGCCACCCTCCATCTTATTCAGCCACAATCTCTGCTGGTTTTTATAACCAGAAATGATGAGGACTTCTCTCCCTGTCACTGAAACCCTGAGCTGGGGAGGGGCAGGGACCCTTTGCTCCTCAGGGGGGAGACCGCCACAGCTGAGATATCCCTTGTGCAGGTGTGGGACAGCCTGTTCTGCATCTCTGCCCCTCCTACCAGTCTTGAGGTGGCTTTTTCTGTATGTCCTTATTTGTAGGGCTTTGGTTCAGCAGATTTCAGGCAGTTCTTACTAATGGTTGTTTTGTAGTTTAGTTATAATTTTAAGGTTGTGAGAGAAGGTAAGCACAGCATTTACCTACTCTGCCATGTTGACTGGAACTCCATGTGATGTAATTTATTTAGTTGTGATATTTATTATCTGTCTCTTCCTACTGGTGCCATGGCAGTAGAGATCCGTCTATTGTTCACTGACATATTCAAAGCTGACAATACTAGAAACTTAATATTTACTGAAAGAATGAATCAGTATCCTCATTTATAAAGGATATTGTCTCCTTAACTTTTTAAAAAACTCATGAACAAATACATTTCATCTCAATTTCTGATCCATGAACATTTTTCTGATATATTCTTTGTTGGATTTTCTGCTCTTTGCCTCATTTTTGTTAAAGATTTTTGTACTAATGTTGTGCTAGTTCTTTTTAACTTATTCATCATTGAATGAGATGGGATTTCTCAGAGCAGTGATTTCTCAGTGGTTTGTGCGTGTATTATGAGGGTGTGTGTGTGTGTGTGTTATGCAAGTCTGTGTGTGTTTTATGGAGTTTTATGCTTATGTTATGGGGGTTTGTGCATGTGTTATGGGGGTTTGTGCATGTGTTTGGGGGTTTGTGTGTGTGTTATGGGGGTACAGTGGTGATGATGGCCAGGGGAGGCAGAAGGAAAAGCTAGAGTAAAGTTTTAGGCTAGCTGTTTTTTCATGATTTAAAATTGTTACCATGATAGTGTTTACTGTAAGCACGGCTAAGCTCTGTGATTCTTGTGATTCTTTTTTCTTATGGCCCTGTCTACTCTGCTTCTTTTAACCAAATTGGTCCAAGAGGGCTTCTGCTATCAGCCTTGCTCACCCCAGTTTCTGAGGTCCTGCATGTGACTGCCAAAGAGAGAGTTTGGTTTTTGTACTTCTAAGTTCTCCTATCACCTCAGGAAGTATATATTTTTTTATGATGTTTTCTGTGATCTGTCACCACTATTCATTTTTCCTCCTTAACACCTTCTGCCCGATCTCATAGACTTTTAGTAACTCCTAAAATTTTTGAAGTCTGTGGATCACATCTGTTCCCTAGTTTTGCCTAAAATGGATTTTGTGGGTTTAAAATTTTTCCTCATTGTTCTTATTGCTTTTGATTTCCACAAGAAGTAGAAAATACTGGCTTAAGCAGCAATGTTAAAAAGTCCTCAAGATACCAATGTTTAGCGGCTATCAACATTAACACTGAATTACACTCTACAGAGGGTGCCAAAAAAATGTATACACATTTTAAGAAAGGAAAAATCTGTATTAAAATTGTAATACAATGAATGATGTTAGCATTCATTTGATTAATGCCATCTTTTGAGCTAATGTCATACTACACATTGCTACTGTAATTCAATTCAACTTCAAAAAGCAATACATAGATAATATCTCTTAAAATTTGTACATTTTTTGGCATCCCTGGTATATTGTTTTAAATATCATAATTAAAAATGTAGTTAAATAAATCTAATTCTACATACATTTTTAAATTCAGTATTACAGTTTGGTTAATGTCAATTGAATTATAATTAATAAAATTAAAAACTTATACTTGTGTCCTCATCACTAACACTGAGCCCTAGAAGTAACAGAATCCCAAAACTGAAAATGCTGCTTCTTTCATATCTTCTCTGAAACTTAACCTAGCATAGCAAGCTCATTTAAGTAACAGTAATCAGATTCTAGTTACACAAATGCAAAATCGTATAGCCAGACAAAAATAAAGTTAAGGATGAAGTTCAGATCCCCAAGTGTCTGTCTATAAAAAATATAAATTATGTTAGGTGTTTGTAAAATTACATTGTAATGGCATCATGATTAAAGAAGAAGTTATTGTCATACGTCCTAAAATACAAATTGGTGCTCCCACTTACCCGACCGTAATCATAGAATCCGTCACTAATTATGTTACTTGATGACAAATAGCCTGTCTGGCTATATTTCAGAGGGAGGTGGTTATTGAGCAATTTGTTATAAGCTGCTTCACTGAATTTATTTTTTCGACTTACTGATAGATTAACTTCTTCAAGGATATCTAAAGCCCTGTCAATAAAAGCAAAAGACATTATTTGCTTTATATATGCAATCCAACATTAAGATCTCATTTATATAACTAGCTGAGATCCTGAACAAAGGACTGAGATGGAAAGGTTAAAGTTATTCCACCTTTTTAGAGAAAGTAATACTGACAGAGTTATGAAGACAAAGCAGGCCTTTTAAAGAATGTATATACCTTATGGTAACTCATCTTCAAAAAGTTGAAAAGTACACTTTAAAATTCTTCATTTAAAGCAAAATTAGTATTGGACCCCAACTTTTGCAGATAACTGGGCAATATATACAAAGAATAAAAATGGTTAGAAATAGGGTAAACCTGTCTGTGGTACCTAAAAACCCTATTTGCTGATATGCTAAAGGCAACTAACTCATCTGCTCTGGGTAAGAACTGACTTGGCAAGGTTGGCCACGTATGTCATTCTGATGAAAAGGTTTGGATCGGGGAGGGAGAAGAATGGAGATGGTTGTCATGGCTCACCCGTTTTATTTTAGCCTTGAAAGTTGAGAGAAAAGTGGGATTATGTTACAATAGCAGATGAAAACGAAAAGGATGCATTTCTCAAGATGAAAAAGTGGAAATGTTGAAGATGATTTAGTAAAGGTGATGAAGGAGATCCTTAGGTAGGCAGGACCCGGGAAGGACCCCACTTCCACTAGGCAGTCCCTTCAGAGGGAAGGCCCATGTTATGACATGCAGAGCCGCTGAGCACTCTGCAGACTGAGGGGGGGAGTGTAGACTCTGCTTGACCCTCCGTGGGCCTAAAGAGTGTGCTGCTTTGTCTTCTGCTCTTCATCTGAGCCAGAAACTTGAGACAGATCCACTCACCTGAACTTGCATAATTCAGTGGCCGTCAGCTCATCACTGGCACAGACCATGACAGCCCAACTGGCATTTCTTCTGACTTCATCATTCTTTGAGCGCAGAAGCTCCACGAGGGGCTCCAATCCACCTGCATTTCTTAACTGAAAGTAGAAACCAACATTTTGCACATTAGGAGTACAGAATATAAATATTATGCTTTTTTTAAAAAAAATCTCATTATTTGGTTGTTTAAAGAAAGGTTGTACCTATGTAAAAACATTTTACAATGTGTCCATATTTAGATTTATTAAATTCGGGGGCGGGGGGAATCAATTGAAAACCCTTAGAGACAGGAGCCCAGCTTTCCGTTCAAAGTTAAGAAGAGGTGACAGTAAAGTAATTGAGGGGGGGTCATCGTGATTTTGCACAAGGCGGGGACTATTGAAAGACCATCTTCTCGCTGCCTACAAGTGAGATGTCCTGTGTTTATTTACTCAGCTCCTTAACACCGAGTGTCCATTAGGCCTTGAGGTGGACGGAAGAATGGTCCCCCAAAGATGTTCTTGATCCTAGAAGGGATTTTGCCATTGTGATTAAGTTAAAGAGTTGAGACGGGGAGATTGTCCTGGATTATCAGATGGGCCCACAAGGATTATCAGATGGTAATCACAAGGGTCCTTAAAAAAGGGAGACAAGAATGCCAGGAGCAGAGAAAGGAGACGTGTGGAAACAGAAGTTGTAATGATAGAGGAAGGGGCCACAGCCAAGGAATGCAGGTACTGGTCAAAGCTAGAAAGGGCTAGGAAATGGGTTTTCCCCTAAGGTCTCCAGAAGGATCACAGCTGTGCTAACCTTGATGTTAGCCCATAAGATCCATTTTCAGATTTCTGATCTCCCAAACTGTAAGATAGTGGATTTGCATTTCTTTAAATCACTAAATTGTGGTGATTTGTTATGGCAGCAATAGGAAACTAATATAGTCCCTAAGGCTGGGCAGGAGGAACCGATGCAGGCACGTGCCACCTGTGTCACTGGACATTGCCACCAAGGCAGCGGTGTGGCCAAAAGAATACTGAAACAGTTCCCTAGAAAGAGAGCTATTTTTCTTATCCTTGCACAGTGTCTTCTCTTTGTTTCTCCAAAAAGTGAAAAAGAGAAGAAAAAGAAGAGAACTGAACAGAATTATATTAATTACATTATTAAAAGAAATGACTCATGTATAAATTTATTCCAACCAGAAGAAAAAGATTTGATAGAGCTCTTGGGTCACTGTATGAAATGCAACACCCCTTTATCGGAGCCTGGAGAGCAAAAGGAATATTCTGCCAGTCTCTATGAGTGAAACCTGAAGACAAAAGTCCTTATGGGATATGATGCACTTTCAATCATTTTCTTCTCAAACATACCGACTCTGGCAGGGACTACACGTCAACATATGTAACTTGGGCAACTTAGAAAAATTTCCTGAGACATCTCATGCTTAGCAAGACAAATTTCTGAACATCTTTATTTCTGAGTACAAGATAGTAAGCTAACTCCATGGGTTCTTTTGGCAAAGGTCTAATTCACTTGTTAATCCCTCCATTCATTCCTCCATTCCTCCATTCAGTCATTCATTTCATTTACTCATTCATTTAATTAAACAAACAGTTGTTTGTTAAGCATATGCTGTGTGCCAGATGTGTGTTAATGACCTGGACACAGGGAAGGAAACCCTCAGTCCCTTTTCCTAAAGGACCTTATTATAGCCTTTCATACAAGAACCATAGAATGTGAAATGGAGGACAAGGGAGGCCCGCATAGGTGTAATGGGAGCAAGAAGAGGATGCACCCAAGTTTCAGGACAGAATGGCTGAGCTGGGTTTTGAAGGAGAAACAGGAGTTTATCAGGTTGACAAAAGTGAGACTAGCTTTCCAAGCAGAGAAATCAAGGAAGTATAAATAAGAGAACAGAGCTTGTTAACTAATTACAAGTAGTACAATATTTCTAGAGTATAGGGATCCACCTGGGAGGAGACTTCAGGCTTACATAGGCAGGTGTGGACCACAGAAGGCCCTTGCATATTACGTGAGCTGCTTAACTTTTATCACGGGGCAATGGCATGCTGCCGGGAACTTGCAATGATGTGATGAGGGCCACATATTTGAAAGATCAGTCTGGAGGCAATGTGGGAACTAGGAGGTGGCAGGGTTAGGGAAGGCATTAAGGAGTCAGCTGCAGTATTCCAGGAAATAGATGGACTACTCTGCAAGGTGAATAGAGGTATGACTAAGACACTTTTGTTTATCACACTGTTCTCAGTGCTTCATATAGTGTCTGTCACACAGGTAAATCTTTGGTGACTCTCTTACTACCTTAATGGTTGAATACAAATGAACTGAGCCAGAATAGCTATCGAAGAGAGAGAAAAGGAACGATTTGGTAGTTGTCTGAGTAGATAGCACAGGGTTGAGTGCATGGGCTCTGGACTCAGAAAGAAGTGTTTTCATAGCCCTGATCTACCACTTAGCGACTTGGCTTGGCGTGCATTATTTCTTTAAGCTTCACTATCCTCATAGGTTAAAGGGTGATTACAAACATACTTATTTCCAGTGAGGCTTAAATGAATGTAAAGTGCTTAGCAGAGTGCCTGGCACATAGTAAGTGCTCAATAAATGTTAGTGATTATCTCTTTTATTCAGGAGCGAGGAACAAAGTCCTATGCCATTTGAATGAGTGCCATGGTGACAAATGAATATGAGAAAAGCAAGAGATAAAGCGACGTGTGTAGGATTATTTTAAATCTTTGTGAAGACGTAATAAGACCAACCACAAGTACCAAACACTTTTATGTGATGGTCTTGTAAAAAATCCAATTCTATGTTTTCAAATTTTGAAATATAAGAGACACAAAAGAATATGTGTAACCCATATGTATGATTTCAAGAATCACAGTAAAACACGCACCTGTTTGTCTACCACCCAGTTTAAGAAATAGCACATTCCAATGACCGTGAACCCCTCTGTGTGCCTCTGAATCATATCTACATCCTTAATCTCTCAAGAGGAAACCACTTTCTTTCTTTCTTTTTCTGGTTTAAAGATTAGATTTTATTGGTTTATAGCTCAATTTAGGTTACAATGGCAATTGTCATCTGGTTCTTACAGTAACGGTAATATCGATAACAGAAATAATGGCTAACTTTTATTGCATGTGTGCAGGGTGCCAATTATTCTGTTAAGTATTTTATAGCTCTGTCTCATTTCATTTTCAACGCAACCTAATGGGGATATACTATTATTATTTTACAGATAAGGAAACTGAGGTTCATCATTTCAGGATATTTCCTGGCAAAGTTACCTTGATACTCAGTATGTTTTTGAATGAGAGCAACATAGAAAATACCTTAGGGGACATTAAATTAATCCAACCTTTTGCACTGCAACTGGGAGTCTCATTAGGATTAGTTAATAATGGCAACGAAACGAGCAAGCTAATAGTAATATCCATTGCAGAAAAATAAATGGTCTTTCAGAAAGTAAGTCTAATGAGAGTGATTCATGTCACTAATGTTATGTGTCCATTTTGGCATTTGACCCCGTCAGATGCCCCACAGTAGTTCTGCCTGGTAGGCTGAACTCTGTTCTATTTTTATTCCTATTTGGGGTACTGAGCTCATTTGCTATCCATTCCCCTCCTCCCACCCTACCCCGTATCCTGCCTTTCTCTCTCTGTTCCTTCTTCTCATCTCGTTGCCAGTTGACCATTTTCATTGTGTTATACAGGGCTGTCTGGGACTTTGTCATCTCACATTTAGTGCCTAACCTTCTCAATGTCTTCTGGTCCTGGCGTGGTCCCTGAAGTTATATCAACTGAAATTCCTATAACCAGCAATCATAGCGTGTAATAGAGTGTCTCTCTCTCTTTTTTTTTTTTTTTTTTTTTTTTTTTTTTTTTTTGGCTAGGCCTATTTAACCTTTATTTATTTACTTATTTTTTATTTATTTTATTTTTTATTTATTTTTATTAGGGAAACCACTTTCTTGAACTTGGCATTAATCATTTTCTCAGTGTTCTTTATAGTTTTAACTTATATAAATATATGCCCAAATAACATATTTCTTAGCTTTGTATATTTCTGAATGTTTACATAAATGGAATCATAAGATACTTTCTTCTGCAACTGGATTTTGCTCAGCATTAAGCTTGTTGAGGTTCATCTCTGCTGATGTCTGGAGCTATAGTTCGTTCATTTTCACTGAGGTGAGATTCCATTTTATGAATATACCATAATTTATCTCTTAACAACTGGACAATTGGTTTGTTTCCAGTTGTTTAGATATTATAAACAGTGCTTCCTGGAGCGCAGAGGCAAGAGATTATCTTAGAAGCAGAACTGCTGACTTACAGGGTGTGCTCACCTTCTTTGCTAGATAGTGCCCATTTGTTTTCCAAAGTGTGGCACCAGTTTGGAGGGGCTTCATTGGGTCGATTCAAACACTTGAAAATGTTTCACATGAATCCACCTGTTCATACGGACCAGAAAAATGAGAGCAAATGTTATTAAAACTCTCACCTCTGTCCTGGCCTCAGCATCACACGCGGTCGCAGCAATGGTGAGGGCGGCTTTGCTCTGCACCCGCGTGTTGGTGGAACGCAGCGGGCTGATGAGGGCGCGCATGACGTCATGATTCTGAATGTTCACACGCAGCGCCTCCTGCATCGCCATGTTCGTTAACACCGTGGCAGCGTTGACAATGGCTCCATCTCGTTTACTGGACAGGATGTTTATTAATGGATCAATACCATCAGCCTCGGCAGCAGCACTGGGTAAATTTAGGAGAAATGTGTGTCATTCATCCAAGTTCAAGAAATGATCTTTGGAACGTACAACTGAGCTTATAAAACACATGAGTACATAAATACAGTTTTAGAAATAAAATGATCTACAATGCAATGAGCCCAGAACTGAGGCACTAGTGATTTAAATGGAGTCTAGGGAAATGTCAGGTATGAATGAATTTAATCCTTTTCCTACATCTACAGCTTTTGGTTATAGAAAAATGTATGATGCTTCATAGAAACACTTCTACGGCCGAATTTTTTCAATCAGTGATACTTATCAGATCAGACGATTCTATTAAAAAAAAGTCTATTACAATATTCCTAACCAGTAAAAAAACAAAGCTTTAAATAGCAGGAATGAGTGAACATGGGAACTCTTGGTTAAGTGAAAATTCTTTAGCCCGTCTTCCCCTTTTGCAAATTATGTTGTTAATTGTAGGCAGAATTTAACACATTTGAAGGCAGCAAATCATTTTGCTGTGAATGTTGCTTTTACAAGTTAGACATCAAAAATCAAAGTCATGATCTTGACATTAAATATATAATTTTAGTAATGTATGCATATTCAGTTATTAAATTTCCCACTTCTAGTATAAAATGACTATAATTATCCATTAACATATTACCATTTTTCACAATTAGGACGCCTAAATCTCCTTTTAAGAACAACATACTTTCTATAGTCCTTGCTTTGTAAATACATAAAAAGCTCATACAATAGTGAAAATAAAAACCAGATCATTTTAATCAGTGGAAGATGATTTAATTATGTGTTGTAATGTTTGGAATGGCTTCAAATAAGAGATGTTCCAAACAATAAGATATATAGAGCATCCTGTTTTAAAGGACAACTCAAAATTGTGTGTTAAAAATTCATTTAAATCATTATGGGAATAGAGGTAATCAAGAAGAAAAGCATACTTGAGGCACCAATAATGACAACATCTTCTTTAAGTTTATATTTGACACATTGTTTCATTTAGGATTTTAATAACCAAAATTGAAAAAACAACAAAAAACGAGTGGGCTATATGCTTTAGCCTATCACGATGTATTCTGTAGAGTTTAATTTGGTACTGTCAAATTTGCTGATGGTGAAGGAGCTTTGACAACTTCAAGAGTAGAAGTTAATCACGATTGTCCATCAAAGAGAGAAAACAAAATCTTGGTAAGAAGACGGTAGCTCTAGGTGAAAGGAAGTTGTGATTCTGACACAAACCAGCTCTGAAGGAGCCTGAACAGCAGGGATTGGGCGGGAATGAAAGGACTGGAGGTGGCAGTGATAGAGAATGAAGGGCTTGGTTGGTGTAAATGTTCAAGGCACCTCCCAGCCCTGGTTCATATAAATCCATCCAGACAATACCATACTGATACCAAGGCAAAGTCAGCGCCTAGTCCCATTTCTCCCATACTTGGTGTATATTTAACACTTTTTTGTGGTGCCTCTGGGAAGGCATCTCTTAGACGACATGTAAAGAAAATTTATTAATATAAAAATATTGAGAGGAAGGCCCTACATCTCACTATAATAACCTGAGGGACAGCATTTAATTTCCTTTCTTAGGGGATAAAATAAACATTTCTAACATAATTTCATTTTTAATTCTCTCTCCTATCGTTAATTGACATGGTGGTCATTTGATTTTATGAGTAAGGGAAAATTTGGGGGCTCTCATATATTTGTTTATCAGAAACTTCGCATATTCAACTTACAGTTGAAACACTGAATTAAGAAAAAAAACTGCCAGCAAGAATTTTAATTTATGCATGTACTCTAATTAATATATATTTTAACTTTTTCAAAAATCATTTTTTTCCTTTGATTTATTTTCAGGCACTTAATGCAATCAATTCCTGAAACCAAATACTTTGTAGTTTTTAATCATTATAAACATGCCTTGGCTAAAATGCAAGAATCCTTTGTCACTTAGTGGTTTTTCCTTTGACAATCAATGTTCACTTTTTAAAACATCTTGTAAAGAAAGAGCACACAGTGGAGATATTTCAGTGGCATCCATGACAGAAGCCAGAAGTATATTAGGTAAACGCATATCAGTAAATTCCCAAAGACCTTGTCTTTTGTGTGTGTCAGGGAGCTTTTAGAAAATTTAAGTGAGTACATAGGGTCATGCTGCATCGTTTTAGTTTTTCTTGTTTATATAAAAAAAAATGTGGTCATGGAGCTACAATGATTTTCATCAGGTGTGCCTCTGCTCACAGCCTTTCTGTTTGAGCTTTGTCTTTTCCTTTTCTCTGCGCAACATCATATTTGGCCTTGGTTCATTTCTAATCCACATTCTGCTCTTTTCTTTGCTTTTTATGGAAGCAGTAAAGGGAAGTACATAAAAACCTAGCTGTTTAAAAAAAACACACAAAGATTCTAGGACACAGTGGAATATAGCTTTAACTAAATTGAACATAACTGCCAGCACAGAAAGACGAATCATACACGCACAGCTGGGAGAACCACCTCCGTGATATATACGTATCTGCCCATAATTTATGTGCAGCTCTGTTTAAGTGTAAAAAGCATCACTGAGTTTAAATTATTATGGTGAAAACTCAAGCTATTATTCTTACCTAAAAAAACAAACAAACCTAATTTCAATTATAAAAAGAATGCAGAATTGTACTTCTTAAAAAAAACTTGCTTAATTTCATGCCTTTCAAACCCAACACATTCTATTTTCTTTTTCCCTGTCTTATATATACACAAGCTAAAGCCTGTCATATTTTTAAAACACATTTCAGTTTCCTAGATAGTACAGCATTATCCAAATGAATGGGACGGAAGTCAAACTGCTTTGTTACAAAATCCAGAATTATAGGGCCATATGTCATCACAATAATCTGAAAATATTTTCTGATATTTACTATCATTAGTCTCCATCCAATTGGAGTTTAATCAAATAAGAGTTTAAAATGTAAGTTGAAAACAGAACCAAGCTAAACACCAACAAAGGAAATGTATAAAAACATCTGTTTATATCAGTGAAGTTTGACATGTTATGTGTATCCATTCTATTACCAATCCTGACTATTTTCCTCCTCCATATTTCTCAAATCTCTCCCTTTGCTCCATCTCAATCTCTCTCACTGAACCTAGTCCAGCATCCTCTCTTGTGGGTTGGTATAAATACTCTCCTGACAGGTCTCTCCTCTTCCCCTCCAATCTTTTCTCCATCTTACAGCTAAAATGATCTTTTAAAATAATAAATATCATATCGCTCCGCTAGTTAGAACTTTGATGGTTTCCCATTGCTTAGATGAGGCCTCAGATTTCTCACATGGCCTTGTGACCCTGTGGGGGCCGAGCCTCCTCTGCTCCCCGCCCACCTGCCATACCACCCCTTCTGGCTGCCCTGTGCACTGGGCCTGTCTGACAACCTGCAATATGGCAGGCTTTGTCTCAACTCAGGGAATTTCCATATGTTGCTCCCACTTCCTGACTTGTTCTTCCCCCTGGATAATCCCACTCATTTTTCAAGGGTCAGTACAAATGTCTCTTCCTCAAGAAAGCATTTCTTGTTCCCCAAACTAGGTTCTCTTTTTTACACGAGCTCAGAGCATTTGTTTGCTAAACATATTTACACTTCTTTTTGTTTAAAAAATGACGTTCGGCACAAATGTTCACAATCAGTAGCAATCTGGAAATATTATTTCACAGCACTTGTTATGGAAAGGAATTCAGCACAAAGTTTTTCATGGAAGTCCAAACCCCACAATGCAAAAGCATGGGCACTAAGAACATAATTAAGGGAAAATTCAATTACTCAAATAGTGTCTATTTTCGGCTCACTGAAAATACTGTGCAATTTCATGTCTGCTTGCCTTTGCATACCTGTTCCCTTTGCCCAAAACACCTTTCCCTATCCCTCCCGCACCCCTGCCTGAGGAACTCAAGCTCATCCTTCAAAACCTGCTCAATCATCTGTTTCTCTGCAAAGCCATCTGTAACCTTCACTGCCCCTCCTTGTTGATGACTCCCTCCTCTTTGCTATGTCTGTACCTGGCAGTGTTTGAGTCTTATTTATATCCCCAGTACTGACGAGATCAATGTATTTTAATTGTCTGCAATCAACTCAAAGGGAATGATGAAAAAAACCTCTGTGGGTGTCGAGAAGGGATGAGGGAAAAGTACTCAGCTCAGCTTTAAGTTTGCAAGAAGGGACAGGACCCAACAAAACTGGGATCTCGACTTGTGTCATTTATAGCTGCTCTTGAAATCAGGTTATTTCTTCCCCACCCCCAATGATTATATAGTGTAATTATATAGTGAAATAATTTTTATATGGAGTTTATCTTGCACTTTGGAAAACTTCTTTGGGATTCATCTATTTTATATATCAAGTGATGTCTATATTTTGTCTTTGCAGACATCGTTGACTCTATGTTGGTTGTGTCATTAGATGACATTATTTGCTACCTCTCAGAATTTGATCCTTGCTGCAGTTTCCCACTTAACCCCTCTGCAAAGTCTAGTTACATGAATCAAGGGTGACCTTGGGCAGTACGAAAATCTGTTTAACAGAGCCCACATACAGGGTAATATGAGGAACCTGATGGAACAGATGGTAGTATTGGCAATCAGAACCTTGTTTGTTAACAGTGATTGCAACCATTCCCACCAGCATGACATTTCATATGTCTCCGTGAGTTTTGTCATACGAAGGAAGACATATTGGCAGCAGAGACACTGCAAGTGGTCAGGAGAGGTGCATATGTCACAGTGACTCTGGGTTGGCGTGTCTAAGCCTTGTAGGCTCCGGGTGAGTCAATACAGGTGTTTGGGGGTGGGACACTTGCCATTATGAGAAACAGGTCCCCTGGTTATTGCAGCCAGATTTGGAATGCTGTGAACAGGATTCCTGACTCTTGTTGCAGCCAGTTTTTCAACGAAGGTAATGACCCAAGATGTCGAGTGTTCGTTAAATTGATCAATTTCTGACCAAAACAGCTATGACCCTATTGTAGCCCCACAGCTGCAGAAGACTGCAATATGTGCCCTCGAACTCTGGCTGAACTCCAGGATTGACAAAAGTTGCCAGGAGAATTTTCTCCTTTTTAGGAAATATTATTTAAAGAAGCTTATCAGTAGTGAGGGAGAAATCACAATTAGTTGCAGGCAAATGTTTAACACAAAGAGTTTTTAAGTAACATAATTATTGAAGTAAAACCCAGTCAGGGACACAAACGTGTGAAGTTTTGTGACTTACAGCAAAATAAGAATAATGCAAAAAAAAAATTTTAAGTATGTGAAACCAAATTGTTTCTATTATACTGATGTGCCTTAGTGCATGATTTTGAGACTTTCAGAATGTGCTTTTCTGCCACAGTTGCTTTGACATCATGGTTTCTCAAGAGAGAAATGCTAGTTGCAAAGAGACTAGTGCATGCTAACTCAGCACCTCTACAAACAGCATGCAGGCTTTTGTCACCCATTATGAGGCTGTCAATCAAAGTCTAGGGAAATCAAATGTAATTTTCTTACAAGTGACATGGAATCCTTATTGACCTATCTATCCAGCCATAATACTTCACTTCCATACATGCCACCTTCTGTTTCAAAAGCTGGAATGCCTGCCAATAATTAACCAGCTGCCATGAGGAAAGAACAACGGTTTTCATTTTACATGGCTGACTTGTCTCCTGCTACAATAGGAATAATGGTCAAGGTGTTATAATACTCATAATAAATGGCTTTTGCAGTTACCAAATGTTTCTGTTTAGCCTGGAAATCAGTCTATTTACATATCTGTAGATGACAAGGGACACAATCCCAAAATAATTAGAGATACCACATTGTTGATTTTCTTAACTGAATAATAAAGACGCTGAATGCTCTAGTGTGACAGCAAATAAAAATCCCCTGGCACTTGCCAGGACTGGCTTATTCTCATCAGCTCTAATGACACTTCTTCAAAGCGGACTTTTTTGATGAGCTCTGTGTCATTCCCTATGATCCCTTTCACAACCCCGGTGTCATTCATGTCCCTCTCTGTGACATTGTGTTGCTTTATTTAATCTATACTGTTATCACTTCTGAAATTACCTTTTTAAATTTTTTCATGTATTGTCTGTCTCCCTGACTGAAATATTAGTTTCATGAAAGCAGTTTCATGGAAACTTTGTCGTATTCCCTACTGTAGCCCTCCAGCCTAGAATGGTGCCTAACACATAAAAACACCCAAATAATGGTGACATAGTTACAAAAGAAACCTACGAGTAAATTTATAGGTAATAAGTTCCTTAGCTTTGGGGATAAAATGATAACAGTAGTAAAGCATGGTCCCATCTAGTCCCTAGTGGAAGTTGTGTTCCAGATTCTCTGTGATAATGGTAGAAGGGAATCACTCAGAGGCACAAAATACAATTGATAATCTAGATTCACTTTTTTGTTGTTGTTTTATAGTTAAGAAAGGTGAAATTTAGAGAGACTTAAAAACTTGCTTGCAAAGCCATTCAATCAATAGACACAGGATCAAAACCATGGTGTTCTGACTTTTCGTCCATTACCTTTGTTATAATTATCAATCTCTTAAGCTTCAAAAAGTACAGCATTTTCTAGAAAAAAAAATAAGCTAGAATCTATTTCATTCACTTCATCATTCTCATAGGGAATGAGAAATGAAGGAAAACACTTGGATTTATAGCATAGTGGGAAATTCTTACCAGCCGTTGGATACATGTTTTCCCTTTTTCTTGCTCTTTATAGGAGGAAGGAAAAGAGGAAGAAGAGGAAGAGGAGGAAGAAAGGAAGGATAATGGGGAGAGATACGTGGGAAAAAGGTGGAAGGAGGGTAGAAAGGAAAGGAAGGGATGAAAACTCACTCTTCCATAGGTGCCTATTAGCATTCAAGGAACCCTGGCCATTCTAGTCTGGAGGAATTCAGAGACATCAGTACAGCTAAGGGAAACATTTCGGTGGGGAAGATTTGGAGAAGTTCAGAGTCAAGGAGGCAGTAAGCAGGCGACAGAGAGAGAAAGTTGCAAGGGTAGAAGCTAAGAGCTTCAACTCCTGCAAGCTCCCTATGGACCGACCAGGCAGACTGCCTCGGTGTTGAGTGTCCACCCCACCTTTGACCTTGAACAAAGACCGTGCTTCTGTGTCCTCATCTGCAAAGTGGCCATGACGATAATATCCCCTACCCCATAGAACTGCTTCCAAGATTTAATGATACATCCCATTTCGAGTACTTAGCTCAATGCCTGGCCCACACATGCCAGCTGTCGTTGTCATCTGCTCATACTCGGTGAGACACAAAGACAGACATTTCCCTATATCCTGTCGAGATTTCTTAGACCATGGGAAAATATCATCATACTTCCAAATTTGCATGTGAGTGTGAAATTTTCATTTTCAGACATTTTTCAGCTACACATTCAAGTCGCCAACACTTTTAGCAGTAGAATATTATCTCTTTAAAAGCATCATAATGAAATGCTTTCCAGATCACAATCTTTTAACAATGTTTTAAAATATTATTCTAGACACGCTGGAGAGTGTTTCAAATTAAATTAGTGGGCGTTTCACTAAACTGCAGAGCAATTCTTCCATTACCTTTTTTGCCCCTCCCCCAACTTCCTCCCAAACTGCCACTAGGGGTCAGTATGAAGACACAATTCCTTTCACTGTTGGGAAAATAGAACTGAAAATATTTCCCTGTGAAAAACCCTACGCAACACATACAATAATTACACAACTGTAGCGTTATTAAGTCCAATTGATATATCGGGTCTATAACCGGAGTTTGCATTTTTCATGGGACTGTATTTTAATTTTATATATCACCGTGGATTATTTCTATGGTCAATGTTTCTTTAACTAAAAAGTATTCTAAGTGACAAGATTACTTATTCTAAAGGAATCTGTGCATATTGGCCAACACGTATGATCTGGAACAGACGTTAAAATTTATTTTCAAAGAGTGATAGTACACATCTCTAGCCATCTCAAAGGTAGATATCCCTCTAGTGGAATGGAGAAGGGGGAGTGAAACTTGTGGTATTTTGCCAATTTTAAGGGAGGTAGGTTTTCTTCCCTTCTAAATGACTATCATCACTCACTGCACTACAGCCTTAAATGAACAATAAAATATGAACAATTTTAAGAAATAGCATTAGTCTATACTTAAATTTATAGAATAAAATAAATGAAAAGAAATGGTAAAAATAAATATACAAATACATGGCCTTCCCTCAACTCTATTTAATGGGGTGTGAATGAAAAACAAACAAACAAACACAAAAAAGTGTGCTTTCTATACACACCAGAGAGCTTTTACATTCCCAGACGTCACTTAAGGTCAGGCCCTTCCCTGACAATACTGACCTGACTGATAGGCTTTGAGTCACTGAATAAATGAAGTAACCACTGCCTTTTCTTGATGTACTTACTCTGTGAGGTTCTGGATGTGGCATACCCTTTAAACATTTTCTCTACAAATTGCCTGGCTTTCTTAAGCATGGTTCTCCATGAATAATTCTATTAGGTATTAAAATTATTTAGTCAATGTTTTATTTTTATGTTAGTGAAGAGAAATATTAATACTGATAACACAAAATGACAGGTCATCCGTATATAATGAGGACATTCAAAAGTTCCCAAAGCACTCAAACGTACATCCATATAGTTTGGGGGCATTCTGTCTCTTTCTGGAGTTCTTTTGGGGTGTACTCCTTACTGTTTCCTCACTTCCTCTGTTGTAATCCTGATCAGACGTCACACAATAGCAGGACAGTCCCTAGAGAGGAGCTCTTTGTTTCTGCTATTGTGGAGGCCAGCAGTGGCCCAGCAATCAATCAATTTTTTTTTTTTTTTTTAAGTAACCACTATTTTTGTTCCCATTTGAACTTTGTTGTGGGAAGTTAAGGAAGGGTATCAAAATAAAAAATAAAAAATAAAAACAAGGAAATGGAGATAAAAGGGGTCTCAAGATTTAGGGAAATCACCCAGTTCTTTGTGAAGATAGTACAGAATAAGAATGAAGAATCAGAATTCGTATGATCTTTATGTAAACTGTAGACTTGACTATGGATTTTCTATAACAAAACCACAGTTTTTACTTACTTATCTGTAAGTATTAAAATAATTATGATTGTTACTTTTTATATTTTTACTTTATTCATTGTTTTCCTAAAATAATTGTATATTTTGAAAAAAATATCTAGTCAATAATCACACTATTTTCTAATTTTTTCATAATTTACCAATACTCAAAATTTAGTTAGTGTTAGCAGAAAGAAATGAAAAACATTGAACCCTTTTCATTCTTGGGATAACTTAAAAACTCTCATTCTGATTGGACCCAACAGATGGCAGTGATGTTATAAATTAATAGTTGAAAATATTATTATAATATGTAAGATCTGCCCCTCTGAAGAATATCAACCAAGAATAATTCTCTCAGGTACTTGCATAAGTAATGCAAAACTTTGATATGACTAATTGCATAGAAGAGTACAGGTAAATATAACATGAAATTTAGCTGAAAATAACATTACCTCTTTCAAAGATTAACTTTTTGCTTTCCAAAAAGGATTACAAATTGAGAATTGTCAAAGAGATCAGCAGTGAATCCAGAAAGAATGGATAATGGTGTCCAAATTAATTAAATGGATTACATTTTTATTTAAAATTCATTAATGCTCCTTGGGTTGCATTTTCATCTATTTCTTTATATGGGGGTTGTTTTAGCCTTCTCACTTTTTATTTATTCACTTATAAAGTAATTTTACTTTTCTTTCTTCTTCTATCACTTTACGTACATCTGGCTGTTCTTGTCCTCTTTTCCTATGCCTTCTAATAGTTATTTTTTATTCTTATTCATTGCCTTTTCATATTTTTATCCATTTTAAGTAATCTGTATTAGGCACATAATACAGAATGAAAAGTATTTTATGTTATCATAACATGCCAGTGTTTACTCAATTCATGAAATGAGCCTCCAACTCCAGAAGGTACCCTGAATTTAAGAATTAGAAATCCATTTTAGGCACAAGATATGAGTGTAGGAGAAGGGGTTACTTTTTTTAAAATTTCATCTTCTGTCTTTATTATTATTATTTTTAATTTAACAAAATTTTCAATTACAGTTGACATATAATATTATATTAGTTTCAGGTATACAACATAGTGATTAGACATTTTATAACTTATGAAGTAAATACCCCAAAACAGAAACAAACTCATAGATACAGAGAACAAACTGATGGTTGCCACATGGGAGGGAGTTTGGGGAGATGAATGAAAAAGTGGAAGGGATTAAGATGTACACCGTGTCAGATATAAAAACAGTCACAGGGATATAATAGTAAAGCATAGGGAATACAGTCAATAATATTGTAATAATTGTATGATGTCAGACATATACTAGACTTCCTGGAGAAGGGGTTAGATTTTAACAAACAAAATTAGAATTCTCAGTTCTTAAGTGCATTTAACAAAATTAAGCTAGCAAATTATCAGGTATCTAAATGGTTACCCAATGCACCTGAAAGACATGAGCTCTGGGTGTTTTCCTCCTTCTCTTATTTAGGTGTTGTGGAAAAGCGACTTTCTCATTGTTTCTAACCCCCAAGTCTGGCCACTCTGGCTGCAGAACCATGACTGGACCTCAGTCCTATAGCGCTTTGCTAGGAAACACAGTGGAATGGACTGCTGGCAATACTCACTAATGCTGAGTTTAAGCTAATAATGTTTTAAAGACAATCTAAGTAGAAAACATTTTTTTATCAAAGTAACCAGTCATCTTTGTTGTCTCTTCTGTGTTAAATACTCTAGGAAGCTTGTTGGAAGGATCATTGAACATGGCTTATTTGTTTTCATTCTTTTTGATTGACTATAAAATCTTTTTTCAGCTCCAGTCTTCAGCATTTGGCACAAACATGTCAACTCTGACTCCATTTCCTCCTCAAAAGCATTTCCTCCTCAAAAACATTTACTTTTAGAAAGTCCAAAGTAAAACTATGTAGGCCTCAAAGAATATCCATAAAACCACTTTCATTCATGTCTCATATCCCTTACCAAACACAAGCTGAAAAAAACAAAACAAAACTCAGAATGGACAGTATATAATAGGTTAAAGAAATAGCAGCAATTAAAATTTTTTTTTAATTTAAAAATTAAATCAAATTACAAAACTAATGTTGATATCATAGATATCAAGCACCATTTTGTCCTAATTGACTTTTCTATGTTGATAGAATGGAACTGTACAGTCAGATGACAAAAATCTGTGAAATAGGTAATTGAAAGAGAAAGTCTGTTGGCAGCCTCTTTTAGAACTACTTACCATCCTAATTTTCTATGATTTTATATAAAACTGTGAAACAGTAAAAGCCAGACATTCTCACATCAAATCAAGACATCTATACACTCTGGAGGCCTATTAAAGTATTCTCGATAATATATAAATCTAAATGCACTGGAGATGGAAGTATTTTAGTGCCACTGATAAGATTTTTGCACTGGCATGATTATACTGGAAAAAACCTCTCAATATGCTATTTTCAAATTGCTATATATTATGACTCAATATTCTAGAAATTTGTGTGCTTTCATATGGATGATGATGACCCTGAATTTAGGAAATTACTGTGTAAAGACTAGCTATTAGAGGAACACAATTTTGTTTTGATGTTTATACATTTCGGCTATGTTTTTATCGTGCATTGTTAGATTTTTCGTCATTGCATTAAAATATTTGTGTGGGAGTAAAGAAAGGGAAAGAAAGGGTAAGAAATAGGTTAAATATATGATGGCAGTGGTGGAGGATTTATTTCAAGTTAGAAAAAGGTAATTTTAAACACAATACTACAAAACAATAATATACGCAAGTTAATAACTAATGTATTGTGATGGTTAATTTCATGTGTCAACGTGACTGAGCTAAGGGATGCCCAGATAGCTGGCAAACATTATTTTTTAGTGTGTATGTGAGGGAGTTTCAGGAAGAGATTAGTATTTGAATCAGCAGACTGAGTAAATATACCCCTTCTATCCCCCCACTCTCCCTACCCCTGCCACCAATGTAGGTGGGCATCATCTAATCATTGAGGGCCTGAATGGCACAAAAAAAAGGAGGAGGAAGGATGAATTTGCTCTTCTGCTTGAGTTGGGACAATCATCTTCTCCTGTCTTCGGACATCAAGTCCCTGGTTCTCAGGACTTTAGTCTTGGACTGAATTACACCACCACCTTTCCTGAATCTCCAGACTGCAAACAGCAGGTCATGGGACTTTTCAGCCTCTATAATTGTGTAAGCCAATTCCTATATATAAAACCTCTATCTGTCTATCTATCTATCTATCTATCTATCTATCTATCTATCTATCTATCTATCTATCATCTATCTATCTATTATCTATCTATCTATCTATCTATCTATCTATCTATCTATCTATCTATCTATCTTTCTATTTCCTATTGGTTCCATTTCTCTAGAGAACCCTAGCACATGTACAAGATGAGATACAGGGAGAGTATATAATTATTTTATTTATAAAAGTTACCGTCAAGAAATTCTTACTGTTTTATAAGGCAGTCTTAACTTCTGTAGAGAAAAGAATATAGACTTTGGAGTCCAACAGACCTGGGTTTAATTTCTAGCTCAGCTATTATAATAAATATTTATACCCAGGAACATTAGGTAACTTTGCAGAGCCTCAGTTTCCTCAATAGATGATAGATTATCTTGATAACTAAATTTGTCAATGAGTATAAATCACATACCATAGTGCTTAGAATACAGAGGACACTCCTTTCCAACCTTCCTTTGTAGTATTTACCATAATATGTTGTCTTAAATTGACTTTTTAAATGTTTATAGATTTATCTAAAGTTTATGCCATTTTAAAATGGATCTTTTAAGTTTTTTTCTAGATTTATCAAATGTTGTTATACAATATTGTCTTTAAGACAGCATTATCCAGTTTAATTTGTACTAGAACCTTCCACAAGAGTTAGCCTGTGACCTAAATCAAGTTGCCTGCACATTTTCCAAACTAGCCCAGAAACAGTCAAGATTTTATAATAGTCATGTGTCACTTAATGATGGAAATACATTCTTGGAAATGTGTCCTTTGGCGGTTTTGTGATTGTGTGAATACCCTAGAGTGCACTTACATAAACCTGGATGGTCTGGCTTACCACACACCTAGGCTGTATGGTATGGCTTATGCTCCTAGGCTACAAACCTGTACAGCATATTACTGTACTGAATACTATAAATATTTGTGTATCTAAATGGTATTTGTGTACATAAACCTATCTAAACACAGAAAAGTTACAGTAAAACTATTGTATACGGTGCTTTTAATCAGCACAGCAGGTTTGTTTACCCCAGCGTCACCACAAGCACGTGAGTAATGTGTTGCCCTACGACTTGACGATGGTTAAAACGTCACTAGGCAATAGCAATTTTTCAGCTCCATTATAATCTCCTGGGACTGCCATTATACATGTGCATGGTTATTGACCAAAATGTCGTTATGCAGCATATGACAGGACCTTTGCAAAACAGGCCTACCTGATGACTTATTTTCATAAAGGTTCCTGAGGTTTTCATAAAGGTTTTATCCCAAGATGGACCAAATGAAAGAATAGGTAAACTGCTTGGAAAGCCAAAGTATTAAAATGAGCACTTCTTTGACTCTGATAGCCCACACAGGCAGAATCTTTTTGTACTTACTTGGCATTTGCAGGATTGCAAGTGGTCAGATTGGCCAGGGCCAGGGCAGCAGCTTCCCTTACTTCTTCATTGTCACTTTTTAGCAACTGAATTAACTGTGGAATCCCTGCAGCAAAAAAAATGTAAAATGTGACTTTACCAACATCCACGTAAACTAGAATATGGTCACCTAAAAATGTACAAAATGGTTCCTTCCAGTTTGCTTACCCTGATGATTGAAAAATTCTTTGCTGCCTGAATTCTCACACATTGCTGAAATAGCTTGGGAAGCAGCAATTTTCGTTCCATCGCTTTCAGAACTCAGAAGGGCTACAAGGCACTTTTCAACTTCTTGTTCGTGAAAAAGTTTTCTGTTTTCAGCTTTCATAAACCAAAAGGGGGAAAAAAATCAGAATTTTTCTGCAAAAACTGTCTGCAAATATTACTACTTCCCTATCCAAAACATGACAGGAATTCAAACTATTTGCTAGCTTTAGTCACAAAGAGTCTAAACCAAACGAAGTCTATTCCTATTTAACCTTTAGAGCAGGATTCTGCACCATGAATCATGGTTAGTGCCTTTTTTCCTATTCCCTTATGTGATAGCAATGCTATGGCAAGTTTCAGATTTAGCAAGAACTATTTAACACCAATCGTGTGCCTGACATGGTGCTGTGTTCACACATCCTATCATCTCGCTAAGGATAAAAACCTATTTATTTGATGTTTATTCTAAATATAAATGCAATCTTTGAAAAATGCCTAAGATGTACTGGTGAGCTGGATGCTCAAGAGAAGAGGAAAAAGTAAAAATGAGTAATAAAGTATGATCCCAAGTCTTAAATAATAATAAATAATAATATAAATAATAATAAAATTAATAAATAATAAAATAATAAATTCCAAGTCTTAAGGAATTTATAATTTCATATAAAAAATCATAATCATCTTTTATCTTAAGTTGCAATACGTGCTGATGCAGCAAAAATTAATATAGTGATTTAATTGCTAAATTACCAGAAACTTAATCTAAACATATATTAGCATAGTTTTGTTTATTTGAAACAAATAGTTATGACTCAAAGTGCATACCATGATATTCACCACATTATAAAACACTAAATTAAAAACCAAAGTATTTTTAATGTTCTTTTTGTTCCCTAATGTTCTTCTCTTTATTTCGTTTGAGTTTTAAAAAAATAAATGACAATCTCATTACTATACTAAAGCAAATATTGCATTAAACTAAATTAGAACATGAAAACCTAATTTTTGTGTGTGTGTTCTAGCGTTAATTCTAAATAAGTTACTATTCATTAAAAAGCATGTACTAGAAAATATATGTTAAACCAAACTCAGTTTTAATGCCATAAGAAGTAACACTGACTACTTTGAAAAAAAACAGCTTACAAATAATTCCTTGCTAATTTATTTACAGTTTCTTCATAAAATTTTGTCGTTGGTTTGATTCTCCGTTAATTAACCTTTATAAAGTCAATTTACATGATTAAAATAGAATGTGTGATATGTCCTATTAGGATGTTGATATATAAGAGAACAATATTCTGTTAAAATAAAAGTCTGCAAAAAATGTTAATACTAATTTAGATTACGACATCTATATGTGCAAGTAATTCATTCCTTATACATATTTTAATTAACTTGTGTTTTTCTTCAGAAATTATCTCAACTAGGTTTGCATTTTAAAGTTAAGATATTTCTGTCTTCTTTCAACCGTAATTTTTTAAGTCATCCCTTTCACAGAAGCAGTATCACATTCAGATGCCACCATATTTGCAAATACTTTTAGCCTTTGTTCATCTGATACCTAGATGTATGCTGAACGATCTGGCCATATCTGGCACAAGCTAAATTACTCAGTTTTGTTCATTCATCTTAAACCAATAATGAACCATGTCCTGTAATCCTATCATTTTAATCCCTTGCTCCTTTCATTAAAAATTAGAATTCAAGCAGGCCATAACGGTTTCATTAAAAAAGCTTTGATTAACATTTAAATCTGAAATACGTGGCTTCTAAGATGTTTTAAAATATATGTAGGCCTTATTAGTTTTCTCTGAATAAATAAGATCTGAAACTTTTCTACAGTATCTGACCTAAAATGCTTAGATTTATAATTAACACTTCCCTAATGGCTCTAAATCAATTTTACTAAACAGAATATTCTAAGCACAGGTTCTATCAGGAAAATCAGCCAAAAGAATTAATTTGAAAAGACTAACTTTTGAGTATATAATTGTTGCATTCAAAAAACAGTGTATATGCAATTATCGCAAAGATTTTTAAAGTAATTTAAATACTGTGGGCAATTAGTTTCTCAACCCTGCTGATAGTATTCTCGAAATCCAGCTGTGTTCACCAAACTTCAAAAATGCTGATGGCAGTGTGGCTATGATAGATTTAAAAGATGAATTAGCATATTAACCAAGTACCCTCATTGAATTGCTACACCAAGAAGTATTTATGTTTTAATTATGCAGATAATAAAGATGGCAGCATAATTCTGCTACTAATAGAGGAATGTCATTCAAAAATAGTATTTGTTCAGTATCACTAAAATAAAAAGCACGAGGTTTTGTAACTGAAAATAAATCTGTATATAATGATGCTTTTCTTCACCTCTTCTCAGAAATTGCTATTGTGTCACCTCTGCTCCTGCTGAGATGTTAATGTCAGTTCATAAACCTTGTGGCAACGTGGTAATTAACACCTTCCTCCTTCTGGTGCTGGGTCAAAGGCATACTGATTTGGGCTTTCCATGGTGGTGATGCATGTTAAAACTATTCAACCACCAAACCTAAAGAATGTATTATGTGTTTGTGTGTTTCAGCTGTATTTTTGACATACAATGTCAATGGCATTGCATAACCTAGCCTACAAAAAAAAAAAAAAAATGTTTAAGCTATTTATTTTTTTAGTTACAGTTGACATTCAGTATTATTTCATATTAGTTTCAGGTGTACAGCATAGTGGTTAGACATTTCGATAATTTATGCAGTGATTCCCCCAGATTAGTCCAGTACCCACCTGGCACTATAAAAGTATATAGTTGTTGCCGCAAAAATCTTTGATGATTATAGAAAGTAAAGAAAAAATGTTATAAATGAATATCAATGATTATATTGTTCTTAACAACAGCATAAGGAGCAATATTTTTTAAAACCTAGTTATGAATGGAGTTTTCTAATTATTTTCATTATTTTAAAAGTTCTCCATGATTATTTACTTTCAACACAGAAATATTAGGAGATAACTTTGTTAAACCTGATGAATTTTTAGAGTTTATCATTGTTACTAATATCAAATAAGGCATGTCTAAAATAAAATAAGGCATGCCAGATCTAGCTGGGTCTGGCAGAGAGAGGTCAAGGCAGGTAACAATTGACATAAAAAAGGGTAGACAAGAAATACAGATAGGACCTGAAAAGAAGGCCCAATCTAGAATTGAGACGGAGGGAGAGGTAGCTATTGTGGATCTGGCCAGGTAAACAGCGTTAAAAGGTAAATAAATTCACAAAAATAGAAGAGAATAATCAGGTAAACAAGGAAGATGCCTATCTATCCTCTAGCACTGGCTCTAGGGAACAGGATATTGGTTCTGAGCTAGTATTGTGCTCTGTGCAGAGTGTGCAGCTGTACCCAAAACGCATGGCTAAGGCAGTTCCAAGTCCTTAGGGGGATTCTGCTTCTGGAGAAGCTTGGAATAGAGACATGTTTTCAAAGCTCTGTCCTTCCAATCAGGAGAGGGTTCATGCTTGAGGATTTATTGGGATATGTGGACAAAGAAAAAGCTTGAATCTTTGTGGAATCATTTATCTCTCTAGAGGCTCCAAGTCTCAAGCTTTCAGACCAGATATCTCCTAGGCTGTAAGAAAATGAAACCATCTCTTCACCCCTTAGACTTGCAGATTCACTTAACACACTTTCCTAGTGTTTGTACAGTCACCAAAAGTGGACACAGTTTAGGAAGGAAGGTAGACTATGTCAGAAAGATAGAGAATAGTTTCCAGTTGAGCAAGCTGAGTTATAAAATGTAAGCTTTTACAGGAACAGATAAAACCTGCAAGACAACAGTGAAGGATTGCTACTATCATACACATGGGCAGCTAGTCGAATGACGTTAGGGTAGATGTAAATCTCATCCCATCTGGAAAATGGTGGTTCTGCTAAGCAATGGAAATTAGCTTTTGTCCTGTGTTTGCTTGATATTCTAAAGTAGCAGGTCAGACTACCTGAGTTCACGTACAGCTTTTTGCTTTAACCTACAATACCAAGGATAGATGAAGGCTATGCTTTAAGAAAACTAGTAGTATATTTAAAGCAGAATAGGCTATACTAGGTTAAAGCATGAGAAAGTACATTTTAAAATGTCTTACAGGAAGATGTAAAAACCAGTTATCTTATAGAAACCTCAAAAAGCAACAGAATTAGAAAATTTGATTTTTCCTTTGAGCCTAGCCATTTGAAGAATGTGGATACCAACAGGTCAAAATAGGATTTTCAAAATCAGAATTCAGACTAAAGGCCTAAACCAGAGCAAATATGTACAAAAATTGTGGTCTAACATAAGTTATATGCTCCACAGCACAATGGATCTGAGCAAGAACAAACTGATAACCAATGGCCATATGATAGTACGGACGAATCTCTGATTCCAAGCTAAGGCATCTAGACTTGATCCTGTTTATTCTAGTCCAACAGTTAGGGACTTGGAGCCCATGGATCCTGAAGGCATAGACGGGTTCCAGCAGTCCACAAACGCCCTGAAATTATATGCAGAATGTTGTGCATATCTGCATTTGGTGGGGGGAGAGGGGAAAACTTTTTCATCATATTTTCAAAGAAATTACAGACTCCTCAAAAGTTGAGTTCGGGTAATATAGTTTGATGTTCTTGGAAGTCATCAGAAATATAGGCAAGAAGTCAGAAGACAGGTCATAATTAGATACAGATTTGGGATTCATAAGCAAAGAAGCCAGCTGAAACGTCAGTCACAAGTGAGATTCTCAGGGAGACAAGACAGAAGATAGGGAAGGCAAGTTTAATACTGACATGATAGGTGAATGCGAGGTAAAGTCAAAAGGTGGGTCTGATGATTAGAATCGTCATCAGAGAAGATGGGTATTGTGGTGATCAAGGGATAAAAGAGTTTTCCGGAGGAGGGGGCTATCAACAGTGTGGAACGCCACAAAGAGATCAAGTAAGGAAAAGACTGAAGATGTATCTGTAGGGTTTGGGAGTTGGGAGGTCAAGGTCAAATTCTACAAGGACTGTTTTTGTGGAATGGTGCAAGCAGAAGTCACATGCAGGAGGCTGATGGAGATAAGATGAAGATGTGGAGTTATTTAAAATTGATTAGTTTTTCAAAGAGGTTGATGAAGAAGAAAAGGAGGAAAAAAAAGGCCGTGAGCAGGGACAAAAGAGGAAGAAACAAATTTCCATAAACTACATGTGGTCAATGAACAATTATAGGCGAGATCGGGTGCGTTCAGGGTGGTATGGCCGATGACTGGATTAAGAAACTGTGGTACATTTATACAATGGAGTATTACGCAGCCATAAAGAAGAAAGAAATCTTACCATTTGCAACAACATGGATGGACCTAGAGAACATTATGTTAAGTGAAATAAGTCAGACAGAGAAAGACAAATACCATATGATCTCACTTATTTGCGGATTCTAAAGAAAAGAATAAGTGAATGAACTAATCAGAAACAGTTTTGGAGACAAAGAGGAAAAACTGAGGGTTGCTAGATGGGCGGGAGGGGTGGGGGGTGGGGGGGAGGGTGAGGGGATTGGAGGGCAGTCGGTGACCACAGGATGGCCACGGGTTTGAAAATTAATCTGGGGAACGTAATTTGGTGGTTACCAGAGGGTAAGGGGGTTGGGGGGTGGGGGATGAGGGTGAGGGGGATCAAATGTATGGTGATGGAAGGGGAGCTGACTCTGGGTGGTGAACACACAGTGTGATTTATGGATGATGTGATACAGAATTGCACACCTGAAATCTATCTAATTTTACTAACAATTGTCACCCCAATAAATTAAAAAAAAAAATTATAGGCTCCTCAGAATGCTCCAAACTTTTATCAACTTCCTCCTATATAACCAGTGGGACCAGGAGAAAATAGCATGTTAGTTCTGCAATGCCACATTAGAGAGAAGCCTTATCATCATCCAAAACTGGGCTAGAGGATTCCATTGCTTTCTCAATTGATGGGGAAATAGGCTAAAGGCACCACATAAGCCTTGTCTATCAAAACCAGGCCTTGGCAGAGCACTCCTCATTCCATGGTGAAGAAAACATTAAAAACCAAAATGATGAAAGAGTGTGTGATAGTTGTGGAAGAAAGAGAACAGAGATGGTCTAAAGATAATAAATAGTCCTGGGGCAAAATATTAAATTGAACAAAAACAATAATAAAAAGTATAATAGAAAATATTGTTTCCTTAGGAAAAATAAAACATGATTCTGGAGATCAAAAGGCTTTATCAGCAGACAGAGAGAGTCTCAGACACATTTTCGCAAAATTTTTGAACCATAGGATAAAGGGTTCTACCCAAATACAAAAAGAAAGCATCTTATATACAAAAGAATGGAAATCAGATTCAGACTCCACAAAAGCAAGGTTCACAGAAATTTGAGATAATGTTACAACACAAGAATTCTAAACCCAACTGAACGGTCATATAAGTATGATGGCAACAAACGTTCACAGGTCCTCTTGGAAAAGTACACTACTCTTGACTATTCCTGAATAAATATACTCTGATTAATTGAGAGATGAATCAAAATGAAATCTTAAGAATGGGTATGTTTTATTGTGACAAATTTATAATGTACACTGAAACAGATCTGATATGTAAATAACTCTAAATGGTAAGTGTGGATGAAATTGAATGTAATGGCAAAGTAATTCTTAAAAAAGAGGTTTATATAGATTTTAGTGAGGAGAATCTATAGCCCTCTATGAAACTTATAAATATCAGGAAAGGGAAGAATTATGGAAGTAAAATATCATAACTTTCTCTTTAAAATAACCATTTATTTTTTAATAATTTATGTAACAAACAAGAAAGAAAGAAAAAGAGAAAGAAAGAAAACAAAGGAGATAGCATAGAAAAAACAGAAAGCATAAAACATGATGTCATAAATAAGGCCAAATAAAATAGTTGTAAAAATAAATCTAACAATGTTTCATCACCCTGTGTTTGGATCTAGTGGTAGTGAAGATTTCTCAATTTTGCTAATTCGTAGGGACCTCACCATCCTTTGTTTGCTCCCTTAAACCTAGCTGTACTTCTGAAAGTAATTTCTTCATTTATCTCTTTAATTAACCATCAGGAGTTTACAGAGCTGTTTTTTGCCAAGACCATGTTTGGTAACACATGGCAATCTTAATATTAAATTAGAATTTAAAGTTGATAAGCAGTAAGTGAAGTTTTTTTAAAAAAATCAGTAGTGGAGATAAAACAGTATTAAATAAATCAGAATTAGTTAAAATAAAATTACAAGAGAAAAATAAACAAATAACGTAGTGGAAAACTTAACATACCACTCTTCATCTGTGACAGATCAAAGTAAATTAAAAATAAAGACAAAAAGAACTGTACAATATAATTTAGAAAGTTGAACTAAATTTTCTAAATATTTGTTAAGTAGTAAGCAAGGAGTATACCTTTTCAAGACTTCATAGAACACTGTATACATTGATCAGTGAAAATGCAATATTATCCTTGAAGCAAATTTTGCATTTTTAAACTATAAATAAAAAATGTTAGTATTTAAAATCAAAGAACTTTAGCTCTGGTCCTGACTGAGAAATGGGATCTGGGGTTCACTAATCCTCAAAGGATTAGCCCAATGTGCTGACATGGTCAAAAGGCTGACTAAAACACTAGATTCATAAGACTGAATATGAAAATAACTCATAAAATGATGGTGCATGTTTTTAAAATGCTGTTCATACTTATCACCACATTTCAAGGAGGGTATCATGAACAACAGAAAGTCCAGAAAAGTAAGAGAATGATTACAGGATAGCCTGAGGATGTGATTTATGGGGAGAGACTAGATAAGATAAGGATTCTTCAGTCTGAAAAACTGATGGTTGAGGGAATGTGAAAAAAAAATCACAAAGGGTATAGATTAAATAAATACAGATTTAGTCATTAGATTCTAAAATAAAGGGCGAGGAAATACAATTTGGAACTGGAATGTAGTCATTTTAGAACTATATGGAAGTAGATTCATAAAACATTAAGTGCCAGATGGGACTTAGATACTATCTGGTCAAAATTCTTTGTGTTACAAATAAAGGATGGATTTCAACAAATGGTGCTGGGAGCACTGGGTATTTCCGTGCAAAAGAATGAAGTTAGACACTTACCTTACACCATATACAAAAACAATTCAAAATAGATCAAAGAGCTAAATGTAAGACCTAAATGTACAGTTTCTTCCAAACTGTAACACTATTGGAAGAAAACATAGGGGAAGAGCTTCATGACATTGGATTTAATGTCAGTAATGATTTATTGGATTTGGTACCCAAAGCACAGGCAAAAAAGGAAAAACATAGATAAATCGGACAACATCGATATTAAAAACTGTGCATCAAAGGACACACTAGAGTGAAAGGGCAACCCACAGAAGGGCAGAAACGATTTGCAGATCATTATCTAGTAAGGAGTTAGTATCCGGAATATATGAAGAACTCCTCAATTCAACAACAACAAAAAATAAACAATCTGGTTAAAATAATGGGCAAAGGATTTGAATAGACATTTCTCCAAAGAAGACATACAGCTGGCCAATAAACACATGAAGAAGATGCTTAACATCACTACTCATTCGGGAAATGCAAATCAAAACACAGTGAGATAACACCTCACACCCATGAGGATGTACAAAATGAAAAATAGTGAGTGTAGCGGGAAGAGGAGAAATTGGAACCCAAGTGCCCTGCTGATGGGAATATAACATGGGGTAGCCACTTTGGAAAACATTATGGCAATTCCTCAAAATATTAAACAGAGAATTGCCATATGATCCAGGAATTCCACTTCTGGGTATCTACCCCAAAGAATTGAAAGCAGGTACTTAAAGAGATATTTGTCCATCCTTGTTCCTAGCAGCATTACTCACATAGCCTGAAGGTGGAAGCAACCAGATGTCCATCAGTGGATGAATGGATCAACAAAATATGGTCTATATATTCAATAGAATAGTATTCAGTCTTAAAAAGGAAGGAAATGCTGACACAACATGGATAAACCTTACGGACATCATGCTAAATGAAATAAGCCGGTCACAGAAGGACAATTATTGTGTAATTCCACTTACATACGTACCTAGAATAATCAGAATCAGAGTTGCAGAAAGAATGGTGGTTGCCAAGGAATGCAGGGAGAGTGGACCGGGGACTTAGTGCTTAATGGGTACAGAATGTCACTTTTGCGAGATGACGAGTTCTGTGGATGAATGGTGGCGATGAGAGCACAACAAGGTGAATTTACTTAATGGTTAAGTGAATTCACTTATCGGTTACTTAAATGGTTAAGATGGTAAATTTTCTATAATGTGTATTTTACCACCATTTAAAAACTAAAACTCATTTCATTTCCTTCAGTCAAAACCTGCTCCTCTTCTTGAGGTCCCCGTTTCTGTAAGTGGCATCATTGTACTCCCAGCTGTCCAAGCCGGACAGCTGGCCTCATCCTTGACATCAGCTCTTCCTCCCCCAGCCCACGGAGTCATTCCACAGTGATGGACCTTCCCAACGTGCAAGCGCTGTGCTGGTGGTTCTCCTTGTAAATGCCCTTGAGTCCATCCCGACCACCACATCTTTGTTTCAAGACCCCTTCACCTGTCATCTAGAACACCCCAGCAACCCCCTTCTGTCCGGTCCTGCATACTTCCAACGTCTTCTCCACTTTGCAGAAAGAAAGAGTGCTCTTTCTTTAAAAAGTGAAAATGTGTAATGTACCCTCCCCTCTATACGTCAACTCAAGGCTCTTAGTCACCATCAAAGTAAAATTCAAAATCCTTAACTTGGCTTAGAACGCCCATTAACATTTGGCTCCTCATCACTTCTACACACTTCACTCTCAGTTTTCTTCTGCATTCTACTCAGTGAGCATTCTGAAAACCTTCAGTTCTGGAACTCACCATGCTCTCTCCCTCCCTGGCCTGTATCAACACTGTTCCTTCCCCTTAGAGCACTGCTGATACTCCCCCATCCCACCAGGACTGTCTTTGACCAGCCAACTTCTATTATTTCCTCTGGGTCCTAGCCTGGCTAGGTCCTTCCTGTTTCAGGAGGACTTACCTGATCCAAGTCTGCATTAGGTGACCCTCCTGGGTGACCCTGTTTTTCCATCATCAAGCACATTTAACACTGCATTGTGATTGCCTGTTTACTTGCCTGTTCTTGGTTTATTGACACCAAGTGGGTGGTTCAATAAATCATTAATAAATAGATCCAGAGACTCTGTAGTTTGTGGGAAACCAAGGTTTCTTGTAACTCTGGGCTTTGCAGACTGGCTCGGTTTATGATTAACCTGCTTTTGCTCCTAAGGCATTGTCTTTGCCTGCGCCTGGAGGGTGCTTACAAGCTGCTGAGGTATGGGATAGGAGTGGCCGGTTCCCGGACACAGAGGACTGATGATTATCAGGATAATTGGTGGGCTTTGTCATGAGATAATGACTTTGGGGAAGTTTCAGTGATTTTGTAGTTTCTATGTAGAAGTTAAAAATTTACTCTCAGTGAGGTAATGCACACTCGTGATTGTTAAGCTGCACGTACACAGATGATATAAATTGGTGAAGGAAAGTAAACCCGGTGCTTCAGCATCACTGGAGACCGATCGATCGCATCATCATTTGTGTGAGTGTCTTTTTTCATTCCCACTCCCCCATTCAGGTACTGTTCGATTTGTGGCGGCTGGCACGCCACAATAGTTCACTTATTTATAGTCACACACTTAGGTCAGTGCAGTGCCAGTAATGGGACTAGAGGTAGAACTAGAATGTGAGGAACTCTCCCTGCAGTGCTATTTCCACTACTGCATCATATGATGGGTGGTAAACTCATGAGACTTACGAGGGGCTGGAACAATCTTCCAATGGCTAGACTTCATTAATCCGAAAAGAAGTTGATGTATGCAAAAGTCTTAGATGTGAGAATGTCCCTATCTTCCCACTGCTCTATCTCTTTGGGTCTCAAGTAGTGAAGAAGGCCAGGGATAGATAGAAAAAGAACTGCCCAGATATGATATGGTCTAGTTTTACAGAACGCTGAATCAACCTACTTTTGCCAATATTAAGAACGTTAATTTTACAGCCTGTCTTTAGATTTGGCACATGTAATATAACTCACAAGACCACTCTATATCTACCAGGTACTGGACAATGAAATTTGGCTTCGTGTATTGAAACTTTGCCTTGAGATATGGGTTCAATATGGGTTGAAAAGGAAATGTTTCCTGTAACATACACATAGACATATATACAAATATGAGTACATATGTTTAGAGTATAAATCACTTAAACTAGTCAAAGTTGTCATCATTTACGTGAGGAGTGATGTGGATGGGGGAAAATAAAGTCACATCATTTGCTAAGTAAAACACTCCAAATATACATAAATTAAAACCATAATTTCATCTTTGGTGCTTGTGATATAATTAATCTCTCATATTTTACAGATTTATGTCAACATAGCTTGCCACTGAGATGAACATTGTATTGTGTGTATAGTACGAGCATACTATTTTTCACAACTCTATAACATGACGCTGACTCCAGCTCAAACTTGAAATTACTGTATAGACATCGTTCCAAATGGATTTATTGAAACACTGTTTTATGGATCGCAAGCATTGCCTACATTCTGCATAAATCCAAAATTAAGAGAAATAAAGGCTTAAAACTTAATTTAGGATTGAATCGTTTAAAAAAGATAGGATCACAATTAAATCATATTGAGTTTATTATATCCTTAACAAAGCAAACCCTACTTGAACTCGCTGTCATTGAGGTTAATTTTGGCCTTAAATAGTATGTATAGCACTATTCTCAAGTGGTCATTTAAAAAGCAAATACTCTAGTGTCTGTTAGTACTACTAATCAAAATAAAAAATACAAGAGGGAATATGGATGTATAGTTAATATAAAATGAGACATACGATTATAAGCTGCTATAGTAATTGCTTTTGCTGCATTCTTCTGAATATCAGGAATTGTAGAGTTTTCTGCAAATGTCAGGAGCTTCTTAAGACCTCCTGTCTGCTGAATCAGCACCACCGTATCCATATCTTCAAGGCAATTGGCTACCACTGAAAGCACTTCTATATGCAGGTCATTCAATTCCTAACAATAAAAGCAAATACAACTTTAGAAAGTTGTACTAAAAAAAAAATGTATACTTTCCAAAATTTACTATAAGAGGGACTAAGGTCAGTCAGAACATAATGTAATTAATTTTGTTGGGACAGAGGCTCAAGGAAACAGGTCTATTTATTACCATAACATCACTCTCCCTAACCATTTGCCCCATCTTTTCTCATTCCCCCTACACCAAAGTGTTTTATAGATAAAAATAATTACTGGAAACTTTCAGTAATGGTATCCACGTGAAGGTGCTCATACAACCTTCCACCACCAACAATTTTAAGCTCTGAAGAAAATATTTGTTTTTATTAGTTTCAGGTGCACAAAACAATGTAATAGACGTTTATCATTTATATCCCTCACAAAGTGATAACTCCCCTCCCCCAATCTCCTACCCCTCTGACATCGCACTGAGCCATTACATTTCCACTGTTTCTATTCCTAATGCTGTACTCCACTTCTTGTAACTATATATACATATAAAATTGTAGTTGACATTCATTATTGTTCAGCTTCCTCTTCAGGTGTACAGCGCAGTGATCAGGCATCTACATCATCCCTGAAGTGGTCTCCCTAATGGGACAAGTGTCTATTGGATACCTTACAAAATCTTTACAACATTATTGATTACATTCCCCAAATTTACTTTCCTATCCCTGTGCAATCTTGTGGTTACTGATTGTGTTTTCTAATCCCCTCACCTTCCCGCTTATCCCCACCCCACCCCATCTAGCAACCCTCAGTTTTTCCTCTATGTCTCTGAGACTGTTTCTGCTTAGTTCATTCATTTATTCTTTTCTTTAGATTCCACATATAAGTGAGATCATATGGTGTTTGTCTTTCTGTCTGACTTATTTCACTTAGCATGTTCTCTAGGTCCATCCATATTGTTGCAAATGGTAAGATTTCATTATTCTTTATGGCTGCATAATATTCCATTGTGTAAATGTACCACAATTTCTTAATCCAGTCGTCTACTGATGGGCATTTCGGTTGTTTCCATGTCTTGGCTATTGTGTATAGTACTGCATTAAACATCGGGATGCATAAATTTTTCAAATTAGAGTTTTGGATTTCTCTGGATAGCTACCTAGGAGTGGAATTGCTGGATCATAAGGTAGTTCCATTTTCAGAGTTTTGAGATACCTCCATACTGTTTTCCATAGTGGCTGCACCAATCTGCAATCCCACCAAGAGTGCACAAGGGTTCCCTTTTCTCCACATCCTCTCCAGCACTTGTTGTTTGTTGATTTATTGACGATAACCATTTTGACTTGGGTGAGGTGGTATCTCATTTTGGTTTTTATTTGCATTTCTGTAAAGATTAGTGAGGTTGACCATTTTTTCATATGTCTGTTTGCCATCTGTATGTCCTCTTTAGAAAATGTCTTTTCATGTCCTCTGCCCATTTTTTAATTGGGTTGTTTGTTTTTTGGAGGTGAGTTCAGTGAGTTTTTTTAATAAATTTTGGATATTAACCCCTTATCGGATATATCATTGGCAAATATCTTTTCCCATTCAGTAGGATCCCTTTCTGTTTTCTTGATGGTTTCCTTTGCTGTGAAAAAACTTTTTAGTTTGATGTAATCCCACATGTTTATTTTTTCTCTTACTTCCCTTGCCCAAAGGGATATATCAGTAAAAATCTTACTCTGGGTAATGTCTGTAAAGTTTCTTCCTATATTTTCTTCTAGGAGTTTTATGTTTTCAGATCTTACATTTAAGTTTTTAATACATTTTGAATTTATTCTTGTATATGGTGTAAGGAGGTGCTCAAGCTTCATTATTTTGCATGTGTCTGTCCAGGTTTCCCAGTACCATTTATTGAATAGACTGTCTTTACCCTACTGTAAGTTCTTGCTTCCACTGTCGTAGATTAAATGACCATATAGGCATGGATTTATTTCTGGGCTCTCTATTCTGTTCCATTGATCTATGTGTCTGTTTTTATGCCAGTACCACGCTGTTTTGATTACTGTAGCCTTATAATATAATTTGATGTGAGGTATCGTTATACCTCCCACTTTGTTTTTATTTCTCAAGATTGCTGAGGCTATCCGGGGTCTTTTATGGTTCCATATAAATTTTAGGATTGTATATTCTATTTCTGTGAAAAATGTCCTTGGTAGTTTGATAAGAATTGTATTGAATCTGTATATTGCCTTAGGCAGTATGGACATTTTAACTATATTGATTCTTCCTATCAATGAGCATGGTGTGTGTTTCCATCTATTTGTATCTTCTTTAATTGCTCTCTTCAGTGTCTTATAATTTTCTGAGTACAGATCTTTTACTTCTTTGGTTAAATTTATTCCCAGGTATTTTATAGTCTATGAAGCAATTGCAAATGAGATTGTTTTCTTATTTTCTCCTCTTGACATTTTATTATTGGTATATACAAATGCAACTGATTTCTGAATATTAATTTTGTATCCTGCTACTTTACTAAATTAATTTATCAGTTCTAATAGTTTTTGGTGGAGTCTTTAGGGTTTTCTATATATAGTATCATGTCATCTGCATGTAATGACAATTTTACTTTCTCCTTACCAATTTGGATGCCTTTTATTGCTTTTTCTTGTCTGATTGCTGTGGCTAGAACTTCCAGCACTATGTTGAATAGAAATGGAGAAAGTGGGCATCTTTGCCTAGTTCCTGATCTTAAGAGGAATGGTTTTAGCTTTTCCCCATTGAGTATGATGTTAGCTGTGGGTTTATCATATATGGCCTTTATTATGTTGAGATACGGTCCCTCTATTCCCACCTTCTTAAGAATTTTTATCATAAATGGCTGCTGGATTTTTTCAAATGCTTTTTCTGCATCTATTTATATGATCATATGATTTTTATTTTTCATTTTGTTAATGTGGTGTATCACAATAATTGATTTGCAGATGTTGAACCATCCTTGCATACCAGGAATGAATCCCACTTGATCGTGGTCTATGATCTTTTTAATGCATTGCTGAATTCTGTTCACTAATATTTTGTTGAGGATTTTTGCATCTATGTTCATTAGGGATATTGGCCTGTAGTTTTCTTTTTTTGTAATGTCTTTGTCTGATTTTGGGATCAGAGTGATAGTGGCCTTGTAAAAAGTGTTTGGGAGCCTTCCCTCCTTCTGGATTTTTTGGAAGAGCTTGAGGAGAATAGGTGATAATTCTTTTTTGAATACTTTGTAAAATTCACCTGTAAAGTCATCAGGTCCAAGGCTTTTGTTCGTTGGGAGCTTGTTGATTACTGATTCAATTTCCCTAGTGGTAATCAGTCTATTCAGGTTTTCTATTTCTTTTTGAGTTAGCTTTGGAAGGTTGTATGCTTTTAGAAAATTGTCCGTTTCTTCCAGATTGTCAAATTCGTTAGTATATAGTTGCTCATAGTAATTTCTTAAAACTTTTTGTAGTTCTGTGGTGTCTGTTATTACTTCTCCTCTTTCATTTCTGATTTTATTAATTTGGGTTCTCTCTCTTTTTTTTTGATGAATTGATTTTGTTTATCTTCTCTAAAAACCAACTCTTGGATTCATTGGTCTTTTGTATTGTTGTATTGTTTTTCTGGTTTCTATTTCATTTATTTCCGCTCTGATCTTTATTATCGCCTTCCTTGTACTCCCTTTGGGCTTATTTTGCTGTTCTTTTCCCAGATCCCTTAAGTGTGAAGATAAACAGTTGATTAGTGACTTTTCTTGTTTCTTTAGGTAGGCCTGCAGTGCTATGAATTTCCCTCTTAGGACGACTTTCTCTGCATCTCATAGATTTGGGGTCATTATATTTTCATTTTTATTTGTCTTGAGATATCTTTTGATTTCTTCCTTCACCTCATGGTTGACCCATTTATTATTTAGTAACATGTTATTCAGCCTCCATGAATTTGTGTGTCTTCCTGTTTTTTTCCTGTAGTTGGATTTCTCATTTCATAGCACTGTGGTCAGAGAAGACATTTGGTATGATTTCAATTTTCTTAAATTTATCAAGACTTGTTTTGTGGCCTAAAATGTGGTCTGTCTTGGAAAATGTTCCATGTGCACTTGAGAAGAACATGTATTCTGCATCTTTGGGGTGAAATGCTCTGAAAATATCGATTAAATCCAACTGGTCCAATGTGTCATTTAAGGCCATTGTTTCCATATTGATTTTCTGTCTGGAAGACCTGTCCCTTGTTGTCAGAGGTGTGTTGAAGTCCCCTACTATGACAGTGTTACTGTTGATCTCTGTCTTTATGTCAGTCAATATCTGTTTTATTTATTTAGGTGCTCCTTTGTTGGGTGCATAAATGATTACTAGGATTATGTTCTCTTGTTGGATTGATCCCTTTATTATTATGTAGTGCCCATCTTTATCTTTTAATATATTTTTCATTTTAAAGTCTATTTTGTCAGATATAAGTATTGCATCTCCAGCTTTTTTCTCATTTCCATTTACGTGATATATCTTATTCCAACCCTTCACTTTCAGCCTGTGTGTGTATTTTGATCTACGTGAGTCTCTTGTATACAGAATATACAACGGTCTTGCTTTCTTATCCACTCAGCCACCCTATATCTTTTGATTAGAGCATTTAATCCATTTACATTTAAACTGATTATTGATAGGTACATAGTTATTGCCATTTTTTTCTTTGTAGTTATGAAGAAAATACTTTTTGAAAAAGCAGACAGAAGCAGAAGTATAATCCTTAAAATCTCCAACTGATAAGGAAAGTATTGTGAGTGGGTGGCTTTCTTCCCTAAAGAATCTCCCAAATCCCCATAGAAGTGGAAAACTGCAGCCTTACCTGAACAGCTAGAAATTTAAGGTAGAAACCCTTAAAGTGAGAGAGACACAGCAAGGATGCACCACCGTCATGGTATTTCACACAGCATCGCTTCTGGTCAAGGAGCTCACTCCGCAGCAAAAGAAGTGTGACACTGGGCCCGTGGTCATGGAATTCACTGGTCTTACCCTGGTTCCCACCATCCTAAAGCAGATGGCTTGATAGAATGGCCTTTTAAAGACTCAGTTACAGGGCCAGCTAGGTGGCAATACCTCGTAGACCTGGGGACAAGTTTCTCTAGGAGGCTTCAGTATAGTTCAAAGTTTTCCAGAATAGGTTCTGAATCAGTGTCCAATATATGGCGCTGCTTCTCCCATTGCTGGAGTTCATGGGCCCAGGAATCAAGAGGTGGAAATGGGAGTGGCACCTCTCATTATTACCTCTAGTGACCCCCTAGCAAAATTTTTGCTTCCTGTCTCCTTGGCCTTATGCTCTGCTAATCTAGAGGTTTTAGTTCCAAAGGAATGCTTCCCCGAGGAGACACAAGAGTGATTCCATTAAGACGGCCACCTGGCCACTTTGGGCTCCTCATGCCTCTAAATCAGCAGGCAAAGAAAGGAGTTACTGTGCTGGCTGGGTGATTGATCCTGTCCACCAAGGGGAAATCAGACTGCTGCTCCACAACAGAGGTTAGGAAGAGCATATCTGGAATACAGCAGATCCCTTAAGGTGTCTCCTAGTATTACATGCCTTAAGATGAAAGTCGATGGAAAACTACAACGATCCAATCCAGGCAGGACTACTAATGGCCTAGACCCCTCAGGAATGATGATGTGTCACTCCACCAGGCAAAGAACCAAGATGAGCAGGGGCATCTGCTGAGGGCAAAGGGATATGGAATGGGTAGTGGGATAAGGCAGTTGTAAATACGCCTATGACCATGTGACCAGTTACAGAAAAGAGGCTGTAATTATAATGAGGATTTCTTATTTTGTTATGAATATGTATGTGTATATGAAACATCTTTGTTTTCTTCCCTCTTTTATCCCCTTACATAACATAAGATGTATTGACTTATAAACTAATATTTAAGTGTTAATTTTACATCATAGCATTTAAGTTACAAGATATCAAGGACAAGAGTAAACATTATCCAAGGACTTTACATCCTCTTCTGGGGGAAGAGTCAGTGCATTTTCAGTTGTACACAGGATAGTTGTATCGTGTTAGGCAGAAATATGACCTTGTTATTGTCTTTATTTGGAAATTAAGTATGATTTAAGGAGCTGTGTATGGGTGCCAAACTGACAAGGGATGGCCTTGTGATGGTTAATTTTGATGTTTAAACTTGGCTAGACCATGGTGTCCAGATACTTGGATTATTCTAGATCTAAAAAATTTAATTTTTTACATGAAATTAATATCTAAATCAGTAGACTGAGTAAAGCAGATTACCCTCCATAATGTGGGGTAAATTACTCTTTTTGCGTTACCCTAGAGCAAAGTATGACAGACAAAGGTTAAAAGACTAATTCTAGGCATTTCAGGAAGTCATGATGATCATAAACAATTTAAAAAAAATCTTCTAAACCCGAAGATTTTAATTGAGGTATAATTTACATATAACATCATATTAGTTTCAAGTATACAACATAATGATTCAATATTTGTATATATTACAAAATGATCACCACAATAAGTCTACTCACCATACATAGTACAATTTTTTTCTTATGATGATAATTTTTAAAATCTGTTCTCTTAACCACTTTCAAATAGGCAATACAGTATTAACTATAGTCACCATGCTGTATATTACATTCCCAGGAGTTATTTTATAACTGGAGGTTTATACCTTTTGACCCCCTTCACCCATTTCGCCCACACCCAACCCCTGCCTCTGGTAACCATTAGTCTGTTCTCTGTATCTATGATCTTGTTTTTTTGTTTTTGTTGAGATTTCACATATAAACGAGATCACTGGTATTTGTCTTTCTCTGTCTGACTTATTTCATTTAGTATAACATCCTTGGTGTGCATCCACATTGTTACAAATGGCAAGATTTCATTCTTTTTTATGGCTGAATAATATTCCATGTGTGTATGTATCCATCTATGGACATTTAGGTTGTTTCCATATCTTGTAATTGATGCCATTGTAAATAATGCTGCAATGAACGTGGGATTGCATATATCTTTTCAAATTAGTGTTTTTGTTTCCTCCAGGTAGATACCCAGAAGTGGAATTACTGAATCATATGGTAGTTCTATTTTTAATATTTTAAGAAACCTCCCATAATATTTTAAAAATTGTTTTATAATGGCCTTCATCATTAGTCTCATTTAATCATGCTGATAAACTAGGTAGCGAGAAGCAAAGTAGTCCATTATACTTAGTACCATGCTTAAATATAATAAAATTTCGTTTTCAAACAATACTCCACAATTTGTATTTTATAACAACATTTAGGAGAGAGAGATTTTGTTGTAGACAATTGAAAGAACGTTATAAATACCTTAGTTTCCAGGATCTTAATAAGGTGGTCCATCCCTTGATTGTCTCTTAGCATTGCTCGTGACTCCTTATCATTTGCAATAACACCTAAGGTTTTGAGAGCCAACAATTGAATAATTGGATATTCTGACTTCAAGAGCTCTAATATAGAAGGGATTGCATTTAGTTCTGGAAATGTAGCTCGACACTGAAAATCCTGCCATGAAATATAAATAATCAAATAAGTAATTTTTAAAGCAAAATACAGTCTCAAGAATGGAGAGATTCTAGTTCCTAACAAAGAACATTATAAATTATAATTTTCAAATCTTGTATTCCAGATTCCCTTCCAAAATAACATACAAACACAAATAAGCAAACCCTCAATTTGCAGCACCAAAATATTCATTTTAACTCTGCAGACATTGTCAATAACAGGAAATAGACCTGATCTACAATTTTCCCCATATCTATTGTTTTTTTATTATACAGCAAATTCCTATTACTATAAACAGTGTTACAAAAAAAATCTATGCATAATGAAATTCTTTTCACATTCTATATCCTGTTTTAAATAGTATTTGATGAAATGAAATGATGGCATCAATTCCTTATTATCTTTATTCAAATGGATTGTGTATGAAATGCTTGTATGCACACAGTGCCATTGGTGGCCCTGTGCATGCAAATTTACATCCAGTTTAGTTCAGACCATGATCTTTATTTAAGACATTTACAATACCAAGCGGTCATTGGAGTCTAGACAAGTTACTCTGCATTGTATGTCTGTAATTCTGTGTGTGTGAGCTGGGAAGGAAGGAGTTGGTTGGGCTGAGAAATGGAGAAAACAAAGGCAAAAAGCCATGAAAATCCCCCAAACTATAACTGCTACACCATGACGTTTTAAATGAAAATAGTATTAACGGTAGAAAAGGCCCCACCTATAGCTTAGCTTTCCTTCTATCCATTCTTCAACTGCCCTCTAATACTCCTTCCAACATAAAAATTGTAGGTGGCTGTTTTTTTTGGGTTGAATTGAATCCCTCCCCCAAATATATGTTGAAGTCATGATCTTCAGGACCTCAAAATGTGACTTTATATTGCAGATATAATTAAGTTAAGGTCATAGTAGAGTAGGATGGGTACTTAATGGTGTCCTTATAAGAGTGATGTCTTTATAAAAATAGGAGAGAGAAATGACAGTGGGAGAGATTGCAGTGCTGCAGCTGCAAACCAAGGCTCTACGCCCACCGCAGGAAGTGAGCAGAGGCCAGAAAAGATTCTACTCAAAGTCGCAGAGGGAACATGGCCCTGCTGACACTGTGACTTTAGACTGCCAGCCTCCAGAACTTTGAGGGAATAAATTCCTGTTGTTTGAAGCCACTGGTTTGTGGTACTTTGTTACAGCGGTTCTAGGAAATTAATATAGTATTATTATTTCTTTTTATTTTTGAAGTTGAACTTTGAATTTGATTTTTTTCTATCAGTTTCAGGTGCACAAAACAATGTAATAGTTAGACATTTATCATTTATATCCCTCACACAGTGACATCCCCCTCTCCCTATCCACTACCCCTCTGACATCGCACACAGCCATTACATTTCCACTGTCTCTATTCCTAATGATGTACTCTGCTTCTTGTAACTATACATATATATACATATACGTATATACACACATATGTATGTGTATATACGTATATGTATATATAAAATTGTAGTTGACATTCATTATTGTTCAGCTTCAGCTTCAGGTGTACAGTGCAGTGGTCAGGCATCTACATCATCCCTGAGGTGGTCTCCCTAATGAGACAAGTGTCCATCGGATACCCTACAAAATCTTTACAACATTATTGATTACATTCCCCAAATTGACTTTCGTATCCCCGTGGCACTCTTGTGGTTACTGACTGTGCTTTCTAATCCCCTCACTTTCCCCCTTAATACAGTATTATTAACTAGCACTTCTATTATGAATAATAGTGGAGGTGAGTCTTTTTGTTTCCATTTGATTAAAAATATAGGGAAATAGAGCTATAAGGAGTCTTGGGATGGAAAACAAACACATTTGCGGGATTATCTAGACCCACTGGATGAGGGAAAGCCTTAAGGCATCGGAAGGGAGACAAAGCCGAGCCTCCCCTTCAGGATGTCTCTTTTGGGGAGAGTGAGGGTAACATGCCCCAGTGCCAAGGGGCAAGGACTCAGGCCAGGAATGTATGCTTTTGCTGCCTTCGGCATGAGCCCATTTGTTTCCGTTTTTCTGTAGGATTTGTCTAGATACTTGGCCTCTCAATGAACCCTCCCTTGGCTTCACTATCTCGTCCTTTCACTTTACTGCTGGCTACTGAAATTGGTGTTTTTGTATTTTCAGTCGATCTAAAGCTGACCAAACATGCTTGGAAACTGCTCAAAAACCTGAGCAGAAAAAGGAGCAGAGAAGCGTGTCCCCAATGTCAGGGAGCTGACCTGCTGTGGGTGTGAGAGTGTGAATGTCGTGTTGTGAGGTGGGGTGCTGGTGGGGGGCAGGGGACAGGACAAGTGGTGGAGGAGAAGGGGGGCAGTGTCTTTCCATCACAAAGGAAAGCAGCACAGACAAGTACCATCTTGAGATTGTGAACAATGAGTGCTGTTCAGCATACTCAACTCAGTAGGTTTTTACCAATAAATAAGCTTAATCCAAAATCTTGGTACACTGACTTGGGCCTATATTACATCCAATGTGCTTAGATCACCAATACTAGACTGTTTGGTAACTGCCCAGGTCTAACCTAGTTCAACATGAATATTAGATTTTCTGTTTCTGAAGAAATGCATTTTACCTAGCATACTCCTGCCTTAATTTGTAAACCATTCCATTCTTTTAAATTTTAAATACATTTCTAAAATGCCCTTTCATGGGAGACAATTACTTATAAAATGTGAAAACTGAAAAGAATCTACACTAAATTTCCATTACGTTTTCTCTGAATGACAACTACTAAATAGTACCAAGAAGAACCGCTGAATTAAAACTGGTGCATTTTAAGCTTTTTCCCTATTTTTTATGGGAAAAGAAACTCTGTAATCAGCTTTGGTCAAAATAGGTTTTTAGAAATTAATTTTACCTGGACCAAGTTGTAAATGCACTCAATAGAATTCTTCTTCACGTCAGGGTCTGGGCTGCTCAGCAGTCGGATGAGAGGCTCTAATCCACCGTGTTCAAATATTTGCACTTTGCTGGTGTACTCCGCAGACATGTTTGCTAGGCAAAGACTAGCAAACTCGTGGATAACTACTTCTTCTGCATATCAAAAGTAAATAACACAAGTATGCTAAATGCCTACTCAATCATTACTTTACAGCATGTTTTGAAAACCAGGCTCCACAAATCTTACCTTGGTGGAGCTTATCTTGGTTTGAGAGATTTTAATGACAATTCACAATTGGTATTTCATAAACTATTTTCAATAAGCAGTATAATCAAATGTGAAAAATAAAGCAGTGTCACTTCGGAAATGCATCGTGGATGCCAAGTTACCTTCTGGAGCGAGCAGAGCAATAACAGAATTCATGACATCTAACTCTCTTAACAACTTTTTAACATCATCTACAAAACAAGAAACAGAATATTAACATTTGTCAGTAATAATAATAGTGGCAGTATCTACTGAATAGTCCCTTATGAAATAGGTTCTATTGTTATTTTATTTTACAGATAAGGAAATTGAGGCTCAAAACCACACAGCAAGTGAATGGTGGGACCAGGTTTCACGCCCAAGCCCTTGATTCCAGACAGACTCTAGACTCTGCTCCTTGGTCACTGAGCTATTATGCTACCTTCCAAAACATTAGAAAAAGTAACCATGAAAGTGCAAAATGTGCCTAGAACACATATCAGTAAAGTTGAGTTACTGTGCCCTGCACTTGTTTATTATGTAATAGTAATTAATTTTTGTGGTTGTTTTGATGGGAAGGTATTTTTGCATTTTAATAAAACTTACAATACCGAACACAAAAAAGAATTATCCTCAGCCTTTTTTGGATTAATACATCTTGTTTACCTTCCATTTTATTACCAAAAATGCTTAGAGATAAGTATATCGATTTTTTTTAAAGTTCATTTTTGTATTATTTATATGAGCCTAATTAAGGCTAGACAGGTATGACCGCGCTTCCTCTTTGCCAGCCTAACTCCCTGCTTCTGAGAAATAAAGCAGAGCTGCTGCTTTAGTTTTGCAATTTCTCTTCTTGGTCAATTGTCTTTGTCTGTAATCCCAAATCAGCATTACCAGAATTTTTTAAAAAGTTCATTTTGCAGCAGCCGAAGCAGAAGTTGCTGGATGAATTCTTCCTCATTAATCGCTGGATGTTCTTGCCTTATACTGGACACCTTTTCCTGTGGGATTCAGGGATGTGGCTGTTTGTCAACCTGTGTCTGTTTAAAATGGCTAAACGAGGGTCAGCAAAATTATAGCAGCTATATGAGTGTGAATAGGCTTGACGTACAAAAGAATAATTGAGCTTCTGGGAAGTGTTATGTCCCATGGTGGAGGACATCATTTTACAGTTGAAACTCATTTTAAAAAATACATCATCTCCACAGGTTAAGAAATCATAGCCTTGAAATAATACTTAGATCCTTCTGAGTGTTCTGGTGAACTGTTCAGATGTGCACCCTCTGGAAGAGTGTGTTGGTAGTGTCTTCTCACTCTCATGAGTCCAGTGTGTATTGCTTGGAAAGCCATACCAAAGTCTCCTCTTTCTACATGCTTGAAGGAAAATATTCCTGGGCTTATTGATCTCTAAGTGCATTCTCCATTTAGTATACAGAGTAACTTTCCATATACTTCAAAGCTTCTGCAGCAACACTGACTCTAAATCAAGAAAATTCATGCTCTGTGTACTCTTCTGCCCCTCTTACTTCTCTGCAGGAAAGATCTGCTCCCCCAGGGAGAGGCCACCTTGCTGCATCTGTATGTGACACCATGCCCTGGTCTGCTCAAATAAGTCAAAAGTTTTCACAGAGGATTCTCTGTGCCATGAAATTCCCTTCTGGATATGGGTTTAGCCCAAATCCTTTCCACAACAGATCGAGGCGTGCTACCCACTAAAGCATTTCCTTATGGCTCAGTGGATGACTCACTAACACTGGCAGCTCTTACAAATTGGTGCCACTGTTGATCATTTGTTATTGTGCTTTTTGACACCAGATTGTTCAAAGAATCTTTGTTCTTTTGAGGTTAAATCAGCGGAAATGATGGATAAGCTGCTACTTCCACCACTTTAAACACAATATTGATCTCTGTCTCCTTTCTCAACAGAGAACACTCTCAGATATGGCAAATGAATAGAAATGCCAGCCTATGGTTGGGCCACATGGACATGTTCTAGTGAAATAGTGTGACACCTACAATGTTCGGTTGTTTCAGAACTGCCAGCACCTAACTTCCTGGAGTACCTGTGTTCATTGCATACTTATTCACGATTTTTTGGTTGTATACTTTTGACCATCTAATTTATTCTTGACCTTGCATAGTTTTTACATCAACCTTTTTCTACAATGATATGCAATTCAGATTGCCTTAAGTAATGTAAAGTCTGGGCTTCGAAGGCTACTTACTTCTCACAAGTATCGTAATGAACTCTCTCTTTAACTGACGTCATTAAATAAGTGTCTGTTATATGGCTTTGTTGAACTAAATACAAACTGGCAGGTCAAAGAAGACAGTAGCTCCATTTTGATAAAAAGCTTTAACAAAGTAATTTAAGTGCCTGTCTTGAATGATGTAGGCTTAGCACAGGCCCATAGTTCAACAACTCCAGAAAAAAAAAAAAAGGAAGAAGCAGCAGTAATAATTTGTTTGCAACTGCAAAAGGGAAAGATGGCTCTCAGAGCAATTTTTCAACACCCGGCATTCTCTTGGAACATCCTGTTGGTTCATCCACTATGAATGTAATGATATTATCAAGTGCATGAAAACCATATGAAGATACAAATTTCTGAAGAAGCAGCAGTTATTTTGAGATTGCCCAAAGATGACAATTTAACTGTGCAGCTTCAGAGATGCATTTATTTATAGATTATTTTGGAAACATGATTTTTCATTTAGATCAAATGACTAGTTGCTCATTTTTTGTTCCAAGTTTCCATGGACATGTGTGAAAAGTGAAGCAATAGCTATTAATGGGTTGGTTCTTTTAACAAAAAAAGAACTTCGCAAGCATTGGAGGATGCCATGTGTTTTATCCATGTCATCAGATAGTTCAAACAGAAAATAAGTTCAGTTAATTCCAGTAATGGTTTGGTTTTTTTCCACCCACTTCATGGAATCAAAAGAAAGCTCTCAGAAGTTCACTCAGCATGCCTGAGACTCAAGCACTCAGTGGAGACCTCAGAGGCAGCCATATTCTTTCCATTGCTAAGCTTTGCAGTTGCAGATTGCACTGGTCCTAGCACTAGTCACAGCCCAGCCCAGCTGGCCAGCTTACAGTGTGGTGTGACAGGTCTAAGAGAGCCATCTCATTTAGCATCCAAATGGAACAGTGATTCTTAATATGTTGGGGCCACAGACTCTTTTAGAAACTCATAAAATTCAATTTATAAACCCGCTCAGAAGAATTTTGCAAACTATTTGGAGGTTATATAGGTCAACGATTATAAACTCCACACGTACTGCTAGATGATAATACGAAATAAAATGAATAATAGAAATTAAGAACTAAAATAAACAGAACAAAAGTCATAGAAACCTAGACATTAAATTAGAAAATGTAAGTGTAAATGGGAAATTAACTCTCCTTTCCACATGAGGAAAAATAACTCTCCTTTCCACATGAGATGCATTCTCCCCCAAAATCATTTAGAAGAACCTGACTTAGACACACTTTAATGTTCAGAATCCTAAAAGATTTGGTGAATAGAAAGTCTACTAAACTGTAAGTCGGACAGTGAAGTTCCAATTCTAGCTCTAATCTCAGTTCTGTTGTGAATCACCTGCATGATTTTGGGCAAGAAGCCTAATCCTTTAGGGATGTTTCCTATTTTTAAAATGAGAAGTTGTGAAAGAGGGGTTATAAAACACCTTTGGTTCTCAAATTCTGTAGTGTGTAAACAGAATAAAACATAAGAAAATGTTTAATTTCCCCTTTTTTGGTTATAAACACATTCAATACAGCACATTCAGTAATACATCAGAGTTCGTATACAGGCAACCCCTGAGATACAGTTATGAAGGCCCCACAACACAAGTGATTACTACCTTATGTAATGTCTCTGTGTTTCAGCTGCCTCATCTGTAAAGGAAATAATAACAGCACCAACCACATTAAATGATTTCATACACGAACAGCGTGTAGAACAGTGCCTGGCACACCCTGAGTGCTATGTAGGTGTTCACTAATGTTACCATAATGCAGACTGTGGAACCACCACTCCGTCACAACTGTCCTCATCTCGCTGCCATCCACAGAAATAGTCCCAGGGCCCCCGCATTACAGCACAGCCACCGTGAGGGCTCCTGCAGTTGCCACCAGAACCCTTTCCACGGACAACCCTGACAGAGTCCCATCTTCCCTGACACTGCAAGTGCTGTCCGAGCGGTCTCTGCGGCTGAGCTGGTCCTGGCACAGATGCCGGAAGTGCCTCAGCCTTCGCATCCTCCACTCCTGTCTCCGAAGACACTAAAGCCCCAGTCCCTGCTGGAAACCACGGAGTAAGGAGACCCCACTGCCTCACACAGGGTCCAGGGAAAGAGAGGTGAAGGCGAGGCAACCCTGGGGGAGGAATCTGTGCCTGTTGTTGTGCTGAGACGGTGGTAAAGGGAGAAAGTCTGATGATTTTAGCCACGTACCATGATACAGACATGTTTATTTCTAGCAGCTGGAGTTTCATCTTAGAATTCAGTCTCCACCAAGAATACAATTTTTTATTATAAATTACAAAGTTTTTGTCGGCTAACTCAAAAACCTACCATTAACGCATTAAAGTGACTTACAAATGGAAAACACATCCTTTATTGGCATGGTTTTGTTCAAACTGGTATTTTAATAGACATAACAGCCAATTTTAACTAATATTATTATTCCACCCTATTGGATATATGAAAATATTCAAACAAGTAATAGGTCTCATTTAAGGAGTAAATATGTGTCTAAATTTATTTTTGGCAAAATATAGCTTGCAGCTTCAAAAAATAAATGTATCTAAACTCTTTACCCTGGCTTCCTTTACGATGAAATACATATGAAGTGTTACTTACGTATAGGCAGGAAAATTACATTATACTAACTCAAGAGAAAAACTATTTTGATGTTGAGACAATGATTGCTCTCCTAACTCTTAAGATTGGAACATACTACATCACCAACTTTGAGAGATTTTGTACATATTTTTATATTTTAAAAAATCCCTTAAAATATGAAATCATACACTGGTTGTATGACTTGACTTTTTCATTAACATTAAAGTCGGTTTAAATAACATTAAAACAAATCCATTAACATTAAATGTAAAAGAAAGATAAGGCATTACATGAGATTATTTGATTAGTTTTAAAAGTTGATACTTACTATTAGAAGACAGGATTCCAAATATCATAGTAGCATTTCTTCTTACAGTTTTGTCTTCATGGGTGAGCAGTTTAGTTACAGGTTCCACAGCTCCAAGTTCAAGGAGGCTTGCTTTATTTTCCTCACCTGACATCACAGATGAAATAAAATCATGCATGGATACCATCAATCTCACTTCAACTTTTCTGTGTCATTCCAATTTCTTATTTGCCATCTGCCTTTCACATTTCTCTTTGCTTCCACACGTATTTCTTTCAGAATAAATTTCAGAGCATAGCATCCTGGACGTTTGCTGCTCCCCACCCCCGCCATGTTTACAAAGCTGGCTTCCTCTTGTCATTCACTTTGCTCTTCTTGCACTTCCTGAGGGTTCTCCTGACCACTCTGTCTAATGTGGTCACCACATCCAAGTCTTGCTTAGCTTTCTTTATCCTGCGTTATTTTTTTCATACCGCTTACCCACCTCTGTGCATTGTTTGCCTACTCTGCTGTAACTTAATTTGCCATGAGGACAGGCAATCTTTTTGTGCTATTCTCTCATATCCTCAGTGCCAAGCACAGTGCCAGGCATGTAATGACATAATTAACATAATTAATCATGAAATTAATTAACATGCATAGATAGGAGTGTGTTATTTACTTTCTATTTAATAATGGTCCACAGTTTTCTGTTATTAATTTTTAATTTACTCCTATTGTGGTATGACATATATTTTGTGTCACTGGAATTCTTCTAAATTTATTAAGGCTTGTTTTATGGCCCAGGAATATGGTCTATTTTGAAAAATGTTGTCTATGCCTTTGAAAAGAATGTATATTCTTCTGTTTTTGGAGTGTTCTATAAATATCAATTAGGTTAAATTAATTTACATTGCTGTTCAAATCTTTTTGACCCTTACAGATTTACTATTTACTTGTTCTTTCACTTATTGAGGGGGAGGGTATCAAAATCCTCAGCTGTAATTGTGGATATCTATTTTTCCTTGCATTTTTAGCTTTATGTATTTTGAAGGTCTGACATTTAGTATATAACTGTTTAGGATTTTTCATAGCGTCTTGGTTAGTTGATCCTTTTATCATTATAAACTGACTTTCTTTATCTTTGGTACTATTATTTTCTCCACTTTTCTGATATTAATATAGCCAATCCATCTTTCTTTTGATTAGTGCTATCATAGGATTTTTTTTTTCATTTTTCTACTTTCAAGTAATTTGTGTCATTCTATTCTAAGTGTACTACTTGATGGTGGCATGTAGTTTGGTCTAGCTTTTTATCTAATATAACACTTTATCACTACTAATTGGGGTACTTAGACCATTTACATTTAATATGATTATCGATGTGATTAGGTTTAAATCTACCATCCTGTCGTTTGTTTTTTATATGTCCCATTATTCTTTGTTTCCTTTTTCTTTATTTTTGCCTTCTTTGTGTAAACTGGATATTTTTCCTTTGTTGGATTATTTGATGTTCTTCATTTTGTTATTTTATTGGTTGTATTAAGGTCTGCAGTATACATCCTTAACTGAGCACGGTCTACTTTCAAGTGGTCGTATACCATTTCACTTATAGCATAAGAACCTTATTATAGTATGCTTCCATTTCCCCCTTCTGTCTTGGTGCTGTTGCTGTCATATATCTTACTTATACATATGTTTCAGACTGCAAATACATGATTATTATTTTTCTTTGAAAATGACTAATTTGCTTTTTAAGTGGATTTAAATAATAAGAAGGAAGCTTATATGTTACCACTTCTAGTATTCTATCTTTATTCTTTTGTGTAGATCCCTATTTCCATCTGGCATCATGTTTCTTTTGCCTGAACTACCTACTGTACCATAATTAGCGGTGTGCGTCTGCTTGCAATGAACTGCTTCAGTTTTCAAATGTCTGAAAAAGACATATTTTTGAAAAATATTTTTGCTAGGTTTCCATTTTTCTAGGTTGAAAGTTTTTCTTTTTCTTTTAGTGCTTTGAAGATGTTACTCCACTGACTTCTTGCCTGCATCATTTGTTTTGATAAATCTGTTGTCATTCTTATCATTGTTCTACTAAAGGTAACGTTTTATTTCTGGCTATTTTTAAGATTTTTCTTTTTATCACTGGTTTCAGGCAATTTGATTATGATGTTCCTCGGTGTAGTTTTCTTCATATTCATTGTGCTTGGGTTTTAATGAGCTTCTTGGATCTGTGGCTTGGAGTTTTCATCAAATTGGGGGAATTTTTGGCCATGATTTCTAGAAATACTTTTCCTGTCCCTCCCTCCCTTTTCAGAGACTTCAGTCACACATATATTGGGTCACTTTTGATTTATGTCCTGATTATGCATTGTATTTTCTGCTTCTTTCATGCCTGGTAATATTTTTTTTTATTGAACATCAGACATTGTGAATTTTACCTATTTGGGCAATGGATATTTCTGTATTCTAGAAATTTGTTCTGGGATACAATTAAGTTTCTGGAAATTTGTTCTGGGATACAATTAAGTTTCTAATTACTTCCAGATCTTGCTTTTAATATTTGGTAGGTAGTACTAGAACAGTGCTCAATCTAGGGCCAATTATTTCTAAATACTGAGCAAGACCCTTCTGTGTATTCTGCACAATGGTCCATGAATCTTGAGGTTTTTCAGTTTGCCTGATGAGACCAAGCACTACTTCTGGCCCTTTGTGAGCATCAGACCTTGTTGCTGCTAATTCTATTTGGTACTTTATCTGACTTCAAATAGTTCTCTTATAGGTACATGCTGATCTATACTCAGCCAAATACTTGAATGGGACCCTACACAGGTCTCCTGAGTTCTCTCTCAATGCAACTCTTTCCTCTCTTTTACTTTGTCCTGAAAACTCTTGCTGCCTTTGTCCCCCTGGACTCTCAGGTTTGTCTTCTCAACTCAGAGAGTCTACCAAGCTCTGCACAGGATACCCCTTTCTGTGTTGTGGCCTGGAAACTCTCTGAAATCAATAAGCTGGGACAGTCACAGGGCTTGTGTCCTTTGTTTCCTTCCTCTTAATCCTCACTGTCCTTCACTGCCTAATAATCAGTGTTTTGCCAATTGCTAGTTTATGTGTTTTGTCTATTTTATTGGTTGCTTTAGTCAGGGGGTTAAATATGGCCCCTTACTCTATCTTGGCCAGAAGGCAAAGTCCCATCATTCATCTTAAAAAAGTATTCCAGGAAATACTGCTAGTATAATACCATACTTACGATAATTTCTGTATTGATTTCACATAATACATGCCTACCTATTTATTCACCTCATGTTATATTAAAAGGTGATATGTAATTAGGTACACATGACAGACAGATGATATAGGATGACTCCATAAGGCGGAATGAGACGTAGCTACCACAGACGTATGACCCAGTGTCTCCCTGAAAATTCATCTAGAATTTTACACAAGCTACTAATGAACCATACCTGCTAGAGCCACTCTGGCTTTCATCTGGATTCCCAATGATGACTAGAGTGACATAGCAAGATGAGTATTTTACCATTTGCTAATTGAGTGATTTGTTGTCTCTCATGCAAGTCCCAAAGCAATGTCTGAAGAATAATTTCTTTAAAATAAAATTGCTCTTTAGCTTAGAAGGCTTTGTTAAAAATACCAAGTTACACTAAACTCTTCAAATAGTCCCAATTAAAATGTTATGCAGTATAATAACAATCTAATTTTATCACCATTTGGAATGAGCTAAAATATAACCATCTTTATGTTTGTACATCCTCTATGAATAAATCTTTCAATAGAATCTAATTTGTAACATTTACAATGCTTTATTAAATTACAACACTTTCACTTTCACAGAAAATTTGCAAAGATAGTACAGGGAGTTCCCACATATCCTGCACCAAGTTTCCCATTGTTAATATTTTATATTAGTAGGTACATTTGTTGCAATTAATAAGCCAATATCAATACATTATTATTAGTGAAAATCAATAGTTTATTCAGATTTCCTTAGTTTTAGCCTATGTTCTTTTTCTGTTCCAGGATCCTACCTAAGACCCCCATGACATTTACTCATCATGTATCCTTAGCTCCTCTTGGCTGTGAGAGTTTCCCAGACTTTCCTTGTTCTTGGTAGCTGTGACAGTTCTGAGTACTGGCTAGGTATTTGTGCGATGTCCCTGAATTGGAATTTGACTTTTTAAAAATCATGATTAGACTGGGGTTATGGGTTTTGGGGGAAAATAACATAGAAGTAAAGTGCCATTTTCAGTATATCATATCAAGGGCACATATTATCAGCATGACTTATCACTGTTGATATTGATTTTGATCACCCGGCTGCAGTAGTTCTGTCGGTTGGTTTCTCCACTATAAGCTTATTCTTTTCCCGTTTCCATATTGCACTCTTTTCTGGAATTCTTCAGCATGGGTGATATGTCTTTTCGCTCCCATTTATTTACTTACTCAATCATTTATTTCCGTATAGACTCATGGATATTTATTTTCTATTTTGGGTTATAATCCAATACTACTTTATTTATTGTGTTGCTCAAATTGTTGCAGCTTTGACCACTGGGAGCTCTTTCAGCTCCTGTGACATTTACAATTTTTTCATCTACAATAAAACCTTCAAAACGACTCTTCTACCCAATGACAAAGTTATTCTTTAATATTAAGTTAGGCACTTAGGGAGATACATTACTTTCAGGTAATGCATTAAATGATATTCTGATTGTCTGAAAGAATTCATCTGATGGGAAGTAAGTTAAAGACTAAGGAGAAAAGTGTTCCTTATGTAGTAAATATTTTAAGTAACTAATGAAATAGAAAGCAAATGGAAAAAATCCAAACCTTTTAAAGCAAATCTATAAATGGCTTCACATGCTTTGGCTAAAATTTCTTCTTCTGGAGAATTAAGCATTAACACCACGGTTGCTGCTTTTTTGCTTTCAATTGTTAATGGATCAAACTGAAATGCAGAGAGAAAAATAGCAGGTTCACATTTGAGTTTTAAAAAGCACATAAAAAATGAATGGTGTCTTGAGATTTAAAAAGAACACAATCTTACAAAAAGGATGTGGTTGCTGCCCAGTAAGTGCATTGTAAAGTTTTTATTTAAAAACCATTACTGATACAGAGACAGCTCTCAACATTGGCGGCTTTGGAATTCCTGAGGTGTGGCGGAAAGAACAAAGTGTTTTTGGAATCTGGCAGATTTAGTCTCTACATTTAGCCATATGGAATCAAGCAAGTTACTTAAGCTGCTAGGGTTTCAGTTTCTTTTTCTGTGTAATGGGTATAATAATACATTTCTCAAAGGATTAAGGAGAGAATTAGAGATCATCTATGTAAAGCACTTAGCATATTGTCTGGCACATAATAGATGCTCATTAAATAACGTATATTAGTATAATTCTTAGTCAAAACACAAGAATCCTTGCTTACCTCTATTTATTAGATGCCCTGATAGTCTCAATAACCAGTACCTACTTTTGGATCACTATACTCTTTCTGGGAAAGCAAAAGTTCATGTATGAAACAACTAAAAAGCAATATAAAACAGCATATAACAAAATGTACAATTGGATAAAATTTGGAACAGGGAAATGGTAATATGGTATAAAGAAAAAGTATAGGACTATTAAGACACGTGTCCTGCTATGAGTTTTTCTGAATTTATGTGTAGCTGAAATGAACTCATGACCCCTATGGATTTTTCTTTGGTTCTGGAGAAAATAAATTATTACACTATTTTTCTTCCATTTCCAGAGACTGGTAGAGGAGGGAATTCTGCTTATGTTAAAGAAAAAATGAATTTCAAAGGTTTAACTGATTCTCTTTGTTGGCTCTTCCTAAATGGACATATTGTTGTGTTTTGAGATGTAACAAAAAATGATGTTCAATTCTAGGCAGAGGGTGGAGAGGTAGATTACTCTAAATAAGGAAACATAATTGTGTGAGGTTAGCAGAGTCTAGAAGACAGAGAAGACAGTGAGCAATGACCTGAAGGACATGACGAGGATAAAAATTCCCCTTGTAGGGGAAATGAATGTTGGATTTTAGGACAGCATAATCTAACATCCAAATTAAAGCTGTTGTTTGTGTATGTCTAACTCTATACTAGAAGCTGTAGAAGTTTTTTTTTGTTTGTTTGTTTTTTTTTTTAAAGTGATGTTGTTTGTTCTCAAGCCTCTTAGACTCTTTTTGGAGAGATAAATCTTCTGTAAATGTTGCCATATGCTCCAGGCTTGTGACACTTGTGGGTTTCTAGTGACATGACCGTAAGAAAAAAATGACTTCTAGCAGAGCCCAGAACAATGTCTAGGACACTGGCTACAACACTGGTCAGGAGAACACGAGGACCTGGAAATCCACAAAAATTTTAAGGGAGCACTTCTGAAAGTATATGGGGATTGAAGCTTGAGAACCATTTTATTTAGGTATTAAAGGATAGTCTCAGAATGCCAGAAGATTTAGGGTCATCTGGGTTGCAAATGTGGCTTACTGATCACCTCTTTTTTAATCTGAAAAATTAGGGAGTTGGATTATATCTCTTAGATCTCTTCCACATATAAAATTCTAGAATTCTATGAAGTACAAAAAAATATGGCAGAGATAAGATGATGAAGAAGGAGAAATTAATTTGAACTGGGTTAAATGGAGAACGGACCATGGAGGTGGTAAAATTTCAGATATGATTTGAAGAATGGATAAAATAGAGCAGGTTGAGAAGAGGAAGAAGGATATTTAAATGGGGAAAACAACACTAGGAAAGTTTAAAATAGGAATGAATGCTGTATCTATGATAATAAAATAGGAGTTTGACTACATAGAACATATATTACAGGAAGCAGAAATAGTATTGAATAATAAGAAAAGATGAGGCCTCAGCAAATGACCTAGACCCTCCCTTCACCCCACTCTTTATTGAGGATAATCAACTAAGTTCAGGGGGAGAAGAATTGTGACTCTAGAAATTTATATCTGGCTAAGTGATCATTCATATGTGAAAAAGACACATTCAGGCATTCACAGACTCAACGAGTATATCAATTATATACTCAAACAAATTACTTGGCAAATACTCCAACCAAAATGGGGCGGACAAAATATAAAAACAATAGCGGTGGATTGATACAGTAAGATATATAGTTAAACTGAATAATAATGATGTTGTGATTCATAATGCATTTCTTAAGAAAGGATTCCTGAAGTATTGATGACATATTATAAGAATAAAAGCTGGAGTTTAGATTTTTTTTTTTTTCCAACTAAGCTCAGGTAAAGGAAATTTTTGGTAAAGAGAACAAGATTGTTGCCTGATTATTACTTATTTTTCACATTAATAGAAAAACACAGGTTCAAACATGTGTATTTAATAGGCTACAGGTAAGTAGTAGAAGTTCCAAATAACCAAAAAAGAAAGGTAAACAAAAAGGAATGCTGCTCAATTCAGGAAAAAGAAAGAAAATAAAAACAAACAAACACATAAAACCAAAACAAAACAAAAATACTTGAAAACATAGCAAAGAAAAACCAAAAGCTTAAAATGATAAGAATAAAATCAAATTATCAATGATCAAAATAAACAAACATCAGTAAGGTAAGTAAACTTCATTACATATGATTGTCAGATTGAATTAAAAAGCAAAATCTACTCTTTTTTTTGTATATTAATAGATATTTCTTCCATTTGATCACCCAGAATATGAATCCAGACCTCTCTGACCAAGATATAGAACGTTTTTTTCACCCCTGATTATTTCCTCACACTCCTTCCAGAAAAACCCTCTCAGAAAGATAACCATTACTCTGACTTTTAAAAGCATCACTTAGCTTTTCCTGCTCTTGAACTTCAAATAAATGGAACCATACAACATACATTCTTTCATATCCACCTTCTTTACTGCAGCACAATGTCTTTGAGATTCATTCACATTTTTATGTTACTAAACCATGCTTTTTATGGTTATGTAGTATTCCATTGTATGGATATAAGATCGGACAATTAATCGGGAACACATCTTAGAAAAAGTGCTACATACCTCATTGCTGAATATCACTACGGTCACCTTCGAAGTACTCCCCTTGGGAAGATATGTACCAACACCAGTGCCTAGTCCACTCTTCAAAGCAATTTTGGAACTCTTTTTCTGGAATGGCCATCAGAGCTGTCGTCGTATTATCTTTGATGTCCTGAATGTTACCAAATATCTTCCTTTCAATATTTCCTTTATCTTCGGGTAAAGAAAGAAGTCATTGGGGGCCAGATCAGGTGAGTAGGGAGGGTGTTCCAATACAGTTATTTGTTTACTGGCTAAAACTACTTCACAGACAGTGCTGTGTGAGCTGGTGCATTGTCGTGATGCAGGAGCCATGAATTGTTCGTGAAAAGTTCAGGTGGTCTAACTTTTTCACGCAGCCTTTTCAGCACTTCCAAGTAGTAAACTTGGTTAACTGTTTGTCCAGTTGGTACAAATTTATAATGAATAATCCCGCTGATATTAAAAAAAAGGTTAGCAACATTGTTGCAACCAATTCACAAACTTAATTGTCACACCTCATATACTATTTTGGGTTTTCTTTCAGTTTGAGGCTATCATGAATAAAGTTGCAATGATATTCTTGTTAATGTCTTTTTTGTGGATGTATGCCTTCATTTCTCTTGGGGTGGAATTGATGAGTCTTAGGGTAGACATATACAGAGGGTACCAAAAAGATGCATACACATTTTAAGAAATGAAAACTATTAAAATTGTAATACTCAATATATACTGATAATAAAAGATGAATATAAGTCACGTTTGACTTCTGCAATTACAAGAGGTGCTCAGAATGGTTAACATCAGTGTCCAGACACTTCTGATTATGGCGAACTACTGCTTGAGCAACGTTGACCAAAGTGTTCACTTTGGTCAAAAGTGTATACATTTTTTTGGCACCCCCGGTATGTTGAACATTTTTCTGAAGTTGTTTTACCAGTTTACATTCCCACCAACTATGAGTAAGAGTTCCAGTTGCTCTGCATCCTCACCAACACTTGTTATTATCAGTCTTTTAAATTTGCCTTTCCACAGGCAAATTAAATTTTATATTTTTAAATCCATCTGCTTTTTTTTATAGTTATTATAGTGGGATAAATGCCCTACTGCTACCTACTATTACAGTAATGTTCTCATTACTCTCTTTTTGTTTTTTTAAGAAAGCTGGCTGACACTTATTGCTTTGGGGGTGGTGCTCTGGGGCTCTTGGTGGGGCCGACTGCTTCCTCTTCAGCCTGACCGGCTTCTGGCAGCGCAGGATGGCACTGGCTCTGCGGATGGCAGTCATGAGCAGGTCCAGGTAGTACTTGTTCTTGCGGATCATTTTCAGGGTGCTGTGGATGGTGGCCCTGGTGTTCTTGTTGATGGCGGCCTGCATGTAGGAGGTGGCCGGCTTTCGCTGTCTGGATCTCCACTTCATGACAACCACCATGCCTTTGCCATGGGCCGCTGGCTCCCTGCCCACCATCCTGCGGCGAGTCAGCCCATTGTAGCGGAAGGAGTTACAGACGTTCAGTTTATTGGGTTGGGTGCTGTATGTCTGCTGTGCCTTTTGATCAGGAAGCTGGAGTAGTTGTGTAGGACCATCCGTTGCCGATGTGCGGACATGGAGACACCTTCTCTTGCTTAGGCGGCGGCCAGAGACAGAGCTCTCATTACTTTTTAAAGTTCTCTTCTGTTCCTTCTACAAATCTGAGTCAATAGCATCCATCTGTCACTCAGCTTTGTCTTCTGCTATTATGCTTGATATCCCACCGATTTTTCTTTGCCTACTCACTTTGCTTCTTGAACATCCACAATGCTCAGACATTAAGGGTTTCTTGGTAGCCAACCAGCTAGTGGTGAAAGATACAGCTTCATTATTCAGCTACTCCCACTACACCTGTTCTTCAATTTCCTGGGGATGCCCAGTCTATTTATTCCCTCTACTTTCACTTCATCAGCTCTTTCATTTCTTCACTTGTCGTCCTGCTTAGGTTTTATAAGCTGTTATTTTAATAACACTCCTGCCAAACCCTAAACCTCCTTGTCCCTCTGTCTTTTCATCAAATCAATTTTAGAAAACCCAGATCACGAATGGACATTAGCATTTGCTTTCTTTGCATTTGCACCCAAGCATGCAAAACATTCTTAGAGAGTATTAAATGACAGGGAAAATTAGCATAACTGTAAATTCATGATCAACAATTTCAGAAGGGCCTCACTGCCTGTCAAACCTACTACATTTCTCTTGTAAATTTGATTTCCCTCTCTCCTGAAAAAGTATTTCAAACCTTTCTACTGTTCCTGAACTTTCAACACCTCTCCCTTTCACTTTTCTCTTCCTCACCCCAGCAAAATTCTCCAAGAAAATAGTTATCAGATGGAAACTCCATCAACTTCAACTTCCAGGTTCAAATCTACCTATATCTGCATATTTTCTTCTATTACATTAGAGAAAATATTTTTCCTACTATCTAAGCCCAGTATCTAATATGTGCGTTGGATTTTCAACCCATTCACCTTAATCCACTCATTCATTCAATAAACATTTATTCAACCCCTAATGAGTGCCAGACCCTCAGAGCACGCTAAACAAGTTAATCAGACCCCTGTTCTCCTAGAACTTACACATTCTCCATTACCTGATACAATTCATCATCCCTTCCCTCTCACGATTGATCAACTCCGTCCTATCAATTGAATTGTTCCCATTACTACTTTTAAATCCACTTTACAGGGGGCCAATTTAGATTCAATACAATGTACTAAGGTTGATGAGTTTTGAGAAATGTATACATCCGTATAATCAACTACTCTAAACAATGTGTGTAACTTTGTATTGTCCCAAAACATTCTCTCCTGCCTCTTTGCAGGTGATTCTTCTTCCCATGTCCAGTCCCAGGCAACCACTGGTCTGCTTTTTTTTTCACTATAGATGGGTTCAATTGTTTAAGAGTTTCATATTAATCAAATTATTACATAAGTACCCTTTATGTATGGTTTCTTTCATTTGGTAGAAAGTTTAAGAGATTCATCCATATTGTTCGATGTACCAGTAGTTCATTCCTCTTCACTGCTGAGTCGTATCTCATTGTATGAATATATCACAATTTGTTCGAATTATGATGCATTGTATGAATCTGTACAATCAATTATTGTGGACCTTTAATTTTTTTCAGTTTGTGATCATTATGAATAAACCTACAATTAACATTTTTATATAAGTCTTCATGTAGACATATGTTTACATTTCTCTTGAGTAAATACCTGGGAGTAGAATTTTTGGCTTGTCTGGCAAGTGTATGTTTAGCTTTACAAGGAAATACAATTTTTTCCCCCTTGTTATCTCCATTTTTATTTCATTCTCATTTACAAGGTTTCCAGCACTAATACCTCACTCTCTTTTTAAAATTAGTTTCAGGTGTACAAAAACAATATAGTGATTAGACCTTTATATACTTCACACAGTGATAACCCCAATAAGTCTAGTACCCATCTGACACTATACATAGTTTTTGCAGTATTATTGACTATATTCCCCATACTGTACTTTACATCCCTGTGACTATTTTGTAACTACCAATTTGTACTTTTCAATCCTTTCATCTTTCTCACCCAGCCCCCAAGCCTCTTCCCATCTAGTAAGCACCAGTTTGTTCTCTGTATCTATGAGTCTGTTTCTGTTTTGTTTGTTTATTTTATTCTTTAGATTCCACATATAAATGAGATTGTCTTTCTCAATCTAACTTATTTCATTTAGCGTAATACCCTCTAGGTCCATTCATGTTATTGCAAATAGTAATATTTCAATGGAATATTACTGGAATATTTCAATGGAATATGGCAGAGTAATACTTGATTGTCATCCAGGGTCTCTAGTCCCGCTCCCTGCACAAGAACGCAGGATATGGTGAGGCCAAAAAGAAACACCCACGGAGCCATGGATAGGGGAGTTATACCACTGTAGTCTCGCTGACGGCTGGGTTGGAGACACAGGAAGCAGGAGCCACACGATCCGCAATCCTCCATCCGCTTCTGTGACTGCCAACCAACCAACCTTGCTAGCTGCAATCCGCTGTCCACTTCTCTGCCAACCAACCCACCAAAACCCAACCCCCTAGCTTAGCCACAGCAGTTATATTAGTGGCTAATGGCTAACCGGTAACAGCTATGGCCATCTAATAACTAAGCCAGTACCTTTCCTCGTGAGGCCGAGAGCCTGGAAAGTGCTCTGTGGGACTCTGTCCCCACATCATTGTATATAGGTATCACAATTTCTTTATGCAATCATCTACTGATGGGCAGGAAATACAATTTTTTTTCCAAAGTAGTTTTACCATTTTTACAGTTCCACTAACAAGTTACCTGTATCCAACATACATATCTCATTACTTATTTAGATCTTCTCTACTTGTTTCAGCAATGTTTTATAGTTTTTAGCAGACATTTATTTGTTAAACTTAAATATGAATTTTTCCTTGGTTTTGATGCAATGGCAAATGATATCTTGTTTTTTCTTAATGTATTTTAAACCCATTTAGAACCATTTTTTCCTCTTAAAAATAAACTTTTTTCTTATGATGATACATACATATTTTTCTCCGATAACATTCTTTGTCCTGTAAGATATTTTGTCTAGTATTAATAGGCAGTCCAACTTTCTTATGATTAGTGTTTGCATGGTCTATCTTCCATATTTTTACTTTTAACCTATCTGTAACTTTATATTTAAAGGAGATTTGTTGTAGACAGCTTATAGTTGGGTCTTGCTTTTTTAATTCAATTTGACACTAAATCAGAATATTAGATAATTTACAGGTAATGTAGTTATTGATATGGTTGGATTTTAATTGACCATCTTGTGATTTGTTTTCACATTGCCCCATTTGTTACCTGTTTCCTTTTTCCTGTCTCATTTTGGATAATTGAATTGTTTTTTAAGTGTGTTTTTTCAGAACCCATCAGATCCAAGTCAAGTAGTTGTTTCAATCTGGTTGTGGAGGCCACAGCTCACAGTGGCCCATGTGGGGATTGAAACTACAACCTTGATATTAAGAGCAGCGAGCTCTAACCAACTGAGCTAACCAACTGCCCCTGAATTTTTTTTTTTTAGTATCTAATTTTATCTATTCCATTGGCTTATCAACTGATGTTTCTCCTAGTTATAGGTCACATTTTCCTTTTCATATATAATAATTTTGATTGGATACTGGAAACTGAAAATTATGTTGTTGAGTGTCTGAATTCTTGTGGGGGAGGGGTCTTCTCTTAAAGCATGTTGAATTTTGTTCTGCTAGGCAGTTGCCTTACTTATGGATCAGCTTGATTTATTTAAGGCCAGTTTTAAAGCTTTATTAGGGCAGGTTTAAGAAAGCCTTTCCTCTAGGACTAGGTTAGCCATCCTGCTACCAAGGCATGACTCTTCTGGAGACTCTACTTAATGTCTGAGGTATTCAATATGGTCTCTACTCTTCTGATCAAAATTACACTGTCTCCCAGACCTCTGCGAGCTCAAAAATCATTCAGTTGACAGCTCCCTGATAGTATTCATGTTTCTTCTTTTTCATGTGGAGTTTTACCCTTTGGAGCTTAAATTCAAAGAATCAAGGGGACCATTAACCAGATTTCTGGAACTATTTCTCTGTGTAGTTCCCTCATCTTTGACACTCTGCCCTTCAAATTCCAGCCATCTTAGCCAACATGAACTCTGATTTCTCAAAACTCTCTTATTTTAAAACAAAAACAAAGTTTCCCTAGATATTAATCATCTTCCAGGTGCCACACTCTCTCTCCTTCCCATTCACAGTCAAAATTTTTATGGATTACTTACTTTTCTTGATTTTCTCACTCTTACCCCCTGTTCTCCATCTCCAATCTGACTTTCACCCTATCAACTCGCCAAAATAATTCTCACTATGGCCATCATCGGTGATCACCATGTTGCCTACCACCTCTTGATAGTTTTATTTCTAGAGAATTGAAATAATAATACTTGAAACTATAGAAGCTTATGTCTTATTTAATAGTCAGGTCTTCATCTTTCTGGATAAATTTTTCTGTTGTTTTTTGTTCATGGGAGTTTGGGTGTGAAATATCCTTGGGCTTTCTTTTCTTTCCCACAACTATATTCCTCTGAACTGCTCTATAATATCACTTCACACATCGCACTGTTTCTTCATTTCACGTGTCTACTGCAGCATGTTATACCATCCTTTACTCAGTTGATCAGGCCAAAAGCCTTGAAACATCTCAACTCCTCTCCTTCTCACCCCCTACATACAATCCATTAGCAAGTCCTGTCAACTCTCCCTTCCACATGTGTCCTCACTCTGCCCACTTCTCACCTTCTCTATAGTTACCACCTGCTCCTAGCCTTCAAATTCGTCTTCCAGTTTTCACTCTTCTTTCACATCATAGCTAAATGATCTCATTTTTTCTTTGCTTGTTTTAAATATAAATCACATGTCGCTATTCCTCTGCTTTTAACCTTCTCATGGGTTCGCCTTTCTGAACATTAGAAAAACAATCTACCCTCCTTAACGTCGCCCACATCCCACCACCTTCGTGACCCACCTCCTGTTCCTTGATGACTAATCTTGTCAGACCAACCTTGGCATTCCTCAAACATACTAGATAAGGCCTTAGTTATTTTCCCTGGCTGGGGTGCTTTCACCCAGATATTTACATGGCATACTTCTTCATTCCATTTAAGCCTTTCTTAAGTGTGACCCCACTGGGATGGGTTGCCCTGATTTAGATCCTATTTAAAGCACCCCGTCGCTCTCTATCCTCGTATCCTACTTTGTTTTTTTCTTTATTGATCTTATCATTACCTGAATTACATTATTATTTTTAATTGACTGTTTCTCCCACTAGAAATGGAAGCTGCCTTGAGGCCTGGACTTTGTTTTATTCTCATGTATATACCCAGGATGTAGAAGAATACTTGCATATGGTCTGCACTCAATATTTGTCCAATAAATGAATAAATTTGTTCGGACAAAGGACTATGTTATTTCTCTAGCTCCATTACCTAGAAGAAACCTGGGGTAAGGCAACTCAATAAATGTCTATAAAGGAATGTACTAAAGTGCCTCTGGAAACTTTTTTATGCTTGTGGCTTAAAGTGCCTTAACTATATACTGTCTGTTGATATCAGGAGAGAAGATTCTAAATCAGAGGTTCATGGAGCCATCGGTGGGCTCCAGAGACATGTCCTCCCACTGATCTTGTGTGCAGAACTTTTGGTGTGCATTTTTGCGGGGGAGAATCCACAGCTACCACCCTACCCTCATAAGGCCCCTGACCCCCCACACCGAACCCTTGAGAATCACAGCCTTGGATCATCTTAAGCACTTAAGACATTTCCTCCAGCATTCTGGCTGGTTGCCTTCTCCACCAACCCCCACTCAGAATAGATTTCCCTTCCATTTTAGAACTTTCACTTCAGAGCCCTCTGCTGTTTCAATATTTCTAGAGCTGATTTTGTAAGCATATGGATGAATATACTATGTTGAAACATGGATATGTCATGATCTTCACAGAATGGCTATAATTCTCAAAGCAGGAGAGTACATGAAAATACATTTAAACAAAGACTATAGTATGTATCTTTTAATCCTTCTTCAATGGTTTAGAAAACACTTCAGTATTTTGCCATATCTTCCGGTCATCATAAAGAAAAAGGTAATGTGGAATCTAAGAAGCTTAAAGGGAAGATTGAGACTGTGAGAGTTACAATAAAGAGCTATTGAAGGAGGAGAAATACCAATATTTGGCAGAGAGTTGGGAGACTTGGCATGACATTTGTTTCTCCTACAGAGCCTACAGTATTATGGTAGTTCTTTATTTAAAAAGGTGCTGAGAATAAAATGATAGCTATAACAGAATGCCATACAACTAAATAAATAATATTGTGCTGTAATTACATATCCTGTCTGCTTTTCCGTGAGGAACTCACAGTTATTCACCAACAAGCTGGTTGTGAAATTATAATTTCATGCTCTGCACAAAATAAATGATGAACCAAAGTTATTTACAAAAAGAATGAAAAAAAGGGGAAGCATTTTGGCTAAGCTTTGAATTTTAAGTTCAGTCAATTAGAGAAGCCATCTATTTATAGATATACTTTTATATCTCTGTGAGAGAAATTAGACTGTCTAGGATAACGCTGTCGAATAGAACTTCAATGCTGGAAATGCTATTCTGCATTCTCTAAGATGGCAGTCACAGGCACATGTGACGCTTGAGTACTTGAAGTGTAACTAATGAAAGCGAGGAATTGAATTTTTAATTTTTTATTGTTAATTTTAATTAGTATGATAAATTTAAGTTTAAATCACCACATGTGGCTAGTGGCTACTGGATTAGCATAAGCCCAAAAGAACACAAAATTACAAAGCTGAACTCAGTGAAAACAGATAAATCAGGACAGGTAAGTGATTTTTTATGGTGCCGGTAAGTGCAACTAAAAGGCTTTTTGGTATCTATTGGAAGGTGTTGACTACATCACTGGTCTCAGATTACATAGGAAAAGGAAGACAGATAAACGGAAGGAAGTAGACTGCACCACTCTAATATGAACTTTTAGTAGAGAATATGTAGATATCAGTTAAAATCTGCTAAAATTTGTAAAGGTTAAAATGAAAACAGCTGGTTTGTTTGGCCTCCAGTCGGCTTTATAATTTGAGATAAGGTAACAAACACAACAAGGTGAGCAAGCTGAAAATTATTTATACAGTTTTTTGTGTGTGTATTATTTACTGATTTATGCTATATTGTTTTATTAATTCATGGTGATTTATCTGTGATGAATGAGAAAAAGGGGACAATAAATCCCTATGGTGCTTTATTTCTAGAAGGAAGTCTATGGCAGTTTTGGCGTTCTCTAACAAAGAGTTAAAGATTGAGTTCTGAGGTTGACCTAGAGGGATCAGGAAAAACAAAGCCAGGAGGTATCCCTGTCTCCCAAAGAACTGGGTTTGGTTGCCCAGGTGAGGGAGCAGGTTCTACTATTGTCCGCTGCTCTAACTCAATACTCACCAAGCTTAGCTCCCCAGATGCACTTAACTAGGGAGAGAAGGTGCTGACACATTAACAAATATGTTCAGTTAACTTGATGCTTAATCGTTGAGATTCTGGAGCCAGGTCATAGTTTGTTGTGAGCTTAGATACCATGGATTTATCCACTGAAGCTCACTTGCCTCTGAAATATTAAGAAAAACAAATTGCCATGCTCATAAACTCAAAAATCTAACCATGAATCATGGCGGTCACATGCCAGGCCTCCAGCAAATTTAGGGGCCGGTTGGTCCTCCACAGCTGGTCACCTGCCTCCTGTGACGTTCGTATTAACTTCTACAGTTTTGCAGAATGCTGAACAGCATCTTCAATTACGTCGTTAACAATGACAACTTTTACTAAGTTCTTAGGTTGTTTTAAGACTCTTGTATTTATCTAACCTTTCCTCATGTCTATGAGTGGATATAAAGTGGACATCCTGTGAAGGGGGTATCATCATTACAGCCTCATTGGGTTGTACAGAGGTGAGGAAATTTGCCCCAGATCGTGGGTGGTGGCTGATGGAGTGAGGACTCGGGCAGTATTACTCCAGATCTTTAGTTGAATATCTTGCCTTATCCTAAATATTGCCTACAAAGATAATTTCTGTTAGTAATTCTTTTATGTAATCATTCCACAGGAAGTTTGCCTTTTATTAAAGCATCACAAACAACCTTTCAGCAGACATGGAAATAATTTGGGAAGGCAGAAAGTAGTTGTATTGGTTATTCAAGCCGTATCTTCAGACATCTAGGTATCTTCTTAGCTAGTGTTCCCTTTTATGTGAAGGAATTGAGATTGGTAATCCATACACGCACATATACTAATGTATGTTTTGAAAAGAAGAATATTAAGAAAAGCAAAGGGAGCTTTTTGTTTTAACCATATCACCAAACACTCTTCTCTCTGTCCTTATTACCCATGGAAACCACTAGATGAAAGATTAATGAAAATAGAAATCTTTGGAAATGATGCTTTTTAGGAAACATATAAGAAGCAAGTTGACATTAGTTGACACAGAAAAGTTTATTTTCTCAAGCAGTTATGCTTCCTCTTTTAAGTCTGGTTTTCATTTATAATTTGTACATCAAAACTTTCATAGACTCTGAAGAAGTATACATTAGAACAAATTCCAAGTTCAGATACTTTAAATCACAGTGTACTGTTTTGAAGTATTAGAATTTACAAGACAGAAAAAAGGTTAGATATTTTAATACTACTCTATCAGTTTTTGAAACATAAAGTCAAAGTAGGAGAAACATGGACTGGCAGGGACCATTGGTAATTGTTACACACGCCTTTGGCTGCCTCCAAGATTGTTGTTGAACCGAGGAAGCAAGAGCTCGATTTTTGTTAAAGCTAGGCTTGGAATTGTTTCTCAAGTCTTGATTATTCCACCGAGGATTAGGGTATAGAGGATAATACCAACAAGACATTATAAAATTACAGGAAGTGTATTAGACAAGTATATCTATTGTTTAATAGTCCCTTAATTCTAATTTTAATCAGAAAATGTTTGTCATCGAGTACTATGTTCATGAATCCACTTTCTAGTAATAAGATGTCAATAATGCTCTTTTGCAGCAAAACCAAGGGTAATGAAAACCTAGAATGCAATGGAAAAATAAGAGAATTTAGGATGTTTTAAGAATATGCCCAAAGGAGAGAAGCCAGACAGATAAAAATACGTCAGGAGACCACAATGACCAGCTCTGGAAAGCTTTCCTAGACCTGGGCAGTTATGTGCTTCCATAGCCTTTGTTCTCCCTGTATTGAAGGATCATACATAAGTAGTTACATAGTGGTGTGTGTGTGTGTGTGTGTGTAACAGAGTCTAAAGGGTTCCCACAATTTAAATCTTTTTTACTGAGTGTTAACTGTGTCAGGCACTGAGAACTTTATATGTTTTATTTCACTTTAATTCATACAATAACCAAAATGAGTTACACATTACAATTCCCATTGAAAAAATAAAGAGAAACTGAAATAATTTGGCCAAATTGGTCAACTTGGTAAAAAAAAAAAAACACAGTTCATGACAGGCAGAGCTGGGAGGAAGCTCACATTTGTAACCACAGTGCTCCGGTGCTGGCGGGGAGATTCTGCACGAAGCTCAGTTTCCTCCAAACTATAAAATCCTGTGAGTCGACTATACTCATTTTTTTCCATTCATATTTTATTAGAAGAAAATCACACCCAGTGTCTTTCAAAATAAGTCTCTAAACTAAATATTGTCCAAGGTCATTTTCTATTTTAAATACAATCTTTCAGTAATTCAAAAATTTTAAAGAGAAAACGAAAAGAGAGAGAGAGACAGGACTTTGTGTTCTAAGGAATGCATTACTTACTTAATACTTAAGCTTTTGGAAAAGAAAATGATGATGAACCCAGACTTTTTTCTCCACAGCACTGGAAAATACAGGATTTCTGTCCCAAGGGTCATCTTCAGACAATCTTATATACATCTCTAGTAGCTATAGCATAAGTTCCAGTTAATGTTGAAAATTCACTTGGTAGTTAACATTAATGAGAGACTGGCAAATGTAAAGTATTTAAAAGAACAAACCAAAACTATTCATTAACTAGACTTATAAACATGCCATTCACATACTGGAAAAGCTAATAATGACTCTCTAATTGTGCTAATTATGTAATGAGAATGTTGTGAATGTTTGTTTATACAATATTAGATTTCTCTGACTAATCTTATCATTAGTTAGACTTTGGACTTCTGCCACCATGTACTCATGTATATACTGGTACATGCCAAATTGTTTCAACAATTGATTTTTAAAACTGGTTGTTAACGTGCTGCTAATTTTTCAAATCAGAAACTTACCACATCCTTAGGAGGAGGTTCTGTTTCCTTCTTTATCTTTTTACCCATTCTGGAAAAAAGGTGTAATAAATGATTAAAGTGTTTTATACATTATGTATGTACAAATTTCTCCGTTACTTATGTCCGTACGAGGTTTATTTCCTCTTTAAATTTTGCCTAAAAAGAGACATGTAGAAATTATTGCACATGTACAAATATGTTGCCTACATGTCTATTTCAAACTCCATAATTTTCAAGGAACTTATGGATAAGATTGTTTGGCATAGTCCTGGCTTCCAGCTTGGAAAAGAGGATGACCTAACTTTTACTTACATAACAGGAAATAGTTTACCATTTTGATAGCTCACTTATGTAGGGCTTGGGAGACTCAGTCCAAATTAACTTTAAGATCTGCAAGAATGTTTTGCCACAAAGAGAGGGATTTTTGTCTGCTTTCTTGCATTGAAGAGTGTCTGGTACATAGTAGGCTTTCAATATTTATAAAAATAATTAACTCTGTTTCTCCTGGGACTAATGATTTTGTGAAATGTATCCAAGATCTACCAATCCCAAATGAACATTTATGTCATTTTTCCCAGATAACAAAGTTTTCTCTAATATAATCCATAGTTCAATAAAAAGTAATTGGCAATCTGAAGAAATGCATTCTGGGGGAAAATGCATTCTGACAATCTGAAGAAATGCATCCTTGCAAGATCCTTTTCTACCTGCCCTCATAATTGTTAATGGGGGAGAAAGTATACAGCTGACATAAACCAGGAACAATGAGCCTCAGAGATGATCCTAAAGGTTTTTTTTGTTTGTTTTTTTAAAAAAAACCCTGTAAATTCAACATTTCACTTAAAATCAACACGATACAATTAAGTTACCTTACATTATTTTATTCTTTAAAGATTTGTTTTCCTTTAAAGCTACAGAGATGTTGAATTAAAGAAATAAATCTCTTCGACTTTTTGAAGCAAACGAAACCTGTTCTCCTTGACTATTTTACCTGTCCATTGATTTCTTTTATTGTGCTAACATATACATAAAATTTACCATTTTAACCATTTTGAAGTATACAGTTCTGTGTCCACTGTCCACTGATAAAGGTAATACATTTCATTATAGAGAATTTGTAAAACCAAGAGGGCATATGTAATAAAATAAAAATCACTCAGAAATAAACTCCGGGAGATAACACTATTTGATATAGTTCCTTTTTATGTGCTTCTATAGTGATTTTATCATCCTACCTGGATTTCTATCCCTCATTCTCAACTTCCTTCCTGGGACCATTTTCTTACTAAATTCTTAAATGAATAAACAAGTTTTGAAATCTCAGTCTCCTTTTACTGCTCCAATCATCTCCAATGGATCAGCATATCTTGTCATTTAAATAATATTTTTAAATCCACTATGTATCTAGCCAGTCTCCTATTGTTGAGCCCTTGTTTCCAATTTTCTGTGGCAGAAAATGGAGAAGGTAGCAATGAGTTCTAGACATAAGTGACTGAATCCTTAGGCATGAGATTTTCATCCACACTCTCAACTGTTTTTTTAGGATAAATCCCTAGCAGCAAACAACTGGGTGAAAGGTATGAACCTCACCGCATTGGGTATGAAAACAAGTCAGCTTTATAGTTGCATCTTCTTGATTGTTGAAGAGGAGCCACATTTTTCTTTCACGGATTTATTGATCATTTATATTTCTCCTTTGTGAACTTACAGCCTAGGCGATCTTAAATATTTTCTAATGGGGACATTTATTTTGAGAAGACTAAAGGGGAGGAGAAAGGTTAGAGCAAGTCGGGACTCACTTCTTCAGTCAAGTAACGGAATCTGAATCCCTCAAATCCCTTCTTGGGGCCTCACCTGTTAAACGGGAGGTGGCGGGGATGCTCATGAAACCCGCGCCGACCCTGGTCTAACACTGCGGCTGTAGGACAGGGACCGACAACCCCTCACAAAGTGTTCCCTCGTTTGCCCCAGGTGTTCCCACCCACGCGACACTTTCTTCGTCCCCAACTTTTGCTGGGATCTCTGCCCTGGGCCTGTCCAAACCGCGGGGGTAGCCGTGCAGCAGCCCACCTGCCTTTACCTGTCAGGAGACTCCCGCGGAGCAGAGGCACCTCAGACCTAGCGAACTTCGCTCGCCGCTGCCTAAGTGAGACTAGTCCTCTGTTGATCTGGTTGCTAGGCGACGCCAGGCCGCGCCTGCGCGCGCCGCGGGAACGCGCGCCTCAGCCGGGGAAGCTCGCGCTCGGCTGTCCCAGACCCACCTTGTCTCCCCTGCATCGTGGTCAGTACCTGAAGAACCACGTGAGTCCTCAGTTCCCTGAGTCCGGTGCTGTGAGACAGGACAGACACTGGATGCCTCCTCTTCCTAGTTGTTGAGGTCCAGTCCTGGTGAAAACAGGAAATTTGGAGGCAGTGCCGCCTCAGATTCTGGCCAGAGGACTAGCGATGGATTTACATGCACTGAGATGCTACTGTATCCTCTCAGCAACAGGCCTCAGTCAGAATCGCTGTGCAGGTGACTATCACATCGCCACTTCCTGCCGGGACTCCCCTAATCTGCAGGCCTGCATTGCCAACTTTCCACCACTACCGAGTCCAGTCTTTCCCCACAGAACTTATACCTTCGAAACCTCCATTCCTCTTTCTGCCGTTCCTCACAATGATCTAGAACCTGTTTCCCTTTTTTCTCTTCCACCCCATCCCCCATAAACACACAACTCCAATCAGCAATTAGCCCTCTACATTCCCGCCCCGCCTCCCTCCATCCTCTCTCTTACATCCTTACTGTCACCCCAATCCAGGGCATCATTTTTGGCCTTCTAACTGACGACTTTGGTTTCTCCCTCCTCCCAGTTCTTTCTACATACCACTGACAGATTAACCTTCCAGAAATTATGGCTCTGCTCAAACTTCACTGGCTTCCTAAGTAAAATCTAAATTCACTGCCTGATATTCAGAGCTGTCTGCTCGTCCCTGTTCTACCTGTGCAGACTATTTTCCACCACTCTCCACCATGCAAGCCCCAGCCAAACTTCCTGTTGCCCCCAATTTTTCCATACTTTTCTCCTCTAGATTTTTGCTCACTCTGTTCCTTCATCATCTATTCAATAAATATTTATTAAGCGATTATATTTGCCAGGTCATGTGCAACTCTTGGAATATCCTTTTATTATTTCTACTTAATTAAGCCCAGCTCAATGGCCATCTTCATAAAATACTCTTTGGTTGACTTTGGCAAAAAATTTCTCCCTCTCCTGAATTCCCCTTACACTTTTCAAACTCTATCTCCTACCTGTTTCCCTTGGTCCCCAAGCTCTAAGAGTGTTTGATGCTTCTTAACTATTGCTTCTTTCATATCCCTTTATGTCTCTTCTCACCTTTTAAATTACTGATAAACAGCTTTCTACATATTTAACAGTTCTTTGTATTATTTTTTCTACTGTCAAATAGCATGTGATTTCTGTCTCCTGATTGGACCTGGAATATTACACTCCTGGAGTTTTAGCTTCTCCCTCACTTCCAGCCTTTTCCCCCTTCAGTATATGTGGTCTTTCCTAGGCCTCATGCAAAAAACAAAAAACCCTTCATTGGCTTGTATTTCGTTCTAGCTATCATTCTATTTTTCTCTTTCTCTTCTTGAGCATGACTTTCAAAAAAAAAGTCATGCTTTTTAGCATGCTTTAGCAGGCTAAAAAAAGTAGACTACTTTTGATATTTCCACATTTTTAACCTCATTTACTCTTCAAACTATAGTGATCCGATTTGGTCCCACCCATAAAACTACACAAATCCATTAGCTATTTCTTAGGCTTCATCTTCCTTGACATCACTCCTGCATAGAACACTCTTGATGATACCTCATTTTTGAAACACTATCCTTAGCTTCCTTGATGCTACTTGCTCTTGATCCTCCTACAGTTTTCATGACTATTATTTAACGCTTTTTCTACAGAGCCTTAAATGTTGATATTTCCCAGGGATCTCTCTCTGGCTCTCTTCTCATACTATATGCTTTTCCATATAGTATGTGATCTTTTTGTATATTTGTGACTTCCACTGCCATATATATGAGGTCTGACAATAAGCTCACGAACCTGTTACAATGATGTTGCTAACCTTGTTTGATATCAGAGGGATTATTCGTTATGAATTTGTACCAACTGGACAGGCAGTCCAAGGTTACTATTTGGAAGTGCTGGAAAGTCTGCATGAAAAAGTTAGATGACCTGAACTTTTCGCCAACAATTCATGGTTCTTGCATCACGACAACGCACCAGCTCACAAGGCACTGTCTGTGAGGGAGTTTTTAGTCAGTAAACAAATAACTGTATTGGAACACCCTCTCTACTCACCTGATCTGGCCCCCAATGACTTCTTTCTTTACCCAAAGATTAAAAAAATATTGAAAGGAAGACATTTTGATGAAATTCAGGACATCAAGGGTAATACGATGACAGCCTTCTCTGATGGCCATTCCAGAAAAAGAGTTCCAAAATTGCTTTGAAAAATGGAGTAGGCACTGGCATTGGTGCATAGCTTCCCAAGGGGAGTACTTGGAAGGTGACTGTAGTAATAACTCAGCAATGAGATATGTAGCACTTTTTCGAGGATGAGTTCTCAAACTTAATTGTTTGACCTTATATAGCTCCAAATCAGTCTCCATTACTCAACTCTAGGCTTACTGGACACCTCCACCTGGAGGTCCACAGGCATCTCAAACATTAGCACTACCCACCTAAACTCATCATTTCCCCAATGTAACATAATTTTCTGTTTATCAAGGGGTACCACCATTCACCTAGATACCCAAACATGAAGTCTGACAGTCATCCTACAATCATTATTCTTCATATTCAGTTATTGGATTCCCCTAAAAGTCTCTTGAATTTATTCTGACCTTGTTATTCCCATAGCCCCTGTACAGAATTTCACCATTCTTTACCTGGATTCAGCTAACGAGCCTTCTGACAGGTCTCATGTCCTCTAGCTTCATCCAAACTTCAATCTATCTTCTCCGTGATGATCAAAGTTTTCTTTATAATACGTCTCTCTCTGTGCTGGCTCCCAATCATTCCACCACATACATGATGAGATGCAACAAGATTCTGAAATTGGTATTCGAAGCCTTGTTCTGGCTGACTCCTCTCTGCTACAATAGCTTCTCTAATCACTAAAAGAAATAACAAACTGCTCATAATTCTCCAAATACGCCATGACATTTTATGCCCTTCATGCTCCTAATCAGCCTGAAATCCATCTATTGGTCTTTCAAAATTTATTTCAGTCATGATTTCCTCCAGAAAGTCTTTGTCTTCTCCAGACATAGTGAAACATTTCTCATTTTGTGCCATCACTCTACCTTATACTTGCTCTATTTCTGCTGTTTTCAAATGATATTGTAATTTATTTATTTATATGTGTATCTCCCCACCGAAGCTGTTTCTAAGTATTCTTTAAATAACTAACATTTGTTGAATGTTCATTATGAGCCAGGCAACTACGAAGTGGTTAAAGTGTATCATTGAATTCCCACCATAACTGTATAAGGGATAAATGAAATACATGGCATAAGGTCACTCTCCTAATAAATGGCAGAGACAAGACTTGAACCGAAATCAGCTTGACTCTTAGGACCATGTTCTGAACCAATACATCATTCCAGCCCATCCTGAAAATATAGTGTTATAACAAATTTTAAAGTTTTAATAAAATCATTAAAATTGCTGTTTTAATGATTATAATCTTTTTTTCACAGACTTAGTCTTTACTGCAAATGTCAATTTACTTTTTGGTCCTATTTATTTTATGACATACAGTTGGATGACTTTTTTCACATTTTTTAAAAATTTATTTTATTTTTTAAAATATTTTTATTAAAATATTGTTAACATACAATATTATATTAGTTTCAGATGTACACCATAGTTATTCAACATTTATATACCTAAGGAAGTGATCACCATGATAAGTCCAGCAACAATCTGTCACCATACCACACTACCACAATATTATTCACTATATTTTCCATGCTATATGTTATATCCCCATGACTTACTTGTTTATACCTGATTATTTGGACCACTTATTCACCTTCACCTTTCCCCTATTTAAAAAATTTTCAATTACAGTTGACATTCAGTATTATTTTATATTAATTTTAGGTGTACAGCATAGTGGTTAGACATTTGTGTAATTTAAGAAATTACCCCCTGACTAGTCTAGTATCCACCTGGCACTATACATAGTTATTACCATATTATTGACTATATTCCCTATGCTGTACTTTACATCCCCATGACTGGTTTGTAACTATCAGTTTATACTTCTTAATCCCTTCACCTTTTTCACCCCAGCCCCCTCCCATTTATCACCCCAACAAATCTAGTACCCATCTGACACCATACATAGTTATTACAATATTGTTGACTATATTCCTTGTGCTATACCCTACGTCCCCATCATTACTGTGCGAAAAACAATTTGTGCTTCTTAATCGCTTCCCTTTTCACTCATGACCAACCCTCCTCCCATCTGGCAACCATCAATATGTTTTCTATATCTATGAGTTTGTTTCTGTTTTGTTTATTTTGTTCTTTAGATTCCACATATAAACAAAATTTCATTGCTTCTGTCTTTCTCTGTCTGACACTCCATTCAGCACAATACTCCCCAGGTCCATCTGCTGTAGATGGCAAGAACCCATTCCCTTCCACAGCCAAGCAATATTCCACTGTATATATATGCACCGCCTCCTCTTTATCTATCCATCCATCGACAGACACCCAAACTGCCTCCACATCTTGGCCGTTGTAAACACTGCTGCAATGAACATATGGATTCACACATCCCCTCGAAGTAGTGTTTGCGTTTCTTCAAATAAACACCCTGAAGTGGGATTACTGGGTCCTTCTTTGTTTCTTGTTATAGCTTTTTTTTTAAGTCTATTTTGTCTGGTATAAATATGACTACTCCAGCTTTTTGTTTGTTTGGTTGTTTTTTTGGTTTCCATTTTAAGGAAATATTTTATTCCATCCCTTTACTTTGCATTTGTGTGTCTGTTGTAGGCAACATATGTAAGGGTCTTGTTTTCTTATCCATTCAGTCCTCCTATATCTTTTGACTGGAGCATTTAATCCATTTACATTTAAAGTAATTATTGATAGATATATATTCTATTTTTTTAATTGCTATTTTATTCTTCATAATTTTGATTTTTTCTTCTTTTTTCCATCTTAAAGAAGTTCCCCTAATATTCTTTGTAATACTGGTTTGGTGATGATGAACTCCTTTACTTTTTCTTGTCTGGGAAGCTCTTTATCTGTCCTTCGATTCTAAATGATAGCCTTGCTGAGTAGAGTAATCTTGGTTGTAGGTCCTTGCTTTTCACCATGTTGAATATTTTGTGCCAATCCCTTCTGGCCTGCAAAGTTTCTATTGAGAAACCAGCTGACAATCTTATGGGAGCTCTCTTATAAGTTACTACTTGCCTGTCTCTTGCTGCTTTTAGGATTCTTTGTTTTTATCTTTGCCATTCTAATTATAATATGTGTTGGTGTGGGCCTGTTTGGGTTCATCTTGTTTGGGAGTCTCTGCACTTCCTGGACTTGTGTGTCTATTTCCTTCACCAGGTTAGGAAAGTTTTCAGTCATTATTTCTTCAAATAGGTTCTCAATCCCTTGCTTTCTCTCTTCTACATAGCCCTATGTTGTTATGCTTCATGTTGTCCCAGACGTCTCTTAAAATATCCTTTTTTTTTTTTTTTTTTTTTTTTTTTTTGCTGATCCAATTGAGTATTTTCTGCTACTTTGTCTTCCAAGTCTCTGATTCGATCCTCTGCTTCATCTAGTGTGCTGGTGATTCCTATTAGTGTATTCTTCACTTCAGTTATTGTATGCTTCACTTCTGACTGGTTCTTTTTTATGGCTTCTATGTCCTTTTTCATGCTTGCTATCCCTTTGTTAAAATTCTTACTAACTTCCTTGAGCATCCTTATAACTATTGTTTTGAACTCTGTCTCTGGTTGGTTGCTTGCCTTCATTTTATTTAGTTCTGTTTCTGGAGCTTTCTCCTGTTCTCCCATTTGGGACACATTTCTTTGTTTCTTCCTTTTGGCTACTTCTCTGTGTTTGTGTCTATGTATGAGGTAGATCTGCTACATCTCCCAGTCTTGGCCAGGTAGCCTTATGTAGTAGGTGCCCTGTGGGGCCCAGTGGCATAGTCTCCCTGGTCACCTGCACCTGGTGTTCCAGGAGTGTCCCTTGTGTGGTTTGTGTGTGCCCTCCTGTTATAGTTGAGCCTTGGTTGCTATTGGCACATCAGTGGGATTGACCCTCAGGCTGACGGACTGTGGGGTTTGGCCACATTCACAGCTTACGGACTACGGTGTGGGGGGCTTACCTCACTGAGGGGGATTCACCCCAGTGAACTATGGTGCCTGTTGAGATCACCCTTTTTATGTGCCACTTGTGGGGCTAATTGGGCATTGCTCTGCTGTGGTCTGAAACCTCCCTCCAAGTGTGTTGATTCTGGGGTGTCTTGGGAGGGGCTCTGGTGCAGGCCCAGGTCACCTCTGTGACAGGCTGGGGACTACATGGTAAGAGCTACAACAAAGTGATCCGCGGTTCACTGTCTCTGCTAACCCGGAAGGTGCATGGGTGAGGCCACACTGCGAAGTGAGGATGTCCGCCACCAGTACCACATCTTGGGTAGCTCTTCAGTACTGGGACACCCTGAAGCCTGCTGCCACCTGTTGGCTCCCTTAATGTTCAGCCACTGATAAAGCCTCATTCAGTATGCAAGTTGGGTAAGGCAGGGTCTGAGGGAATCACCAGAGTGGGAAGAGTTGTGGTCACTGGGTTAATGTATAATCTGGTTTGGTGCTAGTACTGCACATGAAGGTACTCAGCAAAAGTCACAGAGCACACAGATACCAGTTTCCACCACCTGGAGTCTGTTGGACTCTGATAGTTTTCCAAGAAACACTCTGATAATTTTCCAATGTGAGCGGGGCTGGCTGCTCTTCGAGAACGTGCTTCCAGCATTGGAGGAGTTGTGTGGGGCAGGATCCTAGTGAGTCAGCAGTTTGGAACAACAGAGCTCACCAGACCAATCAGATTCAGATTTGGCCTGTGGGGGCGGGCTCAACACAAGAAAGATGGCGTCTGCCTGCCGGCTGCACGGGAGGTGGACCTCCTCACAGGGAAATGGAGACTGTCCTCCAGAAGCAACACAATTCAGTCTGCCACCTGTATGTTTCCGTCACCCTCCGAGACTGTCCCTCCGCTGGAGCCAAAGGTGAGTGCCTGCGAACAAATGAGTCTATGTGTAGGCCCTTTAAGAGGATGCCTGGGTGTCCTGCAGCCTTCCGTCTCACCCGGGTGGTCGGAATCCCCACTGTTTTTCACAGCCAGATGTTATGGGGGCTTCTCTTTCTGGCACCAGTACTCTGGGCTGGGAAGGCTGGTGTGGGGCTGGGATTTCTCACTCCTCTTGGGGGAACCTCTGTGGCCGAGATATCCCTCCCAGTTTTCAACTGCCACATGAAGGTTTGGGTTAGCCAGTTCCACGTCTCTACCCCTCCTACCAGTCTCGATGTAGCTTCTTCTTTATATCCTTAGTTATAAAATTTCTGTTCAGCTTAACTTCAGATCGTTCTCCAGGTTGATTGTTTTATAATTTAGTTGTAATTTTAATTTGTTCGAGGAAAGAAGCAGGCACAGTGTTATACCACCGTCTTGGGTCTCCTATCACAATGGAGATACAGAACATTTCCATCATCCCAAATTTCCTTCACATCCCTTGGAAGTCAAACCTCTTCCTCCACCCACTTCCCTAGGAACAACTGATTTAATTTTTACCCCTAATTTTGCCTTTTCTAGAATGTCTTATACATGGAACTACACAATATGTTGCCTTTTGTGTCTGCTTCTTTGATTTATCATAATGCTTGTGAGATTTATCTATGGTGTTGCATGTATAAGTAACTTGTCTTTCTCAATTGTTGAGTAGTACTGCACTGAATGGATGTACAACATCCATTCAATAGTTGATGGACATTTGGGTTCTTTCCAGTTTTGGACTGTTGTAAATAAATCTGCTGTAAACATTTATACACAGGTTTTTGTGTGAACATATGTTTCTCCCTCCTTGGGAAAATATGCAAGAGTGGAATTTCTGGGTCTTATGCCATGTGTATATTTAATGTTATGAGAACTTGCCAAACTGTTTTCCACAAGGACTATAGTATATTTGCGTTCCCACCAGCAATAAGTGAGAGGTGCAATTTCTTCCTATGCTCTACAGCACTTGATATTGTCAGTCCTTTTAATTTTAGCCATTCGAGTGGGTTTGTAGTGGAATCTCCATCATTTTAATTTGCATTTCCTTCATGTTAATGCTGATGAGCTTATTCTTTGTACATGTACATTTCTACATCTTCTTTTGTGAAGTATCTGAGTATTTTTTCTACTTTTATTTGGTTGTCTTACTACTATAGAGTTGTAAGAGTTCTCTATATATTCTTGGTACAGGTCATTTATCATATATATAATTTGGAAATATTTTCTGCTAGTACATGCCTTATCATTTCATTTCTTAAAAATGTCTTTCAAAGACCAGAAGCTTTCAATTTTTAAGAATCCAATTCCTTCATTTTTTTAAAGGCTAAGAGTTTTTTGTTTGTTTGTTTTATTTTTGTGCTAAGAAATCTTTGCCTACCATCTCCCTGCCAAAAAAAATAAATAAGTAAAGAGCTTCTTTTATGTCTTGTTTTATAAGTCTTATCATTTTGACTCACATTTGGATCTACAATCTATTCAAGTTAATTTTTGTATATGGTATGAGATGGGGGTTGAGGATAACAATTTTGCCTGTGGATGTCCAAATGTTCCAGTACCACTTGAAGAAAACATTGCTCTTTGTGCTCTTTGTCTATTGAATTATTTTGGAATCTTTGTCAAAAATAAATTTACCCTGTATATGAAGGTCTATTTCTGGACTCTATTGTGTTTCCTTGATTAATATATCTTTCCTTATACTAATACCTCTCTCTTGATTATTGTAACTTTACAGTAAATCTTGAAATCAGGTAACATGAGTCCTCTAACTTTGTTCTTTTCCAAATTGTTTTGACCATTCTAAGTCTTTTGAATTTTCCTATAGATTTTAAATTAGCTTGTCAATTTCTACTAAAAAAAATCTGCTGAGATTTTGATTGGGATTTTATTGAATCTATAGATAAATTTGGGGATAATTGGTAGCTTAATAATACTGAGTCTTCCCATTCGTGAATATGGTGTATCCATTTCTTTGGATATTTAAAATTTTCTCTCTGCATATATAGGTATTACACTTGTATTTTTAAAAAATTTGTATCAGTATTTTGTGGGTTTTGATGTTATTATAAAAAATAATTTTTAAATTCCAACTATATATATATTTATGTTTATAAATACTTATATATATATATTGAGCTTGTATACTGTGACCTTGTTTAGCTCACTTATTAGTTCTAGTAAGGTTTTTTTTTTTTTTTTTTTTTTTTTTTGTAGATTCCTTAGGACTTTCGATGTAGATGTTTGTGTGCTCTGTAAATAAAGGTATTTTTATTTCATCCTTTCCAATCTGAGTATCTTTTTTTTTCCTTATTCCATTGTACTAGGTAAAATCTCCCGTACAATGTTGACTAGAAGTGGTAAAAGCCGGCATTCTTGCCTTGTGCCAAATCTTAAGTGGAAAGCATTCAGTCTTTATCATGAACTGTAGGTTTTTTGATAAATGCCCTTTATTAGGTTGACAAAGTTTCCTTTTATTCCTAGTTTATCACTGGGTTTTTCCCTTTGAAAAAAGTTTAATTCTGTCATGTTTTTGTCAGCATCTTTTTAGATGATCATATATATTTTTTGTCAGTTAATATTGTGGCATTACATGAAATTATTTTCAAATGTTAAATCAACCTTGCATTCCTGGTATACACTCTATTTGGTCATTATGCATTATCATTTTATGTAAAACTGGATTTGATTTGGTAATATTCCCTGAAGGATTTTGCATCTGTATTTTTGAGGGATATTGGTCTGTAGTTTTCTTTCCTTGTAATGTCTTTGTCTGGTCTTGGTATCTAGATAATGCTGGCCTCATTAAAATAAATTGGGAAGTGTTTCCTCTTTTTCAATTTTCTGAAAGTGTTTATATAAAATTGGTAAGATTTCTCCCTTAAAATTTGTCACTGAAGCTATCCAAGCCAGGAATATTTTCTGTGGAAACGTTTTTAATTATGAACTCTTTTGAAAATAGATAGATAGCTATTCAGGTGACCTTTGGTGGTATATGTAATGAAAGGAATTTGTTCACTATAAATAACTTACTAAACTTATTAATGTAACTTTTTCATAATTTCTTATTATCTTTTTAATATCTTTAGTATCTATACTGATATCCCCTCTGTCATTCCTAATAGTACTACTTTGAAAATTGACTGATAATGACATATCGATAAATGACAGAAAATGAAAGAACTGTATATAAATAGTGCATTCTACTTGGTAAATTTGTTTTTCACAGGGGTTTGCAAAGTTTGACAATTCTGAAATAGCCATACATTTATTTTGGGGTTAAGTAAATAAATATCAAAGGCAGCCATACTACTAATAAGTAAGACTTTTAACGATCAAAGATCAAATTATTTGATAAAAGGCAAGAAAACAGTTTTCATTCATTGAAGAAAAGGTGATACTTTGCTATTTGTCACCTCTACTTGTGTAAACATAATTTCTTACCAAAGTGACTGCGAAGAATATGAAAGGTTTTGATCAGGAATTGCATGTGGCTGTTTTGAGCTGTAAATCACGTGTGTGCATGCATGAGTGCATGTGTAAAATATTCGCAGAAGCTAACTCAGACTTTTCATTTAAAAATGTGAGGCTATTTGATTTGTATTTTTTTTTAACAAACTCAGTATTTAATATATCTCAACTAATTTTTCTTCTGTATCATAAATATATAATAAATAAAATGTAATAATTTTTTCTCACCAAGCCTCTTATTGACTTCCCCAAATCTCCTCCAGTTCATCTCAATGTGACTTACCAATATTATCATTTTCTAACATGCCATATTGTGGAAAAGTTTGAGAACCACTGACCTAAAGTCATGCTGACCACTAGAAGTTCTGTGTTGGGTCTACAGGACATTGTCCAACAACTTGATCCAACAACCCTTGTCCAATAACTTGATATTATCCGTACATGGAGAGATCATCAAATGTGTCTATTATAAAATTTATAATGGGAGTTATTCCCACTTCCCCTAAATCACCGCACTTCCTTCCCTAGTATTAAGGTACTTGAGCAGCAAATTAGCTGTCAGAAAATTGAGGGTGAATATGAACTAGGACTAGGGGAGATAAGAAATCTGGTGGATTTTTCTACCCCACCTCAGACAATACTTCTTTAGCATCTGGGTTATTACTGAACTTCAGACTCAGAATCTTTCTCCCCTGGACTCTGTTACAGTCTATGTAGTTATTTCCATGGCTGGGAGACGTGTTATCTCCTCATATTATGTTCCTGTGGTACTGTCACCCTAATGCACCACTCAGAGTCTGTGGTACTGTTATCCACATGCACGACCCAGAAGTACTGTGGTTTTGGAAGCAAATTAAACCTCACAAGGTTATCTACTCTCCCATGTTAACAACCTGAGAGTCTTAGCATAACAAACTTCATTTGATTCAGTAGATATATTCCAGAAAATATGTTTTTGAAAAGAATTTTTGAAATCTAATTATCCTTTAAGAACATTGAGCATTCACTGTAGAAATCTGAAGACAAATAACTTTATATGGAAAACAAAAGAGCCCTTCAGTAAAAGAAAACACATCTATTATTTATCTACTTTATAAATCTAAATTTGCCTAAAGTTAGGGGGTGCATCTGTATAATGTTAGGTAATTTATAATATGTTCCTTTTTATAATATATTCTTTGAATTCATTTTTATTCAAATTGAATTAGTCATGTTGTTGAATTGTCATAAATCAATTGCAATTGGCTGACGATAAATAATACAAATGTAAGACTTCTGTTTGTAACATTCAAGTCAGTATTAGCCATGAAGGAAACCCGTACACACTATGGTAACCTTTCACCTTTTCCAGAACTTAAGCATAAGTAGTTTGCTAACATTTACTATAAATAGTTGCTCTTTTTCTCAACAGTGGATTGCTACAATGAACTTTCTTGCACCACATTGTGTTATTTAAAAGGTATCTGCTTTTTGGCTGCTGTTCAAGAGAGTTCTTTGCTTGTAAATCCTCTTTATCTTATGCTATAGTTGAAGCGAAACCTTGGCATAATTTCAGTGTATTTGTCTGTACCAGGGGAGGAAAAAAGTTAAAGGCCCCAGAGACTGACACTATTCTACAAATGGTCATGAAACAGTGGGGAGCCCTGTAGACTATTCAAGAGGGTAATACCACTTAGCACCCACTGCGAAAAATAAGATCCCCTCACATGAAAGGCAGTCACACTATATAAAAGATCATTTACAAGCCTGAAAGACAAAGTTTCAAAGTAAATGATGCTCATTGTGTACTTGCCTCCAGGCCTTTAAAATCTGCTTAACTTAGTGGAGTGGGTCCATCAGTAGCAGTCATTTAATTCTGTCTAGTTTTTACATCCTTTTGACTCTAAACTCAGCTTCTGTAATTATGCTATAGAGATAGCTACTTGTTTACTAGAGTTTGTGAGGTTTAAGAGAAAACAGGGTGCCTCACATTTAAAGAAAAAGATGATAACAGATTTCTGAGACAACACATGCCTTCTCCCAGAGGAGAAGGGGTCTCCTTCAGACTGGTGGAAGATAAGATGGCTGTGGATCTCAGAAGAGCGAAGACACAGGCTCTCCTCTCTGTCAGTGCCACAGGAATCTGTAAGAACCAGACAAGATGGCTGTATTGGTGATTTAGGAGAAAAGACTACAACCTTCAAACTTTGCATCTTGTTGATGTCAAAACAGAATTAGATGTGCAAGAGATCTATTGGGGAACTGCCTATGAGGGATAAAGTAGAGACGAGACAGGAATAGGTGGACAGAACCCTCAGGCCATGATGCAAGACTGAACCTGTAAAAGGAGAGATGGAAGAGGAGGATTGGGTAGGAAGAGCCTCAGACTGAAATGCAGCTCTGAGAAAGTCTCCAGCAGGGTGATGCCCAAAGCAAAGATTGCCTGACAGAAGAGCCCCATGTGGGCAGTGATGGCCTAGCTCAGTAGCCCCACCATGCCTCATCACAGGCCAAGAGGAGCCAAGGACAGCATGAGAGCAGCAGCCACTTACCTTCTCACGGCACGTTCTCTTGAATGGAAATCTGAGCAGTATATCTCCACAGCCACCACAATGATTCTAAATTTCTAACTATGACAAAACAAAGAAGCAAGAATACCCCGGAGAATTCCAAAAAGAATAGTGAAGGGGGGTTAACCTTAAGAGACATTTTCTTTACTTATTTCTTGAAGCACAAATTACATACAGCAAAGTATAATTTGATGATTTTTTACATGTATATGCCTGTATAACAACCACCCAGATGCTCAACAACATAATATTATAATGTCCAGCATCCAATAAGAAATTACTAGATATGAAAAAAAAGAAAAAGGCTGTGATTCATGTCCAGGAGGAAAAAAATAGCTAATAAAATAGACCCAGAATCATAGTGATAATGAAGTTAGTAATAAAATACTATGAAATATACCAAGGAATGAAAGTAATACATGATTATAATGTGGAGAGAAATGAAACTATATAAAAGTAACCTCTGTTGCTGAAAAATACAAAAGCTGAAATAAAAATTTACCAGATACACTTAACAGCTGATTAGACTCTGCAGAAGAAAGATCAGTGAACTTAAAAACAGCAAATAGAAAGTCTCTAATATGAAATATGGAGGGAAAAATGGCTGGGAAAATAATGAAAGAGTTTTAATTACCTATATGACATGATTGTATATGTGTAATTGGAGTCCTAGAAGGAGACAGAGAACAGAAAAATATTTGAAGAAATAATGGTCACCATTTTTTAAAAAAATTTGATGGTGGGTGTAAATGCACAGATCCAAGAATCTTAACAAATCCCAATCAGGATAAAAACAAAGAAAAAATACACCAATGCAGATCATAATCAAATTGCCAAAAACCTATGATACAGAGAAAACTCTAAAAGCATCCAGAAAAATAAAAAAGGCATATCATATAAAGAGAAACAAATATAAAAAGGCAATAGACAAGTCCTCTTGTATGAAACTATGTAAGCCAGAGGACAATATTAATATAGCCATGCCAGTTTTATTTTGATATGGTTTATGTTTATCTATTTCTATTCATTAACATTCAACATTTCAATGTCTTTATGTTTAAAATGTATCTTTTAATAAGCATGTGGTTGGCTTTTGTCTTTATATTCTGTCTGGTCGTCTTTGTTTTTTAATTAGAGTGTTTAGACCATTAACATTTAATGTAACTTTTTATATAGTTGGATTTATCTTTTGCATTTTTAAAAATATATCTAACATACACTATTATATGAGTTCCAGGGGTACACCATTTTCTAGCCCTCTTTATTCAGTTATATAGATTTAAGTTTCTATCTAGTATCACTTTCCATCAGCAGAACTTGTTTTAGCATTTCTTAAAGTGCATTTCTGTAAGCAAAAAATTTTCTCAGCTTTTGATTGTCTAAAAACTTGTTTTCACTTTTTTGTTCTTGCTTTCATAATTTTAAAATGCACTCTTAAACTGAGTTTTGTTTTGTTTTGTTGTTTGGAATTAATCTATAGCTTTCCCTGAATCATAGCAGAATTTTAGCAACATTTTCCTTTCCCTCTACTCCTACCAGCCTTACTCCTGCTGTTTCATATATTGAATTCTTCTAAAATGTTATTTCAAAATTTTTAGGGCTTTCAAATTCTTTTAAAAAGTCAACATATATAAATTTAATAAGCTGTTTCACTGATTTCTGTATTTTGTTTCTTGCATTCCCCTTCTTCCTTTTGAATATATTTTTCCTCTTTCTGAATGTGATGGCTTTATAAGGTGCCAACTTGGCTAAGTTGAACTACATTTCCCAGAATACCTTTATATGTTTCTGGTTAGGTTGCTCACATGTTTTTACTGACCTGCTGATGCATCACATAGGCATGAAGCTGTTGCAGCTAGGCCTGCAATTATTCTACCTTCCCCTGGATCATCCTTCCACATTTTTCTGATCCCTGAGCCATGTATGCATGTCTGGCTCTCTGACACAGAGCCCAACTTCTTCAGGATACCCTGTTACCAATGTCAGAAGTAACAATAATGGTCACAGGTTGCAGTCGCTCCTCATGGGATTCCAGCTGGTGTTTGTGGGTTCCATCCTGCTCATGATCTTCCCATACTGACTGCCTGACCTGTGAACTTCAAGCTCTATTATGAATTGCAGAGACACTAGCTTCACAGAGATTGTCTAACTTGCTCCCACAATTGTGTAAGTGAGTAAGCCAATTCCTCGTAACAAATCTCTGTGTGTGTGTGTGTATATATATATATATATATATATATATATATATACACACACACACACACATATATATATATACGCACACAGAGAGAGAGAGAGAGACAGAGAGATAGCTCTAGGGATATATATATATATATCCCTACTGGTCCTGCTTCTCTACTTCCCTGCTTAATACACTAGAATATATCTATTAATTCATAAAAGGTCTTTTATAGAAGTTCTTCATACATTTCCAGTTATGGTTTTAAAAATTTGAACCTGTCTGCTTTCCATATTTTAGAAGTGCATACTTTTGGTCTTCAACTGTTCCCCTTATTTTCTAGAGCAGTCATGGATTTACCAGTTTATTTATTTTGTCTTATTTCTAGGGTTTGTGAGGTATAAGGCTTTGGTGAGAGCTCAAACTGCTATCAGGAACCAGAATTCATTAATCAGTTCTTTTAAAAACAAAGTATCTGGAACTATTTTTCTTAAAGATTAGAAAAATATCATTATTATAGCTAAGCCTCCTTAATGTGGTAAGTATGAATTTGTGAAAAGTTTAAATATAGAAATTTTAAAGGAACAAAGGGTAAGGGCATAATTGCATCTGAAAATTACTGATAGGCAGGTTGACATAATGTCAGAACTTTCACACATTCTCAAAAAGAGACATGAAAGAATTTCTACCTACTTAGAGGAAAAGGGGTAAATATTCTGCTCAAATGGCAAATAGCTTCCTTCTAAGAAGAAAAAATTTTTTATCTGCTTTACTTTAATTTTTTCATGTCACACTACCATTGTTTTATTTTAGAGAAAATAACTCAAAAACTACTCACTATCAAATTTTGAACTTTCAAGAGATACTCTGTTTTCCTTAGTCTTTCCCATATATAAAGGAGGTAAACATATTATTAAACTTTAATTTGTTTTTGTCTTACTAAAAAAATTTGTTTGAACTTCCAAATTAACAAAATTTTTTGAACTATATTAACAAAACATTGCCACATAACAGAGTTCCTAGATGAATCTAAATTAGTATATCAATTGTTATGTAAATGATACTTCTGCTGTGCTAGGAAAATGAATTAAGTTGAATAATCTTTGTGCTGTATTTTCACTCAATTTTTGAATTATTCATTCATATTCTTTTTATATTATGACCAACAATCCAAGGAATATGGTATATGAAGCACTTTGTAAGCTATAAATCTCCAGAAAGAGGTAAGGTAAAATTATTGTAACCTTTGGTTTAACTAAGCTCTAGTACAGTGGTCATTCTTTGGGGGTGTGGTCATCCCTCATTTGTGTGTCTAGTAATAGTAAATCTTCCCTATCTAAACCATGAAGTTTAAGTAACTGAAGACAAAATAAAGTGTGTTGATAGCGTTTGAAGACTAAAATCTCCCTAAGCCCCAATTTGCTTTAACTTGGCCTTTGGCCTTATTTATATATATATATATATATATATATATATATATATATATATATATATATATATATATATATATATATATATATATATACAGTTATGGAAAGAATGCACTCTGTCCTGGACACTAACCTGCAATTCTAAGATGCTGGGTAGTGATGAATTCGCTTTACTAAAGAGTAGTCTTACCTTTGCCTCTGCCTCTGGGAGTTAACCTTTATTTGTCTGGAAGTTCCCAAGTAATAAGAATGTATTGTTAGTCATGGTGGATCCCTCAGACAACACCAAACAGTTTATGCTAATGAGATGACTCATGAGGGTGCACCTGATAGGTTATGTGAAGAGATGACTCAGTTGTGATGGCCCTCCCTGCACCAAAGTCTTAAAGTGAGGATTGGCCATACCAGAAAGACCAATCATATGATTAGAGGGCTGGAACTTTGAGCCACAGGATACCAGTCTGATCTCCAAGGAGGGGAGAAGGCTGGAGATTGAATGTAAACCATGTGGGCCATGATTTAATCAACGTGACTACTTACTGAAGCCTCAATAAAATCTCTGGATAACAAAGCTCTGGTGAACTTCTTAGGTCAGTGACATTCCATGTGTGTATTGCCACACGTAGACACCAGTAGAATAATGCCTCCCTGAGGACATGGAAGCTTCCAGTTTGGAGCCATCTCAGTCCCAGATTCTTTTTTTTTTTTAATTGAAGTTTATTGGTGTGACAATTGTTAGTAAAGTTACATAGATTTCATGTGTACAATTCTGTAATACGTTATCTATAGCTCACATTGTGTGTTCACCACCCAGAGTTAGTTCTATTTCCATCACCATATATTAGACCCTATTTACCCTCTTCTAGTGCCCCCTCCCCCTTTACCCTCTGGTAACCCCTAAACTATTGTTTATGTCTATGAGTTTTTGTTCCTTCATTTGTTTGTTTTGTTGTTTTCAGTTTTATGTACCACATATCAGTGAAAATATATGGTTCTCTAGACTTTTTCTGTCTGACTTATTTCGCTTAGCATTATAATCTCAAGATCCACCCATGTTGTCACAAATGGTACTATTTCATCTTTTCTTACCACCAAATAGTATTCCATTGTGTATATATACCACAACTTCTTTATCCATTCATCTATCGAAGGACATTTTGGTTGTTTCCATGTCTTGACCACCATAAATAAAGCTGCAATGAACATTGGAGCACACGTGTCTTTATGGATAAATGTTTTCAGATTTTTTGGGTAGATACCAAGGAGAGGGATTGCTGGGTCATATGGTAATTCTATTCGTAATTTTTTGAGGAACCTCCACACTGCCTTCCATAGCAGCTGCACCAATCTGTGTTCCCACCAACAGTGTATAAGAATTCCTTTTTCTCCACAGCCTCTCCAACTCTTGTTACTCTTTGTCTTGTTGATGGTAGCCATTCTAACTGGGGTGAGATGATATCTCATTGTGGTTTTTGTTTGCATTTCTCTGATGATTAGTGATGAGCATTTTTTCATATATCTATTTACCATTTGTATGTCCTCTTTGGAGAAATGTCTCTTCAGATCTCTGCCCATTTTTCAATTGGGTTGTTTGTTTTTTTGTTGTTGAGTTATAGAGCTCCTGTTATATTTTGGAAATTAGCCCCCTATCGGAGGCGCTGTTTGCAAAAATCTTCAACAACCCATTGTTGGTTGCCTCTTTATTTTGTTGATGGTTTCTTTTGCTGTGGAGAAGCTTTTAAGTTTGATATAGTCCCATTCATTTATTTTAACTTTTACTTCCCTTGCCTTTGGAGTCAAATTCATAAAATGCTCTTTGAACCCAAGGTCCATAAGTTTAGTACCTATGTTTTCTTCTATGCAGCTTATTGTTTCAGGTCTTATGTTTAGGTCTTTGATCCATTTTGAATTAATTTTGGTACTTGGTGACAGATAGCAGTCCAGTTTCATTCTTTTGCACATGGCTTTCCAATTCTCCCAGCACCATTTATTGAGGAGGCTGTCTTTTCTCCATTGTAGGTTTTTTGCTTCTTTGTCAAAAATTATCTGTCCATATTTATGTGGTTTTATTTCTGCGTTCTCAATTGTATTCCATTGAATATGTGTCAGTTTTTCTGCCAATACCATGCTGTTTTGATTATTGTTGCCCTGTAGTACAAGCTAAAGTCAGGGAGTGTGATACCTCCAGCATTGGGTTCTTTTTTCTTAGGATTGCTTTAGCTATTCGGGGTCTTTTGTGGTTCCATACTAATCTGATAATTTTTTTGTTCTATTTCTTTAAAAAATGCTGTTGGGATTTTGATGAGGATTGCTTTAAATCTGTATATTGCTCTGGTAATACGGCCATTTTAACTATGTTGATTCTTTCAATCCATGAGCACAGAATGTCTTTCCATTTCTTTAAGTTTTCTTCAGTTTCTTTTTAAAATGTCTTATAGTTTTCAGCATATAGGTCTTTCACATCCTTGGTTAAGTTTATTCCTAGGCATTTTATTCTTTTTGTTGCAATTGCAAAAGAAATTGTTTTTTTATTTCTTTTTCTGACATTTCATTTTTAGTATATAGGAATGCAATGGACTTTTTGTACGTTGATTTTGTAGCCGGCAATTTTACTGTATTCGTTTATTGTTTCTAATAGCTTTTTGGTGGAGTTTTTAGGGTTTTCTATATATATTATCATGGCATCTGCAAAGAGTGACCATTTAACTTCTTCATTCCCAGTTTAGATGCCTTTTATTTATTTCTCTTGCGTGATTGCTCTGGCGTGGATCCAACACTATGTTGAAAAGCAGAGGTGATAGGTGATAGCCCTGTCCTGTTCCTGAACGTAGAGCAAAGGGCTGTAGTTTTTCACCATTAATTATGAGGTTAGCTGAGGGCTTGTCATATATGACCTTTATTATGTTAAGGTATTTTCCTTCTATACCTGTTTTATTAAGTGTTTTAATCATAAATGGATGTTGTATCTTGTCAAACGCTTTTTCGGCATCAATTGATATAATCATATGGTTTTTGTCCTTTATTTTGTTTATGTGATGTATCACATTGATGGATTTGCGTATGTTGAACCATCCTTGTGCCCCTGGGTTGAACCCCACTTGGTCGTGATGAATAATCTTTATAATGTATTGTTGCATTCGATTTGCTACAATTTTGTTTAGGATTTTTGCATCTGTGTTCATCAGAGATATTGGTCTGTAGTTTTCTTTTTTGTGTTGTCCTTACCAGGTTTTGGTATCAGGATAATGTTGGCCTCATAAAATGAGTTAGGGAGTATCGTCTGTTCTTCAAATTTTGGAAGAGTTTGTGTAGGACAGGTATTAGATCCTTTTTGAAGGTTTGGTAGAGTTCACTAGTGAAGCCATCCGTTCCCAGACTTTTGCTTTTGGGAAGGTTTTGGATGACTGATTCAATTTCCTTACTGGAGACTGGTCTATTTAGATTTCCCAATTCTTCGTGATTCAGCCTAGGAAGGCTACATGTTTCTAAGAACTTGTCCATTTCTCCTAGGTTATTGAATTTGGTGGCATATATTCCTTCATAGTATTCTTGGATGATCCTTTGTATTTCTGTGGCATCCGAGATAACTTCCCCTCTTTCATTTTTGATATTGTTTATTAGTGTCTTTTTCTTTGTATCTTAGTGAGTCTAACCAAGGGTTTGTCAATTTTATTAATCTTTTGAAAAAACCAGCTCTTTGTCACATTAATTTTTTCTATTGTTTTTTTTTTTTGTTCTCTATTTCATTTAGTTCTGCTCTGATTTTTATTATTTCCTTTCTTCTGTTGACCTTGGGTTTCATTTGTTCTTCTTTTTCTAGTTCTTTAAGGTGTAACGTGAGGTTATTTATGTGGGATTTTTCTTGTTTCTTGAGATAGGCCTGTAATGATATAAATTTCCCTCTTAAAACTGCTTTTACTGCATCCCCAAAATTTTGGTAGGATGTATTTTCATTCTTATTTGTTTCTATGTATCTTTTGAGCTCTCCTCTTATTTCTTCTTTGACCCAGTCGTTCTTTAAAAGTATGTTATTTAATCTCCACATATTTGGGTTTTTCCTGCTTTCTTTTTACAGTTGATATCCAATTTCAAAGCCTTGTGATCAGAGAATACGCTTGGTATGATTTCAATCTTCATAAATTGGCTGAGGCTAGTTTTATGTCCCAATATATGGTCTATCCTTGAGAATGTTCCATGTACACTAGAAAACAATGTATAGTCTGATGTTGTAGGATGAAGTGCTCTATAAATGTCAATTATGTCCATTTCATCTAATGTGTCATTTAGGGCTGCTATTTCTTTATTTATTTTCTGTTTGGATGATCTATCCATAGCTGTCAATGATGTATTTAGTTCCCCTACTATAATTGTGTATTGGTCAATTTCTCCTTTTACTTCTGTTAGTAGTTGTGTGATATATTTTGGTGCTTCCTGATTAGGGGCATAAATATTGATGAGTGTTATGTCTTCTTGTTGTATAGTCCCCTATGTCATTATGAAATGTCCATCTTTGTCTCTTGTTGCCTTTTTTTATACTGAAGTCTGTTTCATGTGATATCAGTATGGGTACACCTGATTTTCTCTGGATACCTCAGTCCCAGATTCTGCCCTATGTATCTTCTTCTCCTTTGGTTGGTTCTAATTTGTGTCCTTTTTTATAATGAAATTGTAATCATAAATATAGTACTTTCCTGAGTTCTGTGAGTCATTCTACCAAATTATCAAAACTGAGAGAGTCCATGGGGACCCCTAAATTTGTAGCCAGCTGGTGTGAAGTGAGGGTGGCACCAAACTTGTGGCTGGTGTCAGAAATTCTGGGAAAGCTTGACAATCTGAAGGACTGTGGTCTTCACCTTGAGCTGAAGTAAGTGAATTTAAGATATCAGGAGGTAACGTCAACAGGATTTGGTGATTGACTGGAGGTTAGAATACAGATTTGGGAGGTGGCATGGGTGGCTTACAAGTGACAGACTTGGGTAACCAGGGACATGGTAGTACCGTCCACTGAGATAGAGGACACTGGAAGAGGACAGGTTTGTCACGGAAACATCCCAAGCTCAGTTGAACTTGCTGAGTTTGACGTACCTGTAAACCATGTGTTCAGAAATGTCTACTATGAAGCTGTCTACTATGAGATGTCTACTTTGAGTCTGAAGCTCAGAGGAAAGGTCTGTGCTTTATACCGGGGGTGCCAAAAAAATGTAGACAAGTGAGCACTTTGGGCAACATTGCTCAAGCAGTAGTTTGCGGTAATCAGAAGTATCTGGATGCTGATGGTAACCACTTTGAGCACCTCTTGTAACTGCAGAAGCCAAACATGACTTGTATTCATCTTTTGTTAGTGGTATATATTGAGTATTACAGTTTTTAATACAGTTCTCCTTTCTTAAAATGTGTATACATTTTTTTTGTCACCTGCTGTATGTAGATCTAGGAGTTATTGGTATATGGAAGGCCTCGGAATTCATGAGAGTGAAAAGCTTACTTAGGGAGAATATGCACAAATGGAAGTTCTAGTATAACTTTAGTTGTGTTACTCTGCTCAAACACATCAACCCTTCAGAGCTTTATCAGGGAATAAAGGCAAGGTTGAGGTACAAGGTACGTGGAAGAGCCAGAGAAAGGAGAATTCCATGGTTTCTTATGTATGTGGTCACTATCTTTCTCTCCTTTTCCTCCTTCCTCCTCAAGTAGGAAGTTACTTCCTCCTCAAGTAATGGAAATGGGTGGGTTTTAAGCATTGTCTGGGTGTTATCTGGAGATTATAATCCTGCTGCTATCGAAAATTGCCTTCCCAAAGGTAGCTCTCTTCTTCTCTTTCTAAATACAAGCAGTGGCTATGTAGCTAGCACAGGCTTTTCTGTGAGGTGGTGGATGTGTTAATTAACTAGATGGAAAGCATCCTTTCATAATATATGAGGTCAGACAATTAAGTTTGCAAACTTATCCTACAAAAAGTGCTACATACCTCATTGCTGAATCACTATGGCCACCTTCGAAATACTGCCCTTGGGAAGCTACACATTGACACCAGCATCTAGTTCACCCTTCAAAGCAATTTTGGAACTCTTTTTCTGGAATGGCCATCAGAGCTGTCATTGTATTACCCTTGATGTCTTGCATGTCATAAAATGCCTTCCTTTCAATATTTCTTTTATCTTTGGGTATAGAAAGAAGTCATTGGGGGCCAGATCAGGTGAGTAGGGAGGGGGTGGCAATACAGTTATTTGTTTACTGACTAAAAACTCCCTCACAGACAGTGCCTTGTGAGCTGGTACATTGTCGTGATGCAAGAGCCATGAATTGTTGGCGAAAAGTTCAGGTCACCTAATTTTTTCACACAGACTTTTCATCACTTAGTAAACTTGGTTAACTGTCCAGTTGGTACAAATTCGTAGTGAATAATCCCTCTAAGATGAAAAAAAGAAGGTTAGCAACATCATTACAATGAGTTTTCATACTTAATTGTCAGACGCCGTATACATATCAAATCATCATGGTGTACACTTTAAATACCTTACAATTTTATGTCAATTACACCTCAATAAGGCTGAATTAAGAAAAAAAAAGTAATTTTCAAACTCCCATTGTTTTGTGGTTTTCTTTACTGAGGAGCCTGGAGGTCTGTTTTGCACATAAACATTAATATTATATTAACTTATTTTATTCTTGAATGTTCTAATGCCATTATTCAACTGGGAAAAGAGTTACCCAGAGATACTCAATCAAGCAACAAGCTTTCCACATCTTGTGGAGAAATAGAAAGGTTTAATTTCCTGGCTCATCTAGTATTGCCAGCCCATTCCTTGGCCAAGCCCTGCAATCCCAGGGTGATATGGCTTTTCATCACATTCAGATACATCAGGGGTTAAATCATATTCTTTGAAATAGAACAAATGATATAAAATGGAGTCCTCAGCTTCATTCCCTCAACACCAATATTATAAAATGATTTCACTGTCTTCAGAATAGGTAATGTCAAAGTAGTCGCTAAGCTATGGAAAGACTGGATTTTAGCCAGTGTCGTTTTCTATCTTTAACCACTTAAATAGCTATGTGGCCAACCAGCTCTCATTATGACCATTTGTCAGGTGCTTGAAAATATCCTAGACACTTTTTCCCCCAAAGAAAGGCACCCTACTGGGAAGGATGAGACAGAAAGAGAGAAGGAGCCATCAGATTCACAGCAGGAACAAAGGTGTTCCATTTCCTGGGAGAGCCATTTTGATTTGATTGTGCTGCTGATGAGATTGCTCTCTGCTCAGTACAGGCCTTGAAGGCGTGCAGCTCTCCAGGCCCGGGCAGAAGCTCCTAAAGGAGAGGGCAGTGTATGCATTTTAATCTCCAGTTTGGCCGTGTGTGCTTCCCAGCATTCATGTTTACCTTCATTTTGACCCCTTCTGTGCACCCCTCATCCCCAACCTGGCTCTAGAAAGACTTTACCTCTATAAATCTCAGACATAGCCTTCCAAAAAAAATTTGTTTTTCAGAAAACTACATAAAATGCCTGGCTGCTTTCTCTGCCTCTCATGCTCCGAGTTGTGCAAAAGATTTCTAGAATATATGTTGTTTATCCAGTTCTTCTTATGCCAAGAGAAAACTTTGCCATAAGGAGAGATACCATGATCACAAAGGTGGTTTTCCCAGGGCGAGGCTTATCCATTGCCTTCTGGATGTGCTGACACCCTGTGATTTCCCCAAATGTGGGAAACTCGACTGCATAATTTGTGGCAGTGGGGGACTGCGTTCACACTCTCCCCTGAAAAAAAAATGTTTACCATCTTCACACCAGCCCATGGAAGTCTGTACAACAGAGAATTATTTTCTCAACATTACTCTCCTATTTAATGATCATGTGAAGAAAGAAAGCAGATTAAGAAGCTATTTGAATCTAAATCACCCTATATTTAAAACTAAATGAGAGCCGGGACAAATATAGATACACCCAATTTTTTAAGTAGTCAGGGACGTGTTTCTTTCCCAAGGCTTTTTGCCTGGCATGGGCCCATGAGGGTGTCTTCACCTTGTGAGGGTCCATAACCCAGGCTCATGGCCACAGATGAAAATGCCCTGAGCACCAAAGCACTGGCTTTCCATATGTCACATTACCTTCTCCCTGGTTATATAAGTGGATCCACTCCAGGGAGGGAGGGCGACGAAAGCAAGGCCTTGATACGTCTGATATTGAAAGCTGTGCTGTCCGATGTGTTTCCACTCGCCACAAGTGGCTACTGAGTACTTGAAATGTCGCTGTTCCAAATTGAGGTGTGCAGTAAGTGTAAAATGCACACTGGAGTGTAAAGACCTAGTCTAAAAATGTAAAATATGTTATTTTATATTGATTACATGTTGAAATTACATATTTTAGATATATTGGGCTAAATCAAATATATTATTAAAATATCTCCTATTTCTTTGTCTTGTTATATGGCTACCAGGAAATTAGAAATTACATATGTGGCTCTCACTATATTCTCTTGGAGAGCATATTTCTGCATTCAGTTGGATATTTTTTCAGGATTGATATTCAAGCTGTGAAACACATTCTCCAGCAGCAGACTCTGGCACAAGAGCAGGCTCTTCAGAGAGCAAGGCTGGCATTTTTAAAATTCACTCTGGATTTGTTAAGTGGTTTGCAGCTGAGAAGCTAGATGAGTTTCTACTGTATGAATTTAAAAAAATGCTCAGAGGCAAACATTTTCTTAAGAATTACGATATTCTGTGGGCCATGTAATCAGTACATTATCAAAGTATATACTTTTTTGATTATTACAGTAATCTAAAAATTGCTAATTATATAATAGCATGCTAACTACATACCTAGTTACAGATGATACATTATTTAATTTTCCTATTATTGGCAAACTCTGACACATATTATTCCTAGAAAAATCAAAATTTGTCCCAAAAGTTTTAGACTCAGTTAACAATAGAAGTGCTTAAATAGGCTTACGAAAATTATGAGCACAGTGTTCTTCCATGATGGTCACTGGGGAAACATCTATCAGTGAAAGTTGGAGAAAATTGGGTACAGTCAGCAAGAGTACTTCTGTTTGCAGAGGTTCTAATCCCCACTTTTGAACAGCTTATTCCATTGCAAGGAGCTAACAGAACATTTGTTCTTTTTACATGTAACACTATTTTTGCATTTAATAGCCATTGGAAAAATCAAAGACTCAACATCTATAAGACAAACATTCTCTGAAAGCAGCAACACTATTGAAAAAATTTTATTTGATTTTGTGCTTACCTCAAAGATTGCTCCATCTTGTTATTGTAAACAAGGTGTTCTGAACAAAGACTAGGGAAACGACAGAGGGAGGAAAAGGGAAAGAAGAGACTGTCAAGGTGGGGCCAGAGTAGGAAAGAGATCAGAACGGTGTATCTTCTGGAAGTCCCCAAAATCAGTGATTTGGTTTAATCTCAAATTTGATCTACATGGTATTAAATATAAGCCCATGCAAACTCCTTGGAAATTTCTCTGTTTGGAAAGAGCAAGTAGACTAATGAAATAAGTAAAGTTAAGTAACGCTAAGAAATTAGTCTTCAGAGCTTCTTAGGTTGAGAATTTAAAATATATTGTCCTTATAGCAACCCAGAAGCCATCACTCCCAGGCGTTTGTTGTCTGGCTTCCCCGCATCCTTCTCATCACCATTCTAACAAGACCCCAACTTTCCCAGTAACAGGGTTTAGATGTAACCCCACCCCCAGCTCCAGGGTGAGCCATGATTGGCTCAGGCAATCAAGGTATCCTATTTTCCAATCAGAGTAGTGAGACACAGGAAGAGATGTTTTGAGGCTATGTGTGAAAGAATTATGGGAGCTTCCTGTGGATGTTTGCTCTCTCCCTAATAGACATGATGAAACTTGCTGACCTAGTTATGGCTGGCAGGTGTCTTGAGACATCTTCCTTTTTCCCCCTTTCTTAGAAATGTTCATGCGTGTCCCAGCGGGCACCTTTTCTGATGAGAACTCAATGGTTATTCTTTTTTCCTCCTGTGTGTAACATGTCTTCCCATCTCTTCTCTCTATACTGCTTTTAAGATTATATATTTATCACTGTTTCTTAACAATTTGATTATGATTTTTTTTTCATTTGATTTGGAAAATTTGGAGCTATTATTTCTTTAGACATTTGTTTCTTCCAATGTTCTTTTTTTATTTTATTAAATATTGGTGGCATTGGTTAATAAAATTATATTACAATTGGTTAATAAAATTATACAATTCTGTAGTACATCATCTGTATATTGCATTGTGTGTTCACCAGCCAAAGTCAAGTCTCCTCCTATTACCATGTATTTCCTCCTTTATCCTTTTCTATCTTCCTTCCACCCCTCTCTTCCAATAATTTTTGTTTTCTCCTTTCTCCTCGCCTTCTGCATTCCAATTACATGTATCTGGACACAGACATTATTGTCCCACAGGATACCATGGCTCTGTTCATTTTTTTCATCCTTTAGTCCTCTTTCTGCTTCAGTTTGGGTGGTGTCTTTTGCAATGTTTTTAAATTCACTGGCTTTTTTTTTACCTGCATGACTAATCTGCTGCTAATCCCATTCAGTGAAATTTTTATTTCAGATATTTTTCATCTCTAGAAAGTTCCATTTTAAGTCTCTTTTTTTCTCCTCATGTCCTTAGATACTTGAACATATTTATAATAGTTTTGAAATCTTTTTCTGCTGATTCCATCATTGCTGTCTTCTCTGGATCTTTTTCTATTTTTTTCTATATTGACTATTATTTGATGTGAGACATTGTGAATATTATGTTGTTGACTGTCTGAATTTTATTTTTTCTTCCTGTAAAGGGAGTTGAACTTTGTTTTGGCTAACAGGCAGTTAAGTTACTTGCAAGTCAATTTTAACCTTTTGGGGCTTGTTTGCAAGTTTTTTTTCCAGATATGTCTGGAGTAGTCTTTAATCAAGGGGTACTTTCATCCTACTACAAAGATATGACCATTTAGAGATCTTTCTTGACTTCTTTGAGTATTTAACAAGGTCTCTGCATCTGGCCAGTTACAACTTGACTATCTGCCAGCCCTGCATTATCCTTGGAAAGTGCCCAGCTTATAAAATGTGCAGATTTACACATTTCTGGAACTCTATCTCTGCTGGTTTTCTACTTGACTTTACCCTCCCTGCAGCTTGCTCTGAAAGCAGCTGCTGGCTCCAAAACATGCCACCTCTGCTTCTTTGGGGAACTGTACCACAGCTACCAGCTTCCGAACCACACCATCTTTACTGCCATCCTGACAAACAGATGCCTCACTCCTGCCTTCTCCTCAATTAAGTCAGTTCCAGTGAAGTCTTGTGTTCTCGGAACCTAAATCACACCAGAGACCCTCGCTTGATGAGAGTCTAGTTTTCAGTTTTCTAGTCTCTAAGCTCAGGGAGGCACGCGAGGAGATTGGTATGGAGGCTGAGCAAGCCAATGCATATCTGCCACACAAAACATTTCAAACCACCAGAAAACACAGAGTGAAGTTCATTTTAACATCCATGACCATCAAGTTTAACAAATGTTAAAGTTTGTCATACTTATATCAGAATATTTTTAAAGATGTAAAATTTAACAGATACATTTAAAAACCTATTTAGAATCCTTTGCAGATTTCATTCCTTTCCCCAAAGCTAATTCCTATTTTGAATTTTCATTTATTTTATTGGCACATGCCAGGAAAATATATCAAGAATATAAAATAGACAAATGTGACAAATATCTCCATGGCTAAATCTTCCATTATTTATCAAAAAAAGATTTGTACATGTATGTAACTCCTGTGGTGGACACCTTTTTGTCTCCTGGTGTGAATCTCCAACTCTACTTTGAGAAGAGGAAATTTGGGAAAAAGAGCTTTTGCTTCCCCAGCTATGTCGTTTCTCTCAGGTATGTTTGCTTCACTCCCCACAGACCACAAGGGGTTTGCTGCCTCTGCCCATTATTGACGGAGGTGAATGGGGATACGCCTCGTCCACTGTCCCAGATATCAGCTCCCTGACCTGCTCTGAAGTGAATATGTACAGGAATCCATGAAGGTTGGAGCAGTTCTTAACGGAAGGGAACGCCTACAGAATTGGGGTATACTGGGAGGGTGCCTTTCACTCTAGGTCAATAGGTTTTCTCCCAGAATCTCTAAAACGAAACGATTCTCACCACCCAAGAGAATCCATTTCTTCCTGAACTGCCCTCCCCATAAAAAATTCACTTTTTTCCACGATCATTTTGACTTTATTTCGCATAAACGAATGCCCTGACTTTATTATGCACAGAGAACATTCACAGCTAAATTGCAGTTACTTCAATTCTGAGAGAAAGAGGAAGATGGGCCAGTGATATGGGAAGAAAAATCTCAGTGTACAAATATTTCAAAAAACACATCAACGACCTAAACAAAATTATTATACAAGGTTATACTCAAGATTTTTCCAATATGTGAATCATAGGACCTCCTCCTTTTTTACTTCTTTTCCAATATAATTTTATAAAACATACTGTGTTAAGCAACAATCCCCAACAGTAGATGACAGAACATTTCTATTAATAGGGAACTGTTATAATACGGTTGTGCTGCACAAAACTGGAGATATGATTCTAATTACTCCATTTTTCTTTTACTTTCTTTTATTTGGTGACATGTTTATCTCTCCAGATCTGGTTTCTCTGTGGAAGAAACTGGGATTGTGCTCTGCAATGATTTTCTCTATGTGTCTTTCTACTTTTCTCTTTGTAAGGGGTAATGGTTTATCTACAAAAAAAATTGTTACCCCACCATTAGATTTTAGAAAGCAAGATGTACTACCTAATATGCATCACTTCTTTTCAGAGATGCTGTATTCCTGGGAAGGGGGGAGGGGTTGAGGGGACAGCTGACCTAGGCCCCTGACTAGCTTGTAAAAACCTTAAATGATCTTTCTTTTCTTAACTTAAAACATGGCAAAATGATTTTTCTTTTTTTAATTTAAAGGAAGGTGATTTATCTGAGAATTGCCAACAAATAAATGATCACAGGCCACCTACAATCAACTTGCCTGAGAGTCGGGATAATGCACTGGAAAAGCACACAGACTGTAGAATGAAGAATCACTAGGATTCAATCTTGGCTCTTAAACTGAATAGATGTGTAATTTGGGGCGTAGCATTTTACCTCACCGATCCTTTCCCTTATCTGTAAAAACAAATAATAATGTCTAACTCACAGATTTGTAAGGATCTCACAAGATAAGGTTTGGGTGCTCCTGTCACATGATATTCATCCTATGTTACCATTTATTAGTTACCTTTCCCCAAACAAAGGATTTTGAAGAGTACTCTTATACTAATGCTTACAATGATTAATTTTCATCCTTTGAGGAAATGAAGTTGATGAAATAATTTGCAATAGAGATATTTGACATAGAATTTCTAATTAATTTTACCATTAGTATTAAAATAGATCTACATATGTTGACCAGATAGACATTTACAAAATTTTAAAAACCAGATTGAACCTGGAAAATATTATTTTAAATGTTTTATAACAAATTTTTGCTGCTTATATAACATGAGAAATAAACATGAAAAGAACAGATGGGCCGGCCCGGTGGCTCAGGCGGTTGGAGCTCCATGTTCCTAACTCCGAAGGCTGCTGGTTCGATTCCCACATGGGCCAGTGGGCTGTCAACAACAAGGTTGCCAGTTCAATTCCTCGAGTCCTGCAAGGGATGGTGGGCTGTGACCCCTGCAACTAGCAATGGCACCTGGACCTGGAGCTGAGCTGCGCCCTCCACAACTAAGACTGAAAGGACAACAACTTGAAGCTGAACGGCACCCTCCACAACTAAGATTGAAAGGAAAACAACTTGACTTGGAAAAAAGGCCTGAAAGTACACACTGTCTCCCAAAAAAAGTCCTGTTTCCCTTCCCCAATAAAAAAAAAAAAATAAGAACAGACCTTCTCATTCCTAAACATTCACACAGGGACCCTCAACATTTAAAGCAACAATAGATAACTTCATCTGAACTTTTGTGGAACATTTTTTCCCATTGACTTCAATTATAATTTCAAGGAAAATATTTAATGTTATCTCTTAAATTTTGCTTCAGACACATTCTATTTCAAGTTCATGTCACCTTGTGTTTAAGACTGACTGAGCTCAAATAACCATTGATAGTGGAGTAGTTAAATAAACTGTGGTACATCCACATAACACATGCCTGAATTTGAAAAGGACCCCTATGTGCTAATACGGTAAACGTTGCCCTAGTGCTAAGAGAAAAAGCAAAGTGTAAAACAGTGTAGAGTATATACCTTTTTGTGTAAGAAATGGGGGAATAAGAATATAAATCTGTATTTGCTGTATGTACATATAGTATTACTGGAAGGATACAGGAAAAACTCCCCTGCTTCTATTATGGAGGAGAAAAAGGTAGGCACAAAAATAGGAGTGAGATTTTTTTAATGTATATATTTTTATAATAGTTTCATTTTTAATATGTAATGGAGTATCTATAAGAATATAGTTTTTTAAAGGCCATAAAAATGACATAAAATACTAGTTAGTGGAATAGCAGGTTATAGAATAGCATATACAGCATGATGTCATTTTTGAAAAATCCAAGTGTATGTGTTCCTATGTGTAGAGATGTATAGTGGAATTTTCACTACAATTATATGCATGGTGAGATTTCAGGTCACTTTGGCTTTCTGATTTACACTTCCCCTATTTTCTCTTTTATCTCGATATCTGTCTTTGTTGTAACTTAGGTGGATTTATTCTTGTTGTTATTGGGAGCTCAGCAACATGAGGTCGTAGGGAGTGAGCAGTTGTATGGGATCTGGACCAGTCTGAGGCTGGGAATTAACCCCTTTAGAGAGCGCGGGCCTTTGTCCAAAGGGATGCAGCAAAATCAAGTTTGATTCAAACAGTTTAATATCCAAAAAGACGGAAGAACTAGAATTATTGGAGTATAGCAGCAAAAGTCCCAAAAGAGAGCCATTCTTGAAGGGGGATCCCAGGAAATATTCTGAGTCACCATTTTCCAAGATGTATTTTGCAAAATACAAATTTCTATGGTTGTTAATAGATTTTATGTGAACAAAAAGGGTTCTGTACTCAAGTCAGTTCAGGAAACACAGATTTAGGTAGTGTTTCTTTAATGCCAGACTTCCCTGAGCTTTTAAGATGATACTTTATAATGTGACTCTTCAAGTAGTAATTTTCCTTTACAGCATTTCCCTTTTTTTTTTTTTTTTTTTTTGGTTTTTTTTTGTTCCCGGAACCCATTTCTCTGCCCATGATCTTCCAGGAAAACTCTTCCATTAATCACATTTTGGGAAAAGATAGAGGAGACTGGATAGAACTGGGCAGGGTCCCAAGTTTTTTGCCAAGCAGTTTGGGGTTCAAGTCAGGGCTCACTCCAGTGCCAAAGGACCAAGTGTGGGCGCAATCTTCCAGGGAATGGCAGTAGAGCCCGGGGGGCCTGGGCTTGCAAATCAGTAGATGTGGTTTGGAATACCACCACGATGGCTTTCCAGTTGGGTGGTTTAGGGCAAGTCATTTAATCCTCTGCAACCTTGCATGTCTTCATCTGTGAAATGGGGATAACAATGCTTCCCATAAGGTAGCCGTGAGAAATTAAATGTGATATTATGTGTGAATCATTTAGCATAGTGCCTACCACAGAGTGAAATTTCAATAAACAGTAGGAATTATATTTAGTGTTTGGAGGGGGTTTATATATTGTTTGTGAGTGTTGATGTTCTTTTGGCCAGTCCAACTCTTCATGGAGTACGGGTCTTTTGCAACTCAGTAGGCCCACCCATTTCCAAATTTCTCTTTTCCAGATTCCACTAGACAATGTGCTTGGGCTATTGCTTTCCTCCAGGTCTGGTTGAAGAAGTTCAGGACTGGGTCCTCCCGAGAGATGCTGCAGGAGGCCATGACTCACAATATCTTTATTTCTTCTTCCTTCAGTCTACATTCCATGTAACCTGCAAAACATCAACTCAGACACTGACCATCAGTTAACATAGCAAACCTACATTAGAATAGGTAGTTGATCAGATGATTATTTTTAATGTGTTGCCATTTATTTCTCATCAAAATGTTGAAGATTCATTTTACATTAGCTAAGACTTTTTATAAATTCTGTAGAGAAAATGTCAAGCTGTAATAATCTTATGCTGCTGCTACATCATTTTAGGCTATCTGACATATAAAGTGTTATTTATTAACAGAAAATAATAGTACCTACAATAATCATTATTGCAAACAATAGCTTTCTTAGCCTGGCTTAAATAACTCTATATGTGTGGTGACAGTATTTAGATAACTCTGCATGTGTAGTGACAGTATAGTAAATACTGTCACTACACATGCAGAGTTATCTAAACCAGGCTAAGTATCCAATTTATGTGTTTAATGCAATCTAATTTTTTCTAAACTGTCTTGTTTATTTTTAATGTATGTTTAATCCAGAAATACTTGCTTGCATGTGATTTTTCTGCTCATAATTGGATTGTTTGGAGCTAACAGGATCCAGGCATATGGTTCTCACTGATTTGCTATCATAGGGAACTATTGGAACTGCCTGCTGACACTTCCAAACGTTTTGTCCAGATTTCAGAAAGGCAGGTGAATACATGACTTTCTTTTACATTGGCTTATGAAAATAGATATGAATGTCTTTAAAAGAAAATCCACAAGGATTTCCCCTTTTCTACAAAAACATTTATTTCTAGATTTCAAATTGATTTTTTTCAGTCTTTTTACCATTTAAATCAATTAGTCAAAATTTGTAATTAGGAAGAGAAAAGGGTTTAATTAAAATTAAATTAGTTTGTCAAAAAAAAAAATCCAACTTGGGACTGAACTCTCCAAAATCGTGTGTATCTTTTCATTGTTCTGTCAACAAACATTTATTTAGCACTGACAGTGTAAGACATTACCTAAGATACTGTGAGTGAAACAGAGAAAAATGAGCTACCATCCCTTTCCTTAGCAGTCCTAAACTTTCAGAGGGGAAACAAGATTTAGATGCAAATGTTTGTAAAAATAACAGCGCTTACAAAGGAATCATAAGGATGAGAGGAAAGGCAGAGTGATAAAGTGCCATTCATCATAACTCAGACGAGGAAGAGGAAGATTTGTGCATGCCGAGGTGTGTCCTTTCCAGCATTCTCTCTTTGCATTCCCTCTTTCTTCCAATCAATGCTCGGTGATGCCCTTGCTCTGTGCAAGAGTTGGGTTAAAAATTCAAAGCAGACATCTCCCAGGCTCACATACTCCTGGGGGCCAAAACAGGCCCTGAGATACACAATATACACAAAAACTTAAAAAAAAAAAATTTAAAAAGCTAATCAAGGTGCTGATTTTGAATCTAAAAAATTAAGTTTTTGTGGTCTGTGCATATTATTTTAGAAATAGCCCTCTTTGACATAAACATCTACAAAAGTTTGACCTAAGGTTTGAAACACTATGGATTTAATTCTCTGAACACTCATAAAGGCCAGAAGGAAGATAATGAAGTTGCAACCTCCGCAGAAAGTGCCCTCTGCACAGAGAAGAAACGGGAGAAGATACCAGTGCATGCTGAAAATGTTTGCAAACAGATACACCAGAGCACAGCGTTGGCAAGAAGAAAATTTGGAGCACATTGGTCATGTCCTCACTGGAAGAGTGGGAAGGCCAGCGTCAGCCTGTGGGGGAGAGCAAAATTTAAAATAACCTTACTAAATTAAAGAAATGGTCAGAATGCTATTTTAAGTTCACTGAAGATAAATGCAGGGTAGTACCTTCAGAAGAGGGAAATAAAGTTGAGACGTGACTGGCTACAGGCGAACTGTCTAAACAGGAGTCATCAATGAAAATAGACGAGTTTAAGTCAGTGGTAACACCAGCTTTTAAAAGGTTGCACAGTGTTAGGAGGCACAGAGAAGTGCCTGGAGAAACGGGGAGACCATCCTCCCTTCATACTTGGTATTAGCAAACTCTTCCTGGAGGACTATGTACATTCCTGAGTTTCATAGTTAGAAGGACACCAAGAACGTGGGGAACTGTCTATCCCTAAATTCAACCATGATTAAAAATTAAGATCTTAAAGGTTAAGAGAATCATCTCAAATAGGGCTGAAGCCCTAGTTTAGACTCTAAAGTCTTAGAGTTCAAACTCTAAGTTTAAAGTCCCTTTTGCTTGTGGGAGGAGACACTTACTTGGAGAGTCTACTACTCGTCCACTACTACTGTTTCCTCTTGCAAAAAGTCCCACTTGTTTTGAGCTTCATGGTTTTCACCTCCCCTTCTCGTCATTGTCTTCTATCAGATTGCAGGTCACTCACGTCTCTGTTATTGATCAGTCTTAGCATCTGGCCTACAAGCCCTGCCTTATCCCCACTATCTCCAATGCACAAGCGACAATCCATTTGACAAAATGGCCCCTAATTCCTCACGTTCTCCTGTCCATTAGTTTACTCCGAGTTCATCTACTCCAGTGCACATGCATCAGGTCTTGTCATCACCCACAACGCCTCCACCTTCAGAATCACTGATGCAAACATCCTCTGCACACCACTGCTCCTCCCACAGAGACCATTCTTCAGCTTCATCGGGACTTCCGGTTCATCGCTGCAGCTTCAGTCGTACCGTGCATTGAACTTCTCCTGCCTTGACTTCCCTTCTTATCTAGCAGAGCCTATGGCTCAGCAATTCTGTAACTTTCACCAATACTCTATACTCCCTTGCCCTTTCAGATTTTTGTTTTCCTTGTCTGGCAAAGTTTCACCCCCGATAAACCCGCAATCCACATCCAATCCCCAGCAGCTGAACCCTTCTGAAGAAGTGACACATTAGAACATTTTACTATAAATGCATAAAAGCTAATCTCAGATGAACCCTCTCACATTTCTCTGATTCACTACTCTTCTTTCCACAAAAACTATCTCAAAGCTTCTCCTCTCAAATGCTGACCACTTCCCTCACACCACATACACAGGCAAACACATTTGCCCCTTTCGCAATTTCAGTAGAAAACTTGCCTGCTAGAATACAAAGAAAATTGAAGCTGTAACATGAGGACTCTTTCACAGTCTGGATACCAGACATTTGTAACTATCCCTTTACCTGGGCTTCGGAAGCCTCCCCTCCCACCTCCTTGGGAAGCTTACACTCTCTAGTAACTCTTCACTGTCAAGTAGAATCTCTCTTAGCGGAATCCTTTTGTGCACCTCTAAGCACATTTGTGCCCATGTGCTCAGCCTCTTACGCCCACTCAACCACTTCTCTAGCTTTGTCATTGCAATCAAAGCACTTGAGATTTCTATCCTCACTCTCTTCCCACCCTCACCCCCTTTTTCTACATACTCCCCAAATTCTCATCCTGGTTTCCACTCAATTCACCATTAAAAGTGGTCTTGCTAAAGTCGACATGACCTTCAGAATGTCCCTAGACTCAGTGAGCACTCCACAGTCCTTATCTCACTCCGCTGCACAGAAGGACCTAACACTGATGGTCTACCCTCATTGTTTGAAACATGCTCTTTCCTGGGCTTGGGTGATGCAGAATTTTCTTGTTTTCCCCTTACCTCTCTGGCTGCTTTCTCTCCTTCCCACACTCCTCCAACACGTGGCCATTAAGCATTTAACACACCGTGCCAGGCCCTTTCTCTCTTTTGATTTTTCACTCCATGTTCTCTTCCTACACATGCTTATCAATTACAAACTTATACAGATGACTTACAAATGCATAGCTCTAGACCAGACATTTCATCAGAACTTCAGACCCAATGATCTACCTGCCAACTTATCACCTCCATATGGATGTCTCAAATGTACATCTGCAGTTCCAGAATTCAATTCTTGATCTCCCCATTCACCAATCTACGGTCCTCATCTACTTCTGGGAGAAAAAGAAACTCCCATATTTCCAGTTATATAAACCAGACATCTAGGAATCAATCTTGACATCCCTTTCTCCCTCACCCACATATCGATTCTAATATCTGGTCCTGTTGATTTTATCTCCTGAATATCTCTCAAATCCATTTTCTACCCTAACCCAAGCCACCATCACCCGCTGTCCATATGATGTAAGTACACTCTTCCTGAAGCAGCCAAGGGCATGGCACTATTCTCCCAGTAACCACACTTTACCTTTCTTCTCCACTCAGAAGCCAGAGTGATCTTTTGGAAACATAATTCTGCTCTTCTGCTTCAAACTCTTCAACAGCTTCCATTGCTCTAAGAATAAAATTCTTTATCCTGTTACTTCAGACAGATGCCCATGGTGGCCTTTCAGGTCATGCTTCTGCATACCACAGGGCTCTTGCTCATGCTGTTCCCTCTGTTTGGAATTGTCAATTCCTTAGTTAAGCCTCCTCTCATAGTTCTAAGTCAAGTTTTCCTACTATTAACTATCCTCTAGCATGGTGTCAATTTTATAATTACTGGTATGATTGTTTGACTAATGTCTATCTTCTCAAGCTGGCGGAGCTGTGTGAGCAGTGAGCACAGCTGACCTGGCTCACCACTGTTGTGCCTGGTACATGGCCAGTGCCAAGGGGAAGATAAGCAATCAAGAAATATTTGGTAAAGGAACAAATAAATGCATGAATGAGTGACCAGTATTGTTTTTGTGTGAACCTATATAAATATAAATTTACTATCTAATTCATAACTTAATTCTTGGAAAGGGATAGTTTTCTTTAAAATCAGCTCTTAGAATATAGATGTAGCATATGATAAATTCTTTGTTAGCACACATATTCCTTTTAGAAAAATTCTAAATATTCTGCTTGTCTGGCAGTTTCATATCAGATTTCCCTAATATTATATAGTATTATTCTACTTACCATGGAATTTGAAACAAAGGAAATACTTTCGTTTTCTTTGGCTTTCTCTTTTATCTCACTCACTGATTTGCATTTAAGCTTCTATTTCTCCCTACTTACCAGAGGCCTTCCAGGCTGAACAGGGCTGCGCTGGGGGTTGGAGCTCAGCCACGTCAGTGATGGGCAGTGATAGTGGCTGCATTGTTCAGGGCAGAGCCTGTTACGGTCAGAGCCTGGGGATCCTCAGCTCCAGTTCTGGTACACATTGTCCTTACTGCTGTTCCTCTGATCAGTTGTTTCTCTCATTTGAATCTTGGCTTTGCTGTCTGAGTTTGTCCTATGTTAACATCCCATGTGACACAGAATCTGTCCAAAGCTCCTGAGCAGGTTGTCTCTGATGCTTCAAGATGAGGTAGAGCTGGTCATTGTGTGTGCACTAGACCCTTCCGTTCTGTCCTCCAGAAAAGGAAGAGGTGCTGCTTGTGGAGGAGACTGAGACCCAGATCTAAGCGTATTTGTCTTGCCCTGCCCACGTGCTCACACCTGCTTCCCCCTCTTTGCTCTCCCCATCCCCACCCATCCCAACTTGGGACTTCGAAGCCCATGCAGTAGAATCTCTTCTCCCTTGGCTTCTGTGACCACTCTGCTCTCTTTGCTCTCCCTCCACCCAGCTATGTGCAGTTTCCTTCACACACTCTTCTTCTTCCCCCACTACAAGGCCTTAAACACTAGTACTCTTAGGTATTCCAGCACCTTGACATCTCTTTGCACTTGACCCACTCTCCTAGGGAAATCTTTACTCTGAAATTTGTAGCACCGACTCAAACTTCTATCCTGATGTTTAATGCATATATTCAACACTCGCTTGCAGCTTTAACCATTCACCACTGTTTTTATTTATCATAAAAGTGTCGGGCAAAATGGAAAGGGTGACAATTCTATAGGAAGCCACCAGGAATGTGGCTTCCAGGGCCAGAGAGCCCTGGAGTGGCCTTCAAGTACCATTGCATAGGATCTATTTGGCTGTATGACCAAGCCCAGGTTATGCTTCCTTTGCAGTGGGGATAGGTTGCAATAATTATTATCCTGTGTGATGACATCTTTTTGAAGTAGCAAGTGACAATCTTGTCACACTACCAATATAGCCCAGGATGTTAGTATTCATGATACATTCATCAGTATAGTCTCTCTTCCAAGGTTTTGAAAGATACAAGAGAAGTCTTATAACTCCAGAAAAACTTCCTTTCATAATACCCCTGGAGAAATTGTTGTCTGAAAATCTAGTGGTAGAAATGTTTAGGCACTGGCATATAAGTGCATTTGATATTGAATGTTGTTTTTATGAATTTACCCTTAGAATGGAGCACTATTTATAATTAAATGATTGACTGAAATGTAATTATTAATTATAAAATGTCTATTTGCTTTACAAAAGAAACATGATCCCTGGAAGTCCTTGGCTTTGTATCTAATTTAATTAGTGTATTTAATATGTGTCCCCTAGATAGCTCATTTTGCACTTTAGCTAAAGGAAGGTGGCTAGCTTGTCAGAAGGAATTACTTACAAATTAGCTAATTAATTACTTCAATCCTTATTCAATGAGATTCACATGGAAATAGAAAAGGGCAGTCTAAGGACAGACAAAAAAATCTAAATCCATCACACTTCTTGTCATCAGCTGTAAAGACATGCCTGTTTGTGGACTTCTACTCAGTAAAATAACTGCTTGACTAATAAGGCAGATTGACTTCAGGAAAAAAAAAATATGGAAATGTTTATTACTTCCTGTCTAATTGAAGAGTAAAGAATAAATAGTACCAAAAACTAACTTTAAACATTTAATATAAAATAAACATTCATAGATATGAATAGTACGCACATATAACAATTGAAAAAACAGAACCAAATTAAAGGTAATGTTTATGCAAGGTGGGAGTCTGAGAAATTTCCATCCTAATAGGATTCATGGATTCAAAAGGCCTTAGCACTCACCAAATGTCTCATTTTCCTGACTATAGGCTCTCATCGTTGCTTTAACTATAGCTCATTTAGCCTGCAGTGATGCCTCCTAGTCCTACAGAGTCATGCCCGTGTTCTAAAACCTGGAGAATGATGCCACCACATTGCACAATACAATACAGGTCCACAAGTCTTCCCAATTCCCTTCAATTCACAGCCAAGTAGCTAAAACTCCCACGTTAAAATAAATGGGAAGCTTTACCGATGTGCCTACTAACCTACATGCTGTCTTAACCTCTACTGGAGTCCCGTTTCCAAGGGGCCATGCCCTAGACTTCTCTAGTAATGAATGCTTTGTGAAAGACACCTCGTTTACAGAGAGTAACATACAAACTCCCTAGTTGGCCATCCAGACAAGAGTGTTCATGCTCTGAATCAGATTTCTGATCCCATCTATTGACCCACTTCTCTTCCCAGCTCTCCCCATTTGAATGAATGGCCGGATGGATATGATAATAGATTCAGCAATTTGTTGAAAGGCTGATATCACCTAAGAGGCAATGAGAGGTTCCATACCTGGTTTTCACCTGCGGACTCTGGAGACAATCTCATTGCTCTAGACTCACAATCTTGCATGTCCTATGCTGATAATCATGCCATGGCCTATTTCTGATGCATTCCTAAGAATCAAGGTGCTTCTCCCAAGTTCATCCAAGTTGGTAGAAGAGTTACACACAGAAAATGTGATGAGTGGATGGATCAAGGTAAATGGGATTCCTGTCTCGGGATGACCCGTTGCTGTCATCGCCCTCACAGATGGGAAGAACTTGAATCTGTTATAGTTTTTAACTAAAAATAGGCTAAGAGTTCAAGTCACTTTCCTGTGAGAGCAAAGGGGTGGAAAAATCAGGCCAGCATGCAGCCTTACACAATCAGATTTTTAAAATATTAACGCTGCAGTATGGCTGCCAATGAGGGAATATAGGTTCTAGGGTTGACAGCAAATCAACTGTAATTGTCCTCAGCTTTCCGCCTTACATCTATTTGTTCATTAATGTCAAGACAGTGGAGAAACGGCATACTTAGCCTTTATAAGTTTAAACAGGTCAATCTGTAAAGATTTGGGATGGTTACAAAATGAATACTGATGACAAAAATAATTCTTAAAGCCAAGATAAACATTGCAGAAACATAACAACCTGATGTTGTTAATTATGTCCGTCTAAAATGCCAGATTCTATCAACCAAAACTGAGAAGTGAAGAAATGGAATCCTGCTAAATTTTTTATCTGGCCCAGAAGCAAGTCAATAATTCTTTCCATTAAAAATATAACATAATTATTGATATTAAAATGAGAGAAAGAAGTCCAGATATTTTCAATTTACAGGTAAATGCTAGTAGAAAAATAAGAAGTTATGTGTAATAAGTGAAGTGGGGACCACCCAGGTTCCCTCTTTAGAACCGAGGCTGTGGGGACAGAGCCCCAGAGAGCAGTTTCCAAGGCTCTCGGCCTCACGTGGAAAGGTGCTGGCTCGGGTAGTAGATGGCCGTCGGCTGTGGCTAGTTGGCCGTCAGCTGTAGCCGGTTAGCCAATTGGCCACTGATATAACTAACGGGGCTGCACTGGGGAGTGGAAGTCGGTTGGTTGGCAGGCAGAAAAGCGGAGAGTAGGTCACACGTCGTGTGAATCCAGCCTCCAGTGAGACTATAGTGGTGTGACTCCCCTACCTATGGCTCTGTGGGTGTTCCTTTTTGGCCTAGCCACATCCTGCATTCTTATGTGGGGAGTGGGAGCTGAGACCCCGCCGCAGGCCGCCCGCCCTGCACGACAGAGGCATTCGACCCCTAGCTCCGGGTAGTGTTGCCTGCTGAGGGCCCTCAGCTGGAGAAGCTTCCTCGCTCCTAGGACATGACCACATGACCCCGGGGGTAGCCCGCATCCACGGCTTGCCAATACAGGAGTATAAATGGCTACCCAACTGCCAACCCTTTCCCCTATCGCCCACACCTCAATTTGGAATGTTCTAGAAGGGCCACTGTAATCTCAGAGCTCCCGGTAGATTAGGCTGAGGCCTCCATTGGAACTGCATTGCAGTTCAGCGTCTCCCTCAGCCCAGTCCTACATCCCTCATAGCCTTAGAGAGGCTGTTCCTGAGTGCGCTTTCTAGCAAACTTCCTACAGGTAAATATTCGCTTGTTTCCTGGGGAACCTGACCCATGACAATATGTGACTTCCAAATCACCACAGGGTATAAAGGGCAAAGTAAACACAGTCCTTATATCTAAAGCTAAATTTAAAAAGTGAAACCAAACAAAAAAAATGTTATAAACAGTATTTTTTAAATTAAAAGCATGAAAAGAGCTAACAGAAATATGTGTATCTGTTAAAATCTCTGTTAGACTCCCCAATGGATCAAAAAATGAAATCCAACTGTGTGCTTGCTTATTTTGTCGGTGTTATTTATTTCATAGATGTCCACTGAGGTCATCTTGACCTTTTAAAATAAAATTGGCTCGAGCCTTTAGTTCTATGTCCTTAGGGAAGCACAGTGCCCTCCTCTGATATGTCTGCAAATTCTTGGGCACTTACATTCTCATTGTCACTTCTGTTCACCTCTGGACACTTGATCTCATTCATGACTCACTGTGGCTTTTTTTCCCTCTCCCCACACCACAGTGTCCCTTACTCTAGCCCTCTCCTTGATCCTCCCACAAAGCTGTTTATGATGGTGGGGGTGGGGGTGGGGGTGGGGGTGGGGGTGGGGGAGGTTGTTTTAAGTCAGAGCAATACCGACAACTTAAAATTGGAATTGATATCCATGGTCTTCAAGTTCTTTGATAACTAGAAGCCTCATGGCAGTCTCCTACACAAAGACAATTCCTTCTCTACACAGAGCTCTGAGATCAACTGAGGAAATAATTTTTATCCTATTTTTTTATTGGAAAACATTTGAAAGCTACTGAAAAGTTCAACAATAGGGAAAGAGTTGCTTAAATTATGGTAGCTCCATATAACAGGAAACTGGAGAGCCATTTTAGCATTTCATTTTCAACTAATATTTAACGGTTCGGTGAAATGTTTTTGGCATTATAAGTAAAAATAATTAAAAAAAACAATTGTGTATTCGTAATCGTGTATATTTTGTGACCCAAAGTATGTATGATTTCATGTATATTAATGAAAAAGATTGGAAATGCACTAAATTGTTAACTGCAGTTTCTAGGTAGTGAGATTAATGATGGTATCTATTTTATTTTTTAACACTTCTCTGAACTATTTAATTTTTAAAAATGAATACATATTACTTTTTAAATCAGGCCAAATAAACAATACTATTTTGAAACATTTATTAGGGATTTACTGTGGGGATTAGAAAAACCTAATTATTTGGGGAAGAAAAAAGCAGTCATTTATATTAATTATACTATCTTCTAGCCTGTTAACTTATTAGGATGAGAAATCAGGGCCTACTGAAAAGGATGGCAATATTTTCCATTGTTTTGCTGAGTATTTGTTGAGAAAGTGGAAGGGCGAGAGGGAGGGAGAGAGGGAGAGAGAGGGAGACAGGAACAGAAAAAGAAACAGATTTATACCTGGAAAGTAATGAAAATTAATTGATTCATTCTATGCTCTGAAATTCACAGATGGTAGGAATTTACATTAAATACAGTAATTTGTATTTGTAACATAATTGTATTAAACATCATTTTGTATTAAACACAGAGTATTTTTATTATCACAGGTGCAGTTGTCTAATTTTGTATAAATTCTCTACCAAATATTGGTAAATTGTAGAAGTAATGTGTTTTTTTTAACTAAAAAACTGTGAATGTTGTTTCTCTAAGAGCACATGAAATCTAAATTACAGAAATAGTTTTATTTACATGGCAGCAATAGTCTGTTCTATGAAAGGGCAATATAGTAACTGTGTCACTGATAATTATCAATGTAAGACCAAGAAAGTACAGCTTTCTCCTTTTACTGACAAAGCAGGACTCTCCCTCCACATCACACATTTCCTGGTCCCTTCCCACGCACCATCCTTCCACACTCCCTACCTCTTTAAAGAGGATTCCCTGAAACACAGCCCTGCGACTCTGGGATTAGATGAACCATCTTACTATCTCGAAACATGAAGGCATTGATTGCGTCCATTGAGAAAGGCACTGGTTTCTAATTAATAAGCCGGTGTTCACTAAGAAAACTAAGGTGAATAACGGGCTGAAACAGCTCTTGTTACTTGTCTTTCGTAAAGTCTGAGAAAACAGAAAGAGGAAAAGCATTTTTACTAATTGGCTTCAGATTCTCCTTTCATCCACTAATCAAAATCTATTAGGAAGGAGGAGAGGATTTCTTGTTTGGACATTTTTCTCATCTCAAGCCAGCAGCAGCCTCTTTGTCAAGGCAGAGCTTGATGGGTCGGATCCAAAGGGGACTGTGATTCCTTTGGACTGTGAGTTTTCGTGCCACTTTGAGCAGAACTATCAAAGATCAAGTTGAAAAGCAGATCCCAGGCCTTCTCCCGGAAACTTTGACTCAACATATCCAAAATAAAGCCTGAGAATTTTAAGTGCCCTGGTTGTTCCTATGTACACAAAAAGTTGAAAACCATGCAGCAATGCTATCTGATGGTTTTAACAAACTCTTGGCAATTGAGAAGTGTGAAGGCCTGGTAAATTCCTAAGGTCCACAGTTCCCTGGATCTACAGAATGACAATCTAACAAACGTCAAAGTTTATGACGGAGATCTTAACCTAGACAGGAACTGTCTTGGGCCTGTGGGAGGAGCTCTCACACTCTATAATACTGGGAGTATCATACAGGAAGAACTCAGATGGTTGTAACAGTCTCTCTCCTTAACTTCCTCTTCCCTTCTATAAAGCTCCTCCTTCATTTTGGTCCGGGCACGTCAGCATGTTCTGGGTGCTATCCTTCCTTTTTCCCAAATAAATCCTTTTTGGTGACAAATACCTAGTTGATTTTTGTTTATGATCGACACACAATATCTTGCTTTATGAACTACATTCTTAGGACACAGGTGAACAGGATGGAGGTGTCAAAAAGTCATCTAATCTCTCTCCTTCCAGTAAGACTTAATTGAAATTTGATGCCATCATAATAATTATGCTTCTTGTTCCACTAATGATAATGGTAAATATTCCCAGAACACATGGTTTAATGTATACTTTAAATATTATTTGATGTGACTATATAAATCAATTATCAGCATTATCCATAATTGACTACACATGTGTATGTGTGTGGGCACTTCAGTCCCCACACCAGTTGTAAGACCTGAACCACAATTTAAAAAAAATATTTTTATGATTATAAACATATGATTATAAACAATACAGAGTTATATAAAATTCAAACATTATAGAAATATTTAGGGTAGAAAGTGAACATTTACCATTCCTCAAAGCAAACAATCTCTCTCCATATAAAATCTCAAAGTGTGTATCCAACTTTATTTTATACGTATGGAACATTCTTAACATAAATGGAATTCTGTAAAATACAGTGTTATAAAGTTTGACAATACATTGTAGACTTGTTTCCATGGTAATACCTCCTTCTTTTTAATAGCTGGATAGTATTCCATGAAATGGCTATATGATGGCATAGTTCATCATTCTTGTGAGTAATTTGTTCTACATTTTTATTTATTATAAACAATGCTGCAATGAACCACCTCACTCCAGCTTAGTCTTCAGATTTCTGCATGTCTCTACCTCAAGAGATCTTCCCTGACCCCTAAATTTGGTTTGCTTTCCTAGTACATGCTCTCATAGCACCACAAGTTTCTCCACTGTTGCCTGATCCAACCTGAATTTTGTCTCTACTTGTGTGATCATTTGATCAAGATCTGTCTGGGGTTTCTACTAATTATGAGCTTTGTGAGTTCAGGGGCATATCTATTTTTGCTCCCCATTTCATCCCCAGTGCCTAGCATAGTAGCTAGAAAATGATAGGCTCTTAAGAATTTTTCAAATGAGCTAATAAATCTCTGCCCATTTCAAAAGTGGCTTCTATGGGGCAAATTCCTACAGAAAGCTTATTGGAAAGCCTGAACCAAAAGATATAATACTGCTTTATTTTTAATAGATTTTAGTTTATATTTTAAAAAGTATTCATTATAGAAAAGCTTCATTTAGCTTTTCTAGACAAGGAATATAATATATAAATATAGTAGTGTATATAATATATGGTTTAAAAATTAGTATTCATATATTGAGGTTATATTGGAGGAATTTTTACTCCTGGGGTACATGATAAAAGAGTGCTAGGATCGCCTTTTTAGAGGAAAGAGATCCTTGGAAAAGGCGAGACAAGACCCCAGAGGCAGGGCACTCAAAGCCCTCCATCATCTCAACTTAATCTGCCCTGTCTCTGTTTTTGGCCCGGGCAATCTGTATTTTAGCTTTGTCATATGTTCTCCTTTCCCCACCCACCTTTACTTTTCCCCTCCATTCTACTTTTAGTTATTCCTAGAATGCACTTCTCTCTAGTCCTCCTGTCTTTTCACTGCAAAATCAAATGTGATTTTCATCACAAAGCTTTCAGGATGCCCACACTGGAATGAATTGGTTTCTCTTGTGTGCTAAGAAGCCCTTTCTTTCTAGTACTACTATAGTACTTAGCATGTAAGGACTTACAGTTATTAGTTAGCCTCTCTCAATTAGATTGTAAATTCCTTTAAAGTGAGTAGACGTTGTGACAGAAAGATGATGATAGATAGATTGATAGATGGATAGATACTCTTTATGAATGAATCATTCATTATTATATAATATATTATTATTCATTAGTTATACAGCAGTGTTGAGATAGATTAAATGGAACATCGTTAACAGCTGTCACTCTCCGCAGAAACTTAGATCCCTGAACTAACTTTCTGCCAAGTCCAACCAACCAATAATCTATTCTGGCCTTTTCTTTACAAGCTCACTGAGACTCACAACAGTTACTGGGAAAACCAGCATTGTCACTAACATATTTGACATACAATATATATATATACTTGATCCATTAATTTCTTAAAAACTTTTGCTTGAAACAATTTACAAAAAGGAAAAGTTGCCCCCATTTATATTCTAATATTTCTTATTTGCTAGTGTATTTTCTTACATCATATGGATTTACAAAATTCATTTATTGGTTTGTATTTCATTAGTGAGGAGTGACTCCTTTAAAGTTTTTATAAAATAAGAGAAGAAGGCTAAACCAGCAAAACTGCTTAGAAATGTAAAGTTTTGCAAAATCCCTGGACACATTAATTTCAACAAAAAAAGAATTTTCATAGCAAGAAACAGAATGACCTAGTACCATATAAAGGTAGATAAAAAAACAAAAAAAAACACACCAAAAAAACCCTTTAAGTTTTACAGATGATCCACAAACCCCATTCGCTCAGTTGGAGACTTTGGTTTGAGCCCTAGTTTGAGTCAGGAGCAGTGACTCAGTAAAGAGCCTCAAGAAAATACCCCCTAAGAGATATATCAGCATGTTCTTTAGAAATAGGAAGCTGATAGATACTAAGCCAAAGGCAAAAAGCAATTGTATGGAAAGCAACAATGATGGGCAAATATTTTATTCCTGTTTCTTTGATAAAAGCCATGTTCAACCATGATGTTCAGCCATGACCTATGTAGTTAATTGACTACTACAATCTCTCCAGTTACTAAGGGATTTACATTACGGAGAAGGCGGTACTGCCTGACAGCAAACTATTTGGACATTTAGATGGAGCTGTGCCTGGTATATTTTAGGTGTTGCTTTAAAATGACTGACTCTTCATGTGTGTTTCCATTGTATAAACATTCTATTGTTATTGTATCTATCAAATTACATTTTTGAAATAAAACCTATCTTACTGAACTGCAACTTCTTCCCCCTTATTTTTTGTATCCCTAATGCCTAGCAAATTGCCTGATATACAGTAGGTACCTAATAAATGTTGATTGAATTAAGATTTAAAGCTGTACTATTTGGTAATTTCTATAAAGCCTTTCCATTATATAGATGGAGATCCTCTGGTAAAGAAATGTTTCATTTTTTGCTAGAGCAATAAAATATTAAGTCTTTGACTAAGGAGAAAGACCAAAATTACATTAAGACACACATCAAATTTGTCTAGAAAGTCATTTTTCTTTTGGATTACATTGTGTAGGTAAAAAGCATAATGTATTTTTAAAAACATAGAGGGTAAGATAAAATAGTAATGACAATGGCTAATAATACAGTAGTGGTAATTCCTATTTGGACTGTGGATAGAGTTTATTCTTTAGATCATTTCAATATATTTGAAAAAATATATTTAAAAAGCCTAACTATTTCTTAAACATTGTAACACATTTTGATAAGCCAAGGCATTTAACCTTTATTCTCTTTCAATCCCAAAATGGATAGCATAGTGTCCACAACATTTGTGGAAAGCTACAAAGTTTTGACTCATACCTGAAACCAGGCACACTCTGACTTCTTTTACTCATTAATTCCGTTAAGCTACAATCACAGATAATTTAAGGCAAGCCACATTAGAACCTGGGTCCACTCTGCTTTTTCCAAACGCTTCCAAGTGGTCTAATTTGGATAACACCTTATCCTGGTTCTGAATGGAAGTGTGGAAGATTTTGACCTTGTGTCAAAAGTATTGAGTCCTCCATTTTATCTCTTACTCTAGTCTTATGGAAGCACCTGTCTGCAGATTCAGTCACTGCCAGGCAGTGATATGAAGAAATAATATCAGCGCACATGTATTAATTTTATCCTAGAATATGCACCATGGTTGTGATACCAGATCAAGCCTGCTTTCTAACAGATTATCTGATTATTATAATCCGCTCTTGTCATTCTTGCCTTCCACATCTGTTGGCCAAGAGGCTAGGATTTGTTCGTGCTGTAGCCTTCAGATCCTCTTGTTTTGTGCTTCTTAGGAAACTCATACATTTTATAGAAAAGCAATCAGTCTTGTAATAAATCCACCATTATTAAATCAGGGTTTAGAGAACTAATCTATGTATGTGTATAAATGGGCAGTTTAGAGCGAGACTAAATAAATACGTGCATTAGAAGCAGAGATTTTAGGCTCTTGAGGGAAAGGATCTATTTTATTTGATTCTAACTCTCTGGAAAGTGCCACCTACTTCTCAAGCATGGTCAAAATAGGCTGCAATGATTTGTCACATTGTACTTATATTCTTTATTTTTGCATTTCTCCTTGAGAAACTATAAAGGATATGTTTACATTGGGGTGGCTGCCTGCTTTGCCTGTGGCTATTACAATTGGATGAATCCCTTTGACTCTGTGGAAACAATTGAAAAGTGTTATAGTGTATTAGTGCTGAAAGGACAATGTAATGACTGTTTCAAAAAGGCTCCTTGCCTGTAGGATGCAGATGAATTGTGATAGTCTAGGCTGAAAAAGCCCTTCTTTTTGTGGTTGCTGTCCTGGAAAAATGACATGCTGAAAACAGAATAAATACATTCTGATAGTTCTAGTGTCTTCTATGAAAACAGCTTTGTTGATTTTTTAAATGAAAAACCAAAATTTATTGCACAGTACGTCTGGTAGTGTTTTATTAATATTTTCTGTTTATTACTTTTTATATCTGCATAGTTTGTCTTTCAACACATCCAGAAACACCAAGATTCCTCAGTCCCTGAGGGGAGACAAAGTTCTCCCCTCAGAAGCAGTGTGGCTTGATTGCAGCTCAAACACCAGTTTGCTTCACGCTGCTTTCTGATTCTCCTCGTCCTATCTCCTACCCCTTCATCAAGTGGATGGAAATGGGACATGACCTCTATTTCTCCTTCAGTTATCCACTTGATTAGACCAATGAGGGGAAAGAAATGCTCTGGAGGATGGGGGAGGGGAGATCATACACAAAGCTCATGTCTGCCTGCAGTCATAGCCACTGAATCAACCAAATCTGACTTGAAAGAAATCACCTCTCAATTCTTCATTAGGACACAGAATCGAAGCAATCAATTCTTGAGATCATTACCATTCTGTCGGCCCAATCACAATTAGGCTTCAGTTCTCTATATCCATCACCAAAAGAAAAACAAGATAAAGAATCACAGGTTGAATTTTGGCACCTCATTCTTTCCCTGCTGGGTTCTTACGTGTTGTTACACCTGCCTGCTCCCATGCACCCACAGAGGTCGGCGGTCACAATTTGACCCCGTGATAAGGTGAAATCAGAAATGATGACGGTGTAGCTAAGAAAAGGACAACTGTGTTTGGTTCTGTTTCGTTTCTTCCAGTTGCTTCATCATTTTTTCAGATTGTCAGAGCCATATGTACTCACTTTAGAAACACTAAAAAGCATAGATAATTATAAAGAAAAATAGTGCTACCACTTGAAGACAAACACCGGTTTTACCTACTAGAATAGTGTTTCCTGGTTCAGAAGTTTACCAACAAAGGAAATGGCCAGTAAATCTTCACAGAAAAATGCTGCTATTTCTCTGGTTTCACCTCAGCAGCTCTGGAATTAGTTTTGGTTCACTGTTGTAGCCAAGAGCAAGTCAAGTTTTATCTGCTGAGAGTATATAGTTTTCTTTTAAAATAAAATGTCTACCACCTTATTTTTGTTGGCTTGGTGCAATTTTCTATCTCTGATTATTCTGACATTTCATAAATGTCCAGACAGAGAGAAAGAGAAAAACCAAGTCACAGAATAATCAGTATTTAACAATTTTTAATTAAACTATTTTTCATTGCTAACAAATATTTTCAAACTTTGTTCATAACTCTGGGGGAAAAAAATCAAAAGGCAGTGTGGTATATACGATCAAGAGATGAGAACTGAGGTAGAGGATGTGGGTGTAAACTCTGGTTCTGACATTCCCCCCCACCCCCAACTTTAATTGAGTTGCTAAACCATTCAAAATTAAGAAACTATCCTTAGTTTCTTCATTGATAAAATGTAGATAATATCCACTTCAGTGAGTTGTTTTCAGGATGAAGTGAAATAACAGGCAAATGCAACTGGCAGAATACCTGAATACATTGTAGGTGCTCAAAAGACGTTCATTAATCCAAAACAAATCATGCTCTTACCTTGTTTTCAGGTGATGCTTTTCTTCCTGGGATTATTCACAATATAGCATAAACTAATTTTAAATATAATGAGTATTTTATGTAATTATTATCCTCTTTATTTTACAAATGGAACAACATTCAGACTCAGCCATTAGGGTTGTGTCTACTTGAGACAATTATGCCGATCATGCAGTATAACTTGAGTCAAAGCATTTTTTCCCTTTTCCTTTTAAAATACCTTTACAGAGAATTGATGTGAGAGATGATTGTCTTCTTATTCAAATAGCTAACTGAGTCACACACTGCTGCTGAGGTGAATCATTGAAGACACACGATTCTGTTCTGAGATCTAAGATGTTGGTGGAAAACCTTTTTTGTTTTTAGCTTTATTGAGATATAATTGACATAAACCATTGTGTAACTTACAGACTATGTGTTGAATTGCTATATTATACTTTTTTAAAAATTAGTTTCAGGTGTACGAAACAATGTAATAGTTAGATATTTATCATTTATATCCCTCACACAGTGATAAACCGCCCCCCCCCACCACCAAACTACTACCCCTCTGAAGTTTTAAACAGAGATTAGCAGTCACATCTGAGTGTCTCCTAGGGGAAAGACAGCTGACCGACCACCTAAGTGACATGAGTTCCAATTCGCCGGTGCTCAGGACACAGCCCACCAACTTGCATATGCACACTCATTCCTGTCACTGTCCAGAGTTGACTGGGCTCTGGGGCTGGCTCACCCTGACAACATCACGAGAGACTAACTTAATAAACCAACAGGCTTGTTGGTTCATTTACAATAAAAGATACAGTGTGTGGGTAAAGCAGACACTGGCTTCTCCCCACCCACCCCAGACCACCCTCTACTCCCGTAAGTGAGCTACGTGGAAAACCAATTCGTGAGAACTTCGGTTTGTAAGCCTAGAATCAGAACAAGAGAAATTAGTTGTACAATTCGAATGTTCCATGGGATCGAGTGTTTGGGTTCTGCTCATGTTGATTAATTCTTTTGTTGCCTTCCAACATCCCAGGTAAAACGAAACCCTATCAGGCATCGTTATTGATAACAATCTGGCCTGCGTGTACCGTGACTGAACGTTTCAGGATTTTAGTGCCTGGAGTGGTCAGACCAGTTAACAATACCTCTTAGAAATATTCAGCTTATTGGCCAGATTCCTTGAATTTTTTTTTTTTTAAAAAAAAGGTTGTTAATTAAAATAGAAAAAAGAAGTATTTTGATTCAAATAATGCCACCCAATTGCCATCGTTCTTACATAAACACAATCTTTACCTGCCTAGAGCCAGGTAGGGTGAGGTGCTATGACTCACCTTCACATCTCTTGCCTGAATCTGTGGCTGGAGAGACTAGCCTGATAAAGGAGGTGGAGGAGAGGGAGAGAAAAGGCGAGTGGGACAGACACGGCCAGGGGTTGACTTGTGAACAATGTGAGCTGAGGTCACCTGCCTCCATTACTTGGTAAGGAAACCAAACATTGCCAGTTATTCAGTTTCACTTAGTTCATTTTAGTTTCCATCCCTCACTTGGTGTTTCTATCTTCTAACAGAATTGTCAGTGGGAGCACCTTAAAGAACCATTTTTAAATAGTATGTAAAATCTGCCAGCATGGGCCTTCGGGTTGAGAGAGTTAGTCTTTTGAAAGATAGTGATATTTCCTTACACATATAAACATTTTATAATAGAGCCCTAATCTGAAATGAGTTTGTAGTCAGTTTTAAAGGACATTATTTAACACAGTCGCTCTCTCTCTCTCTCGCTCTCTCTCTCGCTCTCTCTCTCGCTCTCTCTCTCGCTCTCTCTCTCGCTCTCTCTCCCCCCTTCCTTCCTTCCTCCTTCCTTTCTGTCTTTCTGTCTTTCTTTCCTCATTTGTGAAATCCTCAATTAATATTATGTTCTGCTTAGAGTGTTTGGGGCTGCAAGGCACGTTCCACAGTTAGCACCCTCCTCTGCAGTCTGCTTATGGCACACAGACCCAGGGTTTTAGTTCTGTCCCCGTGTGAATCATGAGAAAAGCAAGAATATAGCACTCACTAATGCAATTTTGTTCACTGATAAAAGGAAGTCATTCTCCAAGTATGCTTTCAAAGAATATTGATTTTCTTGCACAGAACCAAGCTACCCTGCTCCTTAAAAATTAAACAAAGATGACTTTTTCACAACTCAAAGAGAAATTTAGGTTAGTGGCTAATGTTTTGTCTATTTTATACAGTTGTGTTTTTTCTTAAAATTTTGACTCTTGCTATAAATTGCATATACACATTATTTGTCTGTAAGAGATAGCATTTGATTTAACACAAAAGTATATATTTAGTTCCTACGTATTTACTCGATCAATATTTCATGGGATTCCATAAAAGGCCTTATGACTTCCAGATGCTTTGCCACATGAAAATATTTGAGAACCATTAATATAATTCTGTTATTAATTAACATTAAACATTTTTATTGAGTTCTGATTTCTATTTATATTATAATATATATTTTAGAGCAAAGTACAAACTAATATAACACCTCAATACATGTTTGCAGGTTCTCACAATGCATATTAACAAATCCTATTTCATGGTAGTTTTTGTTTTTGTTTTTTAACTCCTGGCTATGTAGTTTCTTTCCTATTCAATTGATGGATGTCTGTTTCAATTTAGTTTTCAATTGCTCCCTTAAATATGTGTTTGTCCTTTGGCCCAGAAAAGGCCACAGTTGACCTTTCTGGTCATGTCTTGCCTCCCAGGTCTCTGGAAAGACTCACTAAGTGTCTGGGCTTCCCTCTGAATGGGAGGTGCTGTGCACTGGAGAGCTAGCTGGCTCTAGTTCACTGATTCCCAAACTTGGCTGCACATAGAACCATCTGGGAAGCTTTTAAAAATCTAGGCTTCCAGGCAGCACCCTTGACCATTTAAATCAGAATTCCACTATGAGATCCATGTACAATCTTTCCAAAAGCTCTCCAGGTGATTCTGGAGTGAAGCCACACTTATAAACTACTGCCTTAGGCAGAGTTCTTAACTACATATTGCAACCTGTCTTCCATGGGATTCTCTGATATACCCATAATTCAAGGAGAGAAGTTTTCCTCACTCATCGCCACAAATAAAAACCTAGATAAATAAAACAAAGCAGCTATTAAGGCCAAGGTCATGTGATTTCTGCCTGCTCATTCTCCACATTTTTCTTTTAAGAGTCAGCTCTACAATCTTAGACTAAAAGGCCAAAGTAGGTTTAAAAAAATAGCAATGAATAGTCCCTACTATCTTATCTCATGACATTTTCTGTTATTTCCTAATGTTAGCTTCACATATTTGGTGACTAAGGGTGCTGTAAAAGTCCTTCACCACTTCTTTTCTATGAGAATTAGCTAAGTGTGTAGTTGTGGTTCTTCATTCAGCCTCCTTCAGTCTGAATCAAACAAATTCAGCCTCCTTCAGTCTGAATCAAATACAAATTCTATGTATTATCTGAAACCAAAATTAAAACCTTTATTGTCTCTTCTTCTGAGGCAGTGTAGACTGTAAAGTTCTCATGAACAATGATTACCCCTTGTTCATTTCAGTACTCAATAGAGTATCTGACCCAGAATCATGGCTCTTAAATGAATCAATTAGTTAAACAATTAATAAACAAATGGGCACATGCTGGGGTGCGGAGAGCTAAGCACTTAATTGAAGTCAAATAGAGAGAAGTTCACAGATGAAGGCAGATGGTGTATATCTCTGGCATGTGCATAGTTCTCAGGGAAGAAATCAAATAAGTGCAGGCAAAATGTCCAGAATTTCTAGTCAATGGAGGTGATTATGAAGACATAGACATGAAAACAGTTAAGTAACCATAAAAAGCTGAGATAATAAAAAGTCAAAATGAATGACATGCATAAATCGAATTACGTAATTTCATAGAAGATGGAGATGACCGTGGCTTAAAGCCACTGAGAAAAGCTCCCTGGATTCGAGATAGACCTGTATGTGCAGGTAGGATTTAGAAATGGTGAGAGAAGGAAGAGCATTCAAGGCAGAGAAATGCAAAGGCCGTGGACTGGAATTGAAAATGAACGTGGGGCTCAAAGTGGCAGCAACTTGTTGAATCAGAAGTTGGATTAGCCAAGCTGCGTCATGAGTTTCCTCATGGGGAAAATGGTATTTGGACTGTGTGTGTGTGTGTGTGTGTGTGTGTGTGTGTGTGTGTGTGTGTGTTTAACAGTACGCTGATAATTTCAGCTTCACAATAATTTATCTGGTTGAAACTATGTAGGCAAAGAACCAAAAGCAGGAGTTGATTTATTACTACAATAGCCTAAGTGATGAACCTGTGGAAATGAGTGTACATAAGAACTAAAAAGAAAATGTATGATAGCAGGAAGCATTTCAGATGAAGAATCTATGGGACTTCAGGACTGGGGTTCTCTATGAAACAAAGGAAAAGGAAAAGGCAAGGATGATTCTAAGGTTTACATTCTAAGTGACAGGCACCAAATTAGTAAGGAGACTGAGGGAAAACAGATCTCTCAGCATTCTCACAGAGCACCTAAAATCCTCTCATTAGAATTATAATAGCAATCTTAGGTCAACAAACTGTAAATCAGGGTCTGTTCATTTCAATGATCAAATCTTAAGAGGATGTATCAATTACTAAGGTAAATTTGAGCAGACATTTGATATAATTTATTTTCAGAAGCACAGATCTACATTATTTTCAATACAATTAACTTCGAATTGAAAATATTCATTCCAATGGCTGACAAGTGTTCTGATGTTATCAGAGAAAAAAATTTTCAGGGCAGTCATGTATACAACATATTCTGGCAATTTATATCATCCTTGAATTTTGAGGCCAGAGTACATCTTTCAGTGATCCAAATAAAACACAATCAGAAGGTGAAAGATTGGTAATACATTTCTGAATATATTTCATTTGTTTTAACTCTTTCAGATAGCAAAATTGATGGAAACATCTGTACTCTTTCATGGTGCAATCTGAAAGAAGACATCCTTTTGAAACACTCTTAGCAATCAGGTTTCCAACTCAAATATCACAGCAATCACGAATACGAGCTACTTGTATCATTCAGTGATTTTGGTAGGCAGTACCAGCAATCTCTGAATAAAAAGAATGAATTGAAGTCAGTAGGGCAGAGTCATATTTTCCCTTATCTGTGCCTTTCTTCATTGTGTTATCTCACTGGAGTTCTTCTTTGTGGTTCACTATCCACATTCTACCCATATTCAAGAGTCTGCGCAAATATTGTTTCCCCTTCTCTGAAATTCTATTGCATTTGCTGTCTTCATGCTTTGTCTTAGTGCATTCAGGCTGCTAAAACAAAAACCGCAGACTGGATGGCTATAAACAACAGAAATGTATTTCTCACAGTTCTGGAGGCTGGGAGTCTGAGATCAGGGTACCAGCGTTGTTTGGTGAGGGTCCCCTTCCGAGTTGCAGACTTCTAATTTTGTCCTCATGAAGTTAAAGGGGGCAGAGGAGTTCTCTTGAGTCTCTTTTATAAGGGTGCTAATCTGATTATAGGGACCTAATCACATCCCAAAGGCCCATCTTCTAATAGCATCACCTTGGAGAGTAGGTTTCAATATTTGAATTTGGGCAGTCACGTTTGTACCTTAGCACAACTCATTTCGACTTGTCCTTTTTCTATGCTTATTGCTTGTTGTCTTTTCACTTGTGATTGTGGAAGAATCTCCCTGCAGGATGGAGGAACAGGCTAAATGGTGCTTCCTTTAGGAAGTACCAGGCAGATCCAGAAGTTGGGACATCCTGCAGTTCAACTGCTGTCGTCCTTTAACAAGACAGTACTATATTAAAAAAAAAAAAAAAAAAAAAAAAAAGACTGTGCTGTATGAAATAATATCTACGATATGTAATGATCAGATGCATTTCATGGTTTCAGGTTATAACCTGGTTTGTACAAACTAGATATAGAGGATGTGTTGAGGACAGTTGGGGAAATGTAATATAGACAGGATATTAGATGAGAAGGAAACTTATGGACATGAAAAGTTGGAGATGGCTAATTGGAAAAAAGCAACTAGCAAGCCAACATAAACAGTATGTTCTGGAAAAAGATTTGGAAGAATATGCACTGAGAATTTAATAGTGATTATCAATGGGTCGTAGAATGAGATCTTCTTATCTAATTTTTGGCTTCTCTGAATTTTCTAATTTTCTGTAATGTACATATGGTGCTTTTGTTATAATAAAAGCTTCCCCCCCCTTTTTTTTAAAGAGAGAAAAATCTCCTTGCATTCCGAGATAACCTATCTCTGCCTCATATCTGTCCCTTCTCCCATATTACATGTCACCAAGACCCACTGAGGAGCTCAGCCAGAGACCTGGGAGAAATACTGGGTATCTCACTTTCCCTCACCCATCCCAGATTTTACCTCCTAAATGTTCTCCAGTCTGTCCACTTCTCTCCTATTCTACCACTGACTTTGATTCAAGCCTGATTAGCTTTCAGAGGGAGCTAAGCAACAGTTTCCCAGACAATCTCCCTGTCTCTGGTCAGTTTCTCATCTCCATCAGATCCCAGAGTGAGCTTATCTGAAATACCAGTCTGGCATTATCATTCTCTTGTTTAAAGTCCCTCAGTGGTTCTATGTCCCCTATAGGATATGGTCCAGGCTCTTATTATGGGATGGAGATCTCCTCAGGACCTGGCCAGTGGGGATGTTCCTCCTCATCCCTTGCCTCACACTGCCCTAAGCTCCAGCATATTTGGAAAGCTGATCTGAATGGTTGAGTGGTCAGTATTCTCCTTCAACAGTGGTGGTTTAGCTGCCTCACTCTCTCGTTAGCTGCCTCCACTTCCCGCAGCCTGCCCAAGTACCAGTGCCAGGATTGCAGATCGGAAGCCTGCCCCCAGAAAGAATAACGCCCACCAAGGGATGATCATGGCCACCTCTGCTTGACTGGATTGTGAGGTGATTGGAAAGCCACCAGTCTCCTGGGTTCCAGATGCCTGCCTGAGCCAACTCTGGGGTTTAGCCCTTTCTATCTGCCTTCCTGCCTTATAGACCTTAGTTTTGTTCTGGCCACAGATGCTCTATAGCCTTTCAAGAAGTATCTTCTCTAGAACTTGACCCACTTTATCCAACCTTCCTATGCTCTAGTTTAGTCCCTGAGATGGGCTCCTGGGCATCACAGAACCTGCTGACCAGTTGCTCCCTGGTCATTGCTGAAGCCTCACTAAGATGGTAAGCCATGTCTTTCCAACTGCATCAGAAGCTCCCCAAGAACAGGGCCAATGCATCTTACGTTTTTATGTTCCTAATCATGCCTAGCTCAGTGCTTGCATGTAGTAACTTTTAGCCCGTCTTTGTGGCTTCACTTATTCCTGAATGTTATCTTTCAAGCCACTCACCATTTTATCCTCTATTTGCTAACACTATTTTTAACATTTCAAGAAGAGTCCTTATCCTAATCATTGGTTAGTATCTTTAACCACATCTTCATCTTCGGAAGGTCTTCAAGTCTACTACCAGTCCTTTTCATCTACACACTCCCCATTAATTCATTTCTTCTCCAATTTGCCTCTTAAAAATTACTTTGAGCACATTTTAAAGAACCTATTGCCAAAATCATACTAGAATCATCTATATTCGGGAATATATATATTTGAAATTTTTTTCAATTGCCTTCAACTGGATTATTAAATTCTCTTTCTTTTTCCAAGTTCTGAAGATATTGTTCCATCATCTCCTACGTTCCAGGACTGGAGAGAAATCTTAGGCTAAGCTGGCTTTTATTCTCTGGGAAGTAACATCCTTCTAAGTCTTCCCTTCTCCCACCTCACGGAATGATGGACTGTCAGCTGTCAGGCGCCTGGCCAGGCTGGGGCCTGGATTTCACTGGCTAGAGTCCTCTGAGGCCCAGTCGACCATCCAGGTGCTGGGAAGAACCACTGTGAGGGCCTGGAGAACAAAGCAGGGATGAAGGCTGGGTTCTGAGAGCCAAATGCCTCAGGGTTCAGCATAGGAGAGCAAGTGAATGCAGGGCAGAGTCTGAAGAGGATCAGGGAAGCTTCTAGTTCTTCATTTCAAAAGCAAGAGGTATGTTACATAAGAGTGGATTAGTCAGCCTAGATTCAAGGGCTGAGGCTAGAAAGATAAGATCCTTTCAGATTGAAACATTTAACTACAGCATGTACTTTATTTTTTCACTGTTTGTGAAACATGGATGGTGTACCTTCTCTCTCTCATTCCCTACCTCCACCGTGCCCATCATCACCCATCTCAAGCTTTGTTCTCAGATTTGTTTTTCATCTAGATGTTCAATATTTTTAAATTTATGAAAGATTTTTTTCTCTTCACTTGTCATTATTATTTCTGATTCCATTTGCTCTACTTACTTTTTTCATAACAATAGTTTATAGATTGGCAGCTCTCCATATCTGCCTCTTTATTCAAATTATTTGCTTCAGAAGAAAACACAGGAGGATATCTTTGGGCCTTGAAGTTAGGCAAATATTTCTTAGATGGGGTATAAAAAGTATAAACTATGAAAGATAAATTGAACTCCATCAAAATTAATAATGTGTGCTTCTTGGCAAACACCATTACAGAATGAAAAGGGAAGCCACCCATGAGAAAAAAACATATATCTGACAAAGGACTTGTATCTGGAATATAAAAAGAACTCTTAAAACTCACTAAGAAGACAAGTAATCTGATTGGGAAAATAGGCACAAAAGTTTGACTAGACATTTACAAAAGAATATTTGAATGGCCAACAGGCAAACGGGAAGATGTTTAATATCATTGGTCAACACAGAAATAGAAATTCAATCCATAATGAGATGCCACTACACATCCATTAGAATGGCTAAAATTAAAATAACCAATAATACCAAGTGTTGGTGAGAATGTGGTACAACTAGAACCCTCATATATTGGTTAGTGAAATATAAAGGGGTACAACCCTTTCGAAAACAGTTTGACAGTTTCTTTAAAAGTTAAGCATACATTTACCATATGCGTGTATCAGCTTACCAACATATGTATCAACATTTTCATTCCTAGGTACTTACTAAGAAAAATGAAAACATATGTCCATATGAGGACTTCTACATGAATGCTCATACTAACATTTTTCAGAATAACCCCCAAAATGGAAACCACCTAATGTTTATCTTGGGATAAAGAAAATGTGGTATATCCATACAAGGGACCCAGCTATAAAAAGAACTACTGAAATACACAACAGTGGGGATGAATCTCAAAACCATCATCCTAAGTGAAAAACACCAGACACAAGAGTATATACTATATGATTCCATTGATAAACATTTCTATAAAAGGCAAACTAGAATAAAAAAAGCTCATTAGTGGTTTCCTGGGACTAAGGGCTAGAGTGAGGTGGAGATTGAGTACAGAGGGCACAGGGGAGCTCTTGGGGTGATAAAAGTGTTCAAAAACTTGATTTTGGTTGCACAACTCTGTATATTTACCAAAACCCATCAAACTGCACACCTACACTGGGCAGTTTTATTGTGTGTAAATTAAATCTCAATGATGCTGTAAAAAATTTTTCCTTCACATTCTAAATATTTCCTTAATCTAGTTGTCTGCACATGATTCAACTTTCTACAGTTAGATGGATTAATACTTTTTATTGCTTTCAATAAAAGTTTTATTTTAGTTTGTGTATGAGTGTGTGTGTGTGTGTGTGTGTTTATTCCAAAGATCCTCTTTTATTGAGAACTAAGGAAATATTAACTACATTTTTCTTCTGTTTCATGAACAAATCTATTATTATATGGTGGGAAAGATTCTTCTCTAAGTATTTATAAATTTGCTGGTGAATTTGTTCACAGTTCCATTTGTTTTCTACTTTCTCATTTTAGAGTATGATCTGTTGCTCTTTGGTGAATATGTTGGGAAGCTGCTTTCCAAGCCTGGAAGCTTGCACATGAAGGCTTAGGGTCGGTAGAGGAGAGGGTCTGTGGGTCTTGTCATCTCACAGACCCATCTCACAGCACAGAGCAGAAAGCAGGAGCAGGCTGGGGGATTTGCATGCCACTAACCAAATGTAGACAGCAGGAATTTGAGGTGTGGCCCAAGAACAGGAAAGCAGGGGCAGTACTGCCCAATCTCGGATTGTTAGGCATAGAGAGTTGAGGCCAGAGACCGGATGAGGAGAACTCAGGCCAGAGAGAGAGCAGGAAGAGGCTAACAAGGGTGCCAGTTTGGCTGGAGCTGCCGCTAACCTTCCAGGGAGGGCAGAGAACTGGAGAAATGCCTGCTGAATCTGGAATGGTCTCAGTGTTTCTGATTCTCACGGTGGCTCCTAGAAATCTTCTCCTTTATGAATAGACATCGGAGAGGCTGGGAGAAGAGGCTAAGTGCTCGCTGCCATCACCTCACCACCATTCTGCAAGTCCTCCCTGTCGTGGCTCCTGAAATCCCTAAGCAGTATTTGTTCCCCATGAGCTCTCAAGATGCAAATGTACTTAAGGAGCTTTGTTTTTCAAAGGGAAAAAAAAATGAGAAAGCTTCTTTAGGTTTCTAAAGCAAATTTGCCTTTGGTTCTCTTCAGGCAGACTATATATTTCTAACAGATAATGAAATAATTAATTTGCCAGGTTGCACCTTAGGAAGAACTGCGATTAGAAAAGACTTGTTAAAATCCAATTCTTCTCTTCTAAATTCAGTCTTCACCCTGCCTTCTGCCTCCTGTCTCATTTCTTACACCAGATAATTGCTCACAGCACCCCAGGACAGGTCTGTCCATTGACACGTTCCTTTTCTGCAGAACAGGGGCCATATTCAGAGTGTCTTTGTGTTTCCAATGGCCTCTAGGACCGCCCTGCTCTTAGTGACTGTTCATGAGCTATTGTTAAGTTACATTTAATTGCGCTGGAATAACCATTTGGGAGAGGCAGTGCGATGACGAGAATACTGAAGCCTCTCAATAGACCTTCAAATGTAGGTGGAAGGGGGGAAATATGAATGTATTAGAGGATTATTCCAGAAAGTAGGAGGGAACAAAGGACTTGAAGAACAAACAGGCTTTGAAAGAGTCTTGTAAAAGAAGCAGCATCCGCTGATGACTATAGGAAGGAAGAGACGTTTATTATCTGAAGACTCAAAAAGACTGGCATATTGGTCTGGCGCAGTGCCAAGCACACACGATGATCTGCCGAGGATTATCAGAGCTCTTCTGATAAAGCATGGATCACATGTGTGCTGAAAATGTGTTCTTTCTCTGGGACTGAGGTGACAGACAGCCACATCACACGCCGTCCCTCTTTCCATCTCGCTTCCAGCCAGCCAATAAACCCAATCATCACCCAGTCTGTCTCAACCGTGTGCTTTCCCCAGCCAGTTGAACAAAATATTTTCAGAATGTGGAATGTAAACAAGGTTCCTACTGTTAGCAATTCTGTGTCATCTACTTGTGGTTTATTTTATTTTACTTTAAGTCACATTTAAATTCAAAAGATTGCCAGCTTGCATGATGCATGTAAACAAATCAGAAATATAGATTAGAATTGCAACTGATTAGTTAGCTGTGAAAGTGTCTGTGTAAATGGAAGAAGGGGGAAAAATCTATTAGTCTCCTGGGATATCGCTTCTCCACAGGAAATTCAATTGTGAAATGGGCTTTAAAAGCAATGACTTTAGTCATCTGTGTTTTCTACATACTGGTTACAGTAAATGCTAATAGAATACCTAGGCAGAACCTCTGCAGTGCTCACGTGACAAGCTTCACAAAGAAAAACGGAGCAATCCCGAAAAGAAAAAGAAGTCCTACAAATATGAGTTAGCAGACGGTGATCACCAAATGTATATCTCTCATGCTATTAAAAATGTTTTCCAAGAAAACACAATTTTCCAGGTCCATTATTTCCTGTCATTTGAAAGCACACGTCTATGGTGTCTGTCTCTAAGTGATAAAGGTTGTGTGGACATTCTTGTTCTCACTGAGAATCCAAATCAAGACTTACCTTTGTTTATAAATTTCCTCTGAAATATATTCTGTCTTCCAAATCGATAGAGAACTAAATGAGACATAAGAATTTTACGATTTACCCACTATACTATACGATTGATATTTTCCTGTCACAGTACCATGAATTATCCATTTTCTAAAATTTTGTTGACGCTTTCAAGTTACTTTACCCACATTTTTTATATTATTTGGAAGCTGGTAAGCTAACATGGAAATGAGCTAAATGATACATTTGTTTGAATTTTTCATGGAATCTTCTGAATTGTTGTCAAGGTATAGTCTGGGTGTCACAGCTGGGTCAGGCAGCAGTGAATGTCCCTTTGTGAGCTCACCACATTCCATGTTCTGTTCCTTCTTCCTCCTTCACTCAAAAGTAATTGTTTTCCATCTCACCCAATTAGTCTCATCATACGTTCTCAAGAGATACCAGCTGTTTTATGACTCACAACAGAATCTTTCTCAGAACAAAGCCCCATGGAATAAGGTTGTGTGCCCTACCTGGAGGACTGCAGGAACAAGCACCTTGAACCACAAATTATTTGTATCATTTGGCAAAAGGAAAAGCAACTTCCTCTAACAGGTGAGATTTGAAAAAGTTTTCACCTGAGAAGGAGAAATGGCTAGCTCAAGAATGGGAACTTAAGGCATGCTGTGTTTTGAATCAAGTGGCTGTACTTCTAGATTTTGGTCCCGCACCTGTCACACTGACAAAGAAGTGAAACTTCATTGTTATCAAGAAAATCCCTGAAACCAAGTATGAGAGGCAGAAGTTTAATCTTCCCATACATTCTGGATTCTTTTATAAACATAAATTTCAACTCAATCTCTCAATCATTTGTTCTGAAAACATATCATTTATGATCAATTATGGAATAATTATTGTCAATCTTGTAGGATTACTGTGCTATATACTTTTCTATATTTTCTATATCCAGAATGTCCTGTTTTCCCATTACATTCGCCCTTTTTAATTCATTATAGTACATACACGAACAATATGGAAATCTGACTTTAATTAGGCATCTGCTTGAAAGCCACATCTTGAGCATTTCAGTGAGAACTGTTTTCATTGTGAATAATTCTTACTGAGAGAAGTCTTTCTTGATCTAACTTGAATCTCCTTGATCTAAATTAAAACCATGCTTTCCCATTTTATTATGAGGAGAAACATTTATTTCTCCTATTCATAATTCTGACTTGGCTCATGCAGGAAGGGGTATCTGTCTGCACCCCACTAAGGGGTGTTGGGGGGAGACATTGAAGAGCTGACATCCATTAGGCCATATTTCACCCACATGAAGGGTTACCATGTTCTGTCTGACCCAAATCCTCCATTCCTGGGTGGATAAGAAGGACCAGGTCTCTCCTCAATTTCTTGTCCCCCGAGTGTCCCCACATGCACTAATACCAAGCCCTCTCCCCAAGAGTACTCTATGGCCTGGAAATCTTCAAAGAAAGGGGCCAGGAGCCCTACTGGAGCCCCAGGCTGGAATCACATTCTCTAACACAGTTTTTCTGCATTGGGGGTGGAGAAGTAGGGGAGGACAGTCACTGATCTGATCATTTCAAATAAGTGTTCCTATCGGTCCACATAAGATAGGTCTTAATTAAATGCATCTGCCAGAGGCTGGAGGAGATAGCTGTTTTAGGCTCTGCTATGGTCTGAATGTTTGTGTCCCCCACAAAATTTATATGTTGAAATTTGAATGCCCCATATGATGGTATTAGAAGGTGGGGTTTTGGAAGGTATTAGGTCACGAGAGTGGAGCCCTCCTGAGTAGGATTAGTGCTCTTATGAAAGAGACCCCACAGAGCTCTGTAACCTCTTCCACCATGTGAGGTTAAAATGAGAAATCTGCAACCCAGAAGATCTCCCTGGACCTCAGACTTCTGACCTCCATCCAGACTGTGAAAAATAAATTCCTTGTGCTTATAAACCACCTAATATGTAGTATTTTTGTTTTAGCATCCTGCATGGACTAAGAATGACCCCAACAACTATGTACTCTCCAGAGCGATTATTATTCTCATAACTACTTGTTTTACATACAAAATAAGGCAGCCTGTAGTTGTTAGCCAGGCACTTGGAGGATCTGAAAGAGAACAAAGCCTGGTCTCTAATCCTCAAGAAGTTTCCAGTTTTAACTCTGTTGGTTGAATGATTCAAGGGACCTTACTATTTCCTTTAGGCCTTGTTTCATAAGCAAGCAATAATTTTATAGCTTCCCTTCTGGACATTTCTAGTTTCTAAACTGTGATTCTGAGAGTGCACAGTCTCATCTAAGAGTGCACGAAGGTCTCATCAAAATGAAATACTACTTCCTGATCTTGCAGAGTCAAAGCTTTGCATTTGTGTTAAGCTTTAAAAATAGCATCTTTGTCTAAACAATGGGCACCACATTGGCTGTTCACGCAGCATCTGCTAGTGTATCGTGCTCTCTGTCATTTTCGCACTTCTAGTATAATCCAGCTGGGAGGTGCTCTCCCTGATTCAAACACATATGTGGCCTGCATTTCAGCACTCAGCCTTTCTTACTATTTACTTAAAGAATGGCACATGGGTAAGGAAGCCAAATTACTCAATAACTTAGATTGTCATTGACTGGTTCAAACCTTAGAACTGTACAGAATTGGGGTTATTATGATATCTCCAGATTTTTTCTTTCAATTTTTAGTAAAAATGGCTTGAAGTTATGTTGACAGCACGTTGTGATACTACCCTGTTCAACGTCCTGAAGCCTTTCAAAAAAATCTGATTTGTTACTTCCATTAACTTATCATTGTGTAGTATTCTCTCAGGCTGAACTAATAGAGTGTTTAAGAAGGACATAAGAAAATTATTTTTCTCTGTCAAAGGCAATTGGCAATTGCCTCAAAAATCCATCAAGGGATTCATAAATAAAATTCAAGATATTTTTTATTTGGAAGAGAACACATTCTGTTCACATAATATTTAAATTGAAAACATAACATTCTATTCAATAAAAACAACAAAGAATAAAATGTATATATAACATATATATATACACACACACACACACATATATAACGTTCTATATCATAGCTCATTTAGAAGACCTAGAGAGAGAAGAAGAAAAAAATGCAAATAGAAAAAGAAAAAAATAAGAGGAGAGCCCAGGGGGAGACAGAGATATAGGAAAAATCCACACTAACATACAGAAAAGTGAGAGGGAAAAGCTCAGACAAGTTGAGAGCATAAACTTTAAAGAGTCACAGCAAACAAGGGCTTTTTAACCTGTTACCATTAAATGATGACACATTTTCACAACTAGGGAATAAGTGAAATTATCCTGGGGGTTTTACTCTCAGAATAGATACTTGAGGTGGGAGAGGATGGCCAGTGTTCTCCCTCCCCTGCTTCAAAGAAATAAATATTAGAAAACAGAACAGCTGAGTGTGTGGTATTTAGAGATTGGACTCATTTTAGATAGGGGTATCAAGTAGGAATTTGAAAGGGAAAAAAAGTAAGTCACAAGAAACGAGCATTATTTTAAGCTGGTTTCTATACATCATATAGTAGCATTTCCCATAAATCTGAGGATAGACCATCGAAAAGTGGTAGGAAACTCACAATGAAAACACAACAGTAAATTGTATAAATGTCTAACCACTACACTGTATACCTGAAACTAACATAAAATAATATTGAATGTCAACTATTATTTCTTTAAAAAAGTCACGGGGATGTAAAGTACAGAATAGGGAATATAGTCCTTAATATTATAATAACTAGGTACAGTGTCAGATAGGTGGAAGAAAGGGGAAAAAATAAATTTGCAGGAATTCTGCAACCTGGTTGCTAAACACAGCCATTATTAAAAATTAAATGATATCAGTGTACAATTAAATAAATTATATTAAAGTCAATGGTAATGCATACTCAAAACTCATAATTTCCTAGTTATTTTCCTACCTTCCATTTTCACCAATGCTCTTGTGGGCGTTCACATTCTTGAACCCCTACGGTGGTGTGCTTGTCTCTTCCCAGCGCTGCACGGAGTGGAAGGCATGTTGGTCACTTGAAGTCAGCCATGGGGGAATATTCACAACATGGAAACCAGCAAATGCCACGAAGTAGGGCTTTTTATTTTTCAGCAAACAGTTGTTGAACGTTTATCAGCATACCTCTGGATGGAGAGGAGAGGCAAATGTCGTTGCCAGATTTCCCAAAGAAGAATAAAGTTCTGCAACTACTAAAATGCAATGGAATGGTCAAATGTGTATTAGAACAACTACTAAGTTATGAGTATAAATCAGTTTCATTTGTTTTGTCACAAATGTGCAAGTTGCTGTTTTGTAAGGAGACAGAAAGTAAGTAAAAGGAAAAGACAGGAGTTACCTGTGTCCAAGGCGGGTATTAATGGCTTTCCCACTGCCGGCTGCATCATGTCGGCTGCTGTCCCTTTTGCCAAAATAAGACACAGTGTTAAACCCAGAGTGAACACAAGTTAGATATGAACACCTTGGGACCATTCCTGAAATCAACCCACTGCCCAACCAAATCAGGAGTACTAAAATCTTGATGTTTTCTCTATAGCATTTTTCCAGTATCCTCTATCTGTGGAATGATAAAGCTGTGAACTTGAAAAAGGAAACCAACAATAGAAATCAATGTGGTATTCGGGTGTGCGCACCTGTGCGCATTTTAGAGAGAGGTGATTTCTGACAATAAGAAAACTACACAGAATGCTAATTAAAAATAGGCACTATTAAGATAATTAGGCACATTTTGCCAACTACGCATATCAGCCTTCCTTCTGGGTACATACTAACTTATCCTTCAATTTTTCTCCTTTCTTACTTAGCTCTTAAATATATCTCTGTAAAGCTACCGTTGACTAGATAGATATAGAGACAGTGGTTTTCCTGGCATATAAAATCTTTTTACTCACTCTACCCCCATAGGGTCTAAGCTCTTAAGGAATAGTTTTCTCTTTCTTAAAAACTGAAAACACTGAACCCATTAGTTCATGGGTTCATTAGTTTATGCACCTCATAAACGCTGGGCCTATGGGAAGGCAACCACCTGCTTATATGATCTATTTGTATCTTAACGGCTACCAGGAAAACCCCTTTACTGTCCAATACTCCTTCACTTCCCTAACGCACAGGATATGTGTTTAATAACTTTAACCTTTTATGAATGAGAGTTTTACTGGTTAATACCTATCTTGGCTAAATTCGTACAATGATGAGATGGAGCAAAAAAAGACAAGTACCAGAAGCAGAGAGAAAATCTTTGAAAAAGAGGTGTAAAGAGATTTTTTTAAAAAGACAACCTGTGATTATATTCAAATTTAGCTGAAGTTAATTTAAAACTTAACTGACTCGTCTGTTGAGTGATATGGGTTTTCCTGGGGTATAACATAGTACCCCCAGTGTGCTATGTGGATGAAACCTAAATGGGGGCTGCCAGAAAGCATGCTTTGGTTCTCGAGAGGCTGTGGTTTGGTCTCGTTGTGTGTGAAGGCATGGCAAGGGCATCGTGGGGTGTTTTGTGTTGTTGTTTTCCAGTTGTGTTCTGAATGTTGCAAGAAGAGCTGGCATTTATCCCATTCTTATGGAAGGGCAGAAGCAAGTACCTGCAGGTCTCATTTCTAGGATTGTCTCTTTGCAACCACCACAGTAAGCGTACTCCCTTCAAAATAAAAATAACAAGTTGGGACTATGTTACGCTTTCTCCTTTTTCAAATCTTTGCATTTTTTAATTTTCTTCTGACTTCTCAAAATCTGAAGACAATGACCCTAACCTACCTTAAGTCAATTTCTCAAGTATCTATCTCATTTAAAAAGAGGTACTTTTTCCATAAACTAATCTCACTTCCTGCCGTACCGTCGGAAAGAATGTAATCCCAGGTTTCTGATGGAATTGACCTTTATTTTTAAAGACTGGGGGTAAAAAGTCCTTCAGTTAATAATGTCATCTATATCATTTCATTCCCTATTAAGAGAGAGGAAACAGTTTTCTGGGGGTTTGTTTTGTTTTGTTTTGTTTGTCACATTTATTCTGAATTCATTATAATTCAACAAGGAATCATCTGACTTATTTTTGAACTACCTATGTAGAAAAGGGCTGCATAAGTGAAAACCGAGCAAGAATACATGGACAATAACTGACCTACCTAAGATAAGGACTCTCAGAGACTTTATGAGAATACATTTACCTATAATTCATATAAAAAAGTACATCACTGATGGGAATGTAAAATGATACAAGCACTTCGGAAAACAGATTGGTAGTTTCTTATAAAGTTAAACATACACTTACCATATGACCCAGCAATTTCCCTCCTATGCATCTACCCAAGAAGTGAAAACATGTGTCTGTCCAAAGACTTGCACACCAATGTTCATAGCAACATTATTCATAAGAGCCGAAAGGTGGAAACACTCCTAAAGTCCATCAGCTGGTGAAGGGACACACAAATTGTGGTACATCCATACAACATATTAGTAAAGAGAGAACTGACGATGCATTCAGTAACACAAAAGAACCTCAAAAGCATTATGCTCAGTGTCAGGAACCAGACACGTAAGACTACATATTGTATAATTCCACTGATGCGAAATTTATAGAAGGGGTAAAACTAGAGACAGAACACAGATCAGTGGTTGCCTAGGTCTGAGATGGGAGAGGGAAGTGTCTGCAAACAGGCATGAAAGAAGATATTGTGGTGATGGTTGCACAGCTGTATAAATTTGCTAAAACTCACCAGCTGCCACTTAAAATGGGTGAATTTTACACCATGTAAATTATTTAAAAATAACGTATCTAGTAGCAGGAAAAATAAGCAAATCTATGATGATCTAGTTACCTTTACAAAAAGAAACAAAGGCGGGTAGAGGAGGTTGAAGAGAGTAAAGGGGTCAAATATATGTGATAGAAGAAGACTAGACCACACCACATTGTAGTGCGCACACAATGGAAAATACAGATGTTGTATTACAAAGTTGTACATCTGAAACTTAATGTTGTTAACAAATGTTACCCAAAGAAATTTAATTACAATTAAAAGCATAAAAATAAAAAAGAAACATAGGAAGGATAAACCAGAAAACCATAAAGATGGTTACTTATAATGTGAATGTGGCAGTAGAAATTTGGGAGGCAGGGACATTTGTACAAATATAAAATGTAGAACAAAGTGGAGCAAACCAGCCCAGTTAGATTTCAAATGAATAGTATAGCAACACAGAAGAATAGAAAAAGAAAAACCTAATCAGAGCAATGTATGAATACAATATTTGACATTATATGCCATCAATTTGTGGTACAGTAATGAGACATGGAGGAAATTACAAACAAATTCTGAACTCTTTTCAGTAGGTTTGTTTTATGTGGAGGCAAGGATGAAGTAATTCTGAAACTGTTTTAGATGTGTTATGCAATTGAGCAAATAAATAACCACATTGTTTTGGGCATCCAAGGATCTCACTGAAAAGAAATAAAATGACCACATGCAAATATGGAATAGGAAAAGGCAAGAAAAAACCCTGTGGGGATGTATGGAAATTGAAATTATTGCTATGATCAAATATATGGTGATGGAAGGAGACCTGACTCTGAGTGGTGAATACACAATGCACAATATAGATGGTGTATTATAGAATTATACACTTGAAACCTATATAATTTTACTAACCAATGTCACACCAATAAATTGAATAAAAATTTAAAATAGAAATTGTTGTTATGAACTCATGATTTCTAAAATATGTATATGTTCACATGTATATGTAGTTATTTACATACATACATCTATGTCTATGCACATATGTATATGTATAAATATCCATTGATTTCCTACTTCACTCAACTGAAAGGTACCAGAAGCTAAGATGCCCCAGGAGCAATGAGCATACCTTGCACTCAGATCCTGATTTTTAATACCTTTCCCTATTAAAATGAACCAAAGCTCTTCATACAAATGGCTAAACTTAGGTCTGGGGCAGGTAGGTACAAGAAAGTTCTGGAAAATCTTTTGATGCCAGATATTACGGAAGTACTCAATATGGTGGACAGGAGGAGTGTCACATATCACAGGGACATTGGAGCAACCTTGCAGGGGCTCCCCTGGCCAAATCTGGGACAATTTGAGTACCAAAATAATGAAATATGCTAGTGAATTATAAATAATTAAAAAATCGGTATTCGTGTGCTCATATCTATGAACCTATATCACCTATATCAGTGGCTGGGGGAGTAGGGAACGTTCCTGTTTAAAATAGATATAAATACTAAGTGCAAAATGGTAAACGGGGAGGGAATGCTAGAGTTGGAAAATAACCATTTTGCAACCATCATAGTAAACAGCAGTTCAGCAGAAATTATCAACGGATGCTGAATCCTGAAGGAAATTTTCACGAGGGGCAAGGATTACATATGTATGAGAGAGAGGGAGGAAGCAAATGGATAAAATGTTAACAAGGGTGAATCTGGGTAAACAGATAAACAGTATAGAGATACTCATGCAACTCTTCTATGTTTGAAATAATTTCCAAAAAAACCTACAAAAATTTTTAAATTGAAGGAAAAATAACCTGAAAGTCATCCTTCACCCCCAACTCCTCTTCCCAGGATTAGACCAATGTTAACATCTTTACACGTATATTTCTAGATCCATGTGTATGCATTTTTTGGGGGGGGGGTAAAATATACATAACATAAAATGTACTGCATTAATCATTTTAAAGTAACACTTTTATGTATATATTTCTAGTTTTATTCCTATGCATTTTTATTGTGGTAAATATACATAGCATAATATTTACTGTGTTAACCATTTTTAAGTGTACAGTTCAGGGCAGTAAGTACAAAGAAGGTGTAATGCTTCTGAATTTGTGTGTCATGCTTGTGCAGGGACCATGCTAATCTTCTCTATCATTCCAATTTTAGTATATGTGCTGCAGAGCAAGCACTCTTTGCATATTTAAAGGTACATGTTCCAATATTATAAATGTAATAATACTGTATGGAAAAAGAAAAAATGAAGGTGAAAGATGGATTTTCCTAGTAAAAGAAAACCAAAAAAATTTTCTGACCAGTAGAACTGCAAGCATGTTAAAGCAGAAGGAAAATAACAGATGGAAACTTTAATCCACACAAAGGAATAGAGAATGCCAGAAATGGTAAATATATGGGTAAATACAAAAACATCCTTTTCCAATTTAATTTCTTTAAAAGTTTTTTGACTATTTAAAACAGACATAATAAAATGTGTGGAATTTATAACATGTAGACGTAAAATATCTGACCATAATTACAAAGTACAAGAGGAGGATAATGAAAGTACACTGTTGTAAAGATCTTACATTTCACATGAAATGATATAATATTATTTAAAGGTAGATTATAATTAGTTATGAATAGTTAAATGTTGTAAACTCTAGAGCAACCACTAAAACAATTTTAAAAAGAAGGTGTAGCTAGTAAGCCAATAGTGGAGATAAAATGGAATCATAAAATGATTAGATTACTATAAGTGAATAAAGAAACAAAGGAAAAAGAGAACAAAGAATATATTGGGAAACAAATACCAAACTGGTAAATTTAAACCTAACCATATATTCAATAATAACATTGGCTATAAATAGTCTAAACATTTTGTTACTACATATAGCGAATCATTATGTTATACAACTAAAACTAATACAATGGCACATGTCAATTATACCTCAACTTAAAAAAATACCATTAAAAGACTGAGATTATCAGATTGGATAAAATAAAAGCAAGACCCAAATATATGCTGTCTACAAGAAAACTTTAATTATAAAGACATGGGCAGATTAAAAATAAAAGAGTAATAAATATTATTTTAAAAATTTACAAAAAAAAATAGATAAAAGGTTAGATAAATATATGCCACACAAGCAGTAGGCAGAAGAAAGGAAATTTGTTATATTAATATTAGACAAAGTAGATTTCAGATCAAGGGATCATGATGATAAACGGATTAATTCATGAAGAAGACATAATGCTTACGGAGCTTCATAATACATGAAGCAAACACTGATAGAAGTGGAAGAAGAAACAGACAATATTACAGTTAAAGACTTCAACACTCCTCTCTCAATAATTGCTAAAATATATGGACAAAAAATTAGTACGGATACAAAAGACTTGAATAACATTATCAACCAAATTAAATTAATTAGCATTTATAAAACACTCTAGCAACAGCAGAATAAACATTATTTCCAAGTGTACCTGGAACAGTGAATAAGACCAAGTAAGACCATCAAGTAAGACCATATTTTGGGGCCATAAAACAAGTCTCAATAAATTTTAAAGGACTGAAAGCATTCATAGTATATTCTCTGACCACAATGGAATTAATTAGAAATCAGTAATAGATTCTGGAAACACTCTGGTGTTTGGAAATTAAACAACATACTTCTAAATAACACAAAGGTAAAAGAAGAAATCACGAGTGAAATTAGAAAATATTTTGAACTGAATGAAAACAAAAGCAGATCCTCTTAAAAGTGCATCGAAAGCAGTGCTAAAAGGGAAATTTATTATTTCCGATGCTTATGATGGAAAGAAGAAAAGTTTAAAATCAAATATCTAAGCTTCCACATTAAGAAACTAGAAAAAGAAGAGCAACTTAACCCAAAGTGCAAGGGAAGAAACAACCAAAAATCAATAAAATAATAAATGAACAAACAATAGAGAAAACCAGTGGAACCAAAAGTTGATTCTTTGAAAATAAAACTGGTAAATCTTTAACTACACTGAACAAGAAAAATAGATAGAGAACACAATTACCAATATTAGGAATGAACAATTCTACAAACACTAAAAGGATAATAAGGGAATATTATGAAAAACTTCAAGTCAATATATTCATCAAATTAGATAAAATGGAAAAACTCCTTGAAAATCAGAACAACTAAAGCTCACTCAGGAAGAAATGATTGAACTATCCTGACCTACTCATATATTAAAGAATTAAAGTTGTAGTTATAAACCTTTCCACAAAGAAAACCCTTAGTCCAGGTATCTTTACTGGTCAATTTTATCAAACATTTAAAGAAGGAACAAACTCAATTCTACATAATAGAGTAGAAATGAGAAGACTATCCTATTTATTTTATGAAGCTAGTAATACCCAAACACCAATACTGAAAAAAAAAAAAAAGGAAAAGAAAAGAAATTACAAGGATAGGAAACTATAAACCAAAACACCTTATGAACACAGAAACAAAAATCATTAACAAAATGTTACTAAATCAAATCCAGGTGTGTGTGTGTGTGTGTGTGTGTGTGTGTGTGTGTGTGTGTGTATGTGTGTGTGTGTATATATATATATATATATATATATATATATATATATATATATTCACTAAATGGGGTTTATCCCAGGTAAATGTAAGATGGATTCCACATGCAAAAAGAAAATCAATAAATGTAACTCACCATATTCACAGACTAAAAAGGAGAAGCTAGCTATATGATCAGCTCAACAGATGCAAAAGAACTTTTGACAATTTTCAACACCTATTTATGATTTAAAAAACAAATGAGCTCTCAGCAAACCAGAAATAGAAGAAAATTTTCTCAATCTGATAGAGTAAACATACAGCTAAAACCATATTTACTAATTTAAAGCTGAGTTATTTCCTCCTAAAATTGGGGGAAACTCCCCTCTTGCCATTTCTATTCAATGGGAGCTCTCCCAGTCAATATTGTAAGGCAAGAAACCAAAATTAAAACCATGTAGTTTGGAAAGGAAAAAATAAAACTGTCAGTATTCACTGGCTATCTCGTTGTTATGTACAAAATCCTCAAGAATCTACCAAAAAGCAACTACAACTAAGAAGTAAATTTAACAAGGTCACAGGATACAAGGTCAATATACAGAAGTAATTGTTTCTGTATGCTAGCAACAAGGAATTGGAAATTGAAAACAATTAAATATATCATTTACAATGGCATCACAAAGCATGAAATATTTAGGGATAAGTTTAATAAAATATGTGATCCTATGTACATGGAAAACTCCAAGACTTTTCTGAGATAAATTAAAGAAGATCTAAATAAATAGTGAGATATGCCATGTTTATAGTTCAAGTGACTCAATATCGTTAAGATGTCAATTCTCCCTAAATTAATCTATTGGTTAATACAATCCCAATCAAAATCCCACCAGGATTTTTTGTAGAAATTTATATAGAAATGAAAAAAAAAAAAAACTAGAATAGCCAAAACAATTTTGGAAAAGATCACTACTTGACTTCAAGACTTATTAAAAAGCTAAAATAATCAAGACAGTGTCACAATACCATAAGGATAGACATATAGATTCATGAAGCTAAATCTAGCGTTCAGATATTAGCCCATACATAAATGGTCAATTGGTTTTCAGTATATCAACAATAAAAAAGATGTTCTTTTTAACAAATAGTTGAAATAAATTCGGAAAAGATAGTCTCTTTTGCAAATGGTTCTAGAAAAAATGAAATTTTTATATGAAAAAAAAAAAAACCCACTTAACCTTTATCTTACACCACTTAAGAAAATTAATTCAGAAGTATTCTAGATCTAAATGGAAAATCTAAAATCATTAAACTTCTAGAACAAAACAGGAGAAAAATTATTGTGATTTGGGGCTAGCCAAAGATGTCTAACAACATAAGGCACAAACCTTGAATAAAAATTAATAAATTGAAGATGGCATCAAAATTGAAAATGTTTGGTCCTCAAAATATAGTACTACTAAGAAAGTGAAAAGGTAAGCCACGGATTGGGAGAAAATATTAGCAAAGTATACAGATATATGATAAAGGACTTGTATCCAGGAATAGTAAAGAATTCACAAAACTCAATAATAAGACAAACAACCTGATTTTTTTTAATGGGCAAAAAATTTGAACAGACACTTCACCGAAGAAAATATACTAAGGGCAAATAAGCACATGAAAAACAAAAACAAAATGCTCAACATCATTAATCATTAGGAAAATGCAAATAAAACCACAATGGGCTACCACCATTCACCCTCCATACTGACTAAAATTTTTAAACTGGCAATATCAAATGTTGACAAGGATGTGAAACAACTAAGATGCTCATACATAGCTGATAAGAATGCAAAATGGTCCACCACTTTGGAAAAGTTTGTCAGTTTCTCATGAAGTTAAGCATACACTTACCATATGACCCCACAGTTCCATTTCTAGATATTAACCCAAGAGAAATGAAAATGTACATCCATGTGAAGACATGAATATGCATAACAATTTTGTTCATAATAGTCCAAAACTGGAAACACACCAAACATCATCAACAAGTGAATAGCAAAACAAATTACAGAACACTACCTGGCAATACAAAGGAACAAACTTCTGAGATATGCAATAACACACCACACTGAAATTGTATTTTGCTTGTTCTTTTTTCCCTTTAGCTTTTTTCCCTTTAGCCAGCCCCCTCCCCCGTCACCGTCCCCACCCCCAACACACACATACACTTCCACCACTGTAAACTCCTTGAGATCAGGAGCTGTTTCCTCTTTTTTCATCATATTCACAGTGCCTCACATAGAGCCTGACATACAATGAGCGCCCAGTAATTGTTTGTTGAATGCAAGAATTTTATTGCTTTTCAAAGTTCATGAGGTTCTTATTTTGCCAAATCAGCTTGCACATTCTGGGGCATTGGGTTCTTCTCTCATGTAGTCTGTTTTGGTGAAAAACAACCTCCATCTTGACTTCTGGATGATGGGTCAGCAGAGTTTACAGTGGCAATAATGAAAGCTCCTGTGCTCCTGCTTCATTCTCTCCTCTTGATCTGAGAGGTTCAAGCTGAAGTTTCTTCCATGCCTGCTTTAGGCTCAGGCACAGCGCCAGCCCCAGCCCCAGTGTTTGAATTATATGCTCCTTTGGCCAAGTTTTAGAAGCCAACTTGCAATTTGGCTGTTGCAATATGTTCTGGCTGTTTCGAGTGTGGTTTGGGCTCACTGATACTCATGAACTTGCAAAGAGAAGGCTCCTCTCGCCATGGAGGCTAGGCAGTAGAAGAAGGGTCCTGGTTTCCGTGGGACACTGGCCAGGCTGTGTGTCTGCTGAGAATAGCTCAGATGCTTCCTGAGGAATTCCTTAGGTTCCCTTCCAGATGGAACAGACTTTTCAACCTTGAACTTTGGGTGTTTTGGCTTCCAGAGATGAGTACCCCAAAGCCCAATTTACCCTGAAGACACAGATGAAGTTTTCACCTCTTGGAGCCCCTGATGTGTTTTTCATTCAGTTAAAAATGTGTTAGTTCCCAGGTCCAGCATCCCACGGCAGCTAAGAGGGAACGCCAGGACAGAATAATGTCTCCCATGGCAGAGGTTGCTGTAGTTGTGTGGGCCAGCAGCCAAGGAGATTGTTTTTTCTTGGAATAAATTACTATTTCTGCTTTTTTTCTTCTTCTGGTTAGGTCATGGACAAATAGTACAAGCATGCTTTTGCTTTCCTTAATTAAATTAATCCATTTTCCAGAATAAGCACTCTCCTTGCTTGATTTCATTAACTAGTATGTACACGCACGTGCATGCATGTGTGCGTGTGTCAGTATGAGTGTGCAAACAATATAGGGCTCTAAACTATATGTGCCACACTTTCAGGAGTTCAGCAAATGAGGGCTTCCTACTAGTTATAGTAGAATTACTAGCTATAGTAAAATAACAATACCGTGTGCCGGGCACTATGTTAAACATTTTTCAAGGCTTAGCTCCTTTAATCGTTATATTGATTATGTGAGGTAGGCTAGTATCAGCCCCATTTCACAGATGAGGGAACTGAGGTTCATCAAGGTGAAGTAATTTTCCCAGAGTCACACTTCTAGAAGTAATGGGGCTAGTTTTCAACAGCAGCAATCGACTTCAGAACTCTGCTTTTTATCTGCACATATTGAGATCGATGGGTTAGCCGTTGGGATAAAACCATCAAGTAAAGATGGAGTACAACGGCCACTCTTAATTTCATATTGTTGTCTTTGAATGGGCCACTTACTTCTCAAAGGTAAGTGTCAAAGTGTCTGGACTCTAACTTATAGCGCTGGGTAATCTTTTACAGAAGTGACTGCTTGGTGTTTCTCAAACGTCCTCTAACTGGACCCACAGGAACTTGACTGAGGTTCCTTGAGTGGGGGAAGGGGTAGTGATTTTCTAGGAGCCTGTGAAGAATTGTAACTCTGGTGAGAAGAAAATTCCTCCACTACTGAGAAAGCACCGTGAGGAGCCATTTTTTCATTCATTCATCACCTCCTTTTTGGGGTGAGAAAGGCAGCAACAGACGCTGTTTTCATAGAGCTTACAATCTGGCAGAAAGGATGACAATTAAATGAGCAATTACAATAAGCGCTATGAGAGAAATGCTAGAAGAGCTGGTGTAATGGGAGTGTAGGACCCTGGGAGGACACTTGTGTTCCATGGAGAGGTATGGAGAAGAGCAGAGGCAAAAACTAGGGTCAGCCCAACTGTGAGAAAAGGTAGATTAAGACCCCTGGGGGGAGGGTGCTGAGGAGATCCTCATCTGTAGCTGTCCCAGGATATTTTTAATGACCATCAAAAAAATAGTGTTTGCTCTCTGGGACCCTCAGAGCAAAAGACGTTGCAAACTTTCAGCGTTCTGGTGTTTCTGCTGGTAGGCACGCAGAGCCCAGACATTCTTACTCTCATTGTCAACGTCAACCACACTGCTAGCGTGATCTATAGAAACTTGATTCTATGCAGCCAGTGCTAGAAGTTTCTTTTTTCCCCCCAAATATATATATTCATATATTGGAGCTGCCATCCTCTGAGGGAGAATTATTCTTTTTCCAAAGTTGATTATTTTAAGAAGTAAATTCTCCTCAACTTTGAAAGACTACCACAGAGGGACTTGGCAAAAGCCAGGGAAGAAATGCAATAATTAAAAAGAGCACCTCAAGGCTTCTCCAACTTTTCATTAAGTGCCCCAACAAAAGAGGAGGGGGAACCCTGCCCCTACAATGTATGGCACATCACTACGAGCTCTCATAAATTTCTTTGAAGTTTTTTTTTGTTTTATTTTAAAAGGTGATATGAGTATTAATAAATTTTGCATTAACTCTGTCATATATCAGAGGTTATTTTCAAATGAAAAGAGTATATTGCTCCCAAATATACCCATTGATACTCTAAACGAACACCCCTGAGTGAGAAAACCCTTTCCATTCTTTTTCATTATATTTGACTTTTTTTTTAAACCACCGGGAAGTGTATAAAATGTATAGTAAATTTTTATTTACAATTTTTTTTCCAGAGTGAGCAGTTGCCTTTTTTTATTTTTTAATTTTTTTAAAGATTTTTATTTAAAGTTATAGCTAACATACAATAGTATATTAGTTTCAGGTGTACACTATAGTTGTTCAACATTTATATACCTAAAGAGGTGATCACCATGATAAGTCCAGCAACCATCTGACACTATACCACGCTATCACAGTGTTATAGACTATATTCTCCATGCTGTACATTACATCCCCATGACTTACTTGTTTTAACCTGGAAATTTGGACCTCTTATTCCCCTTCACCTTTTTCCACTTTTTAAATTTTTCATTTACAGTTAACATTTGATACTATTTTGTGTTAATTTCAGGTGTACAGCATAGTGTTAAACATTTGTACAATTTAAGAAGTGATCTCCCTGACTAGTCTAGTACCCACCTGGCATTATACATAGTTATTACCATGTTATTGACTATATTTCCTATGCTTTACATCCCTGTGACTACTTTGTAGCTAGCAATTTCTATTTCTTAATCCCTTCACCTTTTTCACCCTGCCCCACCCCCCCTTCAATCTATCACCCTGATAAATCTAGTACCCATCTGACACCATGCATAGTTATTACAATATTATTGATTATATTCCTTATGTTATACTCTACATCCCAATAACTACTTTGCAACAAACAATTTGTACTTCTTAATCTCCCTTTTCACCCATTCACAACCTCCCTCCCATCTGACAACCATCAAAATGTTCTCTGTATCTACGAGTTTGTTTCTGTTTTGTTTGTTTGTTTAGTTCTTTAGATTTTACATATAGGTGAAATCACGTTGCATCTGTCTTTCTCTGTCTGACACTTCACTCAGCACAATACTCTCCAGGTCCATCCATGCCCCACAGGTGGCGAGGACCCATTCCTTTCCACAGCCAAGCAATATTCCATTGTATATATGTACCACCTCCTCTTATCCGTTCTTCCATCGACAGACAGATACCCAGAATGCTTCCACATCTTGGCTATTGTAATAATGCTGCAGTGAACATACGGATGCACACATCCCCTCGAAGTATTTTATATAGTATAAGTATGGATATCCCAGCTTTTTATGTTTTTTCCGTTTCCATTTTCATGAAATATCTTTTTCCATCCCTTTACTTTCAGTCTTTGTGTGTCTTTTGTGTGTGACCTGTGTGTGAGTCTCTTGTAGGAAGCATATGTAAGGGTTTTGTTTTCTTATTCATTTAGCCATCCTATGTTTTTGATCAAAGCATTTAATTCATTTACATTGAAAGCAATTGTTGATGCATATGTAACTATTGTCATTTTATTATTCATATTTTTTATTTATTTATTTATTTTTTGTCTCAAAGATGTCCCTCTAAGATTCCTTGTAATACTGATTTGGTGGTGATAAACTCCATTATATTTTTCTTGTCTGGGAAGTGCTTTATCTGTCCTTCAATTTTAAATGATAGCCTTGCTGAGTAGAATACTCTTGGTTATAAATACTTGCTTTTTCACTACTTTGGCAGGCATATTCTGGCTTGCAAAGTTTTTGTTGAGAAATCAACAAACAATCTTATGGGAGCTCCCTTATAAGTTATTAGTTTCCTGTCTCTTGCTGCTTTTAGGATTCTCTCTTTGTCTTTAACATTTGCCAATTTAATTATAATGTGTCTGTGTCTGGGTCTGTTTGGGTTCATCTTGTTGGGGACTCTCTGTGCTGGGCTTCTATGTCTATTTCCTTTGCCAGGTTAGGAAAGTTTTCAAGTCATTATTTCTTCAAATACATTTTCAATTCCTTGCTTTCTCTCTTCTTCTGGTACACCTATAATGTGAATGTTGTTATGCTTGCTGTTGTCCCAGAGGTCTCTTAAACTATCCATATTTTTTTTTTTTAATTCTTTTTTTTCTTTTGCTGTTCTGATTGGGTGTTTTCTGCTATATTGTCTTCCAAATCACTGATTCAATCCTCTGCTTCATCTAAGGTGTTGGTGATTCCTTCTAGTGCATTCTTAATTTCAGTTATTATATTCTTCACTTCTGACTGTTGTTTTTTTAGAATAATTTCTATGTCTTTTTATGCTTGCTATCTCTTTGTTGAAGTTCTCACTAGGTTCCTTGAGCATCCTTATAACCATTGTTTTGAACTCTGTCTCTGGTAGGTTTCTTGCCTCCATTGCATTTAGTTCTTTTTCTGGAATTTTCTCCTGTTCTTTTATTTGGAATATATTTCTTTGTTTCCTCATTTTGTCTGCCTCTCCATTTGTTTCTGTGTAATAGGTAGATCTGCTACACCTCTTGCCAGGTGTCCTTAGGTAGTGGGTGACCTGTGGGCCTTAGGCACAGTCTCCCTGGTCAATGCTCTGAGTGCTCCAGAAGTGCCCCTTGTGTGGGCTGTGTGTGACCTCCTGTTATATTTGAGCCTTGACTGCTATTGGAACCTCATTGGGTGCGACTGACCCTCGGGCTGATTGGCTGTGGGCTTTGGCCATGTCCACAGCTTATAGACTGCTGCTCGAGGGTGCTTACCTCATGGAGTGGGATTCACTCCAGCAGGCTCTGGTGCCTGTTGAGACTGCTCTTTGTGTGTGCCACTTGTGGGACTAGTTGGGTGGTGCTCTGCTGTGGTCTGAAGCCAACCTCCAAGTATGTTGGTTATAGGGCCTCTTGGGAGGGGCTCTGATGCAGGCCCAGGTCACCCACTGCCTGTGACCGGCTGGGATCTACCTGGTAGGAGCTACAAAGTGATCCATGGTTGGCCACTGCCTGTGTTGGGCCTGGAGGCATGTGGGAGAGGCCATGCTGCGAACTGAGGATGGCTATCACCAGTACTGGGTCTGGGGTAGTTCTGCATAAAGCCAGGAGCAGGGAAGCCTGCTCCCACCTGTCGCTGGTTGCCAATAAAGCCTCCTGTGGGTATGGAGTTGAGTGAGGCAGGGTCACAGTGAGTCAGCAGGTTGGAGCTGTGGAACTCCCAGGCCAATCAGATTCAGATTTGGCCATAAGCATAGGGGGTGGGCTCAACACAGGAAAGATGGTGCCCAGCCGGCTACATGGGAGAATGAACCCCCACAGGGAAAATACCCACTGTCCTCCAGGCCACCCCTGAGGCAACACACCTCAGCCTGCTCCCTGTATGTCTCTGATGCCTCCTGCATCACTGTCCCTCTGCTGGAATCCAGGGTGAGTACCTGTGAGCGAGTGAATCTGTGCATAGGCCATTTAAGAGGATGGCTGGGTTTCCCACCATCTTCTGTCCCACACAAATGGTCGGAATCCTCACTGTTTTTCACAGCCAGATGTTGTGGGGCTCCTCTTCCTGGCACCAGTACTCCTGGCTGGGGAGCCTGGTGTGAGGGGGGGTTTCTTGCTCCTCCCTAGGGAACCTCTGTGGCTGAGTTATCTCTCCCAATTTTCATCTGCCACATGGGAGATTTGGGGCTGGCCCATTTCGTATCTCTGCTCATTTTACCAGTCTCAATGTGTCTTCTTCTTTATATGCTAAGTTATAAAACTTCTGTTCAGCCAGACTTCAGATGGTTCTCCAGGTTGATAGTTCTATAATTCAGTTGTAATTTTGATGCATTCATAGGATGAGGCAGGCATAGCATTTGTCTACTCCACCATCTTAGATCATTCAATCTATAGTAAAATTTGAAAATACTTCACAACACTTAACAATGGATTCCTCCCTCCTTGGGAATAGTGATCCCAAATTTAAACCATAAAGCTGGATTCTTCCTAGATCTCTTTGAATCTCTGTTTTTGTTTTTAACTTGTAAAATGGGGACAGCAACATTTATCACATAGGGATGTTAGAAGGACTAAATGGAATTAATGTATGTAAAGTATTACGCAATAATGGATGCTCCATAAAAATTATTTTCTTTCCCATAGGTGCATTTTATAAATCAAGACAGAATTTTTCATACATTATCTGAAAGTCAAAATACTTAAAATTTAAAATAGATGATTAAAGTTCTGGAAATTTACCTTCTCTTTTCAACTTCCCTGCTGACTTTAGGAATTTATTAATTCTTTCTATGCTGTGGTCTTAGTATTTAAAAATAGACACAGTAATACTGACTTCTTATGGAAATTAATTAGATGAAGGAAAGACACTATAATCATACGTCAGTGACTGCTCTGTGTACCATCCTTGACCATGGTTTTCTAAGTGCATTTCAGAAGTTAGATGACCACCATTCTGATAGAATAATAATTACTCTTCTCCTGAGAAGAGATAAGAAATTTGAGAGAAGAGGAATGAGCAACCTGCTCAGATAAGAATGTTAGTGTCCTATATACCATGGAACACTTACTGAACCATAAGAAAGATGAAAGACTGCCATTTGTGACAACATGGGTGGACCTTGAGAGTATCATGCTAAGCAAAATAAATCATATGGAAAAGGACAAGAACCATATAATTTCCCTCACATGTGGGATAAAAAACAGAAAGCAACAAAGGAACAAGCAAAACAAACAAACTCATAGAGACAACAGTATGGTGGCTATCAGAGGGGAAAATGGGTGGACGGAGGTTGAAGAGGGTAAAGAAGATCAAATATGTGGTGACAAAAGGAGACTAGACTTTGGGTGGTGAGCACACAATGCAATATACAGATGATTTTTTACAGAATTCTACACTTAAAACTTATACAATGTTATTAACCAGTGTCACCCCCATAAATTCAATAAATAAATAAGAAGGGGTAAAAATGAATGTTAATGTCCCTGACTTCCGTACACTACAGAGACCAGCACATCTGTAAAATTATTATGCTAGGTCAATGTTTTGCTGATAATTTGAAACATGTGATCAAACACCCCCTACACATCATTTTTAAAACTATGGTACAAGAAGACTGAAGAAAGGAAAGGAAGAAATGTTATTGGACCTCAAATCTGTAACTTATGTTTTTAAAGTCACAATATAGCATTCTGTATCCTTAAGTGAAATTTAAATGGAGAATCATTGGTCATATGCTATTAAAATAGATAATTATATATTTTATTTTTTTAAAAGCACGAGAACTAAAATGAGCTGTGTGATGCAAATAAATGAATCTATTAGGAAGAATATGAACGAGATAAACCTTCAAATTAAATTTTTTTGCATAATAAATTGTAATGTGTCATTATTTTCTTATAAACAACAAAAGAATTTTCAAATAATTTGGTATAAGTCACTAAGAATTATTTTTATAGCCATATTCCTTTTAAAGTAAGTTTGCCAACTTTAACCATTTTTAAATAAAGGAACGTTGCTAAAGTTTTGTTACACAGGATTGAAGAAAATGAAACCCTATTACTAACGCAAAGTTCTCCTCTTTGCCTTGGTAAAGAGAGCAAAATATTGCATAAATTACTATAATACCTTGAAGAGTTATTACATTTCTTTGATAAATAGGATAGAAGGAAATGGTATAGGAAGCAATAAGCTGGACATACAGTGTGACATTTTATTGTGCACATAAGATTCTCATAGTTATGTTAGATGTGTTTATATCGTACAACTATCATTGACATTTTCCTTAATCTATTTTGTTCATTCACTGCCTTCATAATAACCATCGTGCACTGAAAGTAGTCTCACAAATTTAATCTTTTCCTATTAGATTGCATTTTCATATTTATAGGGCTATTAGGGGGAAAAAAGACCAGGGGAAAATTTTGATGCCAGATTGTCACGTGAAATTAGATCTATGTCCTTAAAAATGAAATGGTGCATTCAGCACATGGCTATGCTCTTGCAGAATTAGATTTAGCATTGTCTATGATTTTTCATGTGGCTAAGAACTATTTCTTGCTGTCTGGAAAATTCCTTTCTGAAATTATCTGTGCAATATTTCATTTAAATTGCAAGATAGGATAATCTGCATTTCACTAACACTTCTAGAACTACTATGCAAATAAACGCATCAACCTAAAGACAGAACACTAGCTTATATGTGTAGTTAAAGAGGCACACACAGAAAAAGCACTCTATTTCTGTATAGCCGTCTATGGCTGATGCTAATTATCGAGTATAATCTTTTGCCTTGATTTGAATTGTTAACACTTAAAATTCTATTTCCTGAAATTGGCTTCTTGCTATGAATATCAAGGCATATGAATTTCAAATAGACATAGAGGAGGCAGAAATGTTTTAATTTCCTAAGAGTTATAATCAGATTTTTTTCTTATATGTATATGTTTATATCATGTTTGTTGATACTAATATAAAATAATGTTAGTAATAACAATATGAAATGAATTTGTTGATTGGCCTCTATGGGCCAGGCATTGTACTCCGTACTTTACATGACTTACCTTCTTTAATCCTCAAAAACCTCTATGGAGTATAAACTCTTCTCCCCATTTTGTAGATGAGAAAACTGAGGTTTAGTGACATTCAATAACTTGCCTAAGGTTGTACAGTCAGTAAGTGGTGAAATAAGGATTTGAAACAAGACATTTTTAACTTCAGATCTCCTACTCTTAACCTACTAGTCTACCTCAAATAGAATTTAAAGTAGTTTTGAAAGATACATACTGTATATCAAAAGAATATGAATTAGGAAGACATAAGAAAGAGAATAGGAGTGGGAATGGGACCAGGAATTAGGCCAGGACATGAGATGTAGGGTACTTGCTTAGACTGAACCATAGATTTACTCTAAGCTTTTTAGCAGTCTTTGCACAGACCAAACACAATATAGTGTCTGTATCATAAAAGTGAACACTTTGGTCAAGAGGAACACAACTATTCTTTATATGAACACTATAAAGACAGCCTCCTAAGGATTCTCATAAACGGAACACCATGCAATAGAATCAAGTTCATTTTCAACAGTATCCTTTCAGTAAAGGCAATGATGAACTTCACAGGGCTGCTTCTTACTGATCTGCTGACACGACAAATAGCACAATTCAGTGAAAACAATTCTCCAGAATGCCAACACAACACAGTCCAGACACACAAGGGCCATAAGCGAGACTGAAGGCGTTCATGAAGCCATGCATTTGCTTTCAAAATATAAAGCTAAACAAAACACACATAATAAACTTACTGCATAATTTCCCTGGACTTTTGTCTATAGTTGTGGCATATGGACAATATTTTTCAAGAAGTGAAAGTAATAAAACATAAAATTTGATCTCAAGAGTTTATATCTTAACCTAGAGGTTATTAAAATAGCATGTGGCCACCTTTTCAAGTATCAGTGACTTAAGAAGACTTGATTTTCACACCTGCTGCTACCCATTCGCCTCTTCCCTTTTTCCATGCTACTGTGACAAGGAACATCGTGGAAAAATCATGTGGAGATTCTAGAAAATCTAGAGGTGCAGAAGTAGACCAAAAAATTTTTTAAAAAGAAGTCATAAAAATCAGTACCTGTTTAAGAGACTGTATCATGAGGTCAGATTTCAAGACAAGGCTGACCTTTTTTATAATCTTTGCTCCCTGATTATTCTGCTACCCACTCTCTGAAGTATTTCACTTCAGTTTGTGAGACTGCATACACACCCAGAAGGAACGGTTGTGTGTAGATAGTTAAATTTTCCAGGGAGATAAATTTATATTAGATAATTCAGATAATAGAATGAGAGAACACAAGAATATTTACATTGGAGGATACATTTGGATGTGTTTTATTGAAAGATATTTTTTCCTTTATGAGTTTCCTTTATCCATACATATAAATGTAATCTTTTAAAAATGGAATGCTTTAAGGTCCAAGTTCTTTCAGCATTTGGTAGAATTCTTGGAATATTGTTTGATATAAAAAATTGAGTTGATTTTTCATGATTGTGTGTGTGACTGTTGTTATGGGAATTTTTGTTTGCTTCTTAATGGAAAGAGATTGACTGTTTTGATCAAAACTGCTACTCTCTTTCTTGATGAGACTGTGGAAAAAAAGGTATTTTCTACATGTGTCTATATCAGAGTAGGAAGACATTGGAGGGGCTTTCTATAAGTGAAGAAGAAAGAAGACGAAGATAGGCATTCTGGTGGAAAATTAAGAAATTCTCAAAAGAATATGAAGGAAAAAAATCAGAGATAAGGAAAAATACTCAGTTTGTGAGGTGACAAATACAAAACCTTAACACGAGAGAGGAAAAGTTGAGGGTAGGGAAGAATAGGTGAGACTTGAACGAGGTGCTATAGATAAAAGTGTAGTGGGTATGAACTAGAGGGAGGAGAGAAGGGAACAAACGCTTTCCCCGAACACATTCTCAGAAGCAATGCTTCATTCTTGGCAAATCTTAAGTTAGTACGTTGGCGAGACAGTTAAGAGTATGATGAGAAGGTGTCAGAGGAAGAGGTGCAACTGACAGACCTGGAGAAGAGAGTCAAAGAGTGTGCTCTACGCTTGCTTATCCCTCCACCAACCAGGGGCTGGACCCACTCCCACGGACACCTGGACACACACACACACACACACACACACACACACACACACACACATCCTGATGTACTGCTGAGGGCGACCCCAATCATAGTAGCCACTGCAGTCCTCCAGATTATAGCAGAGAGTCTAAATGAAAAAAATTCAGCACTGTCTTATCTGTAATTTGTGTTTCTTATATACCCTGGGAGATCAACTAGAAAAATTAAGAGAGTAATGTCTAAGAATGAACACATGAGAAAAATTATTTTTATCCTAATAGAGTGAAATCGGAGAGCTGACTAGATTATTTCCTTTTTAAATGATCTCCTCCCCTTAAAAAAAAAAAAAAAAAAAAGTGCTGTTTAAGGTCCCAGAAGTTTTTTAAAACAAGCAGTTTGTCCCCTTTTTCCAAAGCACAAGGCCAAAAATAGGAACTTTTTGGCTTTCTCTTCTGAGGCAGACCTGTGTAAGGCAAGCCTGAAAATCCCCCTTGCCAGTTAACTAAGGGAGCTGTCAGGAAGGAGTCCTGGGAATTATGATATGCGTTTATACACAGAACGTCTAATTGGGAAACAAAGCTTGACCTGGTTTTCTTCAAAACCAGACCATACTTTCCTTTTCTCTGCTCCCTTTAAAGATGAGGAAGAGAAAAAAGCCTCAAACCAACACTGCCATCTTCTCCTAAGTGAAGGAGAACCTCACCTCATTCTAATATTGACTTAAAAGAAAAGTGACAACATTAGAATTTGTTGTTACTTCCTCCTTGGCATCCTACACAGAATATAGGACTTAACTCCAGTCCTGCTGGACAATGCTTTTGGTCAACTCGAGTCACCAAAAGCAAGATGGTCTCCTGTATGGTATAATCTGATTTTATAAATATTTTGCCTCTAGATAAAGTAAAAATGCAATGCTTATCAATAGGACACATTTACTATTAACAGCTAACCTTTGCTGAGTGCTTCCAGAGCCCCTGGCTCGCCTGCTAAGCATTTTACATGTTATCTCATTTAATCTTCACACCCCAATGGGGACGTGTCATGAAAAGCGCCATTTTACAGGTTGCTAAACTGAGGCTTGAGGAAATGAACACTGTGGTTACACAATTAGTGATGAAGCCCAATGTTAAACCCCGGCAAAGCGACTAGAGCCATCGCACTTGACCACCTGCTGTAAATTTACAACTCAGTTATGGAGACAGAATGGGAGCCTACAGACATTTAATTATACCAGCTAGCCTACGCTTTATGCTGAAGAAATGGAATGAACCACTGCCTGCATGGAGCACAGAAAAGGATTGCTGTCAGTGGGATGAGCAGGGATGGGAGGGCGAGCCGATTGTGCTGCTGCTTCCACCATGGCCTCCACAGAGCAACGGAACAGTATTAAAAACATCGTGGGCAGACTAGAAAGGAAGTCATTTTTTACAAACACTTTAAGCTGTGATCTACTTGTGAAACCAGCTTTATAAATGCAGGAGATGGGTGTAGAGGAGCCTATCAGTTTGTCGGTTGAAATCTCTTTAATCCTCCCCCTTCTCACCCATGACAGGGGCAGGTCTTAAATTTCAAGCCGCTTTCACCAAGGCTACGAGTTTCCCCGGGCTTCCCCGGGCTGTCAGTTTCTGGTGAAGGAGAGCTCAGAATAAATTTGACCAATTATATGCCCTAATCTCAAACAGAAAGAGGAAAAGGTCTTCCCCTATCCCACCCCCACTTAAAATTGTCAAGTCCTCTCTGCAGTTTTTGGCAGACCTTTTGGGAAATATTAAGTTAAACTGAAAATTCAGAGATTCCCAGTAACTTTCTGGGTTACTTTCAAACAGCTAACATATTATGAATACAGCCTAAAATTATGGAAACATTGATTCTATTTATTTTAGCAAAGACAGCAGACCTAGAGTCAGAATTGAGAACAATAATCAACTGAGGGAAAAAAGGCTGACTTTTTATGGAGGCTAAAATGTCTGATGTGATAGATATATTTTAATAGCTACAAAGCACCTCACCTCATTCTAATATTGACTTAAAAGAAGACTGACAACATTAGAATTTGTTGTTACTTCCTCCTTGGCATCCTACACAGAATATAGGACTTAACTCCAGTACTGCTGGACAAAAAGTGCTTACCAATTAACACAGTGACTGCAGTGGGCTGGGCTGCAAATATGTGCTTCCTGTTAGGGTGCACATTTAGCTTGTCTTCGGAGGACAGATTTGGAACAAAAGAAAAGGAAGTGGAAAAGACAATTTCATCTTCAGATGTAGCAACAAACAGAGTGCAACGAAAATGGGAATTTTGGGGGGTCTTGTATTTTAGACAACGTGTTGCCCTATGCTTTTTTGGTCCTCACTTAATGTCATGCAAATATAGTAATATGTCAAAAGTACAGACATTTTATATGTCAGGAAAATTCTCTCATACTAAATTCATGCCCATGCAAATGGTACATTTCTCCTTAATCTTGCCAATGATTGGACCCTTTGCAAGCCACTAAACTGTGACAAAATGTGTACTTTAATGAAATAACATGTAAACATTTCCTAAATGAATCTCAAATATTTCTGAACTATTTTCAGACGTAGTACTTATGAAACTATTAAAACTCATTACTTTTGCCATTTTTTTCATGAATTGAAAAGTAAGCACAGGTTATTTATATCATTGCCCTAGAGACACTAGTAATTTTGGTCTGGAAGACATTTGCATTGAAGATACATCATGCAACTGGCATCAGTTTGTTTTTTTAAAATTACGTTTATATAGCCATCCACTGGTAGCAATTCTAGTTAGTTCTTTTAAAGAACTCTGTAGAGGAAATAGATCATGCCTTTTTTTCATTAATAGAGTTGAAGAATCTTATGCCTTGAAGGAAGAACAAGGCAGTCTCTGGGGAAATCTGAGCGGACACTTACTGTCTCACCAGCAAACTGGACCAGGAGGAAAACAGAACCCCAGAACAAAAATGTTCCCAAGTTCTTTCCCTTTTGTAGATTTCCCATTCCATGTGGAATAGACGGAGAACATGTTAGAACTGATATGCATACACCTCAGAGAGAGAAACAGCCTTGTGCCCCAAAAGACCCCTGAGCATGAGACCATCAACACTTACTACAAAGCTACACAATTTTGTTTTCTACCAGTTAACTTCAAATGACGTACCCTTCTATGTGTGTGTGAGAGAGACGTACACAGCCCGTCAGACTTGTCTTTTAGTAGGACTGAATGATGCTAGTTTCTTCTCCACAGGTCTACTCTCTCATTTTTCAGAAGCCCTTGTCTGAGGTAAGGTTTGGGAAGCTCCCTGACGATGTGAACGGTTTGCACACAAATGTATACCTGTCCTGAAAGCAGTCCAGGGCGAGGTAGACGTTGTTGGGCAGAATTGGTCACACGCTGCCACCACCATCACCACTCCCTCCCACCCCCAACCAGCCCGAGTTCCTGTTTCTGGTGCCCTCGTTGTTTTTCTTGATTTGTGATCCTCAGAACCGGAGTCTGGCCTGTCCTGGATTGTTGACTAAAGCCATCACCTTGAACTTCTTCAGGCTTGTTTATCTGTGCTTTTTTTTTTTTTCTGATTTGCTAAGTAGGTCAAAACTGGCAATAACAGAGCGAATCCTAAATACCAAAATTTAATTATACAAATGACTCTAGACCCCTTCCATTCCCTGCCTGTCACCTCTAATTTATCACCATGTCCTCTCAATTCTACTTCCTAAATACACTGGAATCTGCCCTGTGGGCTCCATGCTCACCACCACCTCACCTTAGGTCCTAAGGATCCCTTTTCTGGAAAGCTGCAGAGGGTCCTCTGGCCTTCTCTGAGTATGCTCTCCCTCCAGCCCCTCCTCCCAAGAATGCCAAGGAAAAGCCTCAAAAACAGAACTGCAATTCTACTTCTGCCCTAGTAGGATACAGAACCCTTCCTTGGTTCCCCATGGCACTGGGAAGGAAGCTAAAGCAGCTTGCTGTGCACAAAAGGCCTCTCCATCATCAGCCTCTTTCCGGTATCCTGGGCCCCCTACCTAGGGCACATCCAGAGTCATGGCCACGCCCACATGAAGCGCTTCTTGCCCAGGCCCCTGCTCACAAGCTCTGAACTCACTCTTCTCCTTTGGGCACTTAACTCTTTTGTGTGAGGCGTTCCCTGGGCCTCGGGACCTTTCTCGCATTCTTCCAGGAGGCTTTGCAGAATAATTGAGAGATGGCAAAACTGGGGGTATGTGCATAGCTGATATAACTGAGAAAATCTGAGGAAAACGATCATCAAAATCTAATTTGAAAGAGATGCTGTTATTGTTAAAGGCATATAAAAGAATAAAAGGAAGGTTTTCAAAGAATGGGAAGTTTTGACTTGAATTCTAGCCTCAAAAATCCTTTATCTGCTCAAATGAATTCTTATATTATCTTTTTGGCTATGTCTCTCTTCCAAAAACCTCTCTCCAAGCCCCAAATGATCACAAGATAACAACATATAAGAATTTGCTTTTTACTTTATCCTCAATCAACCTGGGTTTTATGTGTACAGCTAGGACATGATCACAGCTTTCATATGGACAAAATGAGTTCAAAATGGACAGAACTTTCCCCCCAGATATACAAGGAACTGCTATCTACACAATTAATCAGATTAAAGGGCAAAAGGAAAACAAGTGTGAAATTGGGAGGCATTTTGAATAAATGTCTATGTGACAAGCGTAGGGAACTCAGGTGGATACCCTGGCATTTTCATCTCTCACCCTCTGAAGGGTTTCAATTCCTCCTCTGCCCTCATCCCAGTCTCTCGTTTAGATGGAACCAATAAGAGATGGAAAGATCACACAAATGGAGCTTTGTGAAATAACAAAGAGGAAACAAAGAGGTATAGAGGGGTCCCCAGAGTGGGAGGAGGGGGGTGGAGACTGCCTCTGGCTTGCATTCCTGAATCCGGGGTGGGGGTGAAAGGAAGCGACAGGGCTGCTCACAGGTGTTGGAGGAGGGCTGCCTGCTTCCCCGTCCCCCCCATCGTCGCCAAATTCCAGCCCTTAGTGATGGGTCACTCATTAAACTCAAGCAAATTCCATGTAGAGAAGCTTCTGTTGATATTGCAGAATGACTCTGGAGCCAGGCTGCCCAGTGAGGGTCCTGGCACCCATGCCTACTAGTCACGTGACCCGGGGCAAGTTTGTTAACCTCTCTGTGCTTCAGTCCCTCTGTCTTTAAATCGCACCAGCCTCCCAGGATTGCTCTAAGGATCGTGAGTTAAGATAACTATGAAGCACTCAGAAGATTGTTTCAGTAAATGTTAGCTATTATTTTATTAAGCCAGTAAATTGACTATTTAGTGCCTTGGCTTTTTTGATCTGTAAAACTGAATTTGTTTTTACCAACTAGTTATTAGAAAAATTAGGAGTATGTTGTGAAAAAGCTTAGAAAATATGAACTAACATGTCAACTGGGGAGACATTTGAAAAGACTTCATACTCACCAAAGCGGTCAACAAACAAGAAAGAAATAACCCTGTCCACACTTAATCTTACTTCTTTCAAACACATCCCTCTAGAGATATCATTAATTCTAGCGGCTGTCCACATCAGCAGGCAGAGAAAAAACAACCATCTGCCTTGAGGAGATAAAAATGGAGTTTCCTCACTACTCATCAAGTTCCTGTGAAAACACAAGTCCAGATGAGAGGCTGAGTTTATGTTCATTTGGGCATACTGCCTGACAATTTAGAAGTCAATAATTAGCTAGAATGGGTTAAGTACCTACTATGTGCCAGATAAGGCATTAGATACTTTACATGCCTACTGACAGGAGCACCGTGAATAGAACTATTGCTACCCCATTCTACAGAGGAGAAGACTAAGGTGTAGCAAGGTTGAGTAAGTGATCTGGTCTGCCCGACTCCAGACCCTGTTGGCTCAAGCACTCAATTACGCTGCCTCTTTTGACCCTAAGTATACTGGATAATGTTAGTTTTCACCATGTAAGTGTTGATATTACTAATATTGACGTATTTTTCAGTTGTCAAGTCCACATTCTAAGACACATTTACAGATTATCTAAATGTCCTTTCCTGGGAAGGCCTGTCATTCTGAGATGACATCTTTCCCACTTTTGGAATTAAAATGCCCTTCTCAAAAATGAAATAATGCTCTGTCTCAGTTAGGGCTGTGCTATAGTCTGAATATTTGCTGCCCCCATTGATATGTTGAAATCCTAACCCCCAAAGTGATGAAGGCGAGGCCTTTGGGAGGTGCTTAGGTCACAAGGGTGCAGCCCCGGTGAATGGGATTAGTGCTCTTATAAAGCAGACCCCACCTCCTAATGCCATCGCCTTGGGGGTTACGTTTCAACGTGAATTTTGAGAGGACACAAACGTTCATAACGTTGGGTTAGTAGATGGTAAATTTTCTTTGTTTTTAAAGAGCAAAACAATCCCCCCCCCAAAAAAAAACAAAAAGCTTTTATGGATCTTGCCAAATATTTCCTTTAATTGATGGACTATGAAATTCAAACTAAGAACATTGCAGCATACTTTGAAGAATCTCCACTAGTTATTTAGACTGAAGATCTCATCTCTTTATCACTGATATCAAAATTTGATTTGTTTCAAAATACTTCAGCAAATTGGAAAAGTAAAAGAAAAAAAGGAGAGATGAAGCAAATATGTCAGTCTTGATAACTTTTCAATCTGGGTGATAATCTACTACATTTGTAATATTTATAAATTTTCATAATAACTATATATAATCATATGTAATATTCAAATCCTGTCATCAAGTGCTAATACATTTTCTCTGTTTTTAACTATGTGGACTTAAGCAGTTACCTCTTCTATAAAAATGAGGTGAAAATATCTATTGCAGGTTTTGGGGGGATTAAATGAGATGCCTGGCCCCAAAGATGCATTCAATCAATGTTGATGGCCTTTCTTCCCACTCATCTTTCCTTTTCCTACGTTATATACAAATTCAGAATCATAGAATAATATTCAGAAAGCATACACTCACATTTTACCAAGTGAGATACGAGGGAGTCTTAAAAATAACAAACTTCTCTAGTGTAACTATACGATTCAATTTACAACAATAAAACATAAGAACAGTTCTTCAGAAACATAATTTGTGGAAGTAAGTAAGGTATAGTTGGAACAGGAAATGATGGCCATTTTGACATGGTGTTTATAAAAGTGTTGCTCAGAAATTAATTCTATAAATTCTGAATCCTTTTAAAGTTCTACTTTAAAATTTTTATAACTATATTTTATTAATTGTTTATGAATCTAAAGTATAGCTTATTACATAGTACTGGCAAAATCATTCAGCCTATATTACAATTAAGTTGCTCAAATTTCTTCTTAACTTAATGCAGTTTTATGGAACTCTTCAAATTGGAAGTGATGCCTCCAATTCAGTAACATTTTCTGTAGCCAAAAAAAAAAAAAAAGTAAGTTTCTCTATTACTATAAATAGTTATTAATAATTTTCATAGGCACAGTCACTCTTTTTATTGATATGGTATGTTAAGATTCTTAAATGAAATAATAAAAAATTATGTTTAAATTAGAGAAAAAACTTTTGAAGGGTTTGATGAATCAAAGCTGCAAGGGACACTTTAAGAACACTAGCTTATGTCTTTCCTAGGTTATTTCTCATATCATCATTTTATAGGTTATTGAGTGTAAATGTCGTACTATAGAAAGTACCATATTTGAAACTTTTAGAAAAGAGCAAGTGTATTTACTATGCTTTTCCACATGGATATTTTTAAATTGTCAATTAAGAACTAACATTCATCATTTTCACTAGCACCCTCCTGTGCCCAGGCCCTTTTAAAAGGCATTGGAACAATTTTGTAAGTTAAATCCTGTCAAAATAACCTATCAAGCGGATGACTAAAGAAACCCTTGCTTTGAAGCTTGAAAAAAAAAAATTGCTTTTCACTGTGAAAAACCGTCTGTCTTTAGGATCCTTTTCATGTTTCTTCAAACGTTTAATGTAAGCCTTTCCCCAGAGCAAACTTTGAGATGAAGTTGTGTAATTTATTGTCATGCTTTAAGCATACTGTATTTATTCTCCCCTTTGATACCTTTTTTTTTCCCTCTGGGGTCCTTGGAAACATTGATATCATAGTGAATTAATTGACTCTTCCTGTGGATATTTGGAAAAATGGCAAGATTAGCAGAAAGTGAGAAGGTGACAGAATGCGAGAGAGGAGATCAAGCATGGGGAAAGAGAAAGGTAAAGTTTTGCCGGTTTGATAGCTATAGTCTAAAGGATTTGCCTTTGGGCCTAAAAATAAAAGGTCAACCCACAGGTAAATATTACAAATATCAGTGAGGTTATGGCCCTTGCATCTAGAGTATCTCCATGAAATCAAACCAAGTCCAGCAGTCTGTTTCATGCTACAGAAAGGAGAAGTTATATTTATGGGGTGTCTCTTAGGTGTCATGAACTGTGGTGAATACGTTCTTTCCACATTTATCTTATGTCACCCTCATGGCAACCCCGTGAAATAAATGCCCCTTTCCCAATACATAGACCAGAGACTGAGACTCAAAGAAATTATAAAATAGATCTTAAGTGACCTTTGTAGCACAGCTGAACTCCAGTCTGTTCATTCTAAAGCTCATGAGTCTTTTACAACAGAAATTATTTTGCTATAACGTCAAAGTCCTGTTCTCTCTATGGCCCGTCTTTTACTCAGTTAGGATCTCAGCTCAATCAACAGCATGTAAATGAAGCTGATGTAAGAAAGTCCTGTGAAAAGAAGTCTTTTAAGCCATAAATTAAAAAAAATCTCTGAGGAAATGCATCCAAATAGGACAGAGACAAAAATCAGTAAATTTGGTGAGATGGCTTAAATGAACAATTTATCATCTGAATTTATTATCTCTGTTTGGATCCTGGGACCCTTTGAGATTCTGATGACAGCTATGAAGTTGCACATCCGCACAGCCTTTCAGAAGGCTTAAGGACCATCACTTAAGTTTACTTGGGTTAACAAACCCTACTCTCTACTATTCAAAGTGCAAAATCCACTTAAAAATGAAAATGTTTATGCATATAAATTAAGGACTTTTCAGATACCTTTATGTAGTCTGTAACATAAATTGCCTAAGCTTGACCATTGGTGACTGCATCCCTTTTGATTGATGAACCACTAGCGATTTGTATAATTTTTGACCTATCATTGTGAAAGGTTACCTGGGGCGTTGGACCTTAAATCCACCCATTTTTAAGGAAACCAAATTAAGAAGCTGTCATTGGCATGTAACTACAGTAACAGTCTCATTCCCCTCAAAGTTCTGGGGGACTATACCCTACGCTGAATGAAAATTCAGTTGTTAATTTTATTCTCACCTGTGAGATGAAATGACATCGTAATTATTTCATGTAAATTGGTGCATGACAGGGCAGGCCTGGACCTAGAGTCCAAAGAGTGATAGCCCCTGGGCAACTAGTGAATGCACTAGTTGGTCTCCTGCTGAAGGAGAAGGAAATTGTAAGAGTGTTGCCACCCACCACCTCTCTTCCGTCAAGGGTGAGAAGCAGCAAAGAAGGCACAAGAGAAAAGTGAGGCAGCAGGTTGAGATAGTAAGACGCCACCACAATAAGTACAAAAAAGGGGGATGGTGGTGAATAAGGTGGAGGGTGTTAACCAGCTCAGCAGGCTTTGTACACATTCTTAGCTTAGAAAACTTTTGACAATAATTGGTTTAAAAAAACACAACACTTTAGGAAAGTGAAACTGGTGAGTTAAATAAGATGACTTTTGTCCATGGTTATTATTTATCTTTCCCTGTTTTTATACAAAGCATTGATTAGTTAACATTACCACCAGCAGGGTGGTTTCTATCCTTGGCTCTGCTACCCATTTTCTCTGAAAACTCAAGAACGTCTCGCTGGGACATGGCCCATGACGTGACCTAACAGGATTCTTCAGTTTTCTGATGTTCTAAGGGTCTGTAATGCTCAGCAGATACATATGGAAAATTTCCCAGTGGTACAACAAAAACAGGAAATAGGAAACTTCTGTACCAATTAAGATGAGGATTATTCTGCACCCCTCCCTGCCTGAAGTCAGGGGATAACTAGAAGTCTTTCTGCCAGGGGGAAAAGAATTGGATGTTTGAATGGATAATTTTTTCCCTTCTAAACTAAAAATTAAAGGCTTGAGATGTGACCACAAAAAGACAAATTCTCAAAGTAGGCAGTTTATTCCTGGCACCACTCTACTCTCTGTCTGCCTCTCTGCCCCAGCTTTGGAGCCTCATGGCTGTATCCTTTCTTCAGTCCTGCCCTCCTCGAAACCATGGCGGAGACTTTGCAGGCTCAGCATTCCCAATCGTCTGAACAGCTTCAGGTCTTAAAATTCTCCCACAGCCCCAGCAAACTTGATAGCCTTGCTTTCTTTTAGGTTCTTTAAGAAAAGCAACTTTATTGAGTCAATTTACACTAAGATATGAATGACTAAGAATCTTTGACCATCCCAAAGGCATTTTAACAACATTCTGGGGGGCAAGTGGGGGGTGGGAGGGAGAGAGAGAGAGAGAGAAGGGCGCTTTTTTTTTTTTTTTTTACTAGTAGGATGTTGAGGAAAGTAAAATGAGATTTGAAAAGAAAAAAAAAAAGACCTTTAGTTGGAGAGATGTCTGAGCGCATGGATGCACCAAATCTGCTGAAGTCAGATTCCTATACCTGTTTTGCACAATCCCTTTCCTTCCTCCTTTTTCAAATCTGGGGAGGCTCTGAAAAGTCCTTCCTGTCCCTGCCAACATGACTGCTTTCAACGGGATAGCTGAGGTTCCAAGCAGTGGAGATAAGGGATAAACATTTATAATTGTCTGTTATTTATAAGCCAGGAAATGTTTATATTTACAAGAGTTCTAAAATTCCACTTCTAAAATTGTGACTAATAACTCCTTTCTCAAATATCAAGTTATGTTTAAAAAGCAAATCAAGCAATGGAAAGCATCCTTTTTTGAACCATTTTGCTCTTACATTGTCTCTGTTCTTCTGAAAAAGTCAAAGGGGAAGGGGAGGAAACACAAAAATTAAAAGAGATCCCTAATATCTGATTAATTGAAAACTGACAAGCACACGATTTGGGAAATCACCCATATTGCAATGTTTCTGTGTCCCTTTGAGCCTTTTAAAAAGTGATTTGGAAGTAATGAAAACAGGATTTGAAATTTTCTAAAACTTGTTCATGGTGAAAACGTTATATATATATTCATGCACATCTATACATACACACACATATATGGAAAATATATATGTGTGTGCATATATATATGTATGTGAATATGCATGTGTACGTATATGTGTATATACGTACACATACATATATAGTTGGATTTTGTTCTAAATCTATATACTCTATCATCCCACTTATTCCACTCTTATATTAATTGTAACATCATTTTGTAATCCTTCGCAGTAGAACACTAACATTTTTATACTATTGTATCCAGGATATCAAAAACAGCAAATATGGTTAACACTGTGCTGAAACTGAAAGTTACAGCTTCATCCTGTAGTTCTAGTAACACCCCAATTTTAAATTATTATGTAAATAACTGTTAACAGAAATAAAATAGGCAATTGCTACTTCTCATGACCTGATTTGAGATCTGATTCAATCTGTGCTTTAACAAAAGTTATTTGTGTTACAGGACATAGAAGCAATAACCAGAATACAAAACATATGTATTGTGTTTCCAAATATTTGGAATTGTCTTAATCTGAATTACTGAAGGGTCCTTCTCTACTGGATCAGCAAAAGGTCAAGTTGCTAGACAGGAAACTGTTTGGGTAGTAGAGACCTCATCAAAAACTTGAGAGAAGACAACATAATTTTTTCCTGATAATCTATTATTTTGGTAGGACCTCGTCATCAATAATGGAAGCAACATTAAGGAAATACAGGCTATTATTAATAGTAAGGCAAAAATGTAAATAAGGGGGAAGGAAAATAGAAAAGGCCCCGAGGCTTCCCTTTGTCTATGGAAAGCTCTTTTTCTCTAGTGATGTAACCTTCCCTTGGCATTGAGCTAAGTCATTATGTAATAAACCATCTTCTCTCCAACAGAACCACATCCTCTGAAACTCACACAGTCAGCATCAGGAAGACACATCTTTTCTCTGCACAATCCAAACACAGGTGAAATCAAGGGAGGAAGAATTGGGTAGTAGAGTCTAGAGTCAATAGCTGAATACCAATCACACTTTTGCCATTCATTAGCTCTGTGACCAAGGACACTTTTTCTGGGCCTCAGTTTTCTCATCTGTATAATGGGATAATAGAGCCTATCTCATAGGTTTTGGTGTATTAATATATGTGATGCACCTAGCATGTAGCAAGCAGTAAGGGTGGCTGGGTTCTTATTAGAATGGCCATGATAAAATGACACAAGTGTTCTAATCTACCCTAATCTACTTTATAATCTGTGAGAATTTCATGGCTTTTGTTTTTAGGACGGTTCTTCTGGGTAAAGTGTCATCTGATAGAATAACTAAGCTCCCCTTTATAGTCTCTTCAAACAAATAGCATTCTGAGTAGGAATGGGGCAATATAATATTAGGTTTGAACTTTTACTTACTAAGTTAACATTTTTCGATGTTAGCAAAGTGGTGTAGTGAAAAAAGTACAGAATTTGCTGCCTCTTGAAGACCTGGGTTTAAGTCCAGTTCCACTAGTTATTAGTTAGGTGACCTTGAACAAGTTCATTTACATTTTGAAACTTCAGTTTTGTCATGTGTAAAACTACTTTCCTCATATTTCAGTGCTGTTATGAGCATTAAAATAAGATAATGAATACAAAAGAGCTGTGTCAACCATACAGTTCTAGGCAAATATGATTATATTTGTTACAAAAATTAAATAGCCATTCAGCAATGATATTCAAATCTTGCTATAAAATTACTCCCTAATCACAGCATTTAATATGACAGATTGTTCTCAGAACTCATCAAAGATTGGTTGGTACAAAAGTAATTGCAGTTTAGGAGGTTAAAATAATTGCAAAAACCACAATTACTTTTGCACCAATCTAACATAAAGAAATGTCTCGCTGACCTCATTTTAAGGGGGTGTGGAATACAGATAAAGACCAGAGGATACGAAGGCTCCTAGAGCAATTCCTTACGATGACATGCATAACAGAAGTCTTTTTCATATTTGCATTCTAAAAATAATTAATACAAACCCAATAATGAACTCACTAAATATAACTGGTAGTTAAAATGATTGCTTTTTAAAAAATGCTTTTATTTTGTTTAAATACATACACTCACACACACACACCCTGGGGGTGCCAAAAAAATGTACACGAGTGGACACTTTGGTCAACATTGCTCAAGAAGTAATTCGCCGTAATCAGAAGTGTCTGGACACTGATGGTAACCACTTTGAGCACCTCTTGTAATTGCAGAAGTCAAATGCGACTTGTATTCTCTTTTGTTATCAGTATATTCTGAGTTGCAATTTTAATACAGTTTTCCTTTCTTAAAATGTGTATACATTTTTTTTTGGCACCCTCTGTATATATGTGTGTGTGTGTTTGTGTGTGTGTGTGTGTGTGTGTGTGTGTGTGTATTCTATGTATATGGAAGAAACTTTAGAAAAATACAAATAAGCAAAAATAAAATACAAATCATCTGGAATCTCACTACTCAGAGGTAACCATTATTAATATTTTAGATTACAATTTCATGTATTTTTAATATATATAAACATATATAGAGAGAGAAATAGAAATATAAACAGCTATAGAGTTTATAAAAATGTATCTGAACTTTATTTGTCTCATTATAAGTCCTTTTCATTCATAATTCAGCCACATGCCATTGCAGTAACATTTAATGACTTTCTATGTTCCACTGAGGACACCCCACATTTATTCAACCTAGTTTTTGCTGTGAGATGTTTTGTTTGTCTTCATTTCATTCTGTTTTGAACAGCAATGTCACGAACATTCTTATAGCTCCATCTTTTTTTTTCCATATTCCTGATTATTTCCTTAGAATACATTGCTAGAAAAGAAATTACTAATTCAAAGGGTATGTGAAATGATATGGCTTGTGATAAACATTGTTAAATTCCCCTTCAGATGTGATATGCCAATTACTGCTGATTATTTTACTAGCATGCCTATTTCCTCCTATTATCTTTTGGGTTTTATTATCTTTTTATTCTTTCATGTATTATTCTTTTGGGTTTCTTTTGGGTTTTATTATCTTTTTATTCTTTCATGTATTATTCTTTTATTATCTTTTTATTCTTTCATGTATTTTTAAAAAACTTTTATTTATTTTAAGTGTGTTTTTCCAGGACCTGTCAGCTCCAAGTCAAGTAGTTTTTTCAATCTAGTTGTTGAGGGCACAGCTCACAGTGGCCCATGTGGGGATGGAACCGGCAACCTTGTTGTTAAGAGCACCGAGCTCTAACCAACTGAGCTAACTGGCCATCCCCAGTTCTTTCATGTATTTATCTTTCTTACTAATTTGTAAAAGCCCCTTTATGTAAAACGTTGCAAAATTTTTCCTTTTTTTATTTTTTAAATTTAATTTATGATGTATTTTGATGTACATTAAGTTTTTATTTTCATTACTCAAATCTATATTTTTAGACGTTTACCTTTTGTGTCATGCTTGAAAAGGCCTTCACATCTGATAAAATTTTCTTTTTTACTATTTCCTTTTTACAATTAGCTCCTTAATCCACCTGAATCAATTTGACATCTAGTGTGAGGCTGAGAATCTAGCTAGCCAATTGCTGTAACGCATTGATTTTTTTTTTAATTATCTTTTCATAGTTGATGGAAAGATCTTCATTTTCCTTGGACTTTTATGCAGTCTTTTTCTGTTTAATTTAGCTTTTAATTTAGCTTTCTGGTAGTACTGTACCAGTACCACAGTGGTTAAATTATTTTAGTTTTATCATAAAATTTCATATAAGAGTACAGTAAATTCTGTCTTGTTGTTCTTTCCTGGGAATTTTTCTTGGCTTTTCTAGAATACTTATATTACCAAAATAATGATTGCCTTTAAAAATATTTTGACAGCATGCTTAGACTCTTATTATGTTATACTAAAAGATAAGATCTTTTTTCTAATTAGAAATCAGTATGTAATTGCTCCCTCCTCTGTCCTTTTATTGTGTCTGGTACACACCCTATGAGGCACTTAAGTCTTTGATTTACAGCAGTTTCTTGACAGCTGTGTCTCCATCATATTGACCCTTTGGGGGAACAAGATTTTGTTTTGTTTTTTATCATGACTTTCCTACCACCTGACACTTCTCACATTGTCGGCAATCAAAAAAAATTTTTAAGTTTCTTGAATAAAAAAAATTAATGTCTAATTGTAATACATCACTTTAAAATTTAATTACTCTCTAAGAGATCTAACTTTTATTTCAAACTCTGTTTCTATTTCCTCCAGAATAGACTCTCTCTCTTTCTCTCTCTCTCTCTCTCTTCCCTCCCCCAACCCCCACACACAGGAATGTACACAAACATCGAATTGGGAGCTTCAGTGAGTGTGGCATGAATCACTCCAGCTTTGGAAAAAAGTGGCAGACAGAAACAGAGAAAACTTCTAAAGCATATGGGGAATCAATGATATGTGAAAAATGAGGCAAGTTTCTATATTTTCTGTGATAATTTACATCGCTCATTTTCATCAAGGTAAAAAATAAAGCAAGGGAAAGCTCTGATCCCTTTGCTGTAACTCATTTTTCTTTGTAACTGCTAATGTCACTTCAATTCTATCAGCTCTGTCCAGAGGGCATTCTGCCAACCCAAAGACACACACTTGTTGATTCATGTTGGCACTCTTTGGCTCACAGATTTCTTACTCTTCTTCAGTTGTTCTTGTGATTTCTTTATTGGTAGCTGTAATTAAAAAAAATATTTTAAAAATTATTTTAAGTCATTCTACACAACTTCCACAAAACGTTTCTTCTCTATCTCACCCCACTGTTCAACAAGTGGTGTTTCAAATAGTAGTAGCAGAGAATAATCTAACTTTTTATTTTCTTCAATAACTAATCTTTGGACATCTATTATCAGTATAGATTAGAGAATTGTACAATTTAAAGCCAGGATCCTGTCCATAGTTTCAAATTCATAAAAATAAGTGATGGTAATATCACAAAACTTACCTTCAAACTACAAAAGGATTTCCACTACTCGAAAAGTTTTTTTAAAGCTTTGGTATTTCGATTTTTATGTTTGAAATACATTATAAATAATGCCAGCACATAGTGTTTACCACGTGCCAAGAACTGTTGTAAGCGCTTTTCTTGTTCTATCCTCAAAATGAATGCTAAGAATGAGTCCTAAGGTGCATGTACTATTAGTATCCCCATTTTGCAGATGAGGAAATTAAAGCACAGACACGTTAAATGACCTGCCCAAGGTCATACAGCCAATAAGCACAGAGCTGGAATTCAAACCTAGGCAGTCTGGGTCCAACATCTGCACACTTAACCATTACACTTTTTACCAATTCTGGCTTTAAAACAGAAAAAAATCAGAGATCATGAAACCAGTGAATTTTATCTGAAATTACTGAAATGTTGGCCTGAAGGTGGTGATGAAACATGACATAAATTGGTAAATGAGAGTACCTGAAACTCAGAGTTGAAATTTTTTTATGTTTGAAAACAGTGTTTTGCTGTGAATAAAAAAAACAGGTACTAGGTTGGAGATTTGAAAATAAGAGTAAAAAATATACACATGTTGAAATGTATGCATTTTTGAAATAAAATGTTTGGAATAATAAAGACAGAAATGTTGCAGCACATTGTCAATGAACTCAATGTTCCTGAGCTTGTTCAAAGAAATGTGATGAGACTGGGGGAATGCAAGAACAGCTGTCGTGTGTGTAATACACACCCAGCAAATATCCCAGGCCACATTCAATATAGCTCAGCCCATAGGTGTGTAGCCATGTGGCTGCCTCACAGAGCTTCAACACAGCTACAGCAAATCAGACTTGATTTGAATGACAACAGGTGGCCAGCCTAATGAAGGCCAATGTGAACAGGAGGGGAACATTTTAAAAATTAAGTGTAAGGAAGAAGAGTCAAGAATTTGAAATGAGCATTGTCAAGCACACACTTTGGATCTAATGATGAAGAGGATTTGTGGGACTCCTTTAAAACTGAAAAACACATTTAATATTACTAATTCTATATACAACAACATTCGCCCACCTGCAAACAAATGACAACATTTTAAAAGATAATTCTATGTGGAATATAGGTACAAAATGGTACCTAGTTTAGTAAAAACATATTGGACACTACACCATTATGTTTTATTCGCTGTGATTTGGGAAGTTTCTGGAGATTATTAAAATACTGGGAATTATGTCATGCAGTTCTTCACACAGGTGTACAGTGAATCTAATGGTTTGCTGATAATTGCCTCCCAGATTTAAATTTATCCTTTGTTTCTAAATTTTCATTATGTGCTAACATTACAGAAATTCTTTCTGAAGAACTTAAAAAGGAAACCAAAGACATTTTTCTTTGTCTTCTAAACTTAAAGCAGTATTTCATTGTTAGAGTATTTCATTGGAGAGACATGATGAATATTCTTAAATCATTTGGAACAGAATAGCTAAAATCATCTTGAAAAATTTCAAAGTTAAATAACAAAACAAAACCCTTCCTTTCAATGGAAAAGAAAAACTCCAAGAAAAATCGATAACGGCTACTTGTATAAAATATTTTCTCTACTTCATAAGAAAAATGGAATAAAATGAATAGTCATAATGAAGAACTGAGTACTATAGTATGGAATTTAAATATTTTTAGAGAGCAATTATAGCAACATGAAATAAATTCTAGTTTCACTATTTATACAGAATGAGCCATGAAAGACAGCAATAACCAATCACATGTAACGATTCGATAAGCAGGAAACCAATGTGATCCCAGAACTTCAATTTGAAGGCAAGCCACCATTAGCTCAATTTCAGCTACCATTATATCAACCTAAGTGATCTTGGCTATTTATTTAACATGACCTTTCTAGTAATAGTTTGTGCCTGCTCATTGTTACTGATTATTGCTTTGATTTGGCTAAGCACTAAAGCAAGGGCAGGCTGTTTTATATGCTTTTTTTCCTAAAAACCTATTTTAAAGCATCGCAGTACAGTCAAGGAAATGAAAGCAGTTCTATAAGGCTAGGAGTAGATTTGGGCAGGGGTGGAAAATCAGTGGCAAGACACGAGGTTGGAAAAGTCCATAGCTATAGGCCAGAAAGCTTTGGAAAGCTGTCCCCAGGAGTTCGCACTTTATCCTGAGAGTAATTTAAGATAGTGATATGGTCAGATTGACATTTTTAGAAGCAGTAGTCTGGCAGCTGTCTAAAAAATGTACTGGGGAAAAATAAAACTAGAGGCAAAGAGGCAAATGAGGAGACTAGAAATAGATCAAGAAAGATATGATGAGGAAATGGGAGGTATTTAACAGAAGTGCAACTATTAAGATCTATTACACACTGGACTGGAGACTTGAGCTGAAGAATAAATAATTCCTGAGTTTTTAAGTGTTATCACTGTAAGGAAAGGTACAAAAGTGATCATGTTGGTATACCCCAGAATCCGACTTAGATGAATGACATTCAGCATGGTGGTTTCATAAAACAGCACCTGTTTTTATGGTTTCTTTGGGATTAAAGAATACATAAAGGAAATAGTAGCCCACCATCCGTTAGAAAGAAGATATGATGTATGAGCCTCACATGCAGAAATAATTTCTGGGAACAAAAGTCCCAAGAGCTCAGTGGTCATCTCTAAAGGCATAAGGAACTTTGAACCAGTAACCTAAAACCTGGTGAGATTCTCTCTTGAAAATATAGCTTCCAAGCCTTTGGATGCCATATACACAATGACTCAAAAATGTTTCCAACTAGAGCTCTCATCTGAGCTCCAGCCCCATCTACCCAACTGCCTACTGGGATATCTTCTTAGAAATCTCAAAGGTATTTCAGAATCAACATCTCTAAATCCAGATGTATGATCATTCTCTCCAAATTTGATCTTTTTCCATTGTTCTTTATCTCAGTGATTGGTACTATCCACCAAAAAGAAACCTAGCAGTCACCCTTGACAGATCGCTAAAAACCTGCCATTTGCAATATCCTGTCAATCACCAACTCCTGTTACCTTATTTCTTCACTATCTCTTGAATTCATCCAATTCTCCCCACTCCCTACTCCTAAGGATTGCACTGCACAAATCCAGGGACAGCCACTCTTGTAAACCACAGAGGGAACAGTGGAGCCTCCTGGAGTTGGCCAGGTTGTGGCCCTGTCACCCTTACCATCCAACTGTGTGCCGTCATGGTGTCTTGCCTGACTACCGCAATGCTTTCTCTGTTTCTGTTCCAGCCCTGCTGAATCTACTCTTCATACTTCAGACAAATTTCAAAACTCAAATTTAACTATGCATCCTGCCTGCTTAAAACCCTTATGTGGTCTCCCATTGCTCTTAGAATCAAGACTCAAATCTTTAGCATGGTCTACCAGGCTTGACATAGCCTTTCCTTTGCCCACTCAGACCCAGCTCACATCGTGTCCCCAAGCTGTGGATGATCCATCCTCACGGGTCTTCTTTCAGGCCCAGGAACTTGCCATGCTCCCTCCTCACACAGGGATTTACACATGTGGTGCTCTGACTGTAAACTCTTTCCCTAGTTAATCCCTACTCATCTGTATCAGTTAGTTGTTAAGGCTAATAAATATTTCAAAACTCAGTCTCTAAAAACAACAGACATTGATAATGGCTTATGGATCTTTGGGTCAGCTGGATGGTCAGCTGCTCTGGGCCAGGCTTGGCTGATGTCAGCTGGCTTGACATGGGTTTGTGCCTGCTTAACATGTCAGCTGGGGCCTGGCTGGTCTTGGATGGCTCACATAACTGGTTGTTAGTGAAGGTGTCAGGGATAACTGGGCTGTGCATCTCTTAACATCCAGCAGCCCCGCCCAGCTAATTCATATAGCTGTGTCAGGACTTTCAGAGGGTGAATGAGTAGTCATGCACAAGTCATTTCAGCCATAGAAATAGACGAGAGTGGGCAGGAAATGAAGAGAAAGCTGAGGATAGAACCCAAAGGACAATAATATTTAAGAGGCAAGAGGAACAAGTGAGGTGAAACACAGTGAAGAATGCTCAGAAAATGAAAGCAGAAGTAAGAAACAGCCAGTCTCAGAAGTTAAAGGAGGAAAGAGCTTCAATAAAGAGGAAGTGGCCAATAGCACTGAATGCAGCTGAGAGGTCAAGAAAATAAGGCACAAGAAAGACTCATTCCAAAATGACATATGCTGTTAATGTTGTGAATTCTTTTTCTTCAAATGATTATTTCCACTGATATGTTTATTCTAAGAGTCTTAAGTATAATACTGTCTACATTGCAAGAAGGCAACGTACAAGCACTGCAATCCACATTTCTCCATTTTGTGGATGAACTTCTATTTGAGTGATTAGATAAGCCCTGTTCAAATTCCTGTCCCCTCCCCCATGTGCTACTTGGCCTCTCATTTATATGCATTTGTGGAATTAGTTATTTTGGTAATTTTTATTGGCACTCATATAAGTAAAAATTACCAGAATAACTTAAGTATAAGCTATTCCCATTTTCCACTTAACTTCAATTAAATGTCATTGGGTCAAAATACCTCTAAGAAAAAAAATTTTTTTCTAAGCAAGACTACCTAATAAAGGAAATAAGCATGTTAGATTTCTACTACCAAGTGAGAATTCTCCTGCCAAACCTAGTAAAATTAATTCATTTGTTAAATAAATGTTGACTATTGAGCTATCAACTGAAAAGTATATAGAATTTTCTCTATTCTGTCTTTTCAGAGAATTAAAGTACAATCAAATTATAAAAACAATGAAAAAAGAAAAAATATTAAGCAAGAGATACTAAATGTACCAAGTGTTACGGATGCCCATGTCTTCCTTTATACCGTGTTTCCTCAAAAATAAGACCTAGCCGGACCATCAGCTCTAATACGTCTTTTGGAACAAAAATTAATATAAGACCCAGTCTTATAGTAAAATAAGATTATAATATAATATAATTATAATTATAATATAATATAATAAAAAAGTAAAATAAGATTATAATATAATATAATATATAATATAATATAAAATACTGGGTATAATATAATATAAAATACTGGGTATAATATAATACAATATAAGACCGGGTCTTATATTAACTTTTGCTCCAAAAGACGCATTAGAGCTGATGGTCCAACTAGGTCTTATTTTTGGGAAAACACAGTCGATAGTTTTTTAATTTTGAGAATAATCATACACACAGTTGTTCAGCAATTTTTAAAAATTGTTTTACTAAAAAACTTTTTAATCCATTATTTCATTTTGTTATATTTTAAAATATAATATCTTAGCTTGGTCTTTCTGGTGAATAGCTCTCATCCAGGAACCCACCCAGAGTCACCTCATTAGAACAAAAGGCACTCCTATCACCCAGGAAATTCCAAGGGTTTTAGGAGCTCTGCTCAGGAACCGGGGTCAAAAACCAAATATTGGACCAAAAGATGTTCCTAGTGCTCTTGTCACGTAGGAAAGTTTTAGGAGCTCTGTGTGAACAACTGGGGTGAAAGACTAAGTATTAGAACAAAAGATTTCCCCAGCACTCCTATTTACAAGGGTTTCAAAAGCTCTGTATCAGAAACCAGGAGCAGAGACCAATATATATATTTCTTATTATTCACAGGCTTACTTTTGAGAAACCCATCAAAGTCTAAATGTAACTGGTTTTCAGTCCTTTTAAACAGAGTAAACATTATCATGGTAGTAAAAAATGTAAATTAGCAAGAATTTATTGTAGGAAATCATCTGAAACAATCCCATCTTCCATTTGGAATGATTTTGAGTATTGAACGCTCATCCTCCATTCACCACTGAGGGCCATACATCTGTTAAGTCCCAAAAGCAACAATGCAAAATTCCTTGCTACCTCTGCAATTTGGTTGAGCAATTGTCTGATTCTCATCCAGAATCATCACTTAACTGGACAAGCAGTTTTCATGGTATTGAGAAAAATACCCATATTTGTAGTAAAATGTTTGAGGTGTGGCACTCTTGCACAGTTTCCTGCAATAGTCACATAGCAATAAAATTTATGACTATAGACAAACAGCACTAGCTGAATATAAGCCTTGAGGCTGAACTAATTTTTTTTTCCCCCAAAGGGTCCTATATTAACAAACAAGGTACTTATAGTGGGCCCTGGATGAAAAGTCAGACCTTTCAAGGTGGGAGTTCACAGTGTCATAGATGGGAGCAGTTTCAGAGGTGCATCAAGCTCAGAGGAAATGAGCACAAAGAGCAAATGGGCGGGAGTCCTGAGTGACCATGAGGGTGATTAATTGGAGAGTTGCATTAGGAATAGTCCTCACATTTCAGTTCCTCCCTTGCCCTCTTCTTGTCTTGCTTAGCAATGGGCAACATTGTCTTAAACTTAGATTAAAGCAGAGAATGTGTGTGTTGGGCCTGAGAGAAAAGTAGCACCTGAAGATAAATGGCAATACCCACGAAAAACAGGAAAACGCCACACGCATATGGCAAGCTCCTGTCACACTTGACACAGTATCATATTGTCCCTTCCCACCATCACCAGAGATAAGCTCCTACAAGCAGAACTGGCACCTATGGGTGAATGTGAATGAGTGATTACAAAGGGAGGGAGCTGGGAGAACCAACACTCCAACCTCACTGTCCTCCCTTCTTTCCTTCTCCAGCTAAGGCTCCCCACTTGCCAAACCCAAGCATAAGTCAGAGGGCAAGGAGCCCATATAGATCACCCTCTCAGGGAAGAGTCCAGTGGATAAGGGTGAAGAGAGGATGTGGATCGAGTAAAGGGAGCAAATGTTAGGTTACAACTTTAATTATGACTTTATAAGAATAGAACTAATTTCCAAACTACTAGAATAAAAATATAAAACAGTGCACATTCTTGATCAATTCAACATTATGGTAAATTGCCTACAATGGTGGTGAAAAAGTTCCTCACAGCTGCACACATGACCCTTTATAACGATAGTTTGCCATTCTTCCCATCAAGCAGTGGAGTTTCCTTGTCTACCCTCCACATCAAGGCTGGTCTTGTGACTTGCTTTGTCCAGTCGAATGATGACATGATGTTATGGGGTCTGAGCTTACTCCTCAATATATTTTGTAGCTTCTACTATCGTCGTCTTGGAACACTGCTGTAGGTGAAGAGGCCCAGGATCTCATCTCCTTAAAGATGTGATACCATGTGAAGAGAGGGGTCCAGCTGAGAGTCAGCACCATGTCACTGAGCCAGGCATATGACTGAGGTCCAAGTAAAGCCAGTGCACCTGCATGAGTGGTCCCAGGCTGGACCAGCAGAAGAAACCCCCAGCTGAGCCCAGCCTAAAGTGCTGACCCATTGATATTAGTCAAGTAAAATAGTAGTTGTTTTGAGTTTTCCACTGGTTTCTTAGGTAGCAACATAAAACTAATGAATGAAATGAAAGTACATTTGAATGGCAAGCAGAAAACAAATCCAGCATGGCTGTTTGAAAGAGTTACAAAAAACGAAAGAACACAGTTAAATTGAAAATAAAGGGTCAAGAAACAACATGTTAACCAGAATGTAATATGAAGATCAGAAAAAAATAGAAGAGTTAAAAACCCTTTTAAAACTGAAGAAGGATATTTCATATTGATAAATGTAATCTTTCCAGAAATTTCAAAAGTCATGAACCTTTATACACCTAATTATGTAACTTGAAAACATATAAAGTAAGCATATAATACAAAAGGAAATTTGATAAAACACCTTGGAAGTAAACAGATTAAAAAATAAACAAAAACAGAGGATTGCATAATTAATATATTTAATTAAAGAGTTATATTTTTTTAAAAATCTGTAGGAAACATATGGGGAAAAGCACTAGATAGTTTTATTTATCCTCATTTTTACATATTATTTCCAACACAAAAAGTACAAATAATATAATAGCATGGACCTGTCACTGAGACTTTTTTTTAAAGGTTAAACTTTAAATATGTTTGTTTAGATGTATTTGTTTCTAAGGAATAAAATGCTACAGGTAGAGCAATCATTTACCTCTTACCTCTATCCCATTACCTCTGTCCCTCCCTGCAGGTAACGACTTCCTTACTAATATGGTAAATTTACTACCTTGTTTTTATACTTCATCATACATATGGCTCCATAAATAATATGTGAGATTGTTTTATGTATTTTCAATATAGACACTGTAGATGAGGGGCAAAAAACCTCCTAGGTTCTGTGTCTGGAGGCCTGGAAATTAAACTGACAAAAAGCAGATTGACAAGAGAAAAACAGAGTTTATTAACACACATACCGTGTTTCCCCAAAAATAATACCTAGCTGGACAATCAGCTCTAATGCGTCTTTTGGAGCAAAAATTAATGTAAGACCCGGTCTTATTTTACTATAATATAAGACCCAGTTTTTATAATATAATATAATATAATATAATATAATATAATATAATATAATATAATATAATACCAGGTCTTATATTAATTTTTGCTCCAAAAGACGCATTAGAGCTGATGGTCTGGCTAGGTCTTCTTTTCGGGGAAACAGGGCTAGTAGAAACCCAGTGATGAGTAACTCACAGAGCAGTTAGAGCTCTGGGCTTATATAGCATCTTAAGAGAGAACAATAACTTTGTAGAGAAGTGAGGACAAGGGAAAGGCGGCTTAGGTTTTAGGAGTGGGAGGTAAATATATGAGGGAACTAATGGAAGATAAGGGCTGTTTAGCAAGATGTGTAGATGTAGTAAGGTGATCACAATTTAAGGTATATAAATGTTGAGTCACTATATTGTACACCTGAAACTAATATTATATTGTATATCAAATGCACTTAAAGTTAAAAAAGGAGTTGTTTTCCAATGTACAGCAAAATGACTGTAGTTAACAGTATTCTAGTCTATGTTTGAAAGTTGCTAATAAAGTAGATCTTAAAAGTTCTCATTACAGGAAAAAGAATTGTAACTATGTGAGGTGATAGATGTTAGCTAAATTTATTGTCGTGATTATTTAGCAATATATACAAATATTGAGTCATTATGTTGTACACCTGAAACTAATACAATGTTATATGTCAATTATATCTCAATAAAACTGGGAGGAAATTAAAAAAATAAACCACCAACAGCAAAAAGGTGCTGTTCTTCTCTTCGTGGTACAGACGAGAGACAGCTTTACAAATGAAAATGTGTACCGTGCTTTTAGCCTGATAGGGGAGGACAGAGAGCTACTTTTTTGTGTGTGTCTGTTGTTTCTTAATTTATATAAGTGTGTATCATCCTGTGATATTTTTAAAATTCAATATAAAGTAGCCGAGTTATATTCATTTATTTTTTTCCAGCTTTATTGAAATATATTTGACATATAATATATCCATTTAAACATATAAGATTAAATTCATTCACTTTAGCTGCTGTGAAATCTTCAATTCAGTGATCCATTCTCCCACTGATGAATATTTAGGTGCTCGTAACTTTTTGCAATTACAACGATTCTACAGTGGACACACTTATATACACTTTTGTGAATATAAGTAACAGCATTTTCCAGAGAAGTGGGATTGCTGATTCGTAGGAAGTCTATACCTTCAGCTTTTTTACAAGGAATGCCCAAATTGTGCTAAGAAATCGCCCTAATTTACACTCTGCCAGCAGTGACTGAGATTTCTGATTACCCCATATCTTGACCAACACTTTGTATAGTTAGATTTTTACAATTCTATGCCAAGCTAATGGAAGAGATATGGTATAGTTTACGTAGTTCAAATCAATTCCTAGATTGATGGTGACTTACCCTCAGTTGTCTATTGTCATACGGCATCTAATGTTGCAAATGAGAGATACACTATTGGTGTAACTGTCGTTAATTTCTCTGTCTTTACTATTTTTCTTTTTCTTTGCCGTTATAGAGTTTCCTATAACGTGATCATGTGTTGATATTTTAATTCATTCTGTTCCAGACTAGGCGTCCTTCTTAAATTAGAGCCTTTATAACTTTATGAAACATTTTCGATTATTACCTTTTAAAACATTGTCTACTGACTTCTGTTTCCAGCAATCTGGTAAATTTGGCATACCCATCTATGTACAGAACCATTTTTAAATGATAGATAAAAATAGGAAAAAAGTATATTTCTAAAAGATGTTTTTCAACTCTCAAGAAAGTAAGGGAAAATTAATCAGAGGCCATAAAGCACTAGAAAGTATGATTTCACAATCACTCCAATTAGCATTTCACTGGAGAACATCTGCTGCAGATCACTGAGGGACCAGAATCTGTAGGCCAACCAGAGTAAAGGGTCAGACTAGAGGACCCAAACAAAAGCCAGGACCTTACCCTAAAGATGACACCGTAAATGGTTAACTAGAAAAGATACACCTGGAAAAAGAATACAGTATTCGCCTGTTTATTCTTGGCTCTGAGAAGAGAAACAAGAGAGGGTTGAAAAGTTTCCTGAACATTTGTAGCCACAAGTATGCACTCACTCAGCCTGGGGAGCCAGATGCACACTATTTGTATGACAAAAAAGGCCCAAGCTGGATCCTCTAGAGGAACACACTTTAACCATCAGCCTCCAGAGTGTCAAAATAGAAAGTTCCAACCATATAGCTCTTTCACTACCATGAATTTAGCCCAGTGAAATCCATTCCAGAGTTCTGATCTGCAGAACTATAAGGTAATAATAAATTTATATTGTTTTGAGCCACTAATTTGTTAGATGCCCCAAATTTCTACGCCAAGCTCGCTAGGAGGTTTTCCTCACTTGATCTATAGAAGGGAGAAGCAGCCCCCAGAACATACAACAGTGTTCTATCAAATTTACTATAATTTGTTACATCACCAAAAATAATTTAATAGTCTGGGGAAAATGCTTATGTTTTCCCATGGACTTAATAGATTTACAGAAATTAGCTTGCCCAACCACTTATCTAACTAAACTGCACATTTCTTTGTCCCTTCACCAGCAAGTGGGCTGAGTTCTATTATTGCTTTTATGGGTGGGCAGGCTTTTGAAGTCAAACTTTATACACCTAGTTCAGTTCCAGCTTTCAAACCTGTGCAGACCCAAGGTCATGACTCCTGCGTTTTAAAAACCTGAGCAGACTGCCCTTCAGGCTGTTTTCCTATCAACTGTAGGAAACATGGCAAACATGGCATCAATCTTCACTTACTTAAGTCATTTCATTCTTTATTTCTGGCTTCTAGAGATTTCCTTTTCATCTTAGCTAAGCTATTCACTAAAAATATTTTTGTTATATTTTGTCCTTCATTTCTAAATAACAGTTTCAAAACGACATTCAAAATAAAAGTACAAACTACTCAGAAAAGAGAAAAACTGAGAAAACATTAGTAATCTTGTGAGGTACAAGACGAGTGTGATCAGAGAAAATTTTACAGACTTAAAGACATATATTAGAAAAGAAGGAAGGTTAGAAATATATAAATAAAACATCTCATCATTCAACTCAAAAATCTAGAAAATGAATAAAATAATCCAAAGAAAGCAATTAAGAAATTTAAAAGCTGGTATTGAAAATATAAAGAAACAAACCAGAAGAACTAATTCAATCAATAAACCCAATAAAACTTTTCTTTCTTTTTTTTTAATTAAAGTTCATTGGGTTGACAATTTTTAGTAAAGTTACATAGATTTCAGGTGTACAATTCTGTATCACATCATCTATAAATCCCATTGTGTGTTCACCACCCAGAGTCAGTTCTCCTTCCATCACCATATGTTTGTTCCCCCTTACCCTTATCTACCAGCCCCTCCCCGCTTACCCTCTGGTAACCACTAAACTATTGTCTGTGTCTATGAGTTTTTGTTTCTCATTTGTTTGTCTTGTTCTTTTGTTGTTTTTGGTTTATATACCACATATCAGTGAAATCATATGGTTCTCTGCTTTTTCTGTCTGACTTATTTCGCTTAGCATTATATTCTCAAGATCCATCCATGTTGTCACAAATGTTCCAATATCATCTTTTCTCACTGCCGAATAGCATTCCATTGTGTATATATACCACAACTTCTTTATCCATTCATCTATTGAAGGACATTTTGGTTGTTTCCATGTCTTGGCCACCGTAAATAAAGCTGCAATGAACACTGGAGCACACGTGTCTTTATGGATAAATGTTTTCAGATTTTTTGGGTAGATACCCAGGAGAGGGATTGCTGGGTCATACGGTAATTCTATTTTTAATTTTTTGAGGAACCTCCACACTGCCTTCCATAGCAGCTGCACCAGTCTGCATTCCCACCAACAGTGTATGAGGGTTCCTTTTTCTCCACAGCCTCTCCAACACTTGTCTATTTGTCTTGTTGATGATAGCCATCCTAACTGGGGTGAGGTGATGTCTCATTGTGGTTTTTATTTGCATTTCTCTGATGATTAGTGATGTTGAGCATTTTTTCATATGTCTATTTGCCATTTGTATGTCCTCTTTGGAGAAATGTCTCTTCAGGTCCTCTGCCCATTTTTCAATTGGGTTGTTTGGTTTTTTGTTGTTGAGTTTCATGAGTTCCTTGTATATTTTGGATATTAGCCCCTTATCAGAGGCACTGTTTGCAAAAATCTTCTTCCATTCAGTTAGTTGCCTCTTTATTTTGTTGATGGTTTCTTTTGCTGTGCAGAAGCTTTCAAGTTTGATATAGTCCCATTCATTTATTTTAGCTTTTATTTCCCTTGCCTTTGGAGTCAAATTCATAAAATGCTCTTTGAACCCAAGGTCCATAAGTTTAATACGTATGTTTTCTTCTATGCAGTTTATTGTTTCAGGTCTTATGCTTAAGTCTTTGATCCATTTTGAATTAATTTTGGTACATGGTGACAGATAGCAGTCCAGTTTCATTCTTTTGCACGTGGCTTTCCAATTGTCCCAGCACCATTTATTGAAGAGGCTGTCTTTTCTCCATTATATGGTTTTTGCTTCTTTGTCAAAAATTATCTGTCCATATTTATGTGGTTTCATTTCTGAGTTCTCAATTCTATTCCATTGGTCTATGTGTCTGTTTTTCTGCCAATACCATGTTGTTTTGATTAGTGTTGCCCTGTAGTACAAGCTAAAGTCAGGGAGTGTGATACCTCCAGCATTGTTCTTTTTTCTTAGGATTGCTTTGGCTATTCAGGGTCTTTTGTAGTTTCAAACAAATCTGATGATTTTTTGTTCTATTTCTTTAAAAAATGCCATTGGGATTTTGATGGGGATTGCATTAAATCTGTATATTGCTTTGGGTAATATGGCCATTTTAACTATGTTGATTCTTCCAATCCATGAGCACTGAATGTCTTTCTATTTCTTTGTGTCTTCTTCAATTTCTTTTAAAAATGTCTTGTAGTTTTCAGCATATAGGTCTTTCACATATTTGGTTAAGTTTATTCCTAGGTATTTTATTCTTTTTGCTGCAATTCCAAAAGGAATTGTTTTTTGTATTTCTTTTTCTGAGATTTCACTGTTAGTATATAGGAATGCAATGGACTTCTGTACGTTGATTTTGTAGCCAGCCACATTACTGTATTCGTTGATTGTTTCTAATAGCTTTTTGGTGGAGTCTTTAGGGTTTTCTATATATAGCATCATGTCATCTGCAAAGAGTGACAATTTAACTTCTTCATTCCCAATTTGGATGCCTTTTATTTATTTTTCTTGCCTGATTGCTCTGGCGAGGACTTCCTACACTATGTTGAAAAGCAGAGGTGATAGGGGACAGCCCTGTCATGTTCCTGAACATAGAGCAAAGGGCTTCAGTTTTTCACTGTTAATTATGAGATTAGCTGAGGGTATGTCATATATGGCCTTTATTATTTTAAGGTATTTTCCTTCTATACCTATTTTATTAAATGTTTTAATCATAAATGGATGTTGTATCTTGTCAAATGCTTTTTCTGCATCAATTGATATAATCATATGTGTTTTTGTCCTTTATTTTGTTTATGTGATGTATCACACTGATGGATTTGCGTATGTTGAACCATCCTTATGCCCCTGGGATGAATCCCACTTGGTCATGATGAATACTCTTTTTACTGCATTGTTGCCTTTGATTTGCTAGAATTTTGCATCTGTATTCATCAGAGATATTGATCTGTAGTTCTCTTTTTTTGTGTTGTCCTTGCAGGTTTTGGTATCAGGGTAATGTTGGCCTCATAAAATGAGTTAGGGAGTACTGTCTCTTCTTCAATTTTTTGGAAGAGTTTGAGCAGGATTGGTATTAGATCCTCTTTGAAGGTTTGGTAGAATTCACTAGTGAAGCCATCTGGTCCATGACTTTTGCTTTTGGGAAGGTTTTGGATGACTGATTCAATTTCGTTACTGGTGATCAGTCTGTTTAGATTTTCCAGTTCTCATGATTCAGCCTAGGAAGGCTATATGTTTCTAAGAACTTGTCCATTTCTTCTAGGTTATTCAATTTGGTGGCATATAGTCCTTCATAGTATTCTTGGATGAAACTTTGTATGTCTGTGGCATCCGTAAGAACTTTCCCTTTTTCATTTCGGATTTTGTTTATTAGTGTCTTTTCTCTTTTTACCTTAGTCAGTCTAGCCAAGGGTTTGTCAATTTTGTTAATCTTTTCAAAGAACCAGCTCTTTGTCACATTAATTTTTTTCTATTGTCTTTTTGTTCTCTATTTCATTTAGTTCTGCTCTGATTTTTATTATTTCCTTTCTTCTGCTAACCTTGGGTTTCATTTGTTCTTCTTTTTCTAGTTCTTTAAGGTTTAATGTGAGGTTATTTATGTGGGATTTTTCTTGTTTCTTGATATAGGCATATAATGATATAAATTTCCCTCTTAAAACTGCTTTTGTTGCATCCCAAAAATTTTGGTAGGATGTATTTTCATTCTCATTTGTTTCTATGTATCTTTTGATCTCTCCTCTAATTTCTTCTTTGACCTGGTCGTTCTTTAAACATATGTTGCTTAATCTCCATATATTTGTGGTTTTTCCTGTTTTCTTTTTTCAGTCGATATCCAATTTCAAAGACTTGTGATCAGAGAATATGCTTGGTATGATTTCAATCTTCTTAAATTTGCTGAGGCTAGTTTTATGTCCCAATATATGGTCTATCCTTGAGAATGTTCCATGTACACTAGAAAAAAAATGTATAGTCTGATGTTTTAGGATGAAGTGCTTTGTAAATGTCAATTATGTCCATTTAATTTAATGTGTCATTTAGGGCTGTTATTTCATTATTTATTGTCTGTTTGGATGATCTATCCATAGCTGTCAATGATGTATTTAGGTCTCCTAGTATAATTGTGTTTTGGTCAATTTCTCCCTTTAGTTCTCTGTTAGTAGTTGCTTGGTATATTTTGGTGCTCCCTGATTGGGGGCATAAATATTGATGACTGTTATGTCTTCTTCTTGTATAGTCCCCTTTACCATTATGAAATGTCCATCTTTGTCTCTTGTTACCAGTTTTACCCTGAAGTCTGTTTCATCTGATATCAGTATGACTACACCTGATTTTCTCTGGATACCATTTGCTTGGAGTGTCAATTTCCACCCTTTCACTTTGAGTCTATGCTTGTCCTTGTAGCTGAGATATGTCTCTGGAGACAGCCTATGGTTGGGTTTACTTTTTGATCCAATCTGCTTCTCTGTGCCTTTTTATAGGTGAGTTCAGTCCATTTACATTTAGGGTGATTATTGATATTTGAGGATTTCCTGTCATTCTATCTTTAGTTTTCTGGTAAGACTGTGTCTCCTTTGTTTCTTTGCCTTTTTGTTGTTGTGTTATTTCTGTATGGTGGAATTCTATGATTTTTCCTCTGTTTCTTTTTTAATTACAGTATATATTTCAGTTCTGGATTTTTTTTTTTTTTGAGTGGTTGCCATTAAGTTTATGTAAAAGAAAGTTTGATAGTTAGAGTATTCCATTTTCTTCAGTATGCTTACTTTTTCCATTCCCATATTCTGGTTCAGGCCTTTACTCTCCCCCTTTTTATGTTTTGGTTGCCACAAATTGTCCCTGTTGATGGTGGTCAAAGAGCCTCCTTTAGTATTTCTTGTAGTGCAGGTTGTGTATTAGAAAATTCCTTCAGGTTCTGTATGTCTGGAAAGGTCTTTATTCCTCCTTCATACCGAAAGGATATCTTTGCTGGGTATATTATTCTTGGCTCATAATTTCTCTCTTTCAATAGTTCGAATATTTCATTTCACTCCCTCCTAGTTTGTAGAGTTTCTTTTGAAAAATCTGATGAGAATCTAATGGGCTTGCCTTTGTAGGTTACTCTTTTCTTTTCCCTGGCTGCCTTGAGGATTCTTTCTTTGTCATTGATTTTTGACAGCTTCAATACAATGCACCTTGGAGAAGACCTGTTGGGGTTGAGGTAATTAGTTGTTCTATTTGCTTCTTGGATTCGAGGATCCAGTTCTTTCCACAAGTTTGGGAAGTTCTCATCGACTATTTGTTTGAATATACTCTCTGTTCCTTTCTCTCTTTTTTCTCCTCTGGTAAGCCCATTATTCTTATATTGCTTTTTCTGATGGAGTTCGAAAGTTCTTTTAGAGTTGTTTCATTTCTTTTAAGTCTCAAGTCTCTTTCTTCTTCCATCTGTATTATTTTTAGGTTTCTATCTTCGATGTCACTGATTCTTTCCTCCATCTGGTCAACTCTACTACCTAAGCTGGCTATTTCATTCTTAATTTCTTCTATTGAGTTCTTAATCTCCAGAAATACTATTTGGTTCTTTTTCAAAATTTCAATCTCTTTCATAAAATGTTCATGTTTTTCTTTGATTGTGTTTCTGAGTTCATTAAACTGCCTGTCTGTGTTTTCTTGCATCTCATTGAGTTTTTTCAGAATTGCAATCTTGAATTCTCTGTCATTTAAGTCACATATTTCCATATCTTTAAGTTCATTTTCTGGAGACTTTTCACTTTCTTTCTGAGCTGTCTTGTTGCCTTGGTTATTCATGGCAATTACTGATTTATTATTTCTCTTCCTAGACATCTACAGGAGTGGGTTCTGCAACAGGTTGATAGGAAAAGGTCTCTCGTTTTCCAGTACGTGTTGGTATAATATTTTATTTTCTCTCCAACTGCAGCCTTTTTTTCTGTCTCACACTGTAGTGTTATATTTTCTCTGCACTATTCCAGCTTCTCACACAATGGGGGGATTCCCTGGAAGGCAGGCTTCTCTGTTAACAGTTCGCCTGGGTCATAGGGTGCTGCGTCCCTGTGGGGATGCGGATCACTTTTGAAGTTCCAAAGCTCTTTCTGCACCAGATTCAGAGCCTGTGTGTTTCAGCAGTTCTGTTTACTCCTGCAGGGATCCACCCAGACAGGTGGGGACAGGGACGGGGTGAGTTATGAGAGGTGGGCCGGAGCAATGGTGGCGACCACCACCACAGCCGGTCCTGCTTCCACAGCTCCCTCCCCTTGCAGGAACTAGTTGGGCTGTGAATCTCTGTCTGTGGACCACAGTTCTCAGAACTGCAAATATTCTATTCTTTTGATCTGATACTGCTACTCTTCCGCTTCTAGTACTGGGCAGGTGGGGGTGGGGTGAGCTCTGGGAGGGTAGGGAGCGGGCGGCTAGTCTCAGTGCCTAAGGCTTCCGTTAGCTCGGCAATGAGAGCTTAAACCACCGTTTTCAGCCTTCTTCCCTCAGTCTTTTCTCCGAGGTCTCTGCCATGAGCGTTGGGTTCAGCCGTGTTATATGCTGACCCCTCAGCCCTATGGGCCATAAACTGAGCCCTAGCAGTCCGAGTTCTTCCCTCTCCTGCCAGCTGCGGTAGTTCCGGGATGCAGCGAGCTCAGAGCACTGAGCTAGGTCTGCGTACTGCACCCGCGCTCCGTCTTCACACTTCTCCCTTACCTTCTCCCTTGCTCACGCTCACGCAATTTGCCCACCTTTAGGTGAATTCAGCAGTGAGCTTCTTCGTCTTGCCTATCTGCTGTGCAGGGAGTCCTTTGTGGAGTTATAGCTGTTTAATTTGTTGTAAATTCTAGGGGAGATTTCCAGAGGCTCACCTCACACCGCCATTTTGATGACGTCTCAATAAAACTTTTTTTTGAAAGGAATAATTAAACAGCTGGAATTTTGTCAAATAAAATAAAGAAAAAAATCAAAGAAAATACAACTTGAAATTGTACATAACTACAGGTATTAAAGATATTAATTTACCAGAGAATATAATATAGAAACTTATGCCAATAAAATATAAAAACCTAAGTGGTTAATTTTCTAGAAACATATATATTATCAAAATTGAATCCATAATGTAGAAAACTGAACAGATAAATAACTGCCCCAACAAACCTGCAGTATGCCAAGAGGTTTTATGAGTGGGTTCTGCTATATCTTTAATGAACAGATGAATCACGCTTTATTTCAATATGACAGAAAAAACATGTATGCTTTCCAACTTATCTGTTACCATTTTACGTGTTTACCATGTAAGTAAAATTTATTGGTAAGAATGTTATTATAGACCAATGTCACTTATTAGCATAGATACAGTAAAATGTTAGCAACCAAACCAGTAGATTGTTACATATATAACAGATACATACACACTGTGGGGACGGAAGCTCAGAGAGCAGTTTCCAGGCTCTCGGCCTCATGTGGGAGAGTGCTGGCTCAGGTGGTGGATGGCCATCTGCTGCAGCTGGTCGGCCATCAGCTGTGGTCAGTTGGCCAATTGGCCACTGATATAATTGCCGTGGCTGTGTTGGTTGGTGAGTTGGTTGGTTGGCAGGCAGAAAAGCGGACAGCAGGTTGCAGGTCGTGTGGTTCCAGCCTCAAGTGAGACTATAGTGCCACCAGTGAGACTATAGTGGTATGACTCCCCTACCTATGTCTCCGTGGGTGTTCCTTTTTGGCCTCACCATATCCTGTGTTCTTATGTGGGGAGTGGGACTAGAGACCCCGCAAGCCGCCTCGCATGACAAATGGCGCAGCGAGCAGGGTCTCCCGCGTGACACACACACAAGCACACACACACAGAGGGTACCAAAAAAATGTATACACATTTTAAGAAAGGAAAAAATATATTAAAATTGTAATACTCAATATATACCGATAACAAAAGATGAATACAAGTCATGTGTATACATTTTTTAACACCCCCGGTATATATATATATGTTCTTAGATGATAAGTCTCAATGCTATAAAGTTGTAACATTTCAATTTAGTCTGTAAATTTTATGCAATCTCGATAAGACAATTTCATTCTCAAGTTCATAAGAGAAAATGCTTAAGTATAGCCAACAAGCTTTTTAAAAATTGAGTCATGATGGAAGATTCAGCTAACCAGATACCAAAATACCAAAATACAGTGATTTTAAAGTGAAGTATTAAAAGAAAAATAGATAATAGATCATTGGAATTGCAGAGTTAAAAATTTTTCCTATTTAAATAAAAATTTAAATTCTAGTATGTATGCCCTTTTACATCAGTCTGTAGAGAACAGTCAAATAGTCGAATAAATATATGGTGCTTGGACACTACCTCTTACCATGCATAAATAATAAACTCCAGAGGATTGAAGAACTAGACATTAAAAAAAAATAGATATTCAAGGAAAATATAAAATATTTTTGTAATCTTAGAAAAAGGAAATAGACAAAATTGACTAGCTGAAAATGCAAGATCTTTAAAATAAATGACCCTTTCACAATGTCGAAAAGACCAGTGATAGACTGAGATGAAATATTTGCAACACATATATGGATTAATATCCAGAATAAAGCCCCACTACAAATCAATAAGGAAAGAGAATAACTACGAACAGGCAATTCACAAATTAATAAATATAGTCAGTGTAATGCATGCTCTGCTGTGCTCCAGTCTTAAAGGATTTATGCCCCCAGCTGCTGAGAGGGTTGCTGGCTGACTGCCCTCAGCTGTCAGCCCTCTCTGGGAATTACCATCAGTGGAAGAATGGCCTCACTCAAGGGCATACACATTCCCAGGGCAGCTCTCATCCAATGACTGGGGGACGCTGGGGTATAAGGGCCTGGACGCCATGTTGTAACTCAGACCACTCCAAAAAGCCATCCAAGCCTTGGACATCGCGAAGAGGTCAGCGGAGGCCTTACTAGTTGTGCAGCCCAGTGTTTCCCTCTGCCCAACCCTCTTTCCTTCCCAGGCCCCAGGGGTGTTAATCAAAACAGCACTCCCTAATAATTTCCTGCACCCTAATCTCCATCTCATCCCCTGCTTCCCAGGGCCTGACCTGCAACATTCAGTGAACATGAAAAGATGCCTTGCTTTAGTCCTAATTAGGGAAATGCAAATTAAAAAAAAAAAAATCAAAGGTCCTCTTTTGCTCATTAAATTGGCAATATTTTCAAAGACTGACCGTATCCAGGGGTGGTGAGGGTGTGGGAAAAGAATATTTTCACACACTGTTAGAAAGTAAATTGGGAAATCATTTTTGGAAAGCAATTTGTCATAACCTATCAATTCCACCTCTAGGTACCTACCATAGAGAAATAGTAGAACATTTGTATAAAAAGATATATAAAGCAGTTCACTGAAACATTTTTAATAGCGCAAAACTGCAAACAACAGTACATGTTCTGTTTTATAATCTGCTCAGCATTCCTTCATTTGTGGAACTGCCTCTTTCCTTCTCAGTGCAAGTGGGTCTGTCAATCACAATAGCCCTGTGATGGTTAATTTTATGTGTCAACTTGATTCAGCTAAGGGATGCCCAGAGAGCTAGTAAAACATTATTTCTGGAAGTGTCTGTGAGGGTGTTTCTGGAAGAGATTTGCATTTGACTCCGTAGACTGCGTAAAGATCCCCCTCACAAAGTGGGTGGGCGTCATCCAATTGATTAAGGGCCTGAAGAGAACAAAAAGGCCCAGGAAGGACGATTTTGCTCTCTGTTAAGCCGGGACAGCCTTCTTCTCTTGCCCTTGGACATCAGTTCTGATTCTCAGGCCTTCAGACTTATGCTGGGAGTTACACTGCTGGTGCCCTTCTCAGTCCTTCCAGTTTAGACTGGAACTGTACACCACCAGCTCTCCTGGGCTGCTCATCAGACTTCTCAGCTTTCATAATCTCGTGAGCCAATCCCTCATAATAAATCTCTTTCTGTATATCTCTATGTCAGTTCTGTTTCTCTGGGAAATCCCGATTACAGCAAGCCCCTTCCTCCATCTGGCACTGTGCTGAGCACAGGACCAATGACTAACCATAGATCTCACTCCCCTGGACCCAGAGCCAGAGGTGTGCACTGATTCCAACGGGGCCAGAACTGATAGACAGACATTGGTACAGAGGGGCTCTCTGTAGAGTGGTTGTTCAGCAGGGGGCTGTCACAGAAGGAGCCTGTCAGAGGGATGAAACCAACATGCACACAGACATGGAAACACGGATCTTTGAAGTAATCATTCAGTCTCCAGAACCAGCTATGCCCGAGTCTTCCACTGCAATAATTTCTCTAATTTTGTTAAAACTAGTTTAATACAAATTTGCAAATCTTGCAACCAAAAGAATATGAACATGATTAGTGAAGCATAGGAGGCATTAAATACATGACAATATGTGCATACTAGCAGTTGGCAAACTTTTTTCAATTAAGAGTCAGACAGCAATTATTTTAGGCTTTCCAGGTTCTGACGGTCTAGCTATCCAACTCTGCTGTTGTGGCATGAAGCAGTCATAGAGAATATGTAAATGATGAGTGTGGCTGTGTTTCTATAAAACTTTATTTGCAAAAACAGGTGGCCGGCCAGATTTGGCCCTCAGGAGATAGCTGGCAACCTCTATTATTATGCCACGGAAACTTGAAGTAGTTAAAAGTGATGTTCTTCTACAGATATGGTTTGCAACATAACCCCATGTCTTTTCGTTCTCAGTAATTACTTTTGACCTTTCTGCATTGGAGCCTTTGTACTTGCAGGTATTCTGCCTGGAATACTCTTCCCGTAGGTACCTACCTGGCCAGTTCCCTTCCTCTTTCAGGTCATTACTCAAATGTGTCCTCCATGAGGTTTCCCTTGGCCATACTACCTAAAATTGGAAGCTCTCTCCAACACTACTTTTCTTCCTTCCTGCTTTATGTTTCTCCTTAGCTATTTTCCCCATCTAACATACTCTGTATTTTTCTACTTTGAAATGTGCACGAGAACACATATTTTAATCTGTTTTTATTCACTATCCCAGTGTTTAAAACAGGATCTGGCACACAGTAGATGCTCAATAAATATTTGTTAAATGAATGAATAATAATGGTAACATTTATTGAGCACTTCTTATATGCACTACTATTACTATTGGGTATTGTGGAAAGTGCTTTATGAGTATTAATTATATTAATCCTCACAAACTCCATTTATCACTATTATCCCTATTTGATATATATCTGGGCAGTGGTGATGCTGACACCTATTGCCACAGAGAAAGGCCAAAGAGCAAAACATATAAAGCCAAAATCCTTGGCTTTTGCTTTCAGAATAGGTCCTTGAAACGCATAGTGAAGATAATAGTCTTGAAAGACAAGGTATTTGCTTGCAAGAGCTGAACTTTTAAAAATAAAAAATTTAAGAAGGTTTTTGTGTAGCCAAAAGTGAAGTCCCCAAAGGATCTGAGCATAAAGTTGATCTTTAAATCATAGTTTGGGATGAATACATGCTATCGTGAGGGGTGACCTGCGGGATCTCTTATCCTGCTCCCCACATAAGAACGCAGGATATGGCTAGGCCAAAAAGGAACACCCACGGAGCCATAGATAGGGGAGTCATGCCACTATAGTCTCGCTGGCGGCTTGGTTGGAGACACAGGAAGCAGGAGCCACATGATCCGCAACCTGCTTTTCTCTGCCAACCAACCTCACTTGCTAGCTGCAATCCACCATACTAACTGCAATCTGCTCTTGCTAGCTCAGCTACCATCTTCTTGCTAGTCCCCATTTTCTGCTAGCGTAGCCATGGCAGTTATATTAGTGGCCAATGGCTCACTGGTTATAGCTGACGGCCAACTAGCCACAGCTGATGGCCATCCAATCACAGTTGATGGCCATTTACTACCCGAGTGAGCACCTTTCCACATGAGGCCAAGAGCCTGGAAACTGCACTCCTGGCTCTGTCCCCACAATGCCTTTTAGAAGGAGATGGGGAAAAATACTCTTGGTGTAAATGGGAGATTTTCTTAGAGTAGGAGAGCTACAGAATGAGCTGCTGGTGTGGGTCGGGAAGTGTCTCAGATCAGTAAGATCAAGACTTTGATTATCAGGTGTGTTCCCAGGGGCTGAAAGCCTCATAGAGAAGAACCAGGTGGGATCAGGGCATGGAGAAGTATTGACTAACTCGGGTTCCAGGTGGAAGGGTCAGGGCAGCTCAAAGCCCTGGTGATCCTCTTAGGGCAGGGGTGTCCAAACTTTTTTCAACGTTTTTCACCAAGCTCCATATGCAGTAAAATACACAAACAGCCAGGCCACTCACTTGAGGTGAAGTATGTATTGTCTCACCTGGTTTATTTAAGTAAACTAAATATATTTTTGGAATTTGATGCGGGCCAAGTGAAAAATGGATTGTGGGCCACAGTTGGCCCGTGGGCTGCAGTTTGGACACCCCTGTCTTAGGTTTGGACACCCCTGTCTTAAGGAAACAAAGGTGGCTGAGGGCAGATCTGGAAGGAAGTGAAGTTGCGCTGAAAAGTATCCAGAGCACTGGGCCTGAGTAGAAGAGACCATGGAATGATGTAGGTCATCTTGGTTGATCCCAGGAGATGATGATGCCCACAATTCCTCAGTGGTTTCCATCCCCAAGCCACAACACATCAGCCTCCTGTCCCCAACCTAGGTCACTTCTAGGGAGAGGAGAATTGACTTTCACTGAGAATTTACTTAATGGGGACTGAGAAAAACTCAGAATTGACCGTTTTTATCTAGAAGGGACTGAATCATTCAGCTAAGTTCTCTGCTATTCAGCTAAGAGCTAAATGAAGTACAGGCTGAATTAAGAAGATGACAATTTTGTGTACAGGACATTTCTGATAGTGAGACCACTCCCTGTTACTCTGATAAAGAAAGATCTCCAAAGCATAGTGTTAAATAGAAAGGAAGCAAGTCATAAAACACTATGTACAGTATTTTCCTATTTATACAAATGAGAGTAGAGGGAAAGTGGGAGGGGGGACTTTCCCTTTTCAGTCCATGCCCTTCTTAAAGTTTGAACTTTTTACAAGAATATATTTAGCTGCTTTTTATGTAAATACAACAAAGACATAAAAAGATACTGTGGTTATGCTGCATACGCTTTTTTTTTTTTTTTTTAACTCAAGCACTATAATTTCAGGACTACCTTCTCTGCCTCTGACCACCCACTGTCTTTTCCTTTCTCCACCCCACAGGCTGATGGAGTGGTCCTCCTCCATGCACCTGTATAATCTTGCTATAGCATATGTACTATGTAGTATTGAAAATGACTGACTCATTGGTTTATCTTTACTAAACTATGATTTCCTCAAGGGCAAGGAATGAATGTGTCTTATTCATCTTTGTGCCCAGAATCTTCTAGGACTTCAACGAATATGTGATGGATGAATGAATGAGGGAAAGAATGATAGAAAACCTATTTCTGATTTCAGATTTGTCCCTAAATTTTATTTTATCAAGTTTTAAAACACTACTCTTATGACCTATTTCAAATTTGAATATGAAAGCTAAAACATAAAAAGCACAAATTAATATAAGAAAAGCAGGATTCTTTATTGAAAGTTAGCTTTCTGCTAACTCTCTAAAGAAGAACCATGTCATATTTAAGATGGAAGTACAAAGGGCATCAGCATTATGAGTAATCAACCGTCCCCTATCTTTAAAATCTAGGCCCAGAATTTTATGTAACAATGATTTCATCTATAGATTTCTTGTAGTACAACATATGGCACTAAAAATATGTAAGGGAATTAAAAGGTACTCTCCTGAGTCTAAGCAACCCATGGAGCCCAACTTCACCCGTTTCAAGTTTAAGAGACTTGAGAAAGTGACTAAGGTATGTATGGGGGCGTTGACAGAATGGACACCAGATTATTATGACTGTAAGTATGCAGCATCCAAGCCAAAAACAGTGAGAAATTCTGGCATAGGGTTTTGAGGTGTTTGTAGGAATGACAGAGAATGTTCGGTGGCTTGCAGACTTCTATAGAACTCTCTGGGGTAAAACTGGGACAGTAACATTGAGCGCCCCTAGGTTTGGGAGAAGGGGAGTGAGGAAGACAGATAAGTCTGAAGGACGCCAGGCATTGCAGTGAGCCTCCTGACTGGTGGCTCTGGGGCCTGTGCTTATGTAGGATGCTGAAACCCCTCATTTCAGGAACTGAGAGCAACGAGGAAGAAGTGGAAAAAGCCTGGGTAGGAATGGGAATCTCTCCGGGATCCCTTGTTCCTCTTACCACTTCAATTCTTCCCCATGGGCTGATGGACTGACCCTGCACGGGGTGATCCAACTGAGACACTGGGTGCTATCAGGATATGAAGCCTTTTGTCCTTTAGTAGCTTTCAAGGCTGTTTATTGTACTGCATCATCCATTTGGTTCTTCTCAAGGCAGTGTGGACCATGGGAACCATCCCCTTTCTGGCCCCTGGACACAGCAGCAGGAAGATGGCTGTGATCATTTGCCTTATGCTGACCTCAAGTTACATTTCTTTGAATGTGTTTCAAACATACACATCAATTATTCCTCTAGGTTTTCGTTAGGGTAGCACAAACATAGCATACACTGTATTTTAGAATTAAAACACTTCCATTAAAGCAGACTTTAGGGGACATTTCTCTTTAGGTGCCTTCTCATTAGGAGCAACAGGTGCATAAACCAGGGTGTTCCTTGATTGCAAGAATGTTAAAAAGGACAAATGCAGCAGTCACGGGGATCTTCCACTATGTGCCTGGCAGTGAGGCCAAGTTTGCCTTTTCTCCACCTCCATTCACATTTAAAAACTACTGCCTCTTATAGATGAAAATTTCCATTTTTTTCTTATCTTTATTTCAAGAATGTAGTCGAAGCCACCATCATCTCTTACCTGGAGTCCCGGAATCATTTCCGTACTTGTCTCTCTACTTTGACATTTCTTTTCCTTCCATCTATTCTTCACGTAGGAGCCACTGAGGTCTTTTTTATAAACAAATCCTGAGCTTCTCAGGGTTCCCACTGCACTTAAAATAAAATTCAAATCCTTGCCAGGGTCTCAGTGAGCGGATCCCTGCATGCCTTGCCAACGCAGGCTTCCTTTGGGTCTAGAACAGAAGTGATCAGGCCAGTGGCCCCTCTGTCCAGGCCACTCTCAGCCCCATTCTTTTCATGGCTGACTGCTTCCTGTCTTTCAGGCTATGTATCTCTTCTTCGGAGAAGGTTCCCCTGACTCTGGTTATTTTCTGTTACTGCACCAGGTTTATTACCTTCAGACCCCTCATCCCAGTCTGTAATTATAGAAATACCTGTTTACTTGCTTCTCCTGTGTATCATCTCAGACTGTAAACTATGATAGAAGAACTCACATGCAGGATCTACCATGTTATCTGGCACATTGTAGGTGCGATCAATAAATACCGGTAGCATGAATGCATTTTTCTGAAGTGGCAATGAAACAATAAATAACTGCGGACAATACTGACCCCTTAACAATAGTCAGACTGATGTTGCCACAGCCATAAGGGACAGAGGCAAATTCACAGGCACCTCACAGGGTTTCCTGTCTTCCCTGTAGGGTCCTCCCCAGTCTCCACACAGCAGGGGTCCCCTAACTTTCTGCTCTGGATGGCGTGGATTTTTCCCTTAGCCAGGACAAAAGGCTCAGCCTAAAATCTTCTGGTTCCCCTAGTCTTCTCGTTCAGCTTTGGTTTCTGAAGGTCTCAGTGATTTGTATGGACATTGTTGATCAACAAAGACTAAACCTCCCATCTTCCCAAACTATTTGAAAGACTTCGTTCAGTGCTGGGCATTCTGAGTATTGGAGGCTCCACTCCCTCATCGTATCAAACACATTAAAAGGAATTCATAGCCCACATTTAATACAATACTCTTGTTGTAAATTAGAAAAAAATTTGTGATTTTACTTTTGGAATTTTTGGCTACAACTAACGTTTAGTTTTTGATTGGCTATTATCTTTTTATCAATCGTTATGTATACTTGTAAGATAAGAAAAGCTAACTCACAAATTGCTTACAAATGTAATTCTTGATACTAAATTTGGATTAAATAAATGACGGTAGTATGTTATGTTTTTTTAGATGTTTCATAAAATGTTTATTAATATTAATTTTGCAGTTTTCTCTTACTGATTTCAAACTTTTCTGATCTCAAACTTTTTCTTAAAAAAAAGGAAGAAAAAGTCGTAGGCTGTAAGCATTGGGAATATGATGTTTCCTTAATATTTGTAGCCCTCCTTTTACTTAAACACTCTATGTGAACTAGGGGGAGCTGACCCTCACCCTCTGTAGGAAAATGGCCACTACAGACTTAGTTCTACAATAACTATAATAAACAGCAAGGAATAACTTTGAAAGCTGTTCTTTTATAGAAACTGGGCTAGTATGTTTAAATGCCATCACTGTGTTAGTTATTAACCGGGGAAGAAGGTTGCATTTTTAAAAATTATTATAAAAGTAATAAAAATGCAGAAATATATATTTTAAGTCACCCACAAATACATATATACCATGTTTCCCCGAAAATAAGACCGGGTCTTACATTGATTTTTGCTCCAAAAGATGCATTAGGGCTTATTTTCAGGGGATGTCATCCTGAAAAACATGATAGGGCTTATTTTCCGGTTAGGTCTTATTTTCGGAGAAACATGGTATACACGTTTTATAGTATGAATACAATTTTGTATCTTTTTATCTTACTTTTTTCTTTTATATTAACGTGATTATTTTACATCATTACATTTTCTGTGAAAATACCATTTTTGTTGGTCACATTCTAGTCTGCCATATGTAATTCATTTCATTGCTCTCTTGGAAATTTCTGTTATAAAGGTATATATAATAAAGATATAATGCCAGTGGAGACTGACTCCTGTCCTCCACACAGCTTCCTGTCTTCCAAGGGGCTGCTAAAGCTCTCATCCTTTCCTTAGGGAGTGGAGGGAAACGCAAGGCAGGCTGGGAAATGGTCACCCTATGTGTTAGCTCTTTTATACCCAGTCATCTCTTAGTCCAATTTCCCCAAGGCAGGCCAAGAAAATAGTTGCCAACTACGTGGTAGATTCTTGGAATTGCTGCCACTGTCCTGGAAGTCCCAGCCAGCTGCAAAAGCCAGAAGAATCACCATAAATATTTCAACACCTACCAGCTGGTGCCAAAACACAGCCAGTCCAGTTGGGGTTTGGACAATAAGGACCCTGAGAACTCTCAGATGGCAAGCTGTGTTCCATCATGTCCACAAGTCATCCACACCCTCCTCCCCCTGCAAAAGTGACTCACATGTCACAGTTGAATTCTTGGAGTCCACTTATTGCATTTTGGCTGAATTTGACTGTATAGGCACTGTAATTATGGTCTTCTAAAATAATATCATTTCGAATGGCAAGGCTCAGGATGACACTACAGAAGATTGAATGAAATTGTCCCATATCTTGCTCTGATCTCACAGAGCAATGAAAAGCACAAAAGCTCCAAATATCACCAAGGAAATTACTGAATTCCTCTTCTCAAGGTAGAGTTCTAATTGGAATTGTTCAATTGAGGACATATTTTTTGAACAAAAAGGTAATAAAATAAAACACAGAGCATCCACCCTACTTCAACCTCCATTTCTGGTAGTACAATCCTTAGTCAACATAACACTTTCACCATACTCTTCTAGGATAGTAAATAAAGTTGGTTACAGTACAAGAAAGTTAAAAATAAATAAATAAAACCAAAACAGTAACCACAAGCAGAAACAAGTCAGTATCGGGAGGCTTTCAATCTTCCTGACATTTCCTTCCTTCTTCCTGGTGTACTTGGCTACTGGAGCATTTCTTGCAGCTGTGATGGCCTCAGCACCTGGATGAACAGCCCAACAAGCCAGATGTAAAGGGGTGGGAACAACTGGGTGACACGACCAATGCCCATCCTGAGATGGAACGTCCTTTCTCTTCTTTCTCTAGCCAGGCCTCTCATCAAGACCCTTGTTGAATGCTGGTGGTTGGGGTGCTTCAACCCTTGACAACGTCAGCAGCCTGAATTAAGTGCTGAACTTAGGACATAGGCATCGTTTTATCATCACACAAACTCCAAAGGAAAACAGTAATCAAACTGCTAGATTGCTAAATCCACATAGTATTTAATCCTCAAGTTTAAATGTTATGTCTAACCTAACTTAATTTCCCAGCATAGTGTTTCTGAATGGAACCTTGCACAAACATTTCATGGGTGTGGAATCTTTGTGTATAACTTTGCTATCTGTGCTATGGGAAAGGGAGTTCATTGGTAGGATGTAGAGTTAAATACAGCATGGATCTTGCCTTCAGAGAGTTTATTGTCTTCCAACAAGTCAGGAAATCACTTATATTTCTCTAGATCTCAGTTGTCTTATGTATATAATTTGAGAACTGGATCAGGTACTTTTTGAGGTCACTTCTATGACTCTAGGTCTCCTGCATCGTACACACCCTCTGCAGAACTCAAAGTTAGTGTGAAAGGTCATTGGCAAAATCATTTGATGAACCTACTCATGAGTGGCATTAAAATCACCAAAAATTCTGTCCCTTAACAATGCTGTATTATATTCTTGAAAATTGCTAAGAAAATAAATCTTTAAGGTTTCCATCTCACACACACACACACACACACACACGCACACGCAGTAATTATTTGTGATGGAGGTGTTAACTAACCTTATTGTGGTAATCATTTCACAATATAAACTGTATCAAATCATCAGGTTGTACACTTTAAACTTACCCAATGTTGTATGTCAATTATATCTCAATAAAGCTGAAAAAGTATCTGCCTTTTAAAAGTTACAAGTCTCCTCATTACTATCTCAAAATATCACATGGATTTTCATTTTCATGCCTATGCCTCTGTCTGTCCCTAACGGAGGTGACACCTTGTGCCTCCATCCGTAGTTTGCTGCCCTCCTATGTGAAGCCTTATCTGACAGTGAGTGTCCACAAGCATCCATCTCCTTTTCCTGTGTGTCCATTTAACACTTTGACATTGCTATATACAATTTTATAAGCATTCACAGCAAGCCCATTATTAATATATGATTAAGTACAACAGAGCTGTTATGGAACAAATAAAGTGCTATGGAAACACTGAAGTGAACAGATTAATTTCAACTAGAAGGACGGGGAGGTGGGAGGAAGCAACAGAGAAGAGATAATATTTGAGGACAATTGTTTTCAAGGACAGGACCTGGTAAAAGGTTCATGCGGAGTGGTGATGAGAGGTGTAATCAATGCTGATTATAAGCTTTCAAGCTTGGGTCAATGAAAATTTGTTAAACAAATGAACTTCTAGCTGGGCTAGCTGAGTGACATGAATGCCATTTCCGATATAATAGAAAAATGAAGCAACATATGGGACGGAGGAGGATGTTGAACTTGATTTTAGACACTTTTAAAAGGTGCTTGTGAATAATTGATGTAGAGCTATTCAACCAGGCACTTCTCTGAGGGCAGGGGAAAGTGTATGAGTTATTGGCAAGTACTCTACATTATATCTTGTCTGTATATAGTGCTTTATGATTTTCAAAGGGCTTTTCAGAGCTATTGTCTACTGTTGATTTTGATTCTAACAACCTATGAAGTGGATAGAGCAGGATTATAATTACCAGGCCCAAAGTAGTCCCCAAAGTGACAGCTGTGTCTATCCTACTGTTAACACAAATAAACCCCTGAAGTTCAGAGAGGTTAACTGCTTTGCTCAAATAAGTGGGAGAACAGTGGAACCCCATGTTCTCACTATATATTTAAGGTTTATTTTTTAACCCCTAAGAGTGGTGATGGTTGATGCTGGGGGTGGGGGGAAGCAGATATCATTTTGGACAATAGTCTGAAGAGGGAAAGAACATAAGGACTTTGTGGCAACCCTTATGTTTTCAGAACAAAGAAAAAAGAGGAGCAAATGAAGGTGACCACATGACCTGTCACTCCCCAACCCCATGAGACCTAGGTCCTTAAGGATTGAGGGTCTGTCATCCTTGGTCTGACAGAACGAAGCAGATTTCCAAGCGCACAGGAGGTCTCCACTATATTTGAGTGGAGTAATAATGGCAATAGATAACATGTTTGTCCAGTGGGCTGTGTCAGCGTAGGTACATAGAACAGGATGACATACTTTGAATGGCAGCTTCCTGAGGTGGGCAGGGTATGGCCAGCACTAAGAAGGGCTAAATAGATGTACATGGATAAGACAATGAACAGTTTTCCAGGGAAGTGAGTGGAATGGAAAAAAGGAAGGGATGTAAGGAACACAGTGGCGGGTTTGAAGTAGAAGTTGCAGTTTAGGGCATAATTCTCCTGGCCAAACCAAGGAATCCAGGGACCTGCCTAGGGAGGGGCTGGTGGTGGGAATGACAGGCCCTTCGGAGATTGTGGGAAGGCCCAAGTCTGGGGTCCGAAAGGAACGACGGTTAAAGGCACAACGGGATTAAGTTCATTTCAAGGCCACTTTGGGAGGTGGCCAACGATGCGCCCAGGTCCTTTCCTCGGCGCTAGGGAAGCCCTGGTCTGCATGCAGCACTTCGAGTCTCACTAGCTCTCCCGACTCCTGGCACCCGCAAGCCTCCTTCTTTCGCCTGACCTCCGCCTCTGGATGCTCCCCACCCTTCCCTTCCCTCTTTCCTCTCTGGGGAGCAGAAGAGGATGCCTTGCGGGAGTCCTCACGCTCCCCGCGCCGCACACCCACCCCGCGGCCTCCTCAGCGGGCCGGGAGCGGCCACCCGCGCTCGGCCGTGCACAACGGGCCCCGCCGCCACGGAACCGGAGCCGGAGCGCCAAGACGCTTCTTAACGGTCCCACGAGCGACCGCGCCCCGCCTGGCGGCGCCGCGGCTGCTGACAGCCCGCCCCCTGCGTCATGACGCCAGCGCCCAACGCGGAAGCCGCTCGCCGCGCGCCTGGTCCAGCCGCGGGCTGAGCGCGGAGCCGCGGCGGGCGCAGGATCCGGCTCTCGGTCCCGGCACGAGCCGAGCGCAGCCTCTGTCTCCAGCCGGACAGAGCGGGCAGGGCGAGCGAAGTGGGGCCGCACGCGCCGGCGGGCGGAGCGGGGCACGGCGCGTTGGGGCCGCCGCCGGGGGGATGCGGCTGCCTCCCCCGGCGGGCGAGTAGAGAGGGCGGGTCCCCGGCCTCGGGAGCGCGGCGGTGGAGGGGACAGAGGCGGCGGCCATGGCGACCCCCGGCAACCTGGGGTCCTCCGTGCTGGCGAGCAAGACCAAGACCAAGAAGAAGCACTTCGTAGCGCAGAAAGTGAAGCTCTTTCGGGCCAGCGATCCGCTGCTCAGCGTCCTGATGTGGGGGGTAAACCACTCGGTAAGGGCTCGGGCTGCGGCGCGCAGTCCCTTTCCTCCTGCTCCTCTTCCTCCTCGCTCCCTTCCTCCTCCTGCTGCAGCTCCTGCGGGACTGGGAGCCTGAACGGGGTCCCGGCCCTCCGGCTGCTCGCCCTCCGGGGCTGCCCTCCTTCCGCGGCGCCTTGGTCACCCCACCCCGTGCGCACGCCCGCCTCTACGGGCCGCCCGGGCGCCACTTGGACCCCATTTGGACCTAGGTCCGGATGCAGGACAAGGGGTCCCATCTGTATATGAGCCCTGCAGCCGGTACCAGTGTCGCCCCCCTCCCCCCGTCCGTTCGCCGGTCGGTCTGTCACCGCAGCCGGGGAACTGGGAAGTTTGTGCGGGCACGGCTCGTGGGGCTGTCAGCCTCGGCGGGGCTGCTGGGGTCAGAGATCTGGCAATCGCTCCTTTTTGCGGGGGGCGGCGGGGCGGCCCGTTCCTCCGCCAGCCGGCAGGTGTACCTGCCCGAGGCTAGGAGCGTCCTGAGCCTCCCTGCAGGGGAACGTGGGTGAGAATACTGGAGATCGGGGAGATCTGGACAGCGGCTTTAGTGCTTAGGTCCTTTTTTCCTTTAAAGGCGATTTTATGGGACACAGGAATCTCTCTGACAAAGAAAAGCCAGTGTAAATATGGCACTGGGGTTTAGCATCTTCCTCTACTCCTCTTCCGCATCACCCTGCCGCTGTGCTGGCTGGAGAGCTGCTCCGCGGGGAGGCTTCCTCCCCACATCTCCTCCCCCACCTTGGGAGCCTGGCCGAAGTCACAGACTGCGGAAGGGCGGCTTGGGGATGACCGCAGGAGGGGGTCTCGGCGGGCGCGATGGAAGGAGGTCTTGAGTTGACCGCACCGGTTCTGGGGCTTCTTTAGAAGGCCCGGAGGAGAATGCTTGGAAAGGTTAGCTTAACGCACAGCCAGAGGTGGTGGAAGATGCGCCGCTGCGGGCTCTGCGGACTGCGGTTTGAGGGTCTCAAATAGCCTCCTGCTGGCCTTACAGCGAGAAACTCCTGCAGCTTTAATCGCCCTAGGATCGGGAAACATGATAGGAGCTGTTGGCCGAGCCATGAAAGTTTAAATGAGCCTCTGAATTTTGACCATGACCTTACCCACTGCAGTCAGTTAGCATGTAAGCCTGCTGTCTGTACTTTTGATATCAGTAGATGTCTGTGTGCCCTTTTCAACATAATAAAGTGACAGAAAACTATGCTCGTTTTTAAAAGAGCATTCTGAATTTAATGAAGTTGTGTAAAATGGCTCAAAAGCATCGTACTTGTATTTTTCTTTCCCAAGCTGAGCTAGGGAAAAGGTGAAACACTATCAGGATTATGTTTGCATGGAGTGACAATTTTTCAAGAAGACTGAGGACTAGTTATTTCTATCAGTCTAATGCCTGATCCATTTAAGTTTATTTTAACTTCCTGACAATCCTAATTTAGCAATTAGGAATGTAAGCTTTGACAACAGCATACATTACTGCACCAAAACTCGCCTAAGTTTTATTACAGTATGTAAAAGGAAAACTTTCCAATGTACTAAGTCTACAACTTAGAGTTGTGTCTAATTCTGTTAAGCTTTTTTAAAAATTATTTCTGTTGTGAGTTACTTTTTTTTCAATTAATGTTGTTAGTTCTGTATTTATGGATGCTTTTATCTCCTTTGGAGTTCTGGTGTTTTGGTCAGGAGAGTGTTTATGTCTGAGGGTTTAATCTAGTAAACTAGTGTCAACAATATACTGCTGAAAAAGAGTGCTCTCTGGGAATTAGTCTAAATTCCAGTTTACTTTAGAAAAATCTTGTAATTGTGCATGTTGTACTGTAACCGTTTATGTTGGTACTTTATATTTATGAATTGCTACATTTGTTTTAGAATTTTTTGCCAATTGGAAGTATTTTGAAACTACTTAAGGCTTATATAAGTAATGTTTACTTTGAAGATAGTGCATTTTGTGTTATTTTCTTTTGCTTTCAAGAAAAGTTAGCAATTCTAAGTATAGTCATCCAGAGAAGTCAAGTTTCCATAGTATATAATGTAACCATGTTATTCATTCAACAAATATACGTGAGGCCACAAAAAAGTGCCAGCCACTGTGCAAATATTGCTAAAAACGCCTCTCATATTTTTGGCTAAATATGTTTGAGGGCTCTGAGAAAAGTCTGTTTCACAGCCTATTTTTTCAAAATGTCTATTTTATTTATTTTTTGAAAAAAAAAGAAAGGAAGTGTGTATAAAGATGAAATCTAAGCATTTTGATGACATGTGTTTCTGGCTGATTTCAGTTTAGGCAACACAGTCTAATGTTAGATAAATGTTTTTATATGCCCTTGTGTGTACCGAAGTCCATAGTATATAATATGAGAATAAATAGGTCTGCATTATTAAGAAGGAGCAAGCATGATGTTGTGTATGAATGGGGACATTTGAGAAAGCATAGCAGAGAAGGAACAGATCATTCAAATCAAGAATCTTTTCTACATTTCTAATGCGATCAGAATTAATGTGAAAAGATTTGTTATGAGTATAGCAATTTAATGCTTTTAAAATTCATTGGATTTGTCTTAAGATCATTTAGAAATAGCCATACTTTTGGAGCCCTAAAAGGGAACTGCTAATTTGTTTTATCATGTAGGCATCTTCTACGGGTATTGGGAACCTTCTGCATACTATGGTAAAATACTAATCTTTTTCTAATTCTGTTGACCTTGGGCATGTTAACTAGTGTTGCATCAATGTTTGCATCTGTGAAGTAAGGTGATTGGACTGGATGATTTCCAAGTTTTTTGTAACTTCAAGATTCAACTGTTTTTAGAGTTTACTAGGTTCATAGCATTATTAGGATGCACTGACTAGTAATAGTGATAGTATGTAACAGGTTGCATGCTGTTACAACCTTGCCAATGCAGCAGCATTCAAGGCCATGACTAGAGGGAAGGAAATCGGAGGTGACTGTGAGAGATGTGTGAACTACAAGATTGTTGGATTGATTGTGGTTGGACTGCATTGCCGTCTATTAAGTTGAAGTCTATTTGATTGAAGTATAAAAACTTGCAATTAAGGTAGGAATTTTCAAGTGCATTGTGGCGGTAATTCTCAATAAGAATAACCCTGACTTCGTGTGGTTAATTTGATATGTTACTGCTTTCTAACTTAAAATACCCATCAGTGAATGGATCACTGCCAATTTTTAAGTATTTTAAGCAGAGACTCTAATTGAATACATAAAGGAAAAGACAATTTAAGTAGGCAATTTTGTCTTGTTACATTTGAAATTAAACTAAAAATGATCAGGCAGTTAGCTTCTTAAGATTATATTTTAATAGTGTGGAAGGCATGTAGAATGATCTGAGCCAAGACTTGTTTTAAACAGATATTCTAAGAGATTTTTATGTAGAGTGACATGTGAGCCTTTTAGAAATTATATTTAAAAACCTATTTAAATATCTAGAGGAAGACATTATCTCTATAGAAAAAAAAATTGAAGGATATAAAACTTGTTTAAAACAAATATAGAATCAAGAACCAGCCATTATCTTTTGGTTATAAGCCGTAGAAACACAAACGAGTTTTGGCAAAAATTTTAACTATTTGGAGGATTTTGGAGGGCTATCACTGAGGGAGTTAGGATTGGTAAGCAAATCAGGAGAAGAACACGAATAGGGCTTCCAAAACTTTTGGATCTGGGTGCTTGAGTGCTGTTGGGACTTTTCTGACCTTTTTGGCTTTTTTCTTGCTCATAGCAGACAGGTTTCCTCCACAGGGCAGGGAACTATTGTTTCCTGAATTTCACATTTTGTACTTTCTGCCCTCCAAAAGGGACTTTCTGTCTCAGATTCAGTTATAAAAATCCCATGGAAGATTTCTGACTGGGCTGGCTTAGGTCATTCGTTGCCTTCCCCTGGATGGAGCATTTATAAAAAGGTGACAGCTCCTGCCTGTTGGAGTTGGGGGGGAAACAGTTCCCAGAAGAAGGGAAAGGGCCTGGGCGCGGAGTTTCAGGCAGGTCTCTGTCCTGGTACTTGAAGTGTTTATCTTGGTGTTGTGTACCGCATTTTGTGTTTTAACGAAGATGTGGTTTTCTGGGTAGAGTATTCATAGCTTTTGTTACATTCTCAAGGTCCAGGACTGGAAATAGGTAAATACCATATTGGAGAAATAGTGATGTCTTTTAGGTTTGTGGGTTCATATTCGGGCATTGGAAAAGATAAAAGAAAACCAGGTTTAAAAATGAAGTATAGGGCTATGAAATATTGACTGAATAGAATACAGTAAGGTAATTAAAATCATAATTAGCTAGACATTAAATGAAACTCATTGCGTAGAACCCAACTAATCGTTTATTCAAGAACTAGTCTCACACTATTTTGTTTCCTTCTCTTTTTAGAGGACAGTAGAATGCCAAGCAGACATACACAAAGTTTTTTATCTGGGAAATAGTTTCATAAGCCCTAAAATTTGGGATAATAGCCTGAGAACAGAATACATTTTCTTCTCATACACCTTAGAGTAAACTTAGAGTATTTGGAATGATACCCACGACAGGAAAGTGATTTCTCTTTCTATAGTAGTGTTGTCTGCTATGCCTTTCAAAAGATTTTCAACAAGAATTGTGATAAACAAACAAAGTCTACCTTAAGCTGATTAGAAAATACAGTCAACCAGAGTAATTCATTTTGCCAATACATCCTTTGAAATATAAATTTTGCAACTGAAAGGAATTGGTGGAATTTGGCAAAATGGTGTGGGCTCAGATAGTTTAGGTTCAAATCCTGCCCCCATCACTTATGGGCTCTTTGAGCAGATAGATGATCTAGCCATTTGAGCCCCAGTGTACTCTTTCTTAGATGATGATTACCTCACGGGATTATTTTGAGGGTTACGTAAGATTATGTATGTAAAGCCTAGCACTTTTATTAGCACATAATAAGGATTCAGTAGTTGATACCTAGAAATGATCAGATTCAGAAGCATATTAATAAACACTAGACAAGTGCTTCTCAAAATTGAATGTGTATATGAATCACTTGGGGACATTTTAAAAGTGCAGATTCTGACTCAGGTATGGGGTGAGTCCTGAGGTTCTGTATTTGTCACGCTCTTAGGTTGATGCTGCTTTCCCCGGGCTGCGCTTCAAGTAGCAAGAGAGTGGAAGGAATGTTCAGGATTTGTGCCGACTGTATGTGATGAAGCCTTGGAAGAAGGGTGGCCCTGTGAGAGTTAGGAAAGTTAGGAGAAGGAATTGTGTGTTAAAAAGGATATGTATACATATTTTTAATTTAAGAAGTGTTGGGTGATAGTGAGTGGGCAGTGCCCACCTGTGTGGTGTTGGAAGTTGGGATTAGCACTCGGGAGCAAGGTTAGGGTGTGGATGGAGAAGTGAGAATTGTCCGTGCAGGATTGGTAAGCCGTGGGGGTAGATTAGATCTCTGAGGGAGAAGTTGGAACACTGGGGCACTTGCTTTGAGGGAAGGAGCAAGGAAGAAGAAACAGAAAGCAGGGGAACACTCAGCAAGAAGACCAGCAGGATTGGATGCTTCACAGATAACGATGGCCCTGGATGTGCTTTTTTGAGATAGTGGTTCATTGGGGTGTGTGTGTGTGTGTGTGTGTGTGTGTGTGTGTATGTATGTACAGTGTGTAAGCTTAAAGATCTAAGGTGTGAATGAGTGAAAGTAGAGGCAGCCTCTCTTTAGAAGGTTAGAAGTAGAAGAAAGGTGAAAGATGCTTTTTTATTTAGCAATAACTACGTATTTTCCTTGATGCCATGCCATCTCTTCCTTTCCATTCTCACCTCCGGGAATCCTAACCACATTTGTTTCTCTCTTTCTGTTATATTATAGATACATCTTAGCTTTTTTCCCTGTCTCTAGTTTTATGCACATTTCCGTTTTTGTCATGGACCCCTATGACAGTCCAGTGAAGGCTATGGATCCCTTCTTAGAATAATGCTTTTGAACAAATAAATGAAAATGTGTAGGGTACATACTACCAAGCTCACTGATCCTCTAGCTCTATCCATGGGCCACTTGAAGGTTCGTGGAACCAGTGAAGGCAGGGTGGGAAATGGGAGAGCACACAGTGGCCGGGAAGAACACTACATAGTAGGAACACTGCACAGGTTGGGTTGAGGTCACAATGCTGGCTGGCAGTGTGATTCAAACCTGTACCCTTACTCATCGATCTGTGCTGCCTGGGCAGCCCTGGGAGTTATTAATTTCATTGTGATACTTTCTTTCCTTTCCTTAGTCTTAAAAGCTTTGACAGAGTACAGTGGTCCCCTCCTTATCTGTGGGGGATATGTTCCAAGACCCCCAGTGGGTACCTGAACCATGGATACTACCGAGCCCTATATGGACTATTTAATTTATAAATCAGTCACAGTGAGAGATTAACAACAGTAATGAATAATAAAAGAGAACAATTAAAACAATATACTATAATAAATGTTATGTGAATGTGCTCCCAGCGACCCCATCCCACCTCTCTTACTTAACCAATCTGATGGCTACTAAATGACTAACTGGCAGGCAGTGGATATGCTAGTCAAAGGCATGATTCACATCCTGGGCGGGATGCAGCGGCAAGGTGAGAGATTTCATCACGTTACTCAGAACGGTGTACGATATAGAACTTACGAATTTTTTATTTCTGGAATGTTCCATTTAGTATTTTTGGACTGCTGTTGACCACAGGTACTGATACCATGGAAAGTAAAACTGCAGATAAGGGGTGACTACTGTATTAGCTATTAATATGGAGGAAAACTGTTTGAAAACATTGTTTTTCTTTTACAGAAAGAAAACCATTGCTTATGTTCAAAGAATGTAGGAAGAGAGAGCATACATATATATATATATATATATATATATATATATATGTAAAATTTATTCATGAAAAATGCTGTAGGGAGTTTTAAAATAGTAATGTACTTAAAGGTAAGCCTTTTACATTTAAAGTAAGTTTTTATAGTGTCTCATCTGTCTGCAGTGGTTTAGAACTTGCACTGGTTGGTTGGCTGTGTGACCTCGGGCAAGTCATTTAGCTTCTGTTTCTCAGTTCCTTTTTTTATAAAAGGAGATAAAAAGTAGTACCTTTTATAGAGATTTGATATGAGGATTAAATAAGTCGGTACTTGTAAGATACCTAAAGAGTTGATGGCGTATGTTAAGTTTGTAGTAAATGTTAAGCTGTTGTTATTACTTTTTAAAAAATATTTTAAATGATAAAACATGTTAAATTAATTGTTACATTATCCTGGTTCATAAATATAAAGTCCCCATTGCACTCGGCATCCTTGTAGGTCTTTGAGTTACAAATTAATCACTTTAGAATTATCGTTGTGTCCTTGCTTGAATTTCTGAATCTCTTTGGTTATAATGTTCTTTATTGTATCTTTAATGCTTCCACTAGTGATCACGTTGTTTGAAGTGTCAAAAATTTAATTCATAGTCATTAGTTGCAAGTGATGTCAGCTATCGATTTGATATTTTACTTTTTTTTTTTTTTTTAATGATAAGAGACACTGTGCAAGATGCTTGGGATGCAAAATGAGTATATTGTAGGCCCTGCCCGCAAATTGCTTATAAAGGCAGGGGACACAGGCATACGTATAAATAGCTATCGGGAATGGTGGGGGTATTCAGTAGCGTGGTCAGAGTATAAACCTCATGAAGAAGACATTTGAGCAAGGGGATAATGGAGATGAAGGGGTAGGCATGAGGATATCTGGGGGAAGTGCATTTTAGGCAGAGAATAGCTGGTGCAAAGGCCCTGAGGCTGGTGCTGGCTTGGCATGTGTAGGAAGCTCAAGGAAGCCTGTGTAGCTAGAGCAGAGTGAGAAAGGGGGAGAGTGATAGGAAACGGGATTGGGGAATGGATCATGATTGCTTCTCCCAGGACTCTTGGAGAAGGGTTCAAGAGGAGCTGACATTGACGGCCTTGAAGATGGAGTAGGATCTCGCAGTTGGAAAGGCATATATGGCCAAGGGGCCCACCCTGGCAAAGTAAGCAGACCGCGTGGAGAATGGTGAGAGATCTGGTATGGCCACTCACTCAGGTGCAATCCACAGAATGGTGGCATCAGCCATCACGCAGGAGACTGTTAGAAATGGGGAATTATGGGCCTTTCTGCACACCTGGAACAGAATGTTCATTTTATTAAGACAGGCGATTCGTAAGCGAATTCCAGTATAGGAAGTGCTGGCTGGGGTAAATCTTTGGTTTCAAACCCTGGGGTTCCTTGGAGGTGCCTTAGAGGCCGAGGGAAGGGGGCCGAGCTGGTGGGGGAATTGAGCCCCTGTCTCATGGTCACCCAGAGCAGCTCCTTTTGTCCTCTTCCTCCTTCCTCCCCGTCCTCCCTCTTCCTCCTCTTCTCACTGAATACATACTGTATATATCCAGGGGAAAATACGTACGTGGGCAAAAAGGTTCTGCAGCCAAGACTATTGAAAACCACAGAGGTGACTGGTGGGAATGTTGGGAGATGGCTGAAAAAGTAGTTGGAGGCCAGATTTGAAAGGTTGAGCAGCTGATGTTTGCCACAGAAACACGTATCAGCGGTTCTGGCAAGGGCCACTTTTAAATTTACCGTAACTCTCAAGTAGTACTCAACCCCGAATTGTTACTCTTAGCCTGTTCTCTGCTGTTTGAAACTTTCTTACCATTTCCTCTCCTTAAACTTCCCTTTAGCGGTTTGTCTCTTTGCCCTCCCACAGCTGGTGATCTTTAGCTGTAGAAAACATTGAACAAATAGAAGCCATCAACTTCTACTCTTCACCCAGTCTACCAGCTTTTGGATGGCTGAATGCATCAACCTTCGCACAGGCTGGAGGGCTGCACTGTCTGGTTTGGTAGCTTCTACTACTCACACATGGCTATTTAAATTTCGTTTAATTAAAATGAAATCTTAAGATTCAGTCTCATATCAAGTGCTCAGTAGCCGCACGTGGGTGGTGGCTACTGTATTGGACAATGTGGGTATAGACTTTTGTAGCATTTTTGTAGCACTTTCTGTTGGACAGCGCTCTGTGCTCTGGGACTTCCTGTCTTGCAAACAAAATAGCCACCATGAGGAAAATCTCACCTTTGATGTCACATCTCTCACTGTGGCCTTGTCCACTCTCTGTTCCTTTTTGTAGCAAACGTTAAGAAGCCTTGTCTCAAGCTGTCGCCTGTTGTCTGTAGTTGCTCGTCTGCCTTCACCTGCCATTCTCCGTCTCTTGCTCCAATCTCGCTTTCATCCCCACCACAGCGAGGAAACTGCTCTCTGCATCACCGATGCTGTTCATGTTCATGCTTTCAAATCCAGGGGTTGCCTTGTTCTGTCAGTTCTTGTTTTCCTTCGGCCTCGCTAGGCACTCCTCGTCTTCCGTGCCTTGTCAGGTTGCTGCTCTTTATCCAATCTTCAAGTGTTGGAATGCCCCAGGTCTCTGTCCAGGGTCTTCTTCCGTAATAGACACATTTTATTTACCCGAGTTTATTTAGTCTCATAGCTTTTGATACCATTTCATGCTGATGATTGAGACAGTTCTGTCTTCAGCTCTAACTTCCCCACCGGGCTCCATATTTAGTTTCTTGCCGCATATCTTCACTTGAATACCTGCCTGATAGGCATTTCAGAAGTGTCCCAAACGAGAGTTTTAATTTCTTCTCTCCACCCTGCCCCACCTCCTGTCATGCCCTAAACCAGTTTCTTCCTCGTCTCAGCAAACAGACCGCCGTTTGCCCAGATACTCAGGCCAAAGACCTAGGAACCAACCTCGACCCCTCCTTTTTCATCAGCACTTGAATTTTTCAGTCCTGAATCTTCATGCGTCTCTTCTCCCGTTTAAATTCTCTTTCTTTAGAACACTGCAGTGCTATCCCTGTATTCATCCTTGCCCTGTTTTAATCCAAATCCTTTGCAGTGGGGGCAGAATGATCTTTCTGAAATGTAAATGATACCATGTCGCTTCTTCAGTGAAAACCTTCCGGTTCCATTGCGAATAAATCCCAAACCCTCGGCTACGGCTTGTAAGGTCTTAGGGGCCTGGCCCCTGCTTCCTTCTTGGCCTGCAGCCCTTACCACTCTCTTCCTGACTTCTTCCTTCCAGCCGCTGGTCTTTTTCTGTTCCTTACACAAGCCAACCTCACAGCAGCCACAGAGCTTCTGCATTTACTTTCCTCTTTGTCTGGCATGTTCTTCCCTCAGACCTTTGAGTGGCGGCCCCTGCTTGGCGCTTCAGTCTCCGCTGTTGGCATTTCAGTCTCTGCTGACACGGTTGCCTTTTTATGGCCTGTCTGAGCCCCTCATCTAAAGTAGCCACTTCACTCACATATTCCTCTTTTATTTTTGTCTGTGTATGACACTTAACGCCTGGAAACTGAGTTGTTTACGTGTTTATTATTTATCTTCCAAGTAGGATGTTGAGTTCCATAGCAGCTGAGACTTTGTCTTATTTACTGCCTACTCGCTGCACCTAGAACTGTGCTTGTATGTAGCTGGCGCCCAGTAAGTACTGCTGAGGGAATCAGGGGAGCTGGGATCTTATAAATGGTAGGCCATTAGTGCTTAACTGGTGGACCATGGGCCCTTGCACATTAAATTTTCAACACTGTATAAAATGTAGTTTTGCTGAGATTGAGCAGAGCGTTTAGAGAATTTTTTGATGAGTAGGTTGTGCCATGCATTAGAGTGGGGGAACCTTGCTGCACGTTGGTGATAAGAGGGGTGGGGTAACCGCGAGCTCACGCCAGAGAAAGAGCTATGTTTACAGCCGTGTGCCAAGACCTTTGCCTTGGGAACACGGCAGCAAAGGGTCAGAAAGGAAACCCCTCGCCGTAGAAAAGCACCGGTGAACCGTGTGAAGACTACGAGTGCGTTTCTGAACAATCGGAGACGTTATTATATAGAAGAATGTGCACTGCAGTGGTATTTCTGGTTTATTCAGTGTAGTTCGGATCTTTTAACGGTTTCAGTTATGCCTCTCCCGATTTTAATATTCAGAAGTGTGCCAGAAGTGAAATGTAAGGTGTTTTGAACATTGTAAGAATAGCGATAATCCCAGTATCTCAAATCTTTGTGGGTCTCTTTTGACCATGTTATGTTTCTGCTGGTTCTTAATCATGGGGCCTCGTTTTCATACTTCCCTTGATTGTTTTTGGCTGAGAGCTTCTCACTTCCCTTGGACAATTATTTAGGGACAATTATTTGGGGACAGTTCTTTTGAGTCTTAGGGTGAAAGTGTGTCCCTCTAGAGAGAACTGTGGTTGCCAGGTGGCCAGGGCTGCAGCAGACCAAGTCCATTTTAAACTAGGCTCAGAGCTTGGAATTTTTTGGACCTCCTGGTGATAGAAATTTGGGCTGCAGTCCCCTTGGGGTGGAATGGTTTATTTTTAGTTCACCTTTACCCTGAAGGTATGACCCTTGTGGGTCGTAGCCCTAAAGGAGAAAGACTTTCCTATTAAAGGGCCTCTGGCATTGTTCAGGGAACTGCCAGACCTTCCTTCAGGTGCCATAATGCTCGCTGTCTTCTGTTCTTAGGATTTTATTTGTTTTCTTTTTTCACTTATTTCTGTTGAAATTACTTTTTCTTTTAGGCTTGGTTATTTAGGATTAGAATCATAGCTGCAAGTTGGGATACCTTAACATTCAGAGCTTAGTGTTATTTGTCATCGTAATAAACATACTTTGCTTTTGTTTCCTCACCCTGGACTTTGAGGAAGGTATTCCATAGTAATTAACCCAAGAATGACCTCTGGCATGACATATCACATCACCTGCACAAAGCGCCTGGGTGGGGGCTGAAATTAGCATTGCCACCTGCACGCCATGGCAAGGGTGGCATTAGCCAGAGACAGACCCCTTTTTTGTCATTTCCTGCACAGAGGCAGCTCATTTTCCGATGTGCACAGAGGTACCTTGTGTGCTAGCAGCTGCCCTGCTTTGCCTTGCTTTTCTGAGTCATGCATCCAAAATTTCTCATGTCAGGTTCCTAAGTGTTGGTATCCTTGAGGCAGCTTTCAAGTGGTGTTTATGCTGGAACGAAAAAGCAGGGTTTACAAAGGTACAGATTTTAATCTGCTTTAGGAAATGCGTAGTTATGTGGTCTTTTCTGCTACATGCATGCTTCTGTAATGCAAATTAGTCCACACAAGACTGCTAACTAAGGGATGATGGCATATGATGGCAATTGGTCCCGACAGGATTTTCCTTGAACATGTCTGTTTGGTGCATCCAGGTAACAGCAGCAGGATGCAAAGTATACAACATGGCGGAAGGCAGCAGGCCAGGTAGGACAGCGGGCTGTGCGCCTCACCCCTCATCTTTGTTCTGCCTCTTGACTCAGATGGCCAGGTACTTGGTGTTGGAAGTACTAATTTCATGGTCTCTCGAATCTTTGTGCATTTTGTCCTAGTCTGTAATATATAGCATTATAAATAGAAACATTTGCATTTACAATTTATTTTGCATGACTATATGCACAGACTGGATTTTCCCTAATCCCCACAAAAACACACAATCATTGTCGTTGTTTTGTTTCCAGGGATATTAACCAGGTATAAATAGATACTAGAAGCCTTGCTGACTGAGTTGTCCATAGTCTTAAAAATTTGAAGACACTGATCTAAGCAAGCAGACTAATTTCTTCATGAGCCCTCTTGAATTTCCTTAATAATCCCCCTCCTGCCTGGCCATGTTGCCCTCCGACTCTCTCACACTCCCAGGTGTAGAGTGTGTTCATACATCTTTCACAAGTCTGCCCTGACTCCTTAAGTTTCCATGTCTCCCAAATTACCTGTCTCACTGTACCTTCTCGAAAATTTCCTCTAGCTTTCTTCTGTGCCCAGAAACCCGAGAAGAAACTTTTCAACTGACCCCTCCCTCATCGAACCCATATGTTTCCCCATAGAAGCAAACAGCCAACTTAGAAATTTTTGGAGCACAACTTTTGGAATACAACCTATTCATAAATTAGATCCTGCTTGCACACAGATGAAAAGTTCAAATGCTTTGGCATAGAAAGAACTGTTCAGAAACAATTATAATAAGCCCATAAGGCACTTGGATTTTTTTTTTTTTTTTTCACACTGAGCCAAAGTAGGAGGACAGGAGCAAATTTAAGAGACATTTTAATTTTAAAAAAAAAAAAAGGTTAGGAGAAGCTAGTATATCCCTTTGTCTTACTTTTCTCTTGCAGTTTTGACATCAGATATTCACCAATTGAAAACATGCTGATCAAGATTTGATCCAGATCCAGTAAATAGCCCTTAGTGAATATTTTTATTGTGTTACATGAAACGTCTTATATTTATTTAGGTGAACTAGAAATATTCATGGTTCAGTGGAATTTAAGTTCTAATAAGTACAGAGGAAAAACGTGTGTGTGTGTGTGTGTGTGTGTGTGTGTGTGTGTGTGTGTTAAATTTTCTGTATGGAAAACTCAAAAATATTGACAAACATAGTGAAGAATTACCATAATCATTCTACCCAGGAGCAATCAGTGTTAATATTTTGGTGTGTACCTTTCCAATATCTTTTTTTAAGTGCCTTTGAGATTATACTGTCTATATATTTCCTCATATTATTATGTGTTCTTCATAATGATAATTTTTAATGACTTCCTGATAGTCTAATGAAGTTGTAATAGTCTCTCTGTATTGGTTCCAGTGTTTTGCTGCCATAGGAGTGCTGCTATCAACGTCTCCTTGTATAAAACTTTTTCTTATTTTGGATGATTTCCTTAGAAAAGAGTCCCCTTTGGGGGAATTACTTGATCAGAGGGTTTAAGTATGTTAAGTCTCTTAGTACATGTTGCCAGGTTGATTCCGGAGAGCTGTACCAGTGTTTAACCCCAGCCATGTGGATGAGAGTTCTTTTCCACACCTGCTTTGAGTATTTCTAAGTTGAACAGCAAAGATTGGAATAAAAAGATACACATTTCTTTACGTATTTTTTAGAGGATGCTTTTAAAACTTAAAGTTCTGTTGAAAGGAATTTTAGGCAGTTCCACAAAAGAGGGTGCACGCTGGGCAGTGTGAGGGTGTTGAGTTTGGGTGTTGGGTGCCTGGCGCCATGTAGGCTGTCTGAGGAGCCTGGCCTTTCAGCTGGCCCACTTCCCACAATTTCTTTCTTTCTTCTGCTTTAGAATCCTCAGGTTCTCAGAAACATAAAGCTTGGCAATTTCCTTCCGTTCTTCCTTCCTTCCTTCCCTCCTCCCTCCATTCCTCTTTTCCTCCCTCCCTCCCTAAAAATAAAAGCAGCAAGACCAAATATATGCTTTCGTACAAGTCCACAGTCTGGAAATGGGTTGAGATGGAGTAGGACAGCGGTGGTGAGTCAGTGAGGTTGGTGATTTGTCAAGCAGAGTGCACCTGGGTTCCAGAAGCAGTTCTGTATCCACTCTTTATGGTTGACTCACTTCCACCGGCAATACCCTATGTAACTTAGATTACACCCAACCCAGTAGTGTTTACTGGCAGGCCAAATTCCTCAAATACAAGTATACTAGTCAGGAATGTGCAGTTGGTTATCCAGTCTTACCACTTCACATTTGACTTGACTTCTAGATGATTCAGATGAAACTGTTGAGAAAATGTAATGTGACATCCACCGGAGTCCATAGTCAAGAGTGTGTGTGTTTGCTTTTTAAAGGTTGAGTGTTGTCACCCCTCTGTAGTCCTGTCATTGGGTTGCAGCTTGATTCCGTGTGCTGTTCGCTCTGTTATCTGATGTAAATACGTCAGTCACCGGTGCTGACTGTACAAACATTCTACAGCCTGGCGGGGCCACGTACGGGAGGGTGAAGCCTCGTCATGTAACCCAGTGACTGGCTCCTTTTTATTTAGGTAACGTATTCAAAAAGGAGAAAGCAATAGACTTTTCATTTTCAGCAGAAGTAAATGAGTATATTGTGTCTTTTCATAATATAATAAAATTCCCTATGTTAACATTTAACTGTTTTATATAACATAAAAAGTAACATTTGTGTTTTGCTGAAGGAAAAACTCCTGAGAACGTTGAAGAAAATTGGAAGAACAAAGGCAGAGATCTCTTAGGAAAGATCATGCTTATAAACCAAAGCCATCCAGATAAACTATTATTTCCACTTTTTGTGGATGTGTTTTATTGTGACATTGGTAACTACAGTTGCCACTTTTCAGGAGGCTTAAATTACTATTTCAGATGGATATAGGCATTAAAATTAGCCCCTGGATAGTACATTTCTTTTAAAATTGGACCTTAATTGATTTTTATTTTTTAAGCTTGTATTAAGTAGAAAATTAAGAGCCATTTATAAAAGATGGTAATATATATTTAACTTGAATGATTACCAAACAGAGAATTATTCCTATCCTACTATTATTTTAGGATATTAAGTGTTTGACACAAAAAGCAGAAAATAGTTGATCTTTTTAATGAAATCTCTTCATGTTTTTTAAGTTACAGACTGTTCTGAATAGGCTTGGGGAAGTGTATTCTGTGAGAACATAGCCAGTGTGACTGTTCAGCATTACTAAACTATATTAATTTCAAAATTTTAGAATTTTGAATGTAAATCTGTTCTGCTCTTTCTGTTTTTAAGAAAGTACCTTTTTTCCTTGTGTGAAAAATTTCTACAAGAGTTCAGAAAGCTTGAGAACAGTAATATTTTGAATGGAATTCATTGTTTTATACTTAACCAGAGTGGTCAAATACTATTTCAGCACAAATTTATTCCCATTCCTGAACCTCTAAAATGGGACCATTTAAGAATTCATTTCAGTTTGGTTATTTATAAGAAGAAAAGACTGTTCTGATGGCATGTGCAATAGTCCTAAATAGCAAATTAAGCTATAAACTTTTACTTACAACTGTTGCATACACCACCTGAAGAGAGACCCTTTTATCCTGTGTTTTTCTTTAAAAAACAAAACCCAAACACAGGTCTTTTATAATAATAAGCAAATTGGGAAGAATATAAATACCCGTGAGCGTGATATTTGGGTTAAATAACATTTTACATATCTGTACATTGAAAACTTTGTAGCCATGAAACATGTTTATGAAGTTAGTGTACGGCTGTGGAGAAGTGACTGTGATATGTTGAGTGAGGACAGAGCCAGTGTGTTTTCAAAATATTACATGTCTCTTTGAGGAGAGGAGGGATTATAGATGATTTTGCACTTTTTACTTATATTTTTTTATAGTTTCATTTAAAAAAAAACTGAGCATGCTGTATACTTTTATAATTAGGAAAACAAGACATGTTCTTGGGTGTGATGGGTGGGAAGAAATCTTCTACATGTTGAATTTGATGAGGCAGAAATAACTTGTAATTTGTAAACTAGATATACTTGCTCGATATAAGGGATTTTTTTCTTTGGATAGCCATCCCAGGAAATCCCTTGATTAAGAAGCATTATTGATTGTATTGGGAGCAACGATTAAGTACTAAATGATACTAAAAGTTACTACTTTTTGTGAGATTTGGAAAAACAAAGGAGTGATTACCACTGACTAACTTATAGGTATCCAAGTTTTTATTGAGTGTATGACATCAATACATGAATTTTTTTTATACGTGAATTTTTATTTACACTTTTCATGTGTGTACTACTGTATTATTTTATTTGTTTTATAATACACAGATGTTTTTAAAGAATGCATTAAAGATAAAATAATTAACAGCTCTCATTAAAAATTATCTTAATATGTTGTGTTTTTTTTAATAAGATTATATGGATAAATTTGTGTCATCTTTTAAAAAAAAATTTTGGTGAACACTTTGCAATAAAGCAATTTGAAGGTCTGGTTCTACATTCAGTTTATTTTGCTATTTGGTTTTTAATCTTAAAATAGCTTTAAAAGAAGCTGCCTCATAAAGATATATTGATCCAAATGGCTAAAGTACATTATTGATCTAATTTATTAACTAGCAATTACCATTTTCAAAACATCTACGAAAGTTTGGGTTAAAATTTATCTGGTAAATTTCTGTGTTCCCTGATATCATTAAGTTTTAGAAAATATATTGCAGTTTGTATTAATAAGAATGAGAGGTTGAAATAAAAAACTCTTTACATTCATTGAAAATTTAAAAATAGATGAGAGAAGAATTTCTAAGTTCTCTGTAAATACAAACATACATCTCTCTTTAAATTACTTGGTCTCCGTAATATGAGTTTCTTTCAAAAAAACAGCTATTTTCTTACACTTGTTAAAACCTCATCTTTACCTTGAAGAGACTGATTAAGTAAGTTCATTTAACAAAAAAAAAAACAAAAATAATCTGCCAGGTAACATATTACAGATAGCCACTAGTGATCAGAGAGTAGGTCAGGAAATTTAAAACAAATTGTATATATGTAAAAGAAAAATGTGTTAATCATCCTTGAGACAATTCTTCTATATATTTTGCCATGAAATAACTATAACACCTCTGTATGGTGCAAAATACTTTTTGTGGTCACTCCTCATCTCATTAATTAAAGGTTTTATTTTTTTGTACCACAGAGATGGCATTCTACTGTAAATAAACTGAATGCATGACAGAGAGGCCATCTAACATGCTAAACGCCAATGAGGATGCTTGTGTTGGTAAAAGCTGAATTTCTTCCCTTTTAAGGTAAAAACAACTGTAAACGGACCTTCTGATAGTTTCTTCTTGCTCCCAGTAGATTGTCTTGCTTACCCCTCTCCAACAGACACCCTTAGGAGAGTAACAAGTAGTATGTGAGTGAAGGAGTGACTCCAGATTTACACCTCTTCCATGTCTTAGATTCCATCTCAAAAAGCATAAAATGTTAGAAACAGATGGTATTTATGATTCTCCCCCCACCCCAACTTCTTACTTTATAGGTGAGAAACAGACACAAGAGAGATAAAGAGACAGCACTCAGAGGCCCAGTCAGGATCAGAATTCCGTCTCCCCCTGAGCACCGGGCTCCTGCCTGTGTGTAGCTCATCTCCGGGTGGTGTGCAGATGACCAGCAGCTCCCCAGATGTGATACCCGACTTCCTAAAGACTAATTTCCTTCTCAAATCTCTCTGCTCTCTTATTTTTCTTCCCAAGCACATGGCCTTGAAGAATTATCTTTATTTTTTTTCTTTCCTTTTTTATCTTAGACACATACTTCGTTTACATGTTATTGAAACGTGAAGGATACTCATAGAGTCTCATTTCCTGAGATGAAGCCTTATAAGTGAATCAAGATGTGGGGTCGAATCACTCTTGGACTCTTTTTAGTGATGAAGATGAAATCTTTAAAATGTGTCTTCTCTCCAATAGCCTTGGAGACTTTTAACGATAAAAACATAGGTAAAATAAAACAGAAAGCAAAAAGGGTAAAAATATCAAGTTGTAAAGAAGGAGAAGGAAGTGTATATTTACTATAAAGTTTCACACAGCCCTAGTTAAGGACATTATAATATTTGTATTTGAAACTTAGGTCTGAATTTCTTAGCAGCCATGACAAAGCTGTGATGTAAATATGCTTGTCTCATGGGAGGACAAAAACTAGTTTATTTTCACTCCCTGGTCCTGAGGGAAATTTGTTGTGAAGGTGTTTAAACAACCAAGTGAATGGCCCCAGTGGATTAAAACAGGATTGAAATTAGTGGATATGCATACTCTTTATTACTGAGCTCTATAGAAGCGAAAGGCAAAATGTGACGCGGGAATGGGGACTCAGAATGATATAGTCCAAATGCCTTCTCCTAATCTAGCTTTATACTAAAATAAAGCTGAATAAATGATTGCTTCAAGAATCAGTTTTTCCAGTTGGGCTTGGTGAAAAGTTGAGGTTGTTATCAAGTGCCTAAAGGATGTATTTTCTGCATCGTTGACTGAAAGAAGATTCATATACTGTAGGTACCTTGGTAGGTAGGTGGAGAAGACCATTTCTTTAATAGGTAACATAAGAACCTGACTTGTGGGCTCATCATAGGAAGAGCTCTGTCTAGGGGAAGCTCACGGGCAGGCCCCGGGTGTGTCTCAGAAGTGCTCCCCAGTAATACTCAGTTGAAGCCCCAGATTCTGAACTATTGAGCAGAGAAGACAATGTTTAGGATAAGAGGTAGCAAGTGCCTGCTCGTATAATAGAAGACTCTAAATAAAGCTTCCATAATATATTTATTTACAGGTGTATCCTGTTTCATTCCTCAAATGAGCTATGTAGATTTCAGACTATCTTCTGTGTCTAAGACACCCACAAGTTGCTGATACATGGTCCAGATTGACAATGACAAGGAATTTAGTCTTGATTTTAGTTCAAAGACGCTTTCAGCAGCTCTTTCTATTTAGTAATTATTAGAAATGTTATTAAGAAAGCTCATTTTTGAGAAGTTAGTGTTGTGCTGCTTTGAAGTGGTTCGTGAAAGTTGCTTACCTAAGCCATGTGGGTCACATATTTGCTGAGAGCAGGGCTTCCCTTTCCATCAAGAGCTTACAACTGAAAACAGAGGAAATAAAGTCCAAACATAGCAATAATGGATGGGCCACCTCATTCTGTTGAATCAGGTTGGGCATACAGAAGCAATGAACAATTTTAAGTGTTAAAGTATTTCTATTTTACACAAATGATGGTGTAAGGACTTATGTTGTATGATGAAAAGTAAGGAGTAAAAGTTTTAAAACTCAGTAACCAAAAAATTTTATAAGTACTTCTGCAGGAAAAAAAAACAGCCCAATAGTCTCCTCTTGTATGACAATGCATATACAAAGAAATATGCGGGGATGGAAATCCATAATCCTGAGAAGAGGAGAAGGATCGGGAGGATAAGAATAAATCTGGAGCTTCATCATGTACAGATGTGAAGGAAAGAGATGGTACTGGAAAAGCACTCCAGATTTTTTACCTTTAAGGCCCTGGCAGACAGTGCACATCCTCAGGAGGTAAGATGACAAAGGCAAGGTGGGACCAAGGGAAGGTTGGCCAGGGGACGAGCTCTGGGCTCAGCTGAATCACCGCCACCATCCTGAATGCTACTAGAGTAAAATAGTGTGGCCAGGGGGTCAGTTGCTGTCATCGGGCACAGGTACAACACAGCAGTGTTGTTTGAGCCTCCCGCATTCTTCAGACTTCACCGAAGCTATTCAGTTTTCTTCTTTGTAAAAATGGGGATGCTACCACCTCTGCCGCCTCCCTCAGGGTGTCACAGGGGGACCCCATAAGATGATGTACGCTAGAGTATAAGGACGTTTACAACCTTTAGTCTAGCATGGAGCAAGTGCCAGGACGAGGTGGGGGTGGGGTGGTGCAAGTAGTAGAAATGTTGGCTTGAGAGCCCCACAGCCAATATATACCCCACTGCTCTTCTGCTTACATTAAATCCCTTTAATTTTTTCTTTTTAGAGGAAGGTAATATATTTATTTATTTATTTTACATTCGAGGCAGCATTGCATAATAAAAAATGGTTGCATTGGAGCCAGATTGAAATTCTACTTAGCCCTTTCATTTGCCTCGGACAAGTAACTTATCCTTTGAATCTCAGTTTTTCTCATCTGTAAAATGGGGTTGACATTTATTGTCATGTTGTTAATGAGGACAAAATGAGATAAAGAATAGAAAAGTGTCTGGCATTGTTAATAGTTGTAGTGCACTCAGTAACTGTTAGTTTTTTCCTTCTTCTGTATTTGTGCTCTTTGAAGAAAAATTTTCTTGAAAGAGCAGATACTTGCGTTTTATATCACCAAGAAAACCCTGCCAATAAAGAAGAAAAAGATGAGTCCGTGTTTTTAAAGACAGACAAAGGGATTTTTTTAAAAAATTTTATTGGGGAATATTGGGGGACAATGTGTTTTTCCACGACCCATCAGCTCCAAGTCAAGTCGTTGTTTTCAACCTAGTTGTGTAGGGCGCAGCTCAGTGGCCCAGGTGGGGATTGAACTGGCGACCTTGGTGTTAGGAGCACTGCGCTCTAACTATAGCTGAGCCAACCGGTCGCCCCCGACAAAGGGATCTTTAAGTGATTCCTTTCTCGAATTTAATTCTTGATTACAGTGGATTATTTTGACATATGTGATAAATTATAACAAGCCCAAACCGTTTTCTAGTGGTTGTGGGTATGTGTATATGTGAGGAACTTAATGGAAATAGGAATGCCTCAATTTTTGTAAGTAAAACATTTCATGCTTTTTAGAGACTGTAGTTTCCCCACCATTTTCCATCCTTACTACTAAAGAAATATATAAGTAAATTCTATAAGGTGGTTCTTTGTGTTTGATATCTGAGACTATGTACAGGTTTATTAGATATAATCCTTCAGATTAAATCTGTATAGAAACCTGTTCTCTACTGATACTGTGTTTTAACTATCTTGGGTTATATTATCAATTTCAAATTTTTCCACTCATAATTGCTTTCTTAATGTATTCAGAAATTTTTCTTTTTTAAATTATTTCAAATTATTTTTATTTTGGTGGGCCCTCTACTCATCTCTGATAAAATATGAACTGTATTCATTTACAAATTTAAAATTTTGAAATGTTACTAACCAACTTGTTACCATATTCTCCTTTATTCATAGATTAAAACAGAAAGAAGAGCTTGCTTTCTTCAATTATTGATTGGCTCCTCAATCTAGAATAATGGACAGGAAGAAAACAGTCTTTTTGACACCCACTGATAACACTTTCCAGGTCTCTGAAAGGAACCCAGGCGTTCAGCGTCCTCTCCTTCAGTTCATTTGTGGGGTTTGATTAAGATGTAATATGAATAGAAACAATTGGGAGATTAGATTTCCTTTAATAGATAAAAACAACTATCTAGGAGTTCAAGTTGTCCAAGGATGCAGTCAGCTGCCTTTGGGAATAATGAGTTTCCTGTTCCTGAAATTATCAGAGTATGTGCTGGGTCAGCATGTTTCAGAGTTTTTTCCCCACAGTGTAGACAAGATGGATAAACATTCATAAGCAGCACACACTCCCATGGGCAGGGGTGGGTGTGTGTAGCATTCTTGACACATCAGCTGTAGCCCACCCGTCTCCCTCCCTCAAGAATGAATGTTGAAGTGAGGGAAAGGGATACTAAGACATTGAATCTACTTACATTCATATATAAAAAGCAAGTTATTAGGAAAAAACTATGATTGTTGTTGGTATCAAATGACCAAGAACACAGTTGATCACTGAGTATTGCCCAGTTACCAATGTGTGTGACTGGAGTTGACAACTACTGGCCCCAAAGCCTTCTGTTGTGGGCGATACGATCAGGCAGCTTTTCACTTCTTAACCTTGCGACTTTGATTCTATGTCATGACCACATTTCAAAGGGAACATTTCCTTTTTAGTGATTCATCTTCTGAAATTTGTTAATAGTTGATAATTATGGTTCAGAGAAGTAGAAACTTTGATTCTTACGCCCTAGCCCAGTCTGCCTATTTAGCAGTAAGTGCTTGACTTCATACCAAATATGAGAAACATTGGGTAAAAAAAGGAACTCAGTTGAAGAGTATGCATAGGTACTTTGTTAATAAACTCCTCTTAAAAATTATATGCATATAATCTCTTATGCTATGTAATTATACTTTATAATTTCCATTCCAGAATTTTAAGTACTCAAAGCAGAACCACTTTAAGAATCAAAATCCTATTGAAAATGTAAACCTTAGAATCCTTCAAAAAAATACACGTGGCCTATCTGCCATAGCTGACATTAAGTAACAAGATTGTCACCAGTAATGAGTTCGTTTTTTCTTTGCATCTGTCCCACAAGCATGAAAATAATCCTCTCTAACTAGGCTGGACACTTGCCGAAATAGCCAACAATATTAGAAGTTAAGCAGCTGTGCATGGTGAGCTGACGTGGGCCAGCTGCGAGCAAGATGGGCCTAAGAGACGCCGTCAGGACACAGCTCAGCGCAGCGTGAACTGGTTTGGCATGGCAGTGAAATGCTAGGTCGCAGCGCTCAGCCTGGGCATTGCCCCAGAAGTTTTCCAAGAACTCAAAGGTACTTTACAAATGGTCACTTTGCCATGTGCCTGAGACATCGTAACAGTGTTTAGCAGGTGACACTGCTTACGAGGGTAATGTGGAGGAGACTTGTGTCCTGTAGACCAGGCATTTTGTTTTGATGACAGGGAGCTTGAGCTGATATATTGGGGTATTGTATATTCAGGCTTTCTGGAAAACATAAATTATGTTTCATTCATATAGCATTTTTTTTTTGAGGTAGCAAATAATCTTTAAGAGGACAAGGCAAGCCAGTGGGTATAATTTTTCTTTTTATTGTAATTATACCATATGTACACAAAAGAGTATAATGACACAAACAATTACAGTTCAAAGAATAATGGTAAAACACACTGGATGTGAGCTTTTGTGGGTGGGCACAGAGAGAAGCTTTAAAAGTTTCTGGACAATTTCCTTTGGCAAAAGAACTAGAGGGACTGGCTATGGGAGAAAAAATTGGGTAGGGACAAAGGATACTTATTGTTGACTGATGCTAATGCCACAGATGTCGATGGTGGTTTTTAATAATAAGATAAAAAAGACCTGGTCAGTAATATCTTTGAGATTGCCTAAATTTGCATTTTAATATTAAGCATTTATAGATACTAAAACAGTAAACCAGCGAGGAAAATAAACTGAAAGATAATTTGTCATGGATATGAAACCAGGGTGTCAGCATACTAAATTGTGTACAGAAAAATTTAATGCATTTGGAACAACAATAAAAAGAGTCTACGTAAAAAATATTTGGACTCCGGACTTCTTGTTAGTATTTCAAAACAGGATCATTCAGATTCTTACTAGTGGATGTGTGGCTGGTGTGCTGCCTGTTGTAGCCAATAATGGCAAGAAAATGTTGGGCAGATCCAGGACAGGTATAAAGAAAAGACTTCAAGATCTTATACTTTGAGTAGTGTGTGTGTGTGTGTGTGTGTGTTCGTGTGTTCGTTCATTCACTGGTAGAAGGCTACACGGGAGCTGGGAAGGGTTAAGAGGGACAACTGAAAAACTAAAAGAAGTACCAAACCAGGAGAAGAAATTAAAATCAAAGAGGACTCTTCAGTCTTGAAAGATGAAGCTGTGATTAAAAAACAAAACAAAACAGGCCAAACAGACTTTTTTTTAAATCAGAACTTGCAGAACTGAACAAAAGATGGTTGTTGATGCTTGAGGAGGAAAGTTTTTAATGAAAGAAAATCACTTGTTTTAACGTTTACAAAACAGTTGCACTTTTGTCATTCGCTTGACATTTGTACAGCACTGAGGAGAGGGCACTCGTTATTCACATGTGACAATGAGAAAAAACTCAGACAGTACGCGACTTGGCGAAGTTGACACTAAGGGGAGGGGATCAGGATCAGACTCAGCTCGGACTCAGGTCTGGGCGCTTGTCCCACGTCTGTGTGTGGAAACTCACATGTCAATACATACTACATGTTGAGTCTGTGTCAACGGTGACTTAAAATGTGATGGCAGGCTACATAATGAAGTAAAAACGTAAAATGTGAGTACCATTGAGATCGTAAAGGACAGCCCGACTCTTTACAATATTAGCATAACTTTGAAGAGTTGAGAACATAGAGATCTGTCACCTCTTAACTCCCATTGTTAGAGGCTGAGGGTTGACTATCAAAAGTTTATTGACTTGATCCAATATAAAGTTTCCTCATTTTTATTTGTACTGTACTATAATGTAAACTGAGGGGTTTTTGTTTTGTTTTTTTCCCTGTTTCGTTTGTATAAGAGATTGCCTCTGCTGGGCAAAAGCAGAAGGATCCAAAAGATCAGTCTTGTGTGAAAAAAGGACTGCAGGTAACGATGATTACACGTTGTTCGTTTCCTGGGTCATTGGTAATGCCAGAATTTTCAGACGGAGATGATGCATATTTAAAGATTATCGGACCATCTGTGTCTCTTCAGATGCCTGGTGAGAAACCCAAGTGTTCCAAACAAGGATTAATGTGGTCTGTTGACCCTAGCTAATGTCAGGTTGTCAGCTTATACTCATAGCTGTCCCTCCTGAATAGAAACTTGAGGAGCCAAATTCAAATCTGGAGGAATTCACAGGTTACGCAGGTTTAATGTAAGGGCAGATATCCTTAGTATTTTGGAGGCCCTGTAGTAGTAGTACCTGTGCACCACCACCACCAATAATGGTGTTTGTTCCACCAACAGTATGTGGTCAGCTAAACGTGCAAGTGTCTAGTTGTTTATACTTTTCTTACGTTCATGTTCACTCTTAATGTGATCTCCAACAGTTTTTTTATTCAAAACTTAAATAAAACACTACACTAGGAATAAATGATCAGGATAGGGTAGTTTCCTAATTTTCAGGTTGCTGGAATTTTCTGGTAAATAAAGGTAAAATGTACTGGGGTTTGAAGGCTATTACTGTCTTCTGGCAAAGGAAGTGAGCAGGCCTTAAAATTTTCAGTGACAGAACAGCTTAAAAGAAACTAATAGTTGAAGTAATGAGACCAGTTGAAAGAAAGGTGAAATTGGCTCTTAAGCAGAGCAATTTGAGGATAGTGAAATATGTAGTAGTGAAAGGTTGAGTGTTTTACACGGGGAATGTATGTGGATGTGTGTATAAGGTATTCAGCAGAGTGTTTCCTTGTTTGGCATTTTCATTATATCTTTTGAATTAACATAGGAATTGACAAACTGTGGCCTGTGAGCCAAATCTGGCCCCAGAGTGTGGCCCTCAAACTCAGAATGGATTTTTGCATACCTACCTAAGAATGGTTTTAAAAAATTAAAAGAATATTTTAGGACACGTGAAAATTATATGACATCAAAATTTCCGTGTCATTAGTAACATTTATTGGTACACGGTCACACTCATCGGTTTGCATATAGCTGCTTTTGTGCTGTGCTCAAGCAGCGCTGTCTAGTTCAGAGACTGTATGGCCCACAAAGCCTAGAACATTTACGATCCATCCCTGCTATAGCAAAATCTTACTAATAACAGAAATTAGAGTTTTTCTCTTTTTTCTGTGATTTTTTAAAATAGTAAAATTTTAGCAAATGGAATGTGATTTTTATCAAATGAAAGGGCCAACATTTTTTCAGTGAAGTCCATCTCTTGTTTTATAAGGACAGTAGAAAATAGGGATTCTATATAGTAGCCTTTCACCAAACACAAAGTTTATCCGTTGTGTATCTATCTCAACAACCAAGGGCTCACTCTACTGGTAATTGGTTTCTTCAGGGTATATGTCTCCAAATTGTTGGCAAAGAGGTTCACAGCAGTTTCTCCCATTCTTGTATGCACATATCACTTCTCCTCAAGTGATAGAGTCTGTGTTGCCTCATTTCAATCTGGGCCAGCCCTCTGACTTACTTTGACCCATAGAATCTGATGATCGTGATGCTGTGTGACTTCCAGGCCTGCAGTGGCTTTGCAGCTTCAGTTTCGCCCTCTTGACAACCAGCCACCAGGTGAAAGAGGCTTCAGCTGGACTCCCGAATGATAAGAGACGAGGTGGAGAAGGAAGGCACAATAGTTGACAGCCATGCCCAAGACGAGAAGAATGGGGTCATCTTCCGTTTCCCCAAAAATAAGACCTAACCAGACCATGAGCTCTAATGTATCAGCTCTAATGCGTCTTTTGGAGCAAAAATTAACATAAGACCCGATATTTTATATTATATTATATTAATTATGTTTATTATATTATGCCCGGTAAGACCGAGTCTTAATATTAATTTTTGCTCCAAAAGACACATTAGAGCTGATGGTCCAGCTAGGTCTTATTTTCAGGGAAACACAGGTAGGTAGCTCACAGGAGCACTGCAGAACTGAGCCCTACCTGAATTCTTAACCCTCATAGCCAATGAAACAAACGGTGGACTGCTAAGTTTTGTTGGACTACTTTGTTGTGCAGTATTATTTAACAAAAAAAGTTTAAGGATGTATGTGACTTTTTAGTATGAAAGATGAAAGGGAAAAATATTCTCTGATATGGGATGTTAGAGAACTGCAGTTAAATACCACATAAAGTTGCATGATTGAGTTCCTGATGCATGTGGGCCATCTAAAAAATTAAATAGTTATTTTTATGATTATAATGTATGCTTAGGAGAAAACGTTGAAAAGGATAGAAAATTCTAAAGCACGATATTTAAGTTACAATTCTGCCATCTAGAGAAGAATTACCGTTCTAGCCTTTTCTTTATCTACATTTTCTTATTTTATAAAATTTATAAATACAGTTTTGTACTCTGCTGTATTTGTATAAGATTATACCATCATTAAATATATTTCAAAAACATAATTTTTAATGGCCACAGCAGCTAATTTAAGTGAATTATAAAAAATGCACATAAGCCAAAGTTCTTCATTTTCTATTTCCAGGTTTGCTAGTTATAGAATTTTTTTTTTTAAAGCTAAGCTTTTTTTTTTGAAAACAGCTTTATTGAGCTATAGTTCCCTAACCATACAATTCAGTGTTTTTAGTATATTTACAGGATTCTATAGCAATCGTCACAATCTAATTTTAGAACATTTTGTCCCTTTAAAAGAAACCAAACCTCATCTCCCACCCAACCCCCACTCCCCAGCCCTAGGCAACCAGGAGTCTACTTCCTGTCTCTGTAGGTTTGTATATGGCATTTTGTGACTGGCTTCTTTCACTTAGCATGATGTTTTCAAGGTTCATCTATTTTGTAGCATGTAGCAGTACTTAGTTCCTTTCTATGGCCAAATAATATTTCATTGTATGGATAGACCACATTTCATTTATCCATTCATCAGTTGATGGACATTTGGGTTGTTTCCACTTTTTGGCTATTAAGAAAGAATGCTGCTATGAACATGTGTGTACAGGCTTTTATGTGGACATTGTTTTCATTTTTATTGGATACATACCTGGGAGTGAAATTCATGGGTTATATGGTAACTATGTCTAACTTTCTGAGGAATTCCCAAATTTTTTCCCTAAACAGTTGTATCATTTTGTATCCCTACCACCATGTACATAGTTTCTAATATCCCTCAATTTTTGCCAACACTTGATAGCATCTTTCTGATTACAGCCATTCTAGTAGGTGTGGAGTGATACCTCATTGTGGTTTTGATTCACGTTTCCTTAAAGGTTAATGATGGTTTGCATCTTTTCATATGCTTATTGGCCATTTTTATATCTTTTTCAGAGAAATATGTATTCAAATATTTTGCCCATTTTTAAATAAGTTGTCTTTTTATTATTGAGAATATTTCTGGATACAAGTCCCTTATCAACAGTTTTATTTTTCAGATCTTTTCTCCCATTTTGTGGGTTTTCTTTCACTTTCTTGATATAATTTTCTGCAGCATTAATATTTTCAATCTTGATGTAATCCAGTTATCTTTTTTCCCCCCCAGGTGCTATAACTGGTGTTTAATTGTTTACATATTGTTGAAAGGGGGATTGGGCATGGCTGAATACCATGCACCTACTGTTTCAGGTACTTGTAACAAAATAAATACATTTTATAAATAAAAGTTAAAATATATAAATGTATCAACATAATACATTGTATACTTTAAATTTACACAATGTTACATGTCAGATTCATTCAATAAAAGTTAAAAAATTGAAGATAATTTTTATATTATTTAATCCTATTCGTTTAAAATGAGTAAAAAACTTACAGGAGCTTGAACTGATGTCCTGGCCCTGTAAAATCTGTGTTAACATAATTAATGGCTTTTCATTTGGAAGAACCAGAGTGGCAGATGAGTGTTTTAGTATGTTTAGATTTTTTTAAGAGCCTTTAGTGGCCTATCATACTGACTCTTCATTAGAACTTACTGGGCCTCCTTTTAATAAACCTTAAACTTGTTGCTGTTATTTAGAAATTCAGCTAAGGACTTTCATGCCTTAGACTGAAATTCTAAGTTATATTTTAGCTGCATTACTGTCATTGTTTGGTATGAGTTCAATTAAGCAAATCATTTGTAGGAAACCGACAGCAAGATGGGCGTTCGAGGACAGTTTTTTTTTCTTTTAACTTTTTATTAATGGGAACTCTAAGACATTTCAAAAGAAGAGAGAATGGTACACTGAATACCCAGGAGCCTATGACTCATCATGAGCTTCTCAGAGCCAGTCTTGTCTCGTTCTGCACAGTCCCCCATGGCAGCCACTAGGGCTATGGCTGTTGAGCACTTAAACTGTCGCCAGTCCAAACTGAGATGCACCCCAAGTGTCAAGTCCTACCTCACAGCCTTTTTGGACATTCTGCTCTCCCTCCCGGGACTCCTCAGAGAATTCTTCCCTGACCCTCATACCTAAACCCTATCCTCCCAACCTTATTTTCTGTAAGCTCCTTGTTTGTTTCTTTTTAACACTTTTAAAGCTTGTAGTTATTTAATTATTTGACTTGCGTGGTAAATTTCCATCTGACTCCCTACAATCACGTAACCTCCAAGAGGGGTGAGGCCCACGGGGACTCCTTGGTGATTCCCTGTGACTCCCAATGACTGTTTGGGGTTCCCTGTGACTCCCAGCGAGTGAACACAATCACAGCAGGAAGGCCCAACTCAGGCAGACCCAACAGTTCCTCTTTCACAGAACATATATTATAATCTCTTACTATGTTGATGTGAAACTTGTAGATTACAGGAATTATCGACACATATTTTTTTTTAAATGAGGATAATGCCCTAACTATAATATTAAAGAAAAATATAAAGAATTTGCAATAAAATAATGTTTTTTTTTTCCTGTTTCTAATATTGACATTGTGGCTTGTATCAGAGTAACCCTCTGCCAGATACAGTGCTAAACTCCAGTTAGTATCTTTATAACACACACACACACACACACACACACACACACACACACAGAGCAACGACAGTCCCGACTGCTTGGTCCCTCGGTTACTTCAAGTCTCCCCTAAAGAGTTACCCCTAAAGAGAAGTGTGTCTTGCCTGAGTCCCTTAACACCGCAACACCCGTCCTTCCCATTCCTCATTACCTCAGCCTTTTCCCCCCACAGTACTTAGTACCGCCTGGCATTCTCTCTGTGTGTGTTTTTTTTTTTCTTTTTGTCTGTCTCATAATAAGAAGCTCCATGAGGGCAAGGGGTTCTTCTCTTTTGTTCACCACTGAACCCTGAGCACCCAGATCAGTTCCTGGGATGTAATGGGTGCTCAGTACATTTTCTATTAAATAATGAATCCTTCTTGCTTTCTCTCGCTCTGTTATTCTTCAGCAAGAAGGGCCTATGCATAGCTGGATTGTGGCAACTGTCAAAAAAGAGTCTCCCTCATCAGCCCATCTTTGAGTCCAGCCATTCCTGCTGGTTGGTCCCTCACCCGCTGTGTTCCCTCATATTGGGAAGCCTCTTTGAGAGGGAAATGATGTGAGATGAAAAGACTCACCACCTATAACTTTTTCCTGTCCTAACAGACTTAGAATACCCCTCTTGATCTGGCAATAGTATGTTAAATGCCATTTTGTTCAGGGAGTGAGGCAGAAAGCTGAGAAGTGATCAATTTAAAGGTTGAACAATAGATTCGGATCCAGCACTGACGGGTACTTGGTTTGGGGTCCTGGGGGAGTCACATTGCCTGCCGGCTGCGATCAATGCACCACTATTACTTGTCAAATGTTCTGTTGGTGCCAGTTCCTAAAAGAAGGGAATATGTTTTGGTTAATATAGATGCAGTCTTAACTTTCTATGCTATGTAATGCGACTTGGTCAAGAGTTCTGTCAAGTAGAAGAAACTTTTGGGAAATGAAAGCACATAGTATCTGGACCATAGTCTTTGAGCCTAAGCTGTCAATGGAATAATACATTTGAAAAATGGTCTACATTGAACCTTAGGAGGAGACCAGAAGAGGACGAGAAGACTGCCATTATAGAGTGATGACAGTGATGGAGACGGAAGTGGAGTGGCAGTCATGAGGTGGCCAGTGGTTAGACCGCTTGCCTGTGAATGGCACTTCGGAAGTGCTAACCAGTGTCCTCAAAGTGTTTAAGTAATAGGTTTTGTACAATAAATTATGTATCTCAACAAAATACGAGTCAGTTTCCTTCTTCCAAGTCAGGAAATGTCAAAGAAATGGTATTCAAGGATGATGGCCAAGGATTAGTAAGGCTTTAACACTTCTTGGCTTTGTTTCTCTTCTTTTCACTATGTGACAGCCCATTTGTGGAGCTGTAGTTCTTGTGTCATAAGAAATGTGTGATAGTGATCATTTAAGGGAATAGTCCGTTTGTTAAGGAGAGTCCCTTCCTAACTTATAATGGCTTGTTTATTGACCTTCCTTATTTCCTGTTTTTTCTAAGAGTTAAAGCAAAAGAAGGGAATATGTTTTGGTTAATTTAGATGCAGTCTTTAACTTTATCTGCTATGTAATGTGACTTGGTAAAGAGTTCTGTCAAGTAGAAGAAACTTTTGGGAAATGAAAGCACATACTGTGTTTCCCCGAAAATAAGGCCTAGCCAGACCATCAGCTCTAATGTGTCTTTTGGAGCAAAAATTAATATAAGACCCAGTCTTATTTTACTATAAGACCAGGTCTTTATAATATAATATAATATATAATACTGGGTGTTATATTAATTTTTGCTCCAAAAGACACTTTAGAGCTGATGGTCCAGCTAGGTCTTATTTTCGGGGAAACACGGTATTATCTGGAGCCATGGTCTTTGAACCTACTTCATTGCTTACTACTTTCTCCACTCTTGTAATAATACAAATGTTTCCAATAATCAATGTACCCATCAACATTATATGAATAATAAACAATGTACATTGTAAGAATGAAGGACCAGAAAGATGTCACCTACTAGAGATGACCATCCTGAGCTATGTTCTCTTAAGGCAATTAAATAAGTTCTCTTTGATTAATGGTTACCTTGGCTACCTTTTACTGCCCAACTTAAGTATAGTTGAAATTTTCTTTATTAAGCAAAACTGGTTAGTAACCCAAGTAAAATTTCTTAATGCTATAGGAATCTATAAAACTCCATTTTCAGAAAATATTTCCATCCATTGTCAGCTGAGGCTAAGAGTAGAGAACTGTATGTACCTAGCTTAGTGCCTGGCATAAAGTAGACGCACAATAAAAACTTGTTGACTGTGTAACTGTGTTTAAGGAACAAAAGTCGAGTAGTAAAAGCAGTGAGCCTCCTCTTCTTTGCTCCCAAGTCTCTTCCTTCCTCTCTCTCTCATCACTGTAGCATGGTTCTTAGGAGTAGAGGTATCTGTTAAGCATGGAAACTGCGCCTCTGAAGGGAGGATTTGCCAGAAGAACATGATATAAGACGAAAAGGATTATTAATGGAGAATAGTGTCGCTGCAGATGTCAAGGTAGTTAAGGTTTTGGAAGCAGGCACCACGTAGAATGCAGTGTCTACTAGTTGCTCTAAGGCTAAGATGATAAGGAAAGTGAAAGTCTGTGTCCCTGTGGTTAAATGGTGTCAGCATGCACAAAATAGATACGACACCATATTAGAAACAGGAAAAAGCAGAAGAAAAAGGTTCTGTGTAGAGAAAGAGTATGGAGTCAACAAGCTTTGCTTGCACAACACATTTCTAAAAAAAGTTGGTCTTTCAGTTGGTGAAATGACTTATCATTTGGCTGTACTATTCCTCTGGGACGGCTCTGTGAATTCAATAAAACAAAGCTAAAGAAAAACCTATTCGTTTGTCGGGAATATATAATTAACCCATAGAAATTAGTGCCATCCAGTATATAACTGAGGAAAAGGATTAAGTACCGGTATGAATAAAAATAGTATCTATTATTGTTTTCCCTGGGATAAAATTATAAGGACTGTCAATCATCCTCCCTAAGGGTCTAGTTTATTATTGGCTGGGTTGGGAACAGTGCTTTCTCTCTTCCCTATTACATAATTGTCCACAGTTAGATGACTAGTGGGATTTTTCTCCCCCCCTTTTCTCAGAAGGGTCTGGTGTGAAGTGTTACGAGAACAGAAGAAGCAGTTGTAATTGTCTTGGAACTGTGTTTGGTATATGTTTAAATGCAGTTAGAATGATTTGGATACGTTAAAAAGGAAGCGTTATGAGTTTTCCATACCATGGAGGGTATAACTTTGTGAGTTGAAAACAAGCCTGTGTCCATGGTGTTTTCTGAGTTTTCGGAGTGGCCTTTCCAGAAGGCTGACCAAGTCTCAAGTGTGCGTCTGCAGCATGCTCTCTTTACACCGCAAGGCTTGTTCTCTTATCTCAGTGGAGATGACTTCTGTAGCCAGAGTTGTCCTTTCTCCTTCTTCTTTGTTTCATAACTTAATTTCCACTTCCGACAGGGTGTGTTTTTTTTTTTCTATTTATACATACATTTTTTTTTAATCTCTTTTTTGATCTTCAATCTCTCCGATTTTCCTCTTTCTCTTTGTGTACCAAAAAAATCTTCCCTGATTATAGTTGAAAAACACATGGTCAGTACTTGGAACACTGACCTATCAAAGTATTTCAAAACTATAAATTTTGAAGCAAAAACAAGACTTAAGTAGTATCCAAAGTTCTCAGAGGCTCCGTAAGAGTGTTTACATGATCTTTCTCTCCCATGAAACATGCTTTTCCTGAACAAATTTAAACTGATAATTTTCTGTATAATAATAGTGTGTTATTGTCAACTAGCAACAAAAGAATGGGTATTGAAACCAGGAGTTTTTTATTTAAAATGAAATAAATAAAAACAGATAATAGAGTTAACAGAAGCCAGATGTGAAGATACATCCCCCAAAGTTTGCTAATAAATTATCTTTTTTCTTTTCTTTTTTTTTTTTTTTTACAAAAACAGCCCAATCTATGTTTTGCTTTAAGCACCAGCTTTCAAGAGAAGTAAATATTTCTTAAATAATTTCCATTAGTGTTTTGTTTGTGTTTAATGTCTAATGCTGGTGATAGAATGGATATTGCCGAGGAAATTATTTTCCGCACTGAAACACATATAATAGTATTTCATCTACATATGGGTCACACAGAATTTTGTGGACTAGTTTAAAAAAGCAGCTTCTATTTATAACATTGAATTTTAGGGAAAATGCATTCTGAGTTGGGAGCATTCTGAGTAAGGCAACTTATAAGCCAACAAAGGGCTTTTTGCTTTGTACCATATTGAAATGTGATCCAGAAGCATCTAGTTCATCCAGCATCCAATAAAAGAAGAAAAGCTTTTGACTAATTAGACAAGAAAAGCCTTAGCTTTGCTTTGAAATCAACCCACTCATTGTCTTTTAGTTAGTGATAGTCGGTGATGAAAATGCCTGAGAAACTTTTAGAGAATCTTTTCAAATTTTACTGCCGAGATTTTTAAGACCAATTAAAAAAATACTACTTGTAAGTCCACTGAAAACTTCATGATTTTCCATAGCTAAGAGTCATACCAATCATGAAAGCATGACCTACTTCTAAAATATCTTGGAGGGGTTTGAAAACTGCTGTTCATGTTTTTATTTTCAAGTGTTCTTTTTACAGGTATGAGTCTCTAAGGAAAACTGTCTGAAAGGCACATATTTTCTAGTCAAGAAATACAAGTAAAGGATTCACTTTCCAAGAGAATTTCAATTTTATAACCTCCTATTAATGTTTTGGTGTGAAAATGTGTCCATGGAAAGTAACATGAGAAATATTTCATTTGTTAGGTGTTAATTGTTTTTATGATCATTCATTTTACAAATGATTCTTTGTTGAGAGTGATTAAAACCGCAGAGATGTGACTTTCCGCTTTAAACTTTGGGATGAAAGCCAACACATTCAAAGACACAGAGTTTATAGTGGGATCTTAAGATATTTGCTGCCATAACTGTAATTTGGTATTCTGTGAAATAATCATGCAGTATTTCAAGAGTAGTACTCTGTATTTGAATACATGCATCAAAATATGCTGGTTACTTTCTTTTTTCTATATGCGATGTTAATTTAAGGCTACTTAATGGAGTGTAATTGAACACTAGTTATTTTAATTTCCTTGCTACTTGATCAAGATCTTGCTCTTTTAAGCATCTTATGAAGCCATTGGCACCCACTCTCACATGGTAAAATAAGGTGTTTTACATGATGTGGAAAATATTCTGAATCTGATGAAGGCTTTCTGTACCAGTCAACACATTATTATTTTTACAAAGTTACAGTCTATGGTTTAAAACATGAGTATTTTTCTTTTCATTTTATTTGGTGTAATTATTAGTATTGTCAATATATTTTACTCAAACATAGATTTACTAAAGCAAGGCAGTAAACGGATTCATCTGCTTTTTATACATACGGCCCATAGAATAGCATCAGCCAATGATTAACTTTCTTGCAGAGATGCGAATGTTGGTTATTCTGATGCTGTGCTGGCATATTACTCTTATCAGCATAGAATTATTAAAAAGTTTTTACAAATATAATGGAAAAAATGTGCGTTTGGGGAGCAAAGGGGGAGGGTTTATCAAATGCAAATGACTGCTTGCCAGGAGAAAAGTCGGTGCCCGGAAACAGTGCAGTGAGAGCTGTGCCCTGGGGAAGAACCACAGGGGGCGGTTTGTGCAGGCTGAAGCAAGCCTTTGATGATAAGCTATCTGCAAGATGTTGACAGAGTGGCTCTGTTCACCTTGGGGTTTGCAGTTGTCTTCTGAGTAGAATTTTAGAGCTGCTTCGTGGTTCTCCCTAAGTATTTGATTATATCTTTTTGGACTGATAAAATTTCAAAACAGACTTCCTAAATGCATGCCTTTCTGCTGCATAAAAAGCTGCTCTTTGGTAATTTGGGGAAAGAGGCATTAAGAGATCCTTGTTTCTCTTACGACTTTTGCCACTTACTTAGTTTTTTTTTTTCCTCCCTCCTATAGTTTACATAGCTGACCTGAAAACTGTGGGTGCCAAAATGTATACACATGACTTGTATTCATCTTTTTTTATTGGTACATATTGAGTATTACAATTTTAATGCAGCTTTTTCCTTTCTTAAAATGTGTATACATTTTTTTTGGCACCCTCTGTATATGCAAGTACATTTATTGCATCATTTTATATAGCGTCAAAATATTGGAAACAAAGTAAATGACCTTCAGTAGTGGGATGGCCAAATAAATTGTAATACATTCATATTCTGGTATATTGAGTAGCTATTAAAAGTGAGTTAGACCAATTGAGTAAACCCTGCAATGTGGTTTAGGGAAAAGATGGTTCAGAGAAGTGTATTTAATATAATTCCATATTTTAAAACCCAAAGCATTTCTCTGAGTTGATTTTATCATCACACATACCAACCAAGCTGTCAATATTGGTTGTGAGGTTTGGGAGCAGCAGGAAGGTTAGGGGGAAAAAAAGTGAAGTGAAAGGACAGATATGGAACCAGTTGTTTTATGTAAAAGTATATATGTATGTATATGTGTTTCTCTATATGAATCTATTGCATATATGCATAAATATATGTACATAAAAATGTTCAAAATATTCATGGTGGTTATTTTAGGTATTACAGTGTTTTTTTTTAAATTATTCTCTATTTGAATTTTTTTTTTTTAAGAACCCCATGTCTATGTAATGTGAATAAAAATAAAACTTCATGCAGTGGGAAACAAAAGAATGATGTCTAATATTCAATTTTGTGTTTTTAGCATTCAGATATAAACATCAAACCTTTAATGAAATGTGCTTCCTACACACAAATACATTTATTAGTTACTTTAGTTACATTAGTTACATTTACAAATGAAAGTAATTGTTGCTCTGGGGTAGTAATTTATACTGTGTTTCTGTGAAAATAAGACCTAGCCGGACAATCAGCTCTAATGCATCTTTTGGAGCAAAAATTAATATAAGAACCCGTCTTATTTTACTATAATGTAAGACCAGGTCTTTATAATATAATAATATATAATATAATATAATATGATATAATATAATATAAACTGGGTCTTACATTAATTTTTGCTCAAAAGATGCATTAGAGCTGATTGGCTAGGTCTTATTTTCGGGGAAACATGGTATTAATATCAAAAAGCTGTTTCTTCTGTGTTAAATCTGTTAAACATTTATTAGTATTAAAAATTAACAAGTAAAACATTTCAAAATTGTAGATATTTTGTTTAAAAACACGTGAACACCAAACTGAAAACATAAAGGGAAAGACGGCTAGATTTAACCACATAAAAATGTAAAGTGATCAATGCTCACCATAAGTAAAGTCAAAAGAAAAGTGAAGAAACACTGACAACCATCAAGATTTGTGTGTATATGATCAAGAAAAACCAGTTGAGCATGGGTAAAAAACATGAACAAGAAAAACCACAGATAAATATACGTAATTCGTAAACATTAAAATGTTCAACCACAGTAGTAATCAATATAAATTAAAGCAGCAGTTACACGTTGCTGATAAGAATATACTAAGGTCTTTCTGGACAACAGTTGGGTACATTTCTCAGTTTACAAATGTAATATGTAATATGTTCATTTTCTACAGTGAACATATATTACTTTTATAGTTAGGAAAAAATGACTTGGTTCAGTAGATACATTAAGGAAAGCCAAATAGAAAAACCACATGGAAAATACAAAGTTTTCTTTAAAGTTAGAGGGGAAGCAGAGAGTCAAAATAGTGAACATTTATTAAGCACCAATTGTGTGCTAATTCTTTGCATACATTATTTCAATTAAGCATTCCTTTACTAATTTAGCAAATATGAAACACCCGCTATTGTGTTACAGTCACACACAAAAAAACAGACCTTTTTACAGAAAAGGAGAGAGGCTCCTAAATAGGTCCTTTGAGATCACACAGCTAGTTAATTGGAAAGCCAAGAATTTGAATTCAGCTCCAGTTGCCAGGATCGTCTTAATTTACCGCTGACAGGAAGCTGCAATGCTTGCTCTACTAGTGGTCATTAGACTGTTGGTAGCATTAGCAGGATATGCATCCTATTTCCAGGCCGACCCCAGAATTTTGGAGTTTGCCAACGGCCTCCCCCCTCCTCATCCTGGGCCAACATACTCTGGATGTTGCAGGACTGAGTGTGGGCTGCATGGCGTGGCCACACCCACCTAGGTGTGTGCATTCCACTGTAAGCCCAGGCTTGCAGATTCCTAGGTTGGTCAGGGGGTCAGATTTTGTGGGGACCATTTGTTATCACTGTCTTTAGATGACCCACCATTGGCGTTTCGTCATTTCTTCACCTCCCTGTGTCCAGATACGCTCTGTTAGTATAAATTCTCTATTTCCTGGTGGGGTCTGGGATTTTCTAAGCCATGCAAGTGGTCCGCAGGCTAAAGGTTCCTTTTATATTACTTAACTTCACATCTTGCCAACTGAGCTTTTCCTATAGCTCAGGAGTGTATCCCCACCCCCACTCCCCCCCCCCAACGTGTGCCCTGCATATTAATGGGGAGAGCTAAACCCTGAAGGCAAGAACCCTTCATTATGTGCAAAATGTTTTCATTCGCATCTTTTGGCATGTTCACAAATATCAAATTGAGGTTGCCTTTTGGAAACCTCACAGCATAACATTTCAGAAGTCCTCTTCAACAGTCAGCAGAATCTTACTGAAATGTTGGACTCAAACCAGAAAGAAAACTCTTCTAATCTTAGAAAAGGCTCTTGGTTCTTTGAATTATATTTAGCAAACAGGAAAAGGAAAGGATTTGGAGTGTGAGAAGATAGGAGATAGAAATGATGGAAGAAGGCAGTCTAATAGAAAAATGGAGATGCTTAGGTTAAATGATTTTAATCTATTTTTAAAAATGAAAATGTGGTGGAATAGGAAAGTGGAGAATGTAGTGAGGAAGCAGTGGTACCAGACCCGATGGAAGGTAGAAACTGATACAGAGCTTGTCCTTTCTGCTTCCTCCACTGTAAGTGGTGGGCACTTCCTCACATTTTCCTCTTGTCGCGCCTTGTGTCCAACTTGTCAGAATTCGGTTTGTAATAAACTATCAAGGCGGTCATTTATACTGGCTAAGGAGTTTTTATTCTCACAAATTATCAGTTCATTTTGGCCTGACTAAATTTCACAAGGTGCTTTCTACATCCCATCCTTTTCCTCACTTTCCCCAGTGTTTGCCTGTGCTTTTCCTGCTGTGTCTGGTTTTCTCATTTTTAGCCTCTTCTTTCTGGTCCTCGACTCCCAAATCTGGTATCTCCCTGCTCTGAAACACTTAAAGCAACATGTGCATTTACCAATTCATCATTCAGACAGCACTTGTTGGGTACCTACTACATATACCAGGTATCAGGCAGGGGAAGGACACCAGTACATAGCAAGTTCCTTGCCCTCAAGGAACTTAAGGTTTAAATTAAACGCTCACACTGACTCACACTGACCATGATATCTATTAGAATGAGGTAAGGAGAAAGGGCTGCAGGATGCAGGGCAGTGGGTTAGAGGCTTTCAAGCCAGCAAGGGCGCAGCTGGGAGAGGAAAAGGGCTGAGTGGCTCCAGGGCATCTGTGAGCCTCGAGCTGCTGTCCAACGATGATCTCATTACCCGGTGATCTCATTACCCTGTTGGTAGGATTTCCCACGTCTGGCAAGGAATCCCTTTGCTGTCCAGGCACACACTTTTCTGCTTCTTCCTTTATGTTGTCAGCCCTGCTCTTCCATGATTAGGAAATGTCACCCCAAGTAGTCTACTTCCTCTTTGCTTCCCCTTCAAACTCGGTTTTAAATGCCCTCCTCCTTTGAAGCCTTCTTGATTGACCCCACCTTGGGGACGAAGGGAGGAGGTTGTCTTTGATTGACAGGATTCCGTGGTCTGATTTCAGAACGTGACGTTTTCTGTCTTTGTTCTCATATATTAAAAGCATTCATACAGATAGGTAGCCTACTATATACACAAGTCTGAATTACAAACAAGATGAATTTGGAGGATAAATACATATCTTTCATGGGAAAACTTCGTCTGATTCATTTTAGCCACTTCCAGATAACAAATGATTTTGTCATGTTGTGGTTTGCAACTGTAAGGCTAGATAAATGATCTAAGTTAAAACATTCCAGTCTTGAACAGTGCAGATTAACTGAATGGTGTGCATGTTCCATGACACATTTTTTCACTTTAAAAAAATCCTGCAAATTTTCTGGAGTTATAGAGGTTCTCTAGAGTATTTAAGGATTAATTGTCCAGAGATGGGGGTTATACAGATTATTAAAGAAAATTATAAGGAAATATTATGTTTGGAATTAAAGTTAAGATTCTTGGAAATTATTAGCCAGATAAATCAATTTATATTTTACCTTTCAGGAACAGGTCTTTTGTGCGAAATGAGACAGGCCTTTACTTGGTATGGGTTTAATGGGAAGCTGTGAATCCTAAAGTACATAGATCACCTAGATTGTTTTCTTTCATCTGCCTTCCTGCCTGCCTTTAAAACAAAGATAATTCAATATTAAATGAACACTTGTTGAACACCAGTTATGTGCCCAGCATGGTATAGCAAGGCGTAGGCATTGGGGATACAAGGATAAGATTGTGTCCTGCCCTCAAGGAGCTGTCACATCTAGCCAGCGGAGTCATGGAAACCATCATCAAAGCTTGTGTGTGTGTTAAGGACACATGTCTGTACTTTGCGGCAGGGATGGACTGTGAGAGCTGTGCTGTGGGAGAGAGATGTGGGCAGGTAGGGAAAACAGCCTAAGACGTGATGTTTGAGCTACGCTCAAGATAACCAGCTTTGCCGCAGCCTTATCTCTCTGAGAACAGCCTCTAGAAAGAGGTCCCCAGTATATGGCTATTAAATGAAGACCTTTTGTCCAGTTAGTCCTCAAGGCAATTGAGTCATTTTGTGGCTAAAAAGACTAGCATAGCATGCATTGTGAGCTATTGGGTAGTATATCTCAGGAAAAGAGAAAGAAAATCATTGAAACCTGGTTAAAGCTCGATTTTTCAAATTGAATTCAACCTTGAGAACCAGAAGGAGCCAGGATCCACCCAGTCCCACCTCCTGGAGAGCTGAGGTGGGGGTGGGGGGGTGGTTTGTGTGGTCAGCAGGGAGCTAGGACGACCCAGATCTCTGGGATTCTGGCTGGTGCACATTCCACAGTGCTGAGCAGCCCAGACAGCTGGGAGGAGCCCGGAGGTCTGCTTGGGGCATCGTGGGCCTTGATCTAAAGGACATGAGACACTGTGGGTTTTGTTGTGGGATTAAGTATGACTTGTGATCTTGGGCAAGTTATTTAACTTTTCAGAACTCAGTTTTCTCTTCTTTAAAATACACATAAAAATTCGTATCTAATGGAATTGTTCTGCAGACTTTCTGAGACAACATGTAAAATGCCTAGGATTTATTGGGGTTAAAATCTTCATTCTCATTCCTATGGGATCTTTTGCTACATAGCAACTATATAATGCTGGTGGATTAACAGGATAGGGGAGATTTGGTAAAATCTAGTCAAAGAAGCTTCTTTTTTATGTTTTGTTTTGTTTTTTTACCTGTAGGTATGGGGTTTCTTCAAGAATTGCAGTTCTTGAATTTGAGTTCATTTTTACTGTCTCACTGTATTTTCGTAGTTTAAACCTATTATTATTTTTTAAATGTATTTACATCAGTTTAACATGTATTTTTTGAAAGTTCTCAGATATATATATGTGTGTGTGTATATATATACATATATATACACACACACACACATATATATGTGTGTATATATATATAACATTAATGTGCCATGGTGGTTTCTCTCCCAGTGCAGTATAGTTCAAGTATTAAAGACAATTTTATGTTGCAAACTGTTGCAATTCTTTCCAGGAATACCTCTCTTCTACTGCAGTTTGTAGCATTCAGCTACAAACTTTGAGTCATTTTTATAACTTATATTTCCTAATTGGCCGTATTTTACTAAAATGATTTATACTGTGGCATGACATTTTGCGCCACATATTCTTGAAAGTCTAATTCTGAAAAGATCAACAAAAGAAGTTTTTAGAAAACAGTTTCCCTCTGGGGCGAGTAAAGTATTTTTGCATTTTATTCATAGCTGATTGCTTAGAAAAAATTACATGTTTCTTTTTCTGTCTGTACATCTGGAGCCACAAATGTCTGTAGTGGTGACCTCAGCAGGGTTTGCAGCCCCCCAGAATAGGTAGGTCCCATTTGTAAATCCAGTTGAAAGTGATTTCGCAATAGTCCTAGCCTGTATCCTTTAAAAAAGAGATACTGGATCTGAAATTTAGCATGATTGCATCTATTTTAAAAGTCATAGTATTAATATCAATATTCCCATCTACTCTCTCATCCCAAGACTGGATTTTAAGCTTTTCAGGTGGACTGGCCAGCTTTGCTCTGTGCCTTTCAAACAAGAGTCCTGTGATGCAGAACACAGTTCTTAAATTCAAGCTGTGTCTCCAAGTCCTTGTTTTTTTGTTTTGTTTTGTTTTGTTCTTTTGGTGGGCGTATTCTTTTAGAAGACATTTATATTAACAACAAATAGCAAGATGATTGAATTCTAGAGACCTTCTGTACAACACTGACTATAGTTAATAATACTGTATTGTACACTTAAAACTTTTGTTACGAGGTTAGATCTCATGCTAAGTGTTCTTTCCACAATTAAAAAAAAAAAAGAAAAAAGACATTTCCCACTGTAGCATCTAAACAGCTTTAGTGTTTTTTGGTTTTTTTTGTAAAAATAGTCTTTCTTTCAATGAAACAGGTCTTTTTCTTTCTTTGGAGTTGGGGGGTTAAAGGCATCCTTTTGAAGATTCTTCAGGTGAGGAGAAAATTTTGACACTGCTCTTGGAGGAGTGGTTATGGGCCCACAAAAGTAAAAAATAAAATTTAAGAAGTTTCTTGAAAAGGCAAATATTAGTCCCTTGAAATGTGGAGGTGTTGACAGAAGACGTGCTGTGTACCTAACAATCAATCATTGCCCTAAGTGATTGGGGTTGTTTCCAGCGGTTCTCCTTGGATGCCGAGCGGGGATGCATTCTGGGAGAGGGCAGGAAGGGCACTGCCAGTGACATTGGCTCCACCAGTAGGCTGGTGGGGTCGATGTTTATGAGAGTGTTTTTATTTCAGAAGGTGAGTTCTGAGAAGTAACAGACAGATGTTTGATGTGTCCATCACAGTATTCGGTGTTGGGACAGATACAAAGCAAAATAAAACATGGCCCTGGAACCAAGGTGAATATGAAACACTGGACAATGTTCTTGGCACTGTTGGGAACCAGCTTAATCTCAAGCTCAGGGAATTAAAAATCTAATTGGCAAGTCATTTAGGACTCCATTTCTTTAAATTGATTTTGCAGGTGACAGAAAAGAACTTAGGATCTCTCAGTCAAGGAGGGAACTTACTGACCTATGTATACAAAATTCCAGGAGTAGTTGCATCTAGAGGCTTACATAGTTTGCTGATACCTGGTTCTTTCTTTTTATCTCAACTCTACTTTGTTTGAGTTTGCTTTATCTTCACCCTTATGGTAGCAAGAGAGCTTCAACAGCCCCAGCTCTAGATTTTTCATCAAGTCCAGATGGAAAGTATCTCTTCCCCTAAGGAATACAAGTCTTGGGCCTGATTGTCATTGGTCCATATTGTGTTGTGTGTCCCTGAAGCAGTCACCACCATATCCAGGGAAGAGAAAGTGGGTATTTCTCGGGCATAGTTCACATGTTCCACTTCTGGAACTGAGCAGGGAGTCAGAGAGGCTCTGGTACCCCAGGTAAGAACACAGACAATGTTACCTGAAGGAGCTGAATGGATGCTGACAGCAAGAACAGCTTGTGTCCACCACAGGGAGATGGGACTACTCCAAAAGAGAAAAAAAGTAACATGACATTAAACAATTAGGGAGGGATTATATATCATTATTATATATAATATTAAATTTGTTACATCAGTTGAGAGAAGGACATAAGTGAGGGCTGGAGTCATTGGGGTATTAAAGCTTCATAGAGCAGAAGGATATGAACTTGGACCGTAAGGATTGATAGGATTATTGATTTGACTCTCCCAAGAAACTAATGAGGCTGGTGGCAGTGATACTAATGCCAGAATTGAAGGTGTCCCTTTGAGCCCTTTGTGAGCCTGCAGTGAATGATGTGGCCCTACGTACATAATAGATCCAGCCCTTAAAATGAATCAGGAACCGAGAGACTCAACTCTCAACCTGAACAAATGGACGTGACAAAATACCAGGGAGTGTTTCAACAACATTTTAAAAAAAAATGAATTATGGTACAGATAGATGTTAGAATAATTTCTAGCCATTTAGTCATATTAACATTTCAATAAGTAGGTCTCACTAAAATATTTTGAAAAATTTATAAATGAGTAAAACTAGGCTACAGAATAGTTTACTGGATGAGCTCAGCCATCTGCAAACTACTTAGACCCCAAAGCCTAGAAGGAAATACATCAAAATGATATCTGGTTGCCTCTGTTCCTTAGACTTAACTGTATTTTCAAAACAAAAGACCGCACAGCTGTGAACTGCCTTAAATAAAAGCATTTGAAACATGGGCATCAGGCTTCTGCAAAAGGTTCAGCGAGAATTACCACAAATTTGACAGTCACAGCAGTAGTCACAGACAGAGGCCTTCAACTTCTGCGAAGGGCTCTGGCCTAGAAGATCTGTATCACACACACAGGAGCAATGACTGTGGCACTTTCCACAGTGCCTATCGCATTGGTTTAAGCACTCGCCTTTTTCTAAAATCTACAGAACTCTGCCTCCTCAGGGTTGGGTCACATTGTTATTTTTTCAGCTGGTGGTTCTCCAGGACCACCATCAACTTCTCTTCCATATGCCCCATCACCTCCCTCTTGTGAGGTACTATTTCCTTAAATCCACTCATTTCTTTCCCCTGCATTTTCCTCTGGCAAAGCTCCAGGCCCACGTTTGCCATAGCTTTTTTCTCTTTGGCTTTCTTTAATTTGAAATCTCAGAGGCATAACCTCTCAGACGTTTCAAAGCACATGAGTACTCTCATGTCTCATTCGATACCTTGTGATAGAGCTAGATGAAATTATTATCCTATTTCAAAGTGTGAGGAGAGTGTATGGAGGTGTTGACTGGCCTGGAATGACATAACCAGGTCTCGTGGCTGCTGATCAGTTTGCTTTCTGTGGCGCCATGTTGCTTCCGACATTAGGAGGGCTTGACTCTCACCAGCAGTAGGACCAGCTCCTTTGTCGGGAATTACACAGATGACCACCCTTGCATTTCTTTAAAACTTACCTATCTGTGCAGACTTTGCTTCTCAGAGACAACTAAACTAGCACTGTTAGTCTACTTAACCACCTTCTGTCCCACCACCTTTTTAAAATTCTGAAATCTTAGCCCATGTCAAGAATGCCTTTCCAGGTGTAGTTATTAATAGGATTCTCTAATTTGTAACTTTTTATACGTGGTGATTTGAATCATTGGTCGACTGTAAGTATCCATGTTTCTCCTTTTTCTTTCCTCCTCACAAGGTAAATTCTTGAGAAGTGAGAGCTGTGTTTTCCATTTTCTTACTAGTTGATTTTTCTCCCAGGGAGGAAGTTCCGTAAGTGCTAAGGGACTGACCGACATTGAGGACATAAAATAATTCATCCTTCAGGAACGTTCTCATAGCATTTCTGAAAGTAATTATGAGATTATATTTTCCTGAAAATTTACGGAAACAACTGTTTTCCAAAGTTAAATAGGAAATATGCATGGCCGTGGGCATCTGTACCCAGCAGAAAGTCCTTTACCATCCGGGAACCCCTAGCCAGGGAATCCTTCCTTTCACATTATTAAATCTGTGCCTAGCAGCCAGCAGAGATACTGCTACAGTCACCAAAAAACCGAGCTACAGCTGTGTTGTCTTGGCATTAATACTGACCTACTGACTGATTGTCAGTTGTTCGGATTGCAGACCTTTACCAGAGTCTCCACTACCTTGTGGAGTGTCAGATTGATAGGGCCATTACGGACACTCTCTGAGGGCCATCTCACCACACTTTTCTTTAAGCTGACCGAAGGGATGTCCTCTGCTCCCTGCAGTCACGCCCAGCAGTTCTTTAACCACCCAGTTCTAAGCTACTTATGGGCAGGAGCTGCCTTCCTCTTTGCCGTCTGTCTCACGGCCATCACACACCATGTGTATGGTCATCACACACCATGTGTATCTGCCGAATTGAGTCCTTAAGAGAAAGATGAAGGTGGGTGGATGCAAGCTGTTAGTTGATGATGCTGACAGTTCGTTTCCCCAGTGAAACTGGCCTGTGTAGAATAGACAAGGATTTAGAAGTTTAAGGGTAAGTTTTTCTGTTTTGTTGTTGTCAGCATGGCTCCTTATCTTAGGGGCTCCCTCAACGTAACTGGGTGGGGAGACCAGGGTAGGAAGTGGCTTTGCTTGGCAGAATACTCTGCCTGCCTTCATTTCCTGATCGCCGTGCCCCCGTATTTGAGGCAGGAGGGGAGAGGACTTTCCCCCTTTCCACACTTTCTTCCTTATCTGCTCCTTCAAATGGCGTTTTCCTTCTCAGAGTTGCCCTTGGGGTGCGCCTGGAACTTAACTTACACACAGTGTGGTCCCTGCCTCTAGGAACGACCCTTTCTCATAAACATTTTTAAGCAGTATTGAAGGAGAACCAGGACCAGCACTTTATAGTTGAGGATTATTTGTATAGTTTTCATTGGACAAATGCCATTCTCCATTTCCTTGTGTTGCACATATTCAATATAACCTGAGTTTTAGGACTGAATTTATCCCAGACAGTGACAGACTTTTTTAGTTTTTAGTTGTAACACACAGTTGACTATCTCAAAAGCAAATTTATTATGTGAAATGTAACCATAAGTGTTGATCACTCTGAGGACATTCTTTTGCAAAAGGAATCACCTCACAAAATATCACAGTTGGTCTGTAAGACAGTTGCTAAAGTGGATAGTTATAAATTCATTCATGAGTATTAAATCATCACTCACCTCATATTGACCATCGTATGAGTCAAGGTGCAGTTACAGAAAACAAAAGGTACTGAAGCTGATTTAGATAAAAAGGCATTAAATATATTAGTGAGTATTACTAGTGGCTTGAAGAATCTTTGCAAATGCTGAAGAAGCAGCTCTAGGTTGAGCTGGAGAGTGGTTCTGATTGTATATTCAGATGCTTACTGAGGAGGAAGTTCGAGAAATGTAGTTTTTAGCCCCCCAGCCTCAGCAGCACGGGAAAGCATGCAAGGAGGCAGGAGTGGGAATGGGAAGTGAGTACCTGCCCACCCAGGCATCTGCTCTGCTTGCTTGTCACGAGCTGACCCTCCAGGCATAGCACCAAAGGGCAGTCATGGTCTGGTCTCGTGGGGTTTGTTGTCCACATCAAACACCCAAATGGCAACGCTGACAATCCTGGTGAGGCTGAGAAGGACATGTACATGAGCTTGGACGTAAATAATAAGGGACTTAATCTGAACTGAACATGGGGGTGGAGTGCTAGGAAGGCCTGTCGAGGAAAATGCATGTGAACTGAGGCTTGCAGGTGGGGTTTGCCAGGTGAAGCAGGAAGTGGAGTGGGTAAGAGAATTCCAGGCAGCGGAAGCACGTGTGAGGGAGTGAGAGGTGATGGGGCTGCAGAGGGATCGGCTGAGGACTTTGAGGTCACTAGAAGGACTTTTCCTAAAAGAAATCGGAAGTCAACTTTTGAGTATAGGAGTGAAAGCAGATGAGTGTTTTTAAATGATGTCAGCAGCTGCAGTTTGGAGGGGTTTAGAGGAGGGAGGGAATGAAAGCCAGGAGAGTAAAGAGCCTGGTGTGGTAGGTAGACCAGATGACAGTGGCGATAGCAGTAGAGATGGAGAGAAACAGGGATGAAGGCACATTTCAGAGCCAGACTCTTCAGTTCTCAGTGAGTGATTGGGTGTGGGGAGTAAGAGTGAAAGAAGCACCAAGAATAAAATTCCCTGGGGGTGGCCGGTTAGTTCAGTTGGTTAAAGCATGGTGCTAATAACACCAAAGTTGCGAGTTCGATCCCCACGTGGACCACTGTGAGCTGCACCCTTCTTAAAAATAAATAAATAAATAAATAAATAAATAAATAAATAAATAAATAAAATGCCCTGGTTTCTGGCATATTTAACTGAGCAGTGAGTGCTTTGAGCCATCTACATGGAGCTGTCAGGAAAGTCATTGCTACAGAGGTCTGGAGCTCAGAGGGAAGGTGCAAGCTGGGGTTACAAATGGAAGTGGTCCATCTAGATGAGATGTGGGCCATGCAGTGGAAGAGGGAGCCTTGGGAGAGGGCCTGCGCCCAGATGACTCTGAGATGTAGAAGTCTGCTACAGGAGGAACAGCCAGGAACAGGTAGAAAAAAGTCTCAAGTGAAAATCAGTGTTTTTCCAAAAAGAAGAGACTCTCCATCAACTTTAGCAGGGAAGGTTCTTATTTTTGAAAGTAGGCCACTTCTAAAAACTGTAGATATTGTCCAATTTTGTTAGCAGCTAGATCATCAGGAAAAGTTCATTTAAAATAATGAATGCATTTATTTCTGTATTAACTATTAACTACATTAATTTGCATATTAACTGTGTTAACATACCATAAATGATACCTAAAGGAGAGACTACACTTTTGAGATGAGAAATCCAGATTATTAGCAAAATCTAGCTAAACAGTGACTACATTTATATAGTGCTGTTATAGTGTACCCTAATATTTCATGGTGAAGTATGTAGGGCAAATGTTCTTATTTCCATTTGATAGATGAGAACTCTGGAGCTAGAAAAGAGCATGTGACCTGACAGCAAAGCATTTCCACCCACGAATACATTCCTCCATTGGATTATCAGACCAGCTGTCACCTGGAAGTCCCCCAAGGGAGAGGGGCACAGGGCAGCCCACTTTGGATGGGGGATAAGTTGGGAGCACAGTTCGGCAGTTTGTTGCATAAACAAATGTTTATTGAGCCAAATGCCATGGGTGGTTCTGGGGTGAAAATGAGCTCCTCTTCCCAAGGAGTTTGTAGACTAATGGGGGGTGGAGGAGAGACAAGAACAGAGAACATATAAACAGTGGGACTGCAAGTGCTCCTGCAGCGGATACAAGGGACCTTTGTGACCAGATGGGAGGGGAGGGTGGTATGAATGACCCTAAGGGAAATAGAGAAGGAAATTTTGCTCAAAAATATATGTACTTAAGTGTTTTGCCTTGGGCAAGTCTTCCTTCATGTGCTGTGCAGGTCACCAAGGGGTCTGCTGTGGTCACGTTTTGCTGATTTGTCTGTTCCGTTATGTAGCCATGGACGCTGGTCCTGGTATAAATGCTTGTTTGCGTGGTCACACTCCAGAGGTTAGTAGGGCAGTGTGTTCAGGTTAACCGCTCGTCCTGAATATGTCCCCTTCTCCATGCTTTCCAATCTCTTGCTTCCTTATGTGTGCAGTGTCACCTCTCTGGACACTGTCAACTCCTGGTGGAGGACAGGGAACATGTCTCCTCTTAACGCTGACGCCCCCTCATGTTGTACTGTCCCAGACGCAACATGGCTCAGAAAAGAAATGGCAATTTGACATGTATTTTGGCTCACGGTGTTCTTTCACAATTCAACAGTGACTCTGGTCCTTCTGCCCTTTTTATGTGCAACATGATTCATTTGATGCCCAAGTTAATATTTTGGAAATAATGAACTTAATAAAGAAATTGCTTTTTTTTTTTAATAGAAAAATTATAGCCAAAGGAGAAAGAACCATCTGATATTATAATATTGTAAAATGTTAAATAATTGATAAGTTGCTTGATGACTGGTGAGTAAATGCATGATGGAACATTTAGAAGTTGGCAAAGCCTTCTAGAGAATCCATTAAACAAAATGCATGCTCAATCTTACAACATCTGCAAGAACTTCTGCAGAAATTTTTATTCTGAGAAATTGAATGAGATGTAGCTAAACTGCAGTTAAAACCATGAATGAAAATAGTCCAGGGCCTGTATTAGTGTATTAGTTTTATCAGGGCTTTCTGACTTGTAAAAATAAGATTTTGAGGGAATTCTTGAAGGGAAGATACTGATATGTGCTTACTGCCCTCAAGCAAATGTCTTTTGCCATGTTCAGATGATCTCAAACATCTCTCTGCTTTCTTATTTCAGGAATGTGTGTAGTCTCCAGCCTTAAAGACATTGTGGTCTGGCAAAGCCATTTCTTGCTCATTAGGCTTGGTGTATGTTTTACTTACACATTCAATTATATTTGCTGCCTTGAAGCATGTGAAGAGAATATGCCTGTTTCAGACTATAAGAACAAGGGAACTTTTTAATGTTCGATTGTGGTTAATTTTCTGTTCGTCCTGGAGATAAACTGCCTAAATAAAGATCAAGTTTTCAGGGTCCTCCCATACAATCAGAGAGATGCATGAAGAGACAGGAAAGAGTCAAATATTAATGAATGTTTTTCAGTCTGAGGGAAAATACTTACAAGAGGCGAAGTTCATTGTCTGGAACAAGTGGTTAAAGATTTTCAAAGATATTCATTAAAATTTGAATAAGAGGAATAATGAAAAGAAGCTGTTTCGTGGAATAAATTTGCTTTACATAACTTTTCCTCTTCTTTGATACAGTAATAACTTGTGGGCCATTGAATGCTACCTAGCAGAATATTAACAGAATGACTATATTATGCAGATTTGAGGAGTTAACTGACTCCTCTTTTTAAATGAGTGCTAGTTATTTTAGTTGTATGAATATTTTTCTGTATATAATACCACTAATTATACGGTACCTACTTTTTTTTTCCTTTTATAAGGTACCTACTTTTTTTTCCCTTTTACGTTGCTCAATATAATTTAAGATATAACCCTTGCAGAAAATGGAGGGAAAAACTATGCATCTAAACACACTGACAAGTGTGTTAAATGTCCTCCAGAGGACCAGAGACTGGAAGGAAGATCAATCTGGGCTGGAATCTTCCAGGATGGCTTCAAGAAGGACAGAGATCAAATGTGAACAGACTTGAAGTGGTCGATGTGGGGAAGAGTTCAGGAGGGAGTTCATATAGAGATGGTTCACTGTGAGGAAAGATATGCCTGAGATGTTCTTCTTGATGTATTGTTTGTTTGTTTCTGGTTTGTTTGTTTATTATGTTCTTTAGATTCCACATATAAGCAAAATCGCATCGAAACTGTCTTTCTCTGTCTGATGCTCCACTCAGCACAATACCCTCCAGGTCCATCCCTGCTGCCGCTGACGGCAAGAATCCTTTCTTTTCTGTGGCTGAGCAATATTCCTGGACTTGTATGTCTATTTCCTTCACCAGGTTAGGAAATTTTTCAGTCATTATTTCTTCAAATAGATTCTCAGTCCCTTGCTTTCTCTCTTCTCCTTCTGTTACGCCTATGGTGTGAATGTTGTTACACTTGATATTGTCCCAGAGGTCTCTTAAACTATCCTCATTTTTTTTTTAATATATATTTTTTCCTTTTGCTGTTCCGATTATGGTTTCTATCTCTTTTTTGAAGTTCTCACTAAGTTTCTTGAGCATCCTTCTAATCATTGTTTTCAAAGCTGTCTCTGGCAGGTTGCTTGCTTCCATTTTGTTTAGTTCTTTTTCTGGAGTTTTCTCCTGTTGTTTCATTTGGGACATATTTCTTTGTTTCCTTATTTTGGCTGCCTCCCTGTGTTTGTTTCTATGTATGAGGTAGAGCTGCTACATCTCCCTGTCTTGGCTGGTTGCCTTATGTAGTAGGTGTCCTGTGTGGCCCTGGCACAGTCTCCTTGGTCATCTGCTCCATGTCCTCCAGGAGTGTCCTTTGTGTGGGTTGTATGTGCCCCCTGTTATAGTTGAGCCTTGATTGCTATTGGCACATCAGTGGGTGGGATTGACCCTCAGGCTGATTGGCTGTGGTTTGGCCACATGCACAGCTTATGGGCTGCTGTGTGGGGGGCATATCCCACTAAGTGGGATTTGCTCCAGCAGGCTCTGTTTCCTGTTGGGATAGCCCTTTGTGTGTGCCACTTATGGGGCTAATCGGGTGGTTCTCTGCTGTGGTCTGAAGCCAAACTCCAGGTATGTTGGTTCTGGGGCCTCTTGGGAGGGGCTCCTGTGCAGGCCCAAGTCACCCAAGTCACTGCCTGTGACCAGCCCGAGACTACACTGTGAACCAAGGACAGCTGCCACCAGTTCCTGGCCTGGGTAGCTCTGCAAAAAGCCACAACACCCCAAGTCCTGCTGCCACCTGCCGGCTCCCTTAAAGTTTAGTGGCTGATAAAGCCTCCTGCAGTTTGCAAGTTGGGTGAGGCAGGGTCTCAGGGAGTCACTACAGTGAGAAGCATTGTGGTCAGCAGGTTAATGTAGACTCTGGTTTGGTGTCAATGCTGAGCCTGAAGCTTCTCAGCAAAAGTATCAGGGCACACCGAGTCCAGCTGTTGCCTGTCTGGGGCCCATGGATTCCAATAGTTTTCCAGGAAAGAGTTCAATTTGGGGCAGGGCTGGCTCCTCACCGAGAAAGTGCCTTTGACATGGGCAGAGGTGGGTAGGGCGTGGTTTCAGTGAGTCAGCAGGGCAGAGCCCTGGAGTTCACCACACCAATCAGATTCAGATTGAGCCATAAGCATAGGGGGAAGGCTCAACACATTAAAGATGGCAGCCACCTGCCAGGTGACCAGGAGAGGGACCCCTCATTGGGAAAATGGGACTGTCTTGCAGCCCTGGCCTCAAAGCCACAGACCTCAGTCTGTCCCGCTTGCCTCCGATGCCCTCTGAGTCTGTCCCTCTGTTGGAGCCCACGGTGGGTGCCTGTGCAAGGGCCCTTTAAGGGGATGCCTGGGTTTCGCACAGCCTTCCATCCCACCAAGATGGTTGGAATCCCCACAGTTTTTCACAGCCAGATGTTGTAGGGGCTCCTCTTCCTGGCACCAGTACTCTGGTCTGGGGAGCCTGCAGAGGGGCAGAGGTCCCTCGTTCCTCCACAGGGAACCTCCACAGCCAAAGTATTTCTCCGAGTTTTCATATGCCACACGGAGGTTTGGGACCAGCTTATTTTCGCATCTCCACCTCTCCTACCAGTCTAGATGGGGCGTCTTCTTTATATCTTTAGTTATAAAACTTTTGTTCAGTCAGACTGCAAATGGTTCTCCAGATTGATTGTTCTGTAATTTAGTTGTAATTTTCATGTGTTCACAGAACAAGCAGACATACTGTTTATCTACTGTGCTATCTAGGGTCTCCTCCCTTCATTATATTTTTATCTTCTAAATGACTTTCTTGGATATAATTCTTATTTCTTTTCACCCGCTGCTTTTTTATTGTGCTCAACACTCTACTTCCAGGTCCAGGTCTAAATTCTGCTTTAATGCAATGGAGATTCCATTGCCTGAAATCCCAAAGCGTCACTTTGCATATGCTTGTTGCCAGTAGCATATTTTCATTGGGTTGTTTACTGTGGCTCAGTTTGCCAGCTTCCTGCATGGACATGGCATGCGGAAACTCTCCACAATCCCGTCCTCTGTGACTTTTCAGGGGCAATTCCCGTATTACTTGGAACACAAATGAGATGGCGAGTTGTGGGAAGAGGCGTTCCCTGTCAACCACCTCACCAGTCCCTCTGTTTTTTCCATGAAGTTGAAGACACACTGAATTATTGTCGTTGTTTCTACATTATTGTCTTCCACATTGTCTAGCTCAGATGGGTCTCACATGGGGTTTAAGATGGGATGCTTCAACCAGCAAATCCCAGGAGTGCGTGTTTATCTCCTGCCTCCTAATGCTCTTTTCACTTTCTTATCTGTGTTCCTGCCTCTACCTGTGTCCCCAAACCCTTTCACAAAATAATGACACACCTAAGTAAAGACAAAGTTGAACACACACACACACACACACACACACACACACACACTCAGAATATTTAGATACCAATTTATCTAGAAAGACTCAGAATGTGATTTTCCTTCCCTGTGCCATGCTCCTGGCTGGCATGTGGGCAAATACACACACTCATTCGGCTTCTTAGAGCGCAGGAAACGATGCTATTAGAGAGTTATGAGGACTTGTGTTTTCTAGTCTGTTTTTGCCAGAGAGCAATAAAGCCTCTTTTAGAAAGCAGTTTTTAATACTTGTTTGAGAAAACTTTATAGTCTAGGTAAACAAAATTGTTTATTTATTTTAAGAAGAAAAACATCCGTGGGTCAGAGTTTATAGCCTAGTCAGCTCTCATCCTGGCTTTTTTTGTTTAGTTTTGTTTTTCTGGTGCTGATTCTTTTCTGTAAGAAGAGTGGGAGTTCTACTCAATCTACATACGTAGAAGGCAGCAATTAAAGAGAAGATTGTATCAGCCTGCTTCTCCCAGCAATGATCTGACTAGATAATCCTTGTCTTTCTTTGATAAGTGTATTTAACACTTTGGCTCAGTGCTAACTCTCCTGCTCTGCAGGTGGGTGTAACAAACTTGCTTCTCACTGGAGATTCCAAAAGGACCACCTTGCCTCCTGACCCCTGCTTGGGTTCAAAAAGGTAAGAGAAAGTGTCCCGAATATATTAGAAACTCAGTGTATATACTGTAGTCTTTACTCTCTGACAAACAGATGGCATTCCAAACAGTTATTCTCAGCAGAAGTAAGGGTGGTCTTGATTTTTCCCCATCTGAACTCATCTGTTTCCTGTCTCTAAGAGCTCAAGGCTGTTTGGTAAAAAAATATCTGTATTTAAAACCACCATTTATTAGATGAGTACAAGATACCTAGAAGCAAAATGCAAGCAAAACACAGATTGTTAGCATTGATTTAAGTTCTTTCAAGTGAGATGGAAAAATAAAACCTCTGTGAGACTATGAATTATTTTTTAAAGTAAGAATATAGTCAAAAGTCCAAGGAAATCTTAATCTTCCTTTCCTTCTCCCTCTCCTCTTGGTTCTTTCTCCAGCTACATTTGGGGACAAAGATTGTCTTAATTGAGGGACACATCAAGGCCCCAGAGGTGGGTACTTCACGACAAAGTTGCCCACAGAAAACAGCAAAGTTGCTTCTTCCTTGTATCTACTGGAAAGCTGGCTTTCAGATGTAATCCCATTTGTTGTCCTGTTGTTGGGCAATGCCAGGATTATCAGTTTCCTGAGGGAAGGTGATCGTGAAATTAAAAGTTCTACCTGGGTTAGGTATAGTATTAAATATTATGCCCAATTCTAGGTAAGCAAAAAGAGGGAGTTGTGTCCAGGATAGTGGAGTGGAAGCCAAAGCCTGCATAGCATGGTGAGAACCCGGGCTACAGATGCTGCCAGGACCTCTCTGTGTCTCATCTCTGTCTCTGTTGGCACCTCTGCCTCCTCCAGGACAAATTGTGGAAGTTGCCAAATACCTCCATTCTTTATATCTCATCATTCGCAGTGGGGAGGGTCAAGCGTCACGGTCCCCAATCCAACCCTGGAAAGAAGACTCACTGCACCTGCTTGGGGCTGAGCCGAGTTCTAGGCCAAGCAGTTATGGTGGAGACTGGAGAACTCTGGTGGCCAGGGAATAGGGTCACAGTATATAGAATCCTTACTCCTGTGGTACCCAGGTGGGTGTGGGGAGGGATGCGGGTGGTGAGCTGGGCATTCAAAACAGAGGGTTGGTTGTGTATTGAATAATTATGAAGTCTCTTGAATAGAACATAAATTCACTTCTCATGTTAAAGTTAGAGCGCTGTAGTCTACTGAGGATCCATTTTCTGAGATAGACTGTGTGACAGAGTGGCCATGGCAAGGCAGGACCATTTCAGGCTGTAGGTAAAAGCAGAGACTGTGTGGGCAGTCAGGAGCCCTGTGGCTTCGCCAGGCTTTTCCATGAATGCCCTTGGGCCTTGGTTTCTTCATTTATAAAATGAAGGGGCTAGATTAGGTGGCCTGCAGAGTACCCTCCAAATCTAAACCTATTTCTATCTGTAGCATCATTTGTCACATAATGTAATAAATTTACAGTAAGACATATGAAAATAAATTTTAAAATCACTAACTGCTTTATGAGCATATATTGATTGCATTTGTAAATTTGATAAGACTTGATCATATACGATAAAGGCAATTTTTTTTTCAAAATGCAATGTGAATAAAATTATGCTTTTTCCCAGGTCTTTTGCCTATTTCTTGGGTCTGCATATTGCTTTTTTGCTTGATAATTTTCCCCTATATCTCCTTACACTCCACATCACGGTACATGTTTATATAGAATATTAAATATTATTCTCTTTCATCTAGCTACCACTGCTTCTCCTCGATTTCAGCTACACTTTATGTCCACTTTGCATCAGAGAACACAAAACTGAGCCATGTTTAAGCAACTTTGTGTCAATCACTGCAGTCTAGATTCCATTTTCTCACAGGATGAGAAGAAGGTAAATAAATTGGATCCAACAAGTAGCCTGAACCTTAGGCTGTGCCTATAATTGTCTTTTTCAATAGAACTCCATGAAGAGGGCAGGCAAATCCCCAGGCGGGGTCCAGGTCACTGGGAGCCCTGCCTTGTTACACAGCATCAGAATAATCCACTCCCGGGGTCCTTTGTGGGGCAGTGGGTCTCAGCCAGGCTTTCTGCTACAGCTGCTGTCCTTCCAGTGGATTCTGCTGCTCCTTAAATCCTTACATGGAAGCATCATTTCCATGAAGAAGACCTTGTGTTGGTAAACAAGTTGACACTTCTAGGGATGAGTCTCACTTCTCATCCCTCACGACCCCTGTGGGGACAGAGCCAAGAGTGCAGTTACCAGGCTCTCGGCCTCACATAGAAAGGTGCTGGCTCAGGTAGTAAATGGCCATCAACTGTGATTGCATGGCCATCAGCTGTGGCTAGTTGGTTGTCAGCTGTAACCAGTGGGCCATCGGCCACTAATATAACTGCCGTGGCTACGCTAGCAGAAAATGGGGGCTAGCAAGAAGATGATGGCTGGCAAGCGTGGATTGCAGTTAGCACGGCGGAGTGCGGGTTGCAGATTGCAGAGAAGTGGACAGCAGGTTGCAGACAGTGTAGCTCCTGCTTCCTGTGTCTCCAACCCAGCCTCCAGCAAGACTATAGTGGAGTGACTCCCCTACCTATGGCTCCGTGGGTGTTCCTTTTTGGCCTCACCATATCCTGCGTTCTTACGTGGGGAGCGGGAGCAGAGACCCCACAGGCCACCCCGCATGACAACCCCGTAACTGGGAGTCCTCTTCTGCCTGTGGACAGAGCACTTGATTGTTGCTAAGGTTTCTTTTAGTTTTAAAATACCTAGTGCTACCAAGGGAGATACTGAAGGAGTGAATTTCCCAGATGTAATTCCATCATCATCCTTCTATGATTTGTGAGTCTTTATTATGTTAAGCCAAACAAACATTTTCTTTCAATATTCTAGAACTAATAAAAAACCCAGTGAGCTTCATGTAAAGGATTGTTTTAATAAAAGTGGTAATTCAAAACACCTGTTTAACTCGTGGCTTTCAATTCTAATCAAAGCTCTGTTAATCCTTTCCTTGGGGCATCATGATTTTTCTTTTGCTTTCTCTTAAAAAAAAAACAAAAAGACGACACACCCATTTGATTGAAATTTGATTCTTCTTTGTAAAACTGCCCGTTTTAATTATGTTTGAAAATTGAAATACGGCTGGAAGTTGCATAAATTCAGCATAGTAATTTCCTTTACGTGTTCTGTGTGTTCTGAAGGGACTGTGAATTTGTGTAGATGAAGACGTTACATGACCCATTGTTCCTGCTTCTATGAATTAAATACAGCTTTTTAGTTTTGTTGGTGTTCATAAAAAAATCCTTTAATGCTTATTAAAGGGAAGAGATCAGTAAAAAAGATGTTCACTATTAAGCTATGGCTACTTCTTTTTAGTAGCTATAGCAAATAGTCCATTCAGGGATTTAATTAGGAAAACTAGAGGGATTTTGTGTTGTGAAAAAATGTGCTCTAATTTTAAAGAAATTTTAGAGTTGGGTATTCTTCTGTGATGGGCACACTCTGTATTTTTAGAAATTTTAGTCCTGGGGCTATCATCACTTTATTCCCTGATCATTTCCAAGTCACTTTGGACCTCATTAAAATTGGGGGAGTACACTGCATTTTTTTAAAAAAGCATTACGCATTTAGTTCTGACTCTTAAATCTAGTAATTAAGGGAAATACTTTTATTTGGTGTCCCTTAACTAACTAAAATGTAAATTCTCTTAAAACTTCCTTTGATTTCTCCTATGTATAAAGTCAACAGGGCAACCAAGGAGGGTGTTTTTGACAAGCTGAGCTGTGGTTTCTCTGAGCACTTTTTGATTTGCTTACTTTCATGGGAAAGGTTGACAATTATCTAAATGTGTAACAGGTAGTCTTTCTTGTCTTCGTTGGATTATGTGTTATTGGCCTTTTATTGACAAATTTACATGCTTTACTTTTTCCCCCCTGATATCTTTGATTTGGTGGATGTCCTGTATTGAGGATTCTTTTCTTTCCCCTCTCCTGACCACAAATTTGACCATGAGTAATTCTTTTCCTATGAGTATAATCATACTAATTTTATTTTGCTGCCACAGTTGATGATATAGGATCATGATTCTGGCTCTGGCCTTGAAAATATACCTTCCAGCTTAATTGTGTTGTTAGTCACAGCATATCCTCAGGGTGATATTAACAAACATGCTGCTAGCATGTTATTTATTTTTAAACAAGAGCTGGAAATCTGTGAGGATTAAAAAATGTGGATAGGTAGAAGAAAGATTCTTACTTGGGCATAGTACTTCTAACCTTTTAGAAAACTATAACAACTGTTCCAAGGCACCGTGAGTTTTAGACTTTCTCCTTCACTGACCTTCAAGGTCCTGCAGAATTCTTATTAAACAAAAGCCAAAAAATTGTGTCAGAGAATTTCTCATGATTGAATGTAGAATAATAGTACAAAAGTATTTTTTTTCCTTCCCTTCCCTTTTAAAACTGATCCCTATTCACTAGAAGAATGGTGAGAGAGAATTTCTAGATAAAATGTTTATTTTGAAAAAAGTTTAGATGGTATCAAGAGAAAGTAGAAAAACAGAAAGGGGAAGGTAGAGCATGTAAACAAAAATTCCTAAAGAGGTATGGAAAAGGAAATACTTTATTCAAGTGAAACAGTTTGCAAACAGGAGAAATGCAGCCTCTCCTAGAAACCAAAAGTGGGCTCCATGGAGACAAAGGGGAGGCCCTTTTATAGAGAAATTTCCTGCCCAGGTCCTAATTGGTCCAATTTTATGCAAATGAGGTTTCCAAATTCATACAGTTCTGATTGGTCAGTATAGATAGAAATCAGGATACAATTGTGCAGTTCTGATTCGACAGGGCAGGTCTCAATCCATTGGTGAAAAGCTGAAACCAGGGCTTCCCTGTAGGGGTTGACTCAGACACATAAAGCGGGGCATCGTGCAGGAAGCCAAGAGTTCAGTCTTCCTGCTATAAAGAGTACATGGGGAGCCCCTGTCAGCAAATGGCCACTGAACTCTTAATCACTTATAAAGTGTTGGCCCTAAGTTGACCATGGAGAGTCCATCTCACAGATAAATTCCTTCTTGAGGTTCTCATTAAATGATCTTTCTTCTCAGGGTCCATAAGCATGAGGTGTTGTGTTGGACTCTTCCTGTCCCTTTCTTTTGGTTTCATTCTTAATGTAAGTATGGAATACTTTTAAGATCTACTTTAAAGAGAATTGAAGACAGGAAGTCAGGAAAACTGATTCTGTGGAGATGGGAAGAAGGAGTTACTGAAAGAGGCTCTAAGTTTAGGTCACGTTAACCAAAGAACATGGCCATATGGATATAGGAACGTAATAGGGAAATGGAAAGAAGACGTGATTCAAAGAAAAGGAGCAGCATGGTAGAGACATGTGGAGCTCATTTACTATGGTGTTTTCTAAAATCCATACCCCTAATTTTATATCATACAGGGATGTTGTAAAAATATAAAACTAATGTTTTTTATTTTAATTATATTAATTCTTATAATGGAAGAATATGGACGGAAGATGAAACCTGCTTCAAAATGCTGGGTATTATCCAAAATGTAGCCTTCCCGGAGCCCCACTGGGGAGCGTTACTGCAAATTGCACTGTAGGCCTCGGTTCTGAGGACTGTTCAGGAAGAGGGTGATGAGAGAACGAGCCAGCCAAATGGCTGAGCACGAGATCTCCAAAGGGCACGTTCTCGAGAGATGGTGTTCACTTACAGATCCACTGCAGAACTGCCTTCATACTTATTGTCAAATCATCCATTCGAATCACTGTGTGAGTCAGAAAGCTCTGTTTCAAAGAATACTTGAGGCCTTCTTAGTGTGCATCAAGGCTCAATGTTGAGTAAACGCGCTTTATGGGGTGTTTTTGGCATGCTCTTTGTTCCTGCGGTCGCTTTGGTGGCGATGGCCTGAGTTCTGGTCCTGTCTCAGCAGCATGGCTACTGTGACCTCTCAGCCAGTGTGCGTCATGCTGCTTGCCTTGCTCTGTGTTGCTGTTTTGAGCACCACCTGGGTGATTCCACCCAACCACTGAGCAGGACCGCACAAAGAAGAGACGATGTGGCCCATGTGTACGAGGCATGAGAAAGGCTGGTTCTCTTGAGGACAGCAAGTCTGTGAATACAGTCTGTAAAAGGCAGATCAGTCAGTGTGTCATTATGACCGGCAGGTTTGCACAGCCCACAGCAGAGTATATCACCCTGAGTGGCAGCAGTTCTGATTCTGGTTTTGACATTGAATTTGCTTCTCTTTGTGCATTTCCTATTTTCAGTGTTGACTTCACTGTTCTAGTCTCAAAAGCTCAAAACCTGTCACCCTTCCCAGGTCCTCCTGTGCCCCTCCCCTCGGTGTACCAGAAACCACATCCTGTGCCCCCAGCTCACTGCCTCCCACCTGCCCTGTGATCCTGGCCTCCAGGCTTCCTCCTTGCTCCAAATTCCTTTCCACACAGTAAGGAGCTAAGTCCCTAGACTGTCCTCGTCTCATAACCCCCGGCACAAAACCTTCCATGACTCCTTCTTGCCCACAGAACAGAAACGGGCCTTCTCAGCCTGGTCCTTAAAGTCCTGTCAGTTTGGTCCCTTGAAATCCTTCACTGTCATTTCCCATATCAGTGACACGCTCTCTTCTGCAAACACCATTTCTTTGCTTCCTTCAAGTTCTGGCTCCAGTATCTCTTCATACGAACTCAAGGAATGACAATTTCTTCCTTTTCGATGCTATTACATGCTGGTAGCACTTTTAAAAAAACTGATAGACCTTATATTTTAGAGAAGTTTTAGGCTCAGAACAAAATTCAGGGAAAAGTACAGCGTTCTCACACACCCTTCTGCTCCACCCAGCCTCCCCCCCATCAACATCCTGCAGCAGAAGGCACATATGTTGCAATTGTTGAGCCAGCAGTGACACCTCATTACCAACTAGAGTCCGTCGTTTACATAGGGTTCACTCAGTGTTGTACATTTTATGGGCTTTGACAAATGTAGAATGACATGTATCCCCACATTTTAGTAGCACACAGAGTATTTTCACTGCCCTACGAATCTCCTGTGCTCCCCTTATTCATCCCTCTCTCACCCCAAAGCTGCTGTCACTTTTCACTAATCTTACATGTCTGTTTCTGACACTTGGTTTTGACCACCCTACGTCTTCGTCTCCCTTCACTACATTGATCTCTAAAAAATATGGATATTTAGATACATCTTTAAAATCTCAATTAAAGAGCAGTAATTATCTCCTATGGATGGCCTGGGTTTTACACAAATTGGAGATTTTGAGGGACACCCATACCACCATCCACTTTAGAAGTTGCTTTTGGAAAAGAACACTGGAACTTGACATCTCAAGGAGACATTCATCAGCTTATTACAGGTTAATAAGTATTTGGTGAAAGTAGAAGTGATTTTGCAATGTAATAGTTGTGTGTTCTCCTTCCTAATCCATAGATTTAAAAATCTATGCTTCCTTAAGACCTCACCACTCTACTAAATTGAGAGACAGAGACAGAGACAATTGGGCCTTGGAAAAAATACTTAAGTGAATCCTTTAATGCAATCTCCATTTATAATGTGAATAACTACCTCTTATTTAGTTTTCTAATTTCAGACTTTTTCAAGATGCTATTGAATTATAATAAACAAGCGAGTAGATGTCAAACAGGTTAGTATAATATGATACCGCTGCAAAAAGCTAAAGAAAAAAGTTCACAGCCTTCTAAGGTTTTTGAACGGCACTGTTCACAGGTATCTAAATGTTCCCCAAATCTGCAATCACTAAGGAAATGAACATGAGTGGTAAACAAGAAGGACCATAGAAAAGAAAGAAGCTGCACCAGAATAAGATATTACAGCTTCTCATAGAAGGTGTGATGTATGGTTGTCTTAGATTTGCTAATGGCAATGAAGGGAAACGGGCCACTTCTGGAACAAAATCCTGATTTGGTCAAGCCTGTTTCTTCCCATCCTCTCTGGCTGCGCTCTTTGGTCTGGGCTGCAATTGTGGGCAGACGTTGTATAGGTGCTAGGTCCGGTCGCATTGACTCTGGAATGTCAGCTGCAGATTCTCCCCTTAGTTACAGGCTCATCATAATTCTAAGTCAAATGATCATATTTTGACATAACCACATTTTATTCTAAATGAAAGTCAGCAAAGATTGCCTGAGCATCTCTTCTGGAGCACTTCTGCGCGGATATTGACAGCAGTGACAGTGAAGTGCACTCACCAAGTGCCAGGCATGGTTGTAGACTCAGGTCATCCTCACAGCAACATCAGGGCACACGGGCTCAAAACACTGTACACTCCGTTGGTCTACATGTGGACTCTCACTCCCTGATGCCCAGTGGCCCCCATACGGGGGCAAGGATTTGAGAAAACAAAACTATACTCATGTGTTTCATATTTTGTCTCTTTTCTTCAGTGATCAGTTTTATGAAGTGTTTTTAGAGCATAAAGTTACGGGCAGCCTTTGGGCTGGCATCAAGGAATGACAGCCCGTTGAGAAGGAATCGACAAGCACCGTGTCTCTGACCCCTGCCATCCCGGGGTCGTTGCCTGTGTACCTCTCCCCACACCCACTGCCTTGCGTTTTCTTCCTAGACTCTTTGCACCAGGCTCTGAGGAGCACCCAGAAACCCCCACCCACGCTAACTGATGAGGATAACGTTATTTTTCCCCTTTCTTTACTAGCAGATGAGGCAAAGGTGGAATTTATTCATGAGGAATTTTTACTGTGGGTGCCGGGGTAAAATAAAAAGAGCGGAAAACTGTGGACACTTAAAGAAAGGGGATAAGTGTATTTGACACAGACCTTTTTGTGTTTGTTTTATCTAGTTGCCATCTGCCCCGTAAGCACTTTTTCTCTGGTTACTTTAAGTAATTGAACAGGGTTTTTTTTTCTTTTTAAAATTTATGTCCTTTTCATTTATTTATGTGTTTATAAGACAAGAGGCAGGTGAGTGCCATGGCTGAGAGCCCAGGTTCTGGAGTTGCACTGACCAGCTGATCAGAATCATAGGTCGTTGCGTAGAGGGCAATATGACCTTGAGCCAGTCACTAATTGCTCTTAGCTTCAGTGTCCTTATCTGTCAAGGGTTGGGGAGTATAATAGTCTTGTCTCTTTCACAGTGTCCTTAAGATGATGACATAAGAAAGACTAAAGCAATTAACAGATACAGGACACACGGTAAACCTAAATAAATATCAGCCTTGAGAATGTGGTGTTAATTTTTAGAAATGATAAATGAATGCTAGGGATGGAAAGGTGCTGTACAAACAGAAAACCAAAGAATATAAAATATAAATTAAAACTCAACTACCTTATAAAAATCAGGCTCATTTTTTTCCTTTTCTTCATAAAACTTGGTAATGTAACAGTCAAGAATATTTCACTTCCTGTTTCGCTTGTCTTTTTGTCCATAACTTTTATTTTTTTTAAAAATTTATTTATTAATTCAACACTGATCCAGGCACTGAGCGAGGCACCTGGGATGCAAGTTCCTATTTTACCCGAGAAACTTGCTTCTTGCTCATGGAATGGAACAGGTGAGACTCTTATCCCTATGGGATATGAGAGAAATATTCCAGTTAATTCTATGTAAGATGCGTAAGAACTGCAAATTGAGGTAAGACCAAGTTGTTAACTTCAGTAAGCAGGTGTGGATTATTAGGGACAGAAATAATGGTGGATGTACCAGAGTAAAAACACGGTATTCATGTATTTTTTTTTCCTTTTCATTTTGAAATAATTTCAGACACATAAAATTTTGCCAAAAATAATACAAAGAATTCCTGTATACCCTTCACCCAGATGTTAACATCTTACATAACCAAGAGTGCTGTTAATGAAGATCCGAAAATTAACACTGATACGATATTGTTATAGAATCGATAGATCTTTTTCCTTTTTCCCCAGTTGTCTCATTTTTGTCTCCTTTCTGGTGCAGGATCACATGTTGCATTAGTTGTCATGTCTGCTTAGTCTCCTGTAATCTGGACTAGTTTCTCAGTCTTTATATTAATAGGTCTCTCCGGATCTGCACACTTTTGATGAAGAACACAGACTAGTTATGTTGTAGAACGGCTCTCTGTTAGGGTTTGTTTCCTAGTGATTGGATTCCGATTCTACGTTTTTCATCATAATACCAGGTTATTGATTCTGTTTCTGTTTTATGCATCATATCAGAAGACACGTGATGCTGATTTATCCCATTACTGATGTTAACTGATCTGTTGGTTATAGTACTATCAGCTTTCTGCACTGTAAAGTTACTGTTTTTCCCTTTGTTTGATAACAAAGGGAGAGGTGCATGGATGTTGTGTAAACATCCTGTTTCTCACCATACTTTTGCTCGTTAATTTTAGCATCCACTGGTGATTCTTACCTGAAGCAGTTACTTCTGTAGTATTTGCGAGTTGGTGATATTTTTCATTTTTTTCATTCCTCTACATTTATTAGTTGGAATTCTACTATAAAGAATAGCTTATTCTCGTCTACCTACCAACCTATCATCTATCTATTGTCTATCTCTTCCTGCATGAACTCATAAGTTCTTACTCTATGGATTGCAATCTATTATTATTTACAAAAAAAGTTATTGTTAAAAAAATATTTGGAAGAGGAGTTATTATTAAAGCAAAGAATCTCCCTATTGACTGTCAATACCAAGGGCACCGGCACATCATTTGTGTGGTAGTGTGCTGTGGTCTTACTGGGCTGCTTCCTGTGCAGCGTACGTGACTTGACTCCTCACCCACGAGAAGTTGTCATCTTAGTTCCTGCCAACTCCCCTCACCCGTTTCCATCTTACTATTTACTCTTGGAAAAAGAGTAAGGTAATTGATGTGTCCAACTTTGCCTGTGTGCCAGCTTAATTGGCATGGATGACAAAGGAAGGTGAGAGGACTTCAAACCTAGATTCATTGCAGGAATTGAGACATGATGAGTCAGACCTCAAATTTGCACATCCTGTCTGAGCTTTGGGTGGGGATTGTGGTTCCTGAAACCAAGACTTCTATAACACGAGTTTTTTGCTGCTGTTCTTTTTGAGGTTTTTACTATCCTCTAAGGCTCATTCTAATGTTTTGCTGATAATCATACCTTTGCTAATGTCCAAAAACAGAATACTAGGGTTATTGCTGAAGTGAACAATACAACAGTTCTGGAATCTGCTGACCTGGTGGATTCACATTGACAAGATCAAGCAGTTTTCATTGATAAATCTCCATTTCATGTTATAAAGATCATTTCTATCTAGTTATATTTTTATCAGTCATTCTGTATTTATAACATCTTATTAGCAACTATTTATTACTACATTACTATTATTACTATACTATAATATTACTATATTAACTACTAGCAATTATTTATTACTATATTACTATTATTATTATTATACTATAATATTACTATATTAATAGTAATTCTGTATTTTAAAATCTTACTAGCAACATATTATGATTCTGTGTAGCTACAGAGTAGGGCATTTGAAACAATCTTTATAACATCACAATATATAGTAAACACCATCAATACTCTCAATTTTAATGTTTTATGTCATAGGGTTAGAGGAAAGAGTATACACCACATAATTAAACTGTTACCGTGATAATCGGGGCACTGTAAGTCATTAAAATTAGCAATTTGGGTAGAGGAAATGGCATGGTATCATTAACAGCTTCATATCAAACAAGAAGGCCTACATACTCCTTTCATGCTGTGGCCTGTGGTTGGAAACCTACCTTAGCGGGAAAGCTTTTTCAGTCAGGTGGACCTTGCTTACCAAGTACAGGTTATCACTTATACAGTCTAGTCAACTGAAGGGTCAGACTTCTGGGGAGAACATCTGTCTTAATCCATTGCAGCCATTATATCAAAATACCACAGACTGGGTGGCTTATAAATAACAAATTTATTTTTCACAGTTGTGGAGACTGGGAAGGCAAGATGAAGGCACAAGCGTGGTCATGTCTCTGTGAGGACCCTCTTCCTGGTTCATAGGTGGTGCCTTCTCTCTGTGTCATCACATGATGGAAGGGGCCTAGGGATCTCTGTGGGGTCTCTTCCACACACTAATCCCACTCATGAGGGCTCTACCCTCATGACTTAAGTGCCTCCCAAAGACCCACTACTTGATACCATCATCTTTGGGGGTTAAGATTTCAACATATGAATTTTGGGGGAACACGAGCATTCAGACTATAGCAGCATCTAACTGGAAAAGCTTCCATTCTTCACTCTCAAAGATATAAGTGTCTCCTGCATGTGATCAGGGAACATTTCCATCAGGCAGCAGTGACTTGTGCATGGCCAAAGGGTCCTTTCCTACTGCTGAGGGACGGAGATGAATTCAAGTCCTTTGGCCTTTCCTGAGATACATGTGATAACAAGGTACAAAGGCGGGAAAAGAGAGCATGAGAAAAATCATTAACATTGGTAAATAACAAAAATTCAACTGAATAAATGTAAAGCTCTAACTCGCTTTGTTGAATGATTCATGAATCGGGCAGCATCTCATCCAGCAACTAGAAAGGAGCTCAGAGGAGCTGCACAAAATGGAAGGCATTATAAGGCAGAAGGGGGAAGCGATAAGGAAAGAACAGATTACCTCATCTTCCTTTGGGGGATAGAAAGGGCCTATGTGGCAGATGACCTCTATTGTTGCTGACCACAAAATTCCAGATTGACTGGTTAAGACTCCTAGTAAATTCGAAACTGCGTTTAGGTTAGGTGTTAAGTCTTCGTTTGCTAACATAGGGCTTAGAAAGGTGACTCATTTGGGGGCCTGTTGATTCTTTTCAATACAATGAAACAAGAAAATTTTGATTTTCCTCTGCTAGGATTGAAAAATTTCATGATTCCTATGGAATTTCATGCAACAAACCCTTGGTTTTACTATAAACAGGGTTAGCGGTAGAAAAAAAATAAATTGCCAGGGATTAACTTATTCAGAGTTGACAAAACATGAATCTGGAGTTATCTAAATCATGTTTCTAACTGAATATTGAATGATAAACTTTGTTAGGTTCTTTAAATCCTGTTTTCCAAAGGCAAACATGCTTAAAACTCTGAACTTAAGACTCATGCTTTAGTCTTTAAGCAAAGAGGAAAATACATCTGAATGCTAAATTGACTCCTGAAGTAAAAGAGACATTTTGAGAATATTAAAGAAACTATAATAACACACTGTTTAAGATCTGCCTCGTTTACCTGATAAGGAGATCTGCATCATAATACCTCAGACCTGACCTTGGAGGGACCCTGTAGGGTAGTTCTCTGTTGTTCCTGAGCATTGGGTTTGCAGTGCTTAGACCGGCAGTGGGTCAAGTGCTCACCTGCGGTCGGTCTGCTCTTTACCGTAATGAAAACTATTAGCCTCAAATCATTCAGAAAAAAGATGATTGAAATATAAGGATGTAAGAAAATATTTGAATCTCTTACAACAGCTAAGAGTATCATTCCCTGTCCAACCTTTTAGAAATGTCCAGGTTTAAAATCCAGTGAGAACTGCCTGTTTTAAATCTGGTATGTCGCATCATGTTCATAGCACATGGAGAATGAGAAACTAATTTCCGTTGATCTAATTAGGAATTAAGATTCTCTGTTATCTAATTATCTGGGTTTTGTTTTTGTTTTATCTTCATAGTTGCTAGAATAGGTGGAATGTAGTGGGAGGAGATGGGGAAAGGAGAGAATTATTTATGCAAACTCATGTGTGGAAGTGCTTTTTTTCCTAAAATAATGAAAACAATAGTATTTTTGTTCTTTTGACAGTTTGTGAACTAGTATTTGTGGGTAGGAGATATATAATTGGTATGGCATGCTTTTGAAAATTCACGAATCATGTCATGGTGAGTTTTTTCTTACCAGATGAGAAAAGGGCTTGTATTTTTATTATTTGTAAAACACTTCATTACATTTATTTGTTAGTACATGTGCATCTAAGTAAAGAGTTAAAAATATCCTATTTTCAGCTATGAAAAAGATATTAGTTGAGCTAATGATTATTTTTTAAACTACACCTGTGTCCTTTACATCAAAATACAAAGTAAATTCCAATCTGAACGAAAAAGTGATTTTCTGCATTTCAGTGTAATGGAAATGTGGGTATGCTAAAACCTAAACTGAAATCTAAGTTGAGCGTATCTTCAACTTTGGGAAACTTTTGCAGTGACAAAAGAAAGTTATGTAAAAAATGTAGTCTGGTATGTCTTAGAAACAGTCTCCTATTGTTCTGAATAAAATAGCTTTAGACTATTGTTTGCTCAACAATTATTTCTTTTTTAGACAAAACTTGAGTCTCCTGTTGGATTTCATTTATTAGCATAATGCATTTACACATGCTTGAAATAGTGTATTGGCTAAAGAATGTAACTCACTGGGAAAACATGACTAATTCAGCATATTAGATGGAAAAGCTCAAAAAGCAAGCTTAAAAAAGCTCAAAAGCAAGTTATTGTGAACTTTTTGAACAGACTATATTTAAGAAATGGGGGTGAGGAGAAATTAACTTAGAAGGTTACAATTTAGTTACTTAGATACCAAAAAGTGCTGTTTATCCCTTGCAATCATTTGATATAAATTTGTATCCCAAATTTTCAAAGTTTTTGCAAACTCCTCGCATGCTTTACCTGGTTTTACCAGGCCCATCCTCCCACAAACCCACTCAGGGGACTCACCTGGACCCCTGCTTCCTTGTAAGATTCAGGGTCACAGCGGTGGCTGTAATGTCATCTCTTTCCGTGGGGCACCCTGTTCAGGCTCTAGAGTCCAGTTTCAGAAATGTGTATGCGAGGTTGGCACAAGTATAGGGCTTAGCGTAGAGGAATCTAATTCTCCCTTCTCTCCTCATGATCTAAAAGAGGCCATTTACGTTCTCTGCTGACTTATTTCACTTTATTTCTCATCTGTTCAATGAGAATAATCCTATGTCATTATTATGAGAGAAAAGCAGGTGGCACATATGAAAGTGTTTTTCAACAGTTTTAAAGTGAGACGTTGCTATATCTAAGTGTGCATGCTGTGTAGTATGCCTGCCTCTGGCCAGCACGAATAAAACACGAGGGAGTTTCTTCCTCAGTGGTGCCTACTAAATGCTCAGAACATGCAGAGGGCCCGCTGGCTCAGTGGCCGGGAGCAGAGAATACTGTCAAAAATACGTGGGGACTTTTGATCCTCCAAAACATACAGCCAAATGCCCTTTTCCACCCACCCTCCCGCAGGGATAGGAGATGGATAAAGATATGAATATTTTGAAAACTCTCCCATGGAACAATAGATACCCAATATTTTTAATCACACATCATGTGTGTGAAATATAAACATGCTAACATGTACTTATTTATACATTAGGTTCATTGGCAAATATCAGTGTTATGTGCATTTTGCAGAATATCTAAAAAGTTAAAATGGTGATATTAAATTTTTAAAATAATTTCAACAATATGAAAAATATTTTGCCCTCATTAAAATGATTGATTTTTAGTGAGACCAGTTTTTGAAAATTTTTTTTAATGCTGATTTTTTTTTTAAGCCTACCTCTAAGGTTCTGTATATTTTGATTCTTGGTATTAATGGCTTTCCTTGCTGAAAAGAACCCTCACAAAGATTTATAAATACAAATAGAAGAACTGTATCACTGGACAATTTTGCTAAATCATCCTAGTCCTTGTGTCAGCCCATCTTGTCAGTTTTAGTTGACTTGACAGAGCTTTTAGTTGACTTTTAGATGTTAAATTTCATTTTTCCTGAAAATTTCTAAACATATTAGAAGGTATTGTATTTTGTTTTTATAGTTTTAACAAATGGGTGCAAGGACTTCTCGTGGCTCTGAGCATGTTGAGTGAGTGTGAGCTTTTTCAGATAAAATATGGGTGAAAGTTTATCGAGTAAATGGTAAAGGAAGATGTTGAAAAGAAAAAAAACAATGCCCCAAAGGAGCTTCGGAGACTTAAAAGTATTCTTTAAAAAGATAGTGATGTTTTAATGAAAGATGTTCAAGAGATAGCAACTGTGGAGGTCCCCAAACATTGTGAAAATAAATCCCAATGGGTGGTGAAAGATGAAAAAGATGACATGAAAATGGAGACTGATATTAAGAGAAACAAAAAGAGTCTTCTAGAGCAACATGGACACTACTCCATATGGATGAACCAGAGGCAAAGAAAAAGGCTGAAAGAAAGCAAGAGAAAGGGAAGGGGAAAAGCAAAACAAAAGCAGTGAAGACATTGAAGGGTCTGGCCTGGTAGACTCTTAAAAACCTGAAAAATGGCACATGGGACAGATCTGTGATTAGAATTTGTACACAGACTTCAGCTTCCACCAAATGAAAACTTTGTTTCCACATTTTAACTTGGCCTTTTTCTTCAATTCAAACATAACATAGCTCCTCAAATTTATTTTGAGAACTTGAATAAAACATTTTCTTTGATGAATGAACGCTATACTGATATTTTAATTGGATGTTGTCCAATTTGCAGCATCCAAATTCAGAATTCTGTCAAGTATTGATGTGGTTGTGATTGTTTGATCTTCGTAAAGAGTAATTATTACACTGACAAATTTTAGCTAACTCTAGATTTAAAGAAAACTATTGTGTTATTTTAAAAGATAATGTCAATGGATCTTATAAGCAGTACTTTTTGGAGTTTTGATTTTGTATAATTCAGAATAAAAGGTATCTCAAATAAATAAATAAATAAATAAATAAATAAATAAATAAATAAATAAATAAAAGTTTAATAGATGGGTTCAAAGCTCCTTAACAAATGGGCTCAAAACTCTCTGGAAAGATTTCTAATAAGCTACAAGATTCTATTTCCAAGTGTGTTGGTGTGCTGATATAAGAGTTTTCATAGGTGACAAAGTTACATTGTTTTTGGCCACAAGATCACAAAACAGTGGAAACATTTCGAAACATCTGTTTTTAGAATCCTCTGTTTTCAAAGCTCTAGTTTCTCTTGAAAAGCAGTTATTTTCTTAGTCGATGCTGAGTCTCATCACCTTTACTTTGAAAGGAAGCTTAAAGTGCATTGATTTCTTCGCTGCTAAATAGCACACTACTGACAGGCACCTCTGACCCCTGTAAAGGTCCACCAATTGGGAACACTTGTCTTTTTGCAAAGGAAAAGCACATGACTCATCTTTCAAATTCCACAAATTTTGAAAGTGCTTGGGCTCTGTTTCCCTCCCAACCACACAGAGTAGCTCTTTGTTTTTTGTTTTTTATTTTTGAATTTATTTTTAATTATAGTTGACATACAACATACACTATTATATTAGTTTCAGGTGTACAACACAGTGATTCAACATTTATATACCTTACAAAGCGATCACCACGGTAAGTCTAGTAATTATCTGTCAGCATAAATATATTATTGACTGTATTCCCTATCCTATAAATTACATCCCTGTGATTTATTTTGTAACTGGAAGTTCGTACTTCATAGTCCCCTACCCCTTTCCTGCCCAACCCCCACCCTAGTTCTCTGAATGTGTGGAATATAATTTACCAGAAGCAGAATGATGTTAGAAACATCTTCACTTAGATGCAACCATAAAGCAAATTTCCCAGGTTGTGCAATTTGTTCTAAACCTTGAGTCTTCAAATACTGATCAGTATTTTCTATGTATCTGCCAATAGTATTTGCTGACAAAGGAATTCATTTGAATTTGGTGCCATATTGGCTTTCATGTACTTACGGCCATTTTTTTCTTGGTAAGAATCATGCGCGGTGTGTGGTTTTTAGTATATTGCTTTAACTTAGAAAGAAACTACTGTACATTAATCATTAAATTAGTAAAATTTTGTGAAGTGCTGAATTTGGTAGTTTAGTATTACATGATGTTAAACATCATTGACAAACTGTAGACGTTTGTGTTCCCGTAGGGTGCTTAGTTTTTAAATGACTTGCGCATTTGCCAGCTCCATACTGTCATCAGCTAATACCTGAAGGCACAGCATACCCTTAACTGATATGTGAGTATCTGATAGTCAAAATGGATGGGAGCCTACATTTTAAATAGTCTTCGCAATAACTCCAGTTGTTTTCGAACTGTTCCTGTCAGATCCGATTAAATCATCAGTGCTCTGACCTGGTAATATGGACAATAAGGGACCGCACCAGGAGCTCAGCCCTCTGTTAGCTCTGCCATATTCTTGTTCACTCGTGCTTGTGTTTTTAGTGTTAGCTTCAGTCGGTTTCTCTTCAGGCGTCCTTTTAAACACGTGTCTGGTCTGTGAGTGTTAATTAAAACCAGATGTCAAAGCCAGATGGTTTGTTCCGTAAATCCACTCAGCGGGGCACAAGTAAACTGCAGTCCTTTGCAATAGCCTGGATGTGGACGAAGGCATGGTGCTCCACCGCCACCCCTCCAGGCTGTGGGGTTCTGCTGTTTCTTCAGGTTGTCTCCCTTACAATATACAGCTCATGACTTGAACATGTAGACCGATGAGGCCATGTGTCAAACTGTATAATAAATTTTGCCAAGGTTAATTTTCTTAGATATACAATAAATAGAAATAGAAATTCTACCATCTCGTTGCTAGCGAGCATGCACCCTGTGTTGGGGACCATTGCGGGCAGAGTCCTGTGATGTGTCCTCTGAGCTAGATGCTTCATGAGTGCTTTAATTTTCCCTTCATTATTATATATATAATTTCCCCTGATATTTACCCCTTTATTTCTGCATAATAGGCTTATACTGTTCTTTATGAATTTGTCAGTTATAGGTATAATCGGTGGACTTTCTGCCATGACAGATGATGCTATACCTCTCCTACACCTTTTCATTTCTCCTCTTATTCCTCCTTTTGGTTAACATAATACATAGCCTCAGGTTAAAGTAATAGTCAATATTCACCTTAGTGTGTCTCAGTGATTTTGAGTACTTTGTGAAGTACTGAATTTGGTAATTTAGTATTGTGCGATATTAAATATCACTGAAAAAATTATAGATTTGTTGCAGCCCTTCTCGTTCGTGTTAGAGGCTTTTCTCATGTGTCTGATGGTTTGTTGTTAATCATTGAAATTCCAGAAGGAACCACTGGAAAGCAGAATGAACATCCTGGGACCCAGGGTGGTGATGCTTGCTGATGCCGTGGGTTTTTACCAGAGGGTGGGTGGGTCGTTGCCCACTGCTGGAGTTTTTTCTGGGGCCTGTTCTCCTGAGAGGAATCTGCAGTGTCCCCTCAGGGAGTGGCCACGGGCTGCAGGTGTGACTGCAGCAGAGCAGAGGGTAGGGCCTGAGGGCCCCTGGGTGAGGGCCCCGGGCTGAGAGCGGAGATTTCCATGCCTCCTGTGCCCAGCCGAGCCCTGCTCTGTGCCCGGTGTTAACTCTGAAGCCTCCTGGGTTCAGTTCCCTAAAGAATCAATCCCTCGTCTTCCGTGGGGTGCGGTGGTTGGCAACAGGCAATGCACTTTCTGCTCCCTGAACTCCAGGCACTTGTTCTGCATCTGTGACAGCAAATTGGCCTCGGCATTTAGGTGGCATGGCAGCTTTCTCTCCTCTTCTGTCACTTAACAATCCTCCATTTTTTCCTCTTTTAAATGTCTCCTCTTCTGTTGTCTGCTAACTTCCTTTACTGTCATTTTCACAGTGTTTCTCGAAGGGAAGGAGATAAAAATGCGCGGTCCATTCATCACCTAAGCTGGGAATCCAGGAAAGCTGTATAAACTGCCGAATGGTAACCTTCCTCATACTGTTCTTTCTGGTGCAGTGAAACAAGCTGCCCCCTCTGTCCTTTTCATGGAAAGAAAAACAAAAGTCCAACCCTAACCGAATCAGGAATTCAGTGCTTCCCTTCTGGAATGTTAATATGGGTCCCAACTGGGAAGTTTGCTGAAGACATCATTTTATTTTAAATACTGAACTATACGTGCCCATTCACGTTTTCGTCATGTTCCAGGTTTTATGGATCTCATGTGAGTAATTGGTTTTCTAAATGCTTGGCCGTCTCTCATCACTTTTTCAGCAGATGAGGTCCTCTGGTTATGCCGGTGAGACAGCCATCTTACATAGCAACTCCTCTCCATCTTCTCCATAGACAGTCAGGACCCCAGCCGTAGGGGACCCCTCTGCCTGGAGTTCAGGGAGCAGAAAGTGCATTGCCTGTTGGACCTACTGCCATAATTGCTGTCAACGTGGTATCTTCCACTGCCTTCTGGGGGGTTTTCTCTCACAGTCCACTTGGGGCACTTTACTTTTAGGGTGTCTTCATCGCTGGACAAATACACAGAGACATCAGGAAGTGTTAAAATATTTTGGTGTGATAGGTATCTGGCTAGAAAAAGTAAAATATGTTCATTGGAAACTTTCAAGATCGGTATCTTGGAGTGTTGTGTCATTGCTAGCATTCATGCCGTCCTCCCCAGACCAAAGGAATTTATATTCATTTGACCTCTATGAAGTATTTGAGTGTTATATTTGGATGTCTTCAATCCCAGGTGTTAGAAACCTAACTCCCACTAGCCTGAAAGGTTGATTGGTTTGTGTATCTAGGAAGAATGGCATGGGGTAGGCTGGTCTCAAGATGCACTGGGACCAGAGAGTCAAAAGACATCATTTCCACGTGGCTCTTGTCCCTCTTACCATGACTTTCGTGTCTCAGGCTCGATGCCCTTCTGGAAACAGGCTGAAGACATGGAGACAGGCAGCTGGAGGCATAGCATCTCACTTTAGCATCCCTCCTATGTGTGTATGTCAATTGCAATGAAGGACCAAGATCATGCAATGTCCTTGATTATAATATTGGAACTGTGGCTTCTTACCCTATCTTTGTCCCTGCCCTCCTACACCCATAGAAATAAAACACTTTGTGAGGTCATCTGTGTCTTCTAGAATTAACAGAATCTCTGTGGGGAGTTATTTTTTGGATTCACTGGTATTTGCCTCCCATGTGCCAGTCACTGGAGCCCAGTGGTGGCTGCAACCCTGGAACGAGCAGTCATTTAGGCTAAAGATTATCGAGAGTGGTGGGACCTGTGCCCAACTAGAGGTGTATTCCCACTGGTGCTCAGCACCAAATGAGTGAATCTAGGCTGGATGCCAGATCGTCTACTTTTTCAAAGAAGCCTGAAATCAAAATCTGTATGTAAATTTTCTCAAGTCTGAAAAAAATTGGTAATTAATTCAAGCATTTTCTAAATCACTGTCTGGGCCAAACAATACATCATTTGCAATCCCTTATCTTCTCGAACTCATTTGAAAAAGTATAAAGCGAGATCAAGAAAGCTGGAGCGATGTCCTCAAGGATAGGCAGGGATGAAGTGGCAGAACTGGCTTTGTCATAGGTCTCCTGACGCCAAGCCTGGGGGACTTAAAAATGAACCACATTCACATTTAAATCTTGTTTTTCTTGGCAAAATTTTTCCTGAATTTTTAAAAGCTGGTTTTACTCTGTTATAGCAAAATTTTGGCTTTATTTCAAGTCTCATGTCAAATTCTTTGGTTCATGGAAGGTAAAATTTTAACATGACTTCATTCTTTTGGGTGAAGTTGGCAGTGGGCCAGCCAGTGAGGAACACCCTTCGGAAGTCTGATTGAGCTTGCAGATACCACGTTGACAGATGGCCTATGATAGGGTTTGTCTCTGTCATAAATTAAGTAAGATTCTAAGCAAGAGTTTAAATATTTCTGATGACATTTTAATTGTAGTCAAGTAGTCATTAATCAAAAGATTGACTTAATGATCCTTGTTCAACAGGAAAATCCCCTTAAGTGTAATAATTTGGGCTTTTTGGTTTAATAGATGCTGGAATGACAGACCTTTGTGCCTTAATTCATTTCACATCTCTACTGTGCTTTGCTCTCAGAACATTTTTATCTGGCTCGTCAAAATAAAGCATTTATTTTCTAGACGTCTGAAGGTAGCTCACATTTCAAAAGAAGGCTTTAATTAAAATGTACTTGTATCTTTGATTTTGTATTATCTGAAAAAACAAAGATGTGAACTTTTAAAAAGTGATCTTAGAAAATGAATAGTGATGGAGCAGCTGTAGAAAATTGAGCTCTTGCCTCAAGACCAGTAAAAATCCATTTTACAAACATCAACTGCCTGTTTTTCCTACCTCTATAGTTGACTCTAATTTGCTCTGCCTGCCCCTTCAAAGCCTGAGAACTTTAACATTGCTATTTGATTTGCAGCATAAGTTGAGAGCCACACCATTCCAAGTGAGGGCTTCGCGATTGAATCATATTGAGACTTCAATTTTTTACATTTGTAATTATTTCAATCTATATGCATTACAAGATTATATGCATTACATGATTGTAATATGCATTACAAGATTATTACAAGATTATTTCAAAATGATAGATGATGTTCAAGTCAATTTTTTACAAACATGGAATAAGAAATTACAAATAGGTATCAAAATCATTGTAAAAATCAATCAGGTTAAAAAAACTTCAGGTAATCTTTCCCCTACCCTACCCCCACTCCTCCAAATTTGTTAAGAAAGATAGTAGAAAAAAGTAAGAGAATATGATGCTTTTATTATGTTCTTTGCTCTAAGGACATTATGGTTGCTATCTCCAATAAAATATGAACTTTGTTATAAATTCACGGCGCTATTCCCACTTACAAAGGTAGTACAAGAATTTTTCACACGTCTGTTGCCAGGTATTCGAAAGGGGTGGTCGTAGTTATTGCACCCAGTTTGGACAGTTCTGTGTACACCAGGAAGTCTACCTGATCTATTCAAGTTTCTTATTATAACCCTTAAGTTGTTATGTCTCTGTTTCCTGCTCCTCTCAGGCTCCCACTCCCTACCCTCTCCCAAAACAGTGCAGATGGCTCTGGGGAAGAGCATGGAGAAGGATATGTACAATCTTGAGGATCTTTTCTAGCTCACACTAGAGAAAATATTTTCTTAGGAATGCACTGGAGGTCATTTTGTAGACCTCTGGGGAGAACTAGTCAAAGTTCCGATGCACAGTTAAATGGGCCCTGCTGTTTGTGGGACAGTGACAGGTGTCAGAACCTCCAGCTGTGATTCCATTCAGTAGCTCTGGGAATACCTGCAGCTTTCATCTACCGTGTTTCCCTGAAAATAAGACCTAGCCGGACAATCAGCTCTAATGCGTCTTTTGGAGCAAAAAATAATATAAGATCCAGTATTATATTGTATTTATTATATATATTATGTTATGTTATATTACGTTATATTATGTTATATTATGTTTAAGATCCAGTCTTATTTTACTGTAAGATGCATTAGAGCTGATTGTCCGGCTAAGTCTTATTTTGGGGGAAAAATGGTAGTAGGAGTTAATTTTAATTTTCTAATCTTTCACTTCCAGAAGCCAATGAACCCTAGGGCAGAAATGTTCAAAGTAAATAATTTGGTGTGAGGAATCCTATGCTTATCAACCATAGAATCCACAAAGGAATTTTGCTTTTAGGGTGAGTCCAGTAAGTGGAAAGTGTCTCTTTTCAGGCACTGATAAGAAGAGATATGGAGGGGGAAAAGAGATTGTTAACAGCAACGGTAAATTGGTATTTGTGTGTGTGTGTGTGTGTGTGTGTGTGTGTGTGTGCGTGTGTGTGGTCAGAATCCTTTCTTAGAAACCAGAAGCAACTGAAAAACTTGTAATGTTTGAGAAATCTGGTATGACATATTTGTTATTTGATTTCCCTAAGAAATTAATTAGAGTTAAAACAGGACCCCAAATAATAGTCACGTTGAGTTATGCATTACAGTTTTTTTCCCATTGGGTCTTTACTGGTCTTGAATCCTTTGTGTTCATCGTGCCCAGGTTTATCACCCACTGTATTTTTATTATTGAATCGTGTTTTAAAATGTGCATTCATATTTAAGTGGTAGGAATGTTGTTTGGGAGATAAAGTAAGCCTTCTTCAGTCTTCATCTTGAGATTTCGAAGGATAAATGGGCTTTTTAAGATAATTCCCACTCTTGCCGTCTCCCATTTTGCCCCAGTCTCGATGGACTAGCTGCCATGAGCAGCTCTGCCCAGCAGCTCTCATTCAGCCTTTGTACCCAGCAGCCACCCTGTAGCTTCCCAGGCTGGATGCTTCCTATTTCTTCTCAACATGGTCTAATTTGTAATGAATTGTCTATTCTAATCAGATTAAATATCTCAGTGTCTACTACATGTGAGAGTTTTCTTTTGCTGTTGTTTTTTCTTTGGTCCTTTTTGTGTATGCTTGGCTGAAGGAAAGCCAATTACTAATTATGTATTAGTCTGGGAATGTAGTATTTAGGATGAATATATCTGAATTAATTAAGCGCCATTAATAATGCCTCACAATTTATGAACATATTCTTTACTTAAGATTATATGGATTCGTGAAGTTTATTTTTTCAATGTCTCTGTGTGAAATGGCTTTGTGGGAACACCTCTGTATGTCTTAATTTCAGAACCATTATAGGCTGGGTCTTACTTATTTATTCCTTGTCCAATACCTATTTATTATGCTCATTTTTGCATTTTCATTGCAAACTCTGATTTCTTGTCAGTTTGAATTTAGTGTTACATCTGCAGGAATAACACTCATTGCAGTTAGCAGATCTAAAGCCAACGCCCCCACTCCCACCACACACACACACAAATACACACACACACACACACACACACATGTTTTACAGTGTTGGAGGGAACTTGAATGGAATAGAAATGTAAATGTTTTGCTGAAGATATGAATCAAGATACGTTTTCTGAGTTGGGCCGTATAGTATTTTAAAAGGAAAAATCTGGATAAATTTTATTGTACTATGTGTGAATCATTTTTATTAAAGGAAAGCATGGACAATTTGCTTTAATAAATAATTGCTTTGGAAATCAATTTTATATATTTCATTGATATTGTTCATAATTCATTAAGATTTAATGGAGCTGTGAGGAATATTTATTTTCCCTTTTTTGAAATGACAAGGAATATCAGAGAAATTGTAACTTTTCAGAGATACAGGTCTTTGCAAATTTAAATTGCACTTATTCAAATCACAGCTGACATACTTGCAGTAGACCATGTTGTACATTCAATTAAATATGCCTTTAATCATTTATTCTAAACATCTAGTTAATTACTCCTTTTTAAAAAGAGGAATGCTTTAGAAGTTTTTAACACAACGAAGACTTAAATTTGAGGTGTACATTCATGAAGTTTCCTGTGCATCTTACCTCATAGGCTTTCAGAAGCTCCAAATGATCTTGGAGTCAGCCAGTCCCACTGCCTGAGTTTTATATTTGAGGTAACTCAAGTGAGTTGTCTGACAGAGGAAGACTTAGGCTGGATTAGTTTACCTACTCTCACTATTAGCCTCAATTTCCTGGAAAATGGGGATAACAATAGTTCCTACTCCATTTGGTAGTAAAGATCACATAGGATACTTTGTCTAAGGGTTTAATGTGATGCTTGGCAGGTGTCTACCAAGTGTTGGCAGCAAGATGAATGTATTAACGTGAGTTAAGATCAAAGTAAGCCTGGACCCCAGTCCTTCCTATCCTTCCCTCCTTCACCACCCTCATGTCAATCAACAGCCTCCCCTCTACACACACTCGCCCTCTCACCTCTCCTCCCAACTCGAATTATAATACAATCAGGAACATTTGGGCCCCTTGTACTAAACCTGTTACCCTACCCCCATGCCCTTGTGTGTTTTGATGACAACAAAACTTCTTTATTGTATGTCTTATGTTGGGCCCCACAGCTATCCACATTGATGCCAACTGGCTAAGCCGAAAGGCAGAGCTGGTCCACACCTGTCTGTTTTGGGGGTGCCTGGTGGGAAGGTGCCTAAATAGGAAGAAGAGGCCCAGCCCACAGCCTCTGCAAGGGTGTATTAATGACACTTCTATGATCATGAGCTCGATAGGGCTGTCAGCACAAATAGAAAATGAAAAACTATTTGCCAAAGTGGTCTGACAACTAGTACTTCACAAGCATAAAGTGGTATTACACTTTTTAGTGAGAGTTGGTTAAATATTTGCAACTGGAGGGAACCTTAAATGTGGCCTTAATAACAGAAGTAGTGCTTTCAGTTTATAGTTTAATTAACCTAATACAGTTTTAATAAACTCCAAAAGCACTTTTATCTCCATAAATTAAAAGGTATTTGGATTTCATGATGCATGCTTATTCCTGTGTTGGGGTGAGTTATTCTTTTCTTCAAAGTAGTAATGGTTAACACAAATTGTTTTGTTTCCTTTCGTGAATATTATGTAGTTTATATAAATATATATATATTTGTGTTTCCTATGTAATTATCTATAAAGAAAGACAGAAAGAAAAGTATAAACTGTTTGTTAAAATACTGACAATGACAGATGTAAACTAATGATGATAAACTACTGTTAGTTTAGCAATTTTGAGGTGGGCCGTATAGAATGATTAGGCTAGGTAAAATGCCAGGCTAATAAATTAAAATTTCCTCAAATTGAAGACTTTGAAATTAAAGAAATTTGTCCTGAAATCATAAAGTTCACAACCCCTAGCCCTTTGTGGAATGTAGAAATTAACAAATAGGATTAACTCAACCTTTTTCAAGATGATGGATCACTGCCATTACCTGCATCACTCATGAATGTGAACTAGAGACAAGGATACATTCCAGTTTGTGTGATGTCCACGTAATAGGCTAACGGAGAGATTTATCCAGGAAGTGAAAGGGCCTTTTATTTAGTGGGCAGCACTATAATTAATACATTTTGGTAAAACTGATAAATGACAGATGAGCCCCATATACAGCAAAATAAAACATGTTTATAGCAAAAATAATATAGGCGCTCATGGATACATTATTGAAAAATACTGTTTACTAATAAAAAGTTTCTTTGAAGTGGTAGATCCTCTGGTTGGTGAAGTGTTCGTTTACATGTCATGAGCTCTAGCTACTCACCTGACCAAGAGGTTTGGGAGGAATAATTTGGAAGGGTGGGGGAGAGAAACCCAAAGGAAATGTGAATGAAAGGCAATGGAAGAAAGATAAAGTGCCGGTGAAGTAGATTATATAACTTTGTATCAAACTACTGCGCGATTATAACGGTATAGATATATCAGAATACACTGTAATCTGCACAATGAGAAAATAAGACTGTAGAATCTCTAAGGTTCTCTCTTAATTTCATCACCTGTGACTCCCTGTAAATTAAGGTGTGAGCGTAATCATCTTTGATTTCTCATCTCTTTTCTCCTCTAGTAACAAGGGCCAGACATTCTCTACTTCCTGGGCGCTCTGATTTTTTGAAGATGGGACTTGTAGAAATAACTAAATGTGTGTGTTTTCCAGATATTTAAATGAAACACGAGTCACATCTCTCCACCTGACAAGAGCCACATGGGTTTCACCTCTGCCAGAAGCCCTGGCCCTATTACAGTGCGCTCCCTGTTGAGTTCCTGTGGCACTTACTATCTCATGCTGCTTCGTATTTCACTTTGTGTATATGCTGGCCCATCAAATATAGGGGAAAACTCTTTATGGTCAGGAATAGTATTTTGTATTGAATTTCCATTTCCAAGTGATTATCCTGGAATTAGTTCCACTGCTCTTTATGGCACACTCAACTAGCAAAAACCTCACATCTGACCCCAACCATCCTGTCCTCTGCACCTGCACCCTGAGCCTGACTCTGCTGGAATGTCACTCCTATAAATTCACCATTCCACCTCTGCCCAAATCCCAGCCTTATTTGTTTCTTCCAGCTTGTTCTCCCACATTCTGCAGTCACTTTTCAAGTTCTCCGTGTCCTCTATAAGCCCCTGAGCCACCCAGCCTGCCTCTCACTCCCACCCAGAGCATGGCCATGGCTCCAACTTCCCAGAGAGAATTGGAGCCAGTGAACGGGAACTGCTGTCTTCCCTCAGTCAGATTCTGCCCCTTTCTTCTCGTGCACAGTGCCTGTCCCTTTTCCCTGTGCGGTTAGAGGAGCTGCCTCCCCAGTGCCCTGCCCTTCCTGCTTGCTTTGCATTCCCTCCCCTCCCCCTTTCTCAGGAAGTGCTGTGGAAAGCAAAGCTCTTCTTTCTCAGGCCCACCCTCGATCCTCATCGTCTTCATGTCTCCCCTCTCGTTCACGTCCAGACTTAAAATCTAGACGGACACGGTGTCTGCGTGCTCTCACCTCGCCTGCTCTCCTCAGCTGACTCCAGGCTGGTGGGCACTGCTCTGCTCCGTCACTCCAACGTCACCAAAGACCTCCATTTAGTTCAGTCCAGCGGACGTCTCCAATCACCCCACCTGGCTTCTCAGGAGCATTCAGCACTGTCTGTCCCATCAGTTCCCTCATGTCCATGAGGTGACCCTATGCCTTCAGTTCTCCCTCGCAGTTCTTCCCTTTCTCCTTTGCTGGATCATCCTCCTTTTCCAACTGGTAACCGTTGGCGTTCTCCAAGATGCCTCTACGCCCTCCAGTCCTCCATTGTGTTCATTCTCCAGTCTAGCGCCTTCACTGCTGAGAAATAACTAATGTCTTATACACAGATACGCATAATTCTATCCCTTCCCCAGACTCCCCTGGGGTCTTCTGACCCACATGTTCAACTGCCTACCTGACATCAACACTTGTAATGTCTCGGGAGCACGTCAAATTTAACAAGTTCAAAACTGAAGTTTTCTCTTAAACCACTCTATCTCAGTAAAATCATGGTCCCTCCTGTCATGCAAACCTGTTTTACCTCCTCAGTATCTCTAGAATGTATTTCCTTCACCTCGGCTGGCTGCCTCCACCCCTGCCAGGCTAGCATCCTCTCATGAGTTCCCCGGGAGCCTCCCTCAGGCCTCTTAGGCTAATGCTCAGCTCCATCCCATTGTGTGCCCTCCAGATTTCTGCCCTCCTACCACTTTCCCCTTTCATTTCCCCTGGGATGCTCCCTCCTACCACAGGCCCTTTGCACCTATCACCCTACTTCCTGGAACCCCTCTCCACCTGCCTTCTCCTGCTCTAGTCCAACTCCTCCGTCAGTCATCACCAACCTAGTCCATGCCTCTGTCATGCTTGCTCGTAGCCTGATGGCCTTCCCCCTCCTGACACTTGTCACTGTTGGAATGTTACATGTGTGCAATTCTTCAGTTAATGTGTGTACCCCTCTATAAGCATCAAGAGGGTGAACACTGGTGTTCGAGCAGTCCCCAACCCAGAGGGGACACTCACACATTGTACTCATGAAAGGATGGGGGTGAGCGTGTATCAATACGGGAAATGCTCAGATTACACATTCCATCTTGGCTGAGATGGAACATTTTTCAGAGCAGGAACTATAAAGCAAAAAGGATTCAAAGAGTTTCTCTTTCCCTACTTCCAAATTGGATTTTGCTTTCTTTGTAATCACTTGAAGCATAGATGTGATAAAAGAAATTATTTATTATATTCTCTTGAACTCGTTTCTATATAAGTTAATGAAAGCAATATGAAGTCAATGACTCCTTATCTTTTCTTTACCACTCTGTAAACATTTTTACATGCTTTTCCAACATTTTTATTTCCATGAAATATTGAAAAATAAATTTTCATCAAGCTTCGTTCTAATTGTGCTTATTGTCACAGACTTGGTTTTTAGTTCTGATTCTCTCTTTTTATTTAAACTTTGATATTCCAGTGATAGTATAAAGATATATAAATTTAAATTTTTCATAAATATATTCTGAGAATTATTTAATATTGTAAGATACTTGAGTAAACTGAATGGGCGAGAGTATATGATTTTAAATTAGTGTCGAGTTTTATTAAATGGCAATTTCATACATTTTTATACAGCATAACATGAGGAGATTTTAATTAATATAGAACAGGCTAAGAGTGATGCCTGATTAAGTTATTGTAATAATTTGATAGGAAGAGATTTGTACATTGGCCTTGCACAAATGCAGCTGATAGTTATACCAAGAAAAACACTTGCAGGGAAAGCTGGTATAGATCATAAGTATTTATGAGTTAAGGATTAATTTGTGGTTGTAATTAAGGTATTTTCGGGATGAATATAAAGTAGTGATAGATTAGAATCCGTTACAATGCATTTTGAGGTATTATCTTATTCCATAATTAGATGATATCATTTGCTGTTTTAAGCATCTGCCACCATTTATATTCGTGCTTCCCAAACTGTGCCAAGGTGCCTTAGGGCACTGCAGCAAATTCCACAGGAGTGCCACAGATTATTTTAAAATTCATAGGGCACCTTGGTAATGCTCAACATCTGTAAGACACTGTGCAAACTGTTAGCTCGAGGGAATTCACAATTTCAACTTAGATTGTACTACTTTCCTTTAAATGACATGGTATCTTCAGGAAGCTGGATTCTCAGCAGTTGTGCAGAAAAAGCAAAAGCACCCTCGAAAATCAAAGTGGATCAGGAAATGAGCGTGGTGGTGTCCAATCTGATCATAAGGTTTGGGAATTTGTGCAGTACCCAACATAACCTTATTATATACTAATTAGTGTACGTTTTAATTGTTATATTAATCAATATATAAATAAATGTGTCTATATTTTTATAAAACATATCTGGTAGTTTGCATATATGTTTTTCATAGTTTTTTTAAAAATTATTAAAGTACTTAATTATTAGAACAGGCAATTTTTTTGACATGATTTCAAAAATCAAAAGCGTAAGAAGGAACACAGTGAGAAGTTCCCCATCTGGGTTGATGGCAGTCCCATCCTGCCAATTGCTCAGGCCAAAGCCTCTGAGTGGGTCGTGGCTTCTGTCTTGCTCACACCCCACATTCACTACTACAGGAAATCATGTTGGCTCTACTTTCAAAATACATGCAGAATCTGACTCCTAGCCATACTGTTGTCTGGTCGAAAGAGGCTATTGCTACAGTTCCTAGTACTACGATTACTAATTTAGTGAAAGAATATGAAGTTGATTATGCCTTCACTATACTACTACTACTTATTAATACTGACCTCCCTACTTCTTTACTTATGCCCACTGTACCCCTCACCACTCCCCCCGCCCCACCACCAAGGAATCTTTTTAAACACAAAGTTAAGTGATAGCATCATTCTACCACCCAGAACCTGCGATAGCACACATATCGCTGGGAGGAAAAGCCAGTCTTTCCAGTGATCTGCAAGGTACTACAGGACCTGCTTTTGCTTAACTCTCTGATCTCAGTTCTTACTATTTCTCCCCATACTAGTTGGCTCCAACCACACTGGTCTCCTTGTTCCAAGCAGACCAGGCATGCCCCTGCCCTAGGGCGTTTGCACTGGCATGCTAAATCCCTTATCTCTTTCTAACTTTGACCTACCCTAACCCATCCTATTTTAAATATCCCAGTGACACCCCCCCCCCCAACCCATGCACTGTGAGACTTTTCCTAGCCCTTTTATCTTGCTCTTTTTCTTTTTTCCATAGCTTTCCAACATAGTGAATAATTTACTTCTAACAGAGTTTACTAAGTTTATTCTTTTATTTTCTGACTCTTCCCACAAAAATATAAGCTCCAGGAGGACAGGCACCTTAATCTGTTTTGTTCAACAAAATATCTGAAGCAACTAGAACAATATTTGGTAATAACAGGTGTACAGCAAATATCATTCTTAATTTTTTATCTATTTGAACTATCAATGAAAGCATTTTCCAAACTTTCTCTGTAATGATGGATTGTCCATTCTCCCTGTGGTCTGAACAGTGTTTGCTCTGTTTTCAAGCTAATTAGGTACTTATAAAATATGAATCCTATCTACCTTGCTAACTGAAACTTTTATCATTATGTACAGACTTTCTTTATCCTTAATAATGCTTTTGCCTCAGAGTTATTAGTGTATCTAATATTAGTAATGTTAAGCTAGCTTTTCAATAATTTTAGTACTATTTAATATATTTTTTCTTTCCCTTAATTCATTTTGACAATCTTTATTTTTAACTGCTAGTCTTTTTATACTTATTGTAATTATATATAGATCCAGATTTGTTTCTATCATTTGCTTTCTATTTGTTCCACTTTTGCGTGCTTAATTTTTTCTTCTTACTTGATTTATTTTCTTTTAAAAAATAGGTTTTATTTGTATTTTTACTATTTGTTCTCTTCTAATTATGGGGAGGTTATGTACAATTTCTATTCTTTTAATGTTTGCCTCCAAAATTTTACCTTAATACTTAGTCTAAAGTGAACATCTTGTACACCCGAAACTAATATAAAATAATATTGGACGTTAACTATAATGGAAAATTTAAAAAAAAGAAAGTAAGTAAAGTTGACATCTTAAGTCTCCTGAACAATACCTGAACACTGTAACTCTGTTCTTCTGTTTCCCAACTTACACGCTGTTGCTATTAAGTGTTTATTTCTGGCCTTTTTAATCCCATAAATTAAGCATTATTATTTATATAGGCAGTGTTTACTTGTGTTTATCTGCATATTCACCAGTTTATTTGTTTACTGTTTATTTGTTTGTATCTCAGATGTTCCACACATATTTACTTTCTTTCTGAAGCATATTGTTAGAGTGTAAATATGTAATATGCTTTGAAAGCTTATAAGTTCCTTAAGTGAGGTCTGTTATAGGTAAATTCTCAGTTTATATGAAAAAGCTTTTATTTTGCTTCCTTTTTTTGAAAGGCAGTTTTGATGAATACACACATATACACACACACACACACACACCATATATATTTGATGTGTATTTTTTCCAACACCACGAAGCAATTAACTCAACTGTGACACTGTCTTCCAGAAGATAGCATCAGATCCCACAGGTTAAGGGATCCTTCCCATAAGACTCTTCAGAGGCCAATCTTCAAATCTTAAGTCCAGGTTGTTTCTTGTGGTTCTTACTGACCAGCTATAAATTGGAGGTAACCAAGACAGTGTCCTCAGGTTCAATTAACTTGCTAGAGTGGCTCATGGAGAAACGTTTATTCACAACTACCAGTTTATCATAAAGAATATTATAAGGAATCCAGATGAAGAGGTACACAGGGCAAGGCCCAGAAGGGTGCAGAGCCCAGGAGTTTCTGTCGCCATGGCTCTGGGGTGCACCACCCTCCTGGCATGCCTTCACCAACATGGAAGGTCATCAACTTTTGTTCAAGAGTTTTTGTAGTGCTTCTTCTTCTCCAGCATCCTCCTTCCCCATCCCTGAGGTTAGTGGGTCGGGCTGAAAGTTCCAAGCACTTCCCACCTAGAGAGTAATAACCTATGCCATTTATTTTATATTTTTCTAGATCAATGAACTGAGCCATGTTCAAATCCCTGTGATGTTGATGCCAGATGACTTCAAAGCCTACTCAAAGATAAAGGTGGACAATCACCTTTTTAACAAGTAAGTACAATTACGACCTTTTCTAGAACTGATATGTCTGCCAAGAGTATGTTTTTTTGTGAATTTCTATAATCACATTATTTTTCAATGGGTGGGAGTAAAGTTTTGCTGATGAAGTTAATCCTGTGATAAACATAACCATCTGTCATTTTCAGAAAAGCGACAGCAGGCCCTCTTGGGTAATATCCTTTTACCATATGGCATATTGTTCTCTATGAATATCTTATATGTTAAAAGTGATATTCTCATTACAATTTAAATGCTTCAAGCTGTAAAGTGCTAGGATTTTTTTAATAGCTATGGACCTCATCTATCTTACACAAAACTCTCCTAATGATTACTTTACGAACAGAAATGACAACTTCATAGAAAAATAAAGAATTAAGGTGCGTTTTCATAACACATCACTGGATGCCATGTTGGACATTGAGAATATTTCTCCTTCATTTGAATGTCATTGTACACGTCATTAGGGAGCACTATATGTGTTAGGAAGTCCACTGAGAGACAGAGATACAGGGATGTATAAGAAATGGCCCCTCCCTCATAGGGTTCACATCGGGAGGGTGAAAACTGACACATGTACAAATTACTATAATTTGGTGTGCAAACTACCACAATGAGGTGTGTGTGAGAGAGACGGAGAGAAAGAGAGAGAGAGAACACAAAAGAGGAAGCAATTCTGAAGGAGTAGAATGAGCCTCAAAGAGATCCCTCCTACATGAGGACCAATTGTGAAATTTCTTAACGGGGCCATTTTTCTAACATGAAGCTAGTGTGTTAATTCTTCTCAAACTACTGTTTAGAGGTTGACCCTTTGAAAGGACTTGTACTATGTGAATTTGAATGTGAAATTTATATAAAACGAAATAGGTTGTTCAGGAAGTGAGAGAGTCTTGTTCTGTAAACTTGTATCAGCAAGTAATGGAGACGCCTGTGCGGGCGCTGTTTGCGGCTCGCTGTGCTGCCTTTTCCTAACTCACCACAGTTTTGCTTTTCCTTCACCGTTTTGCTCAGCAAGGTGCCTTCCCTTTGCACCTCCTTTTCTTTGGAAAAGCAGCTGTAGAAGGTGGGCAGGATAAAAAAGGTCATATACGCCGATTGCTGCTAGGTGGTGAGAGGACACAAGTGTGATCAGTCTGTCCCTTCTGTCCCCTGGATCTTACCGTGGGTTGTACAGTTGACGTTCACAATAGGGGTTTGAATTACGTGTGCCCATTTAAGGTGGAGTTTTAAAATAAATACGTACAGTAACGTAATGTGTTTTCTCTTCCTTATGATCTTAATAACATTTTCTTTTCTCTAGCTTATTTAATTGTGAGAATATAGTATATAATACATATAACATACACAATATGTGTTAATTGACTATGTTATCAGTAAGGCTTCTGAGCAAGCGTAGGCTATAGGCTATTAGTAGTTAAGTTTTGTGGGGAGTCAAAGGTTATATGTGGATATTCAACTGCATGTGTGGGGGTCAGCACCCATGTGTTGTTCAGGGTCAGCAGCAGTTGGTTGTCACAAGCCCCTTTGTGCCCTCTGTGCGTAGGGAACTCCAAGCACTTCTTTGGCTACTGATAGAACTGGATGGTGGGAGTTTCAAGTGTGGTGATCCCTTTGTACATGTGAGCTTTATTCCACACTATACTGTTTCAGAGAAAACATGCCGAGCCATTTCAAGTTTAAGGAGTACTGCCCGATGGTTTTCCGAAACCTGCGGGAGAGGTTTGGAATCGATGATCAGGACTTCCAGGTGAGTTGCTTTTGTAACGTTTGCTTCAAATGGGCTTCATTGTGCCTTTTGCTCTGTGAAATACGATTTATTAATACAGTTTTGTCATTACCAGTACGTATATGACAGTAGTTTTGATTTTATAGATTAATTTTCAATGTTCTTTCTGAAATAATGAGTTCTTTCATTTTGGGACCTGTCTACAATATGACTTCATTAGTCGGTAGGACAAGAAGTTATTCTTTGGGAAAAGAGCAGACAAGTGAGACTTTTATATAACACTCTCACTTCCAGGTGAGGGTGTTCTGCCTCTTTTTGATTGATGCCGTGAATGTGCCACCAGCCTGTGCAAATGTCTATGTGTGTGTTGAATGCGCATTTCCTGTATTTATAGCGGCCACTTAGAAATCAGAGAAATGTTTTTGTTTTTGCTGATCTGCTGCTTTTCAAATTGGCCAATCGAGATTCTCACTCGCAGTATCTTTGTCAGAGGCCACACATATTCACTCCAATGCTGCGTGGTACGGTGGCTGCAGCACCGCTGTCGCCACCAGCAGCCCACCTCTCCCGAGAATGGCTCTGTAGAGCACCACCATGGAAAAAGGTGCACTGCTGCTTTTCTCCCCATATGTTCCTGGTTCTCAGTTTTAACTTTTAAAATTGACATCATGGTGCTGTCATATCTGCTGATCCACAGTCATTCTCCCAAGAAAGAACCTGACATCGGTTACCCGATTTTCATTTGGCCAGCCAGATTCAGAAAAGCCAAGGATTTTCTTTGTAAGCAGAAATCTGTGTTAAGAGATGCAAGGGCTATTTTTGGTTTTTTTATGACAGTCTATTCATTTTATTGAGTTCTGATTTACAATAAATCCCTTCAGATCTAGCAAACCCTTGATCTCATTTGCCCTAAATGGGAAATCTTAATTGATCCTGCATTAGGTGCCATGTTGCCTCCCTGGGTGACCTCATAAGTTAAGTATTAGCACAGCTTACCCTGTATTTTCCCTGAACGATTAGGCTCTCCGAGGCAAATTGAGCTTAGTTAATACACTTTCCTAAAGACTTGGGCCACACCACCCTGCCCTGCCTCAATGTTGAAACCTTCCAAGAATTTCTCCCATGCCATCTAGGACTGAGAAGCCTCCCAGCTGCCATGTTTTGAAAAAGCAATGCTGGCCAGGCTGCAGGTGACATTCCCTCCTCGGTTGTTGGGGCTCAGGTGTCCAGGGAGGTCCAGGTTCTGAGCAGAGTGCGCCCGGGGAGGGCTGAGGGGAAGTGTCACAAGGAGGATGTGGGCGCTCCGTTTGCTTTTAAAAAGTGCGGTGGAGCCAACAACGCTCAGGTTTGACCTTCATGTGTCAGAGAGAAAGAACTCAGACTTGCAACTGAGGCTGAAAAGAATAAGTCACTTTTAAAGAATACATTTTTGGAATAGTAAAAATGGTTTGTATAAAATAAAGAGGAATAATTCCTGATTGTTAAAGAACTGTTACTACATTTAAAGAGGCCATACTAAAATAAACAGAGTACTTTAAAAGGAGTGAACAGCTGGTAATTTTGATGTCCTAAGATCTGTGGCTGACTCTCTCGTGCTAAACTGAAATATGTTCCTTTCTTGGTTCCCCTCTTTTTTTTTTTTTTTTTTAAATAAAACTACTCTGGCATTTCACAGAAACTGACTTTAAAGAGCCTAAGCAACAGGATCTTGTTAGATTCCTCAATTCATTACCAAAATGAAGACCTTGTATTTCTTCTTATAATCAGCCCTGTTAAATGAGTCCCAAAAAGGGGCCCATTGAATCCCAAGTTCTGCACTCTAGCATTTTTTTAATTTCCTAAAATGACCAATTTTAATTTCCTAAAATGACCAACTTAGTTGCTGAAATACTAAGGCATGAGCCCATGTTCTTTCCCTTTCCCTCCCTAAAACCAAAACCATGTAAGTTGGTCTTGAAGGAAGCACAAATTGCTGAGAACCAACTTTGCAGGCAAATAGGCCAGTGGAAGGCGACTCACACGCCCTCATGGGCAGGTCTCTTACGCTCTTAGCGTGAGCAGCATAGAGGAGAGCCAGTGTGAATACAGTGAATCCCGGGAACTCCACTCCTGTGCTCTGGTACTTTTGGCGTTTAAATTGCTGCTTTCTCCTTGGCAACTGTATTTCTATTTAGAAAAGAAAAAGGTGGGTGTTCAAAGTAACTTTAGTAAACCACAGAGGTACTGGTTTCCCTCCCCAGGCCTACGTCCAATGTCTGTACCTCTTAAACAACCGTCAACAGAGGCAGGACCCCTGAGTTTACTTTACACCGAAAACAAGATCGTAAATGTGGGGCTCAACACATTTTGTTGGCTTCTTGGTTTGGAGAAAAGGAGGAAGCTGTGCCAAGGCTGGCTCTGGGTTCATGCCTTGAGGGTCCCTGCACAGGCGGGTGAAGGCGGAAGCGCTGTGGTCCTTTGCAGGCTGCAGAGGGACTAGGCCAGGACCGGGGTTCTCCTCGTCTCAGCTGCTTGGCACCTCCACTACTACCCAGTTGTTTCATTCATCATGGCCAGAACAAGTAATAGGTATCAGTTGACACATGTAGTACCAAATTCCCAATCTGGTTTGAAAAGTGGGATCAGTGACCTGGTGTCTCGTCATCTATTGGAGGCCCTGGATTGATCGCTCAAGGGGACCAGGCCTCATGCTGCTTTGCCTTGCTGTGTTTATTTTTCTGAAGCACTTGCATGTTGGACTAGCAGCTTTATATCAATGTGGCGATAAGGAGCTCCATTGTCTAGTTCATTTAGGATTCAAACCTTCACATTAAGTCACATGGATAAATGGTGTCCACTGGCCTTGTGTGTGCAAATTCCTTTTTGCTGCACCTGAAAAAAGTCAGTACTGATCACTCCGATAAAAGCAGAACATTGTACTTAGCCTGCCTCACTGACTTCTATCAGTGAACTTAAACTTCTTAAAGGAAACTGAAAAGCAGTCCTGCTAACCCCATAAACATTTGCATCTTTCCTTTGGTTTTGATTTCTTGAATTTCTTTCAAAGATAAAACTTTCGTTCCTTGCTGTTAAAGACAAATTCAAGCAATAGTTCTAGAATATTCATCATTGATAACTGTGTCGCCTACCAAACCTGCGTGTGTGCGCGCACGCTCGTCCGGTGCTTCCAGATTCAGAACTTTCTGCAGTTTATTAGTGCTTGTTAAAATTACTTCATTGGTTTGTAATGTGATCATTGTTGAATTATGTTCTTCTGATCATTGCTGGGCCAATGTGACTTCCCATTACCACACTTTAAAGATAAGATGTCTTTCAAGAGGACTGATCCCATGGAGTCCTCCACTGTTGGTGCAGTTCTGATTCTGCCATCACCATAAGCTCTGGTCCTCCTTAGGTCAGGGATTTCATGCACAATTATCAACTCAGTGTGTGTTTATTTGCACCTACTGCAAGTCAGGCTCTGTGCTGGACATTGTAGGAACTGCAGGAGAGAAGAAAGAGTGAAGGAATTCCTTTTTTTTATTTTTTTATTTATTACATGCCGGATTCTATATTAGATGCTAATGAGATTGACAGAAACCCAGACATCCTGATTTTCAAAGTTCTTCAAGAAAATCTGCTTTCCAGTCTCTCAGAGAAACAGACCCTCATAACAGGCCCCAGGAAGTTAAAGGAAGGCTTTAGTTACAGTTTCTGAGCTGTGGGAATGGGTTGCCCACCAGAAACCAAGAAGTTATGCAGGACGGAGATGAAGCAGTTAAACCTAAATACACCCCGTAATTGAAACCCAGACCTCTTGTTCTTTTTGGAGGATAATATCAGGTTTACTTTTACCCGACAGCATCTCCTGAATTAGAATCCCTCATTATTCACATTTGATGCATTTTCTTCTTTGTATTTGTAACAGAGAATTCTAATTTTAAAATAATTAATTTTAAAAGCTAGTGTTTTAAACTTTTGATGGTCTTGTTCCAGGTTTAAAAATAAAATTTTTAAAATGTTAACACCCTTAGAGAACACTAAACTTTGGGGGAAAAAAATCTGCCAGTATCTCTAGAATATAGTCACCATGTTTTCCAATGCAGATTTCCCCAATATAATTTAAACTGTCTGAGGGCAGGTATTGAATCTAGCTTGCTTCCCGGGCTGCAGGCTCAGAATAAGTGGGCCTGGGCAGCCACTTCAGAAATACTTGTGGGAGGAAGGGAGGAAGGGCTGAGGGGGGCATTCCAAGAGAAGTGAGCCTTCTGGGCCAAAACAAGGAGGCCAAGAAGCTCAGGAAAGTGTGAAGCAACTGGAAGGTGGCGGGATTGTGGGAGATATCTCTTAGTAGTAGCTTGTTGGCTCTTGGGTTGGCTCAGCCTGCGCTTAGAAAGTTTCTCCTCGTACTTGTTGGCCTCACAGGTTAGCTACTGTGAGCCTCCTGAACATCGATTGGAAGCCCTGCCTGGGCTGAAAACCAGAGGAGCTGCGCTCTGATTGGACAGGCTCTTGAGAGACCTTCCGGAAAACTCAGCCCATCAGTATCATCCGCTTTTTCTTGTGCTTTTTCTGCTCCTTCTTATGAGTTGAACCAATGACTGTCCCCACCACAGACTGCTCCCCTCCCCACACGTGGGACTCAGGCTTCCTGTTTTACCTGCATTTTCCTGCCCCTGCACCCATTTTGGGTGGTGATTTGTGATTTTCAACCAAGAGCTGCCACAGGGAGCTCCTGTCCGGGTTAAAAGCCACATTCGTTCCTTATGAGCCTGGGCCAGGTTTCTGGCATTGTCATCTCAGTCAAGTAGCAACTGAGATTTTTTTAAAGGACATCTCATGGCGTTCTGTGAAGTTACTGCAAGTCTGCTGCTTTCGCTGCTGCTCATTACCTTTCACTTTTGTGTTCTTTTCTGAGAAGTTGTTTCATTATTGATAAGTGTTAAATTGCTCTGTGACTTGCTCCTCTCCATTCAACACCTGGGATCACAGCTCAGACTTTCTTTGAAATCCCCCAAGAGCTTAACACAGGGCTTTGAACACAGTGGGCACTTAATAAATCCTTGATGATGATGTTTGAGTTCGCATGTTGGTTTTCACCTCCCTGATGAGGTCAGGGGACCATCTGTGCTCGCTCAGACAGGTCCAATGCAAACCCAGAAAACAGCCTTGTCTGGGCAATCACTCCCAGCTCCTGGGCCATGTGATTTCAGGCATGAAATCATAACCCTGAGTTGTCAGAGGGCAGCATTTGGCTTCCAGATTCCTAGTCTGAAACAGGTAGCCTGAGTTAGGAAGAAGAATATTTTCTCGGGAGTTGGGAGGCTAGTTTGAGTCCTGGATCTTCAGTGACTGACGCTGTTACTTGATACAGTCACTTGGCCCTGGAAGGTCTTTGTTTTCTCATCGGGAAATGAGGGAGAAGGACGTGATGGTCTCCAAGGCCCATCAGCTGTGAAATCTCTGAATCTATTACCAAGTCACTATGAGTAGATGACTGTCACATAGGTTCTCACACACAGTATTGACAGGTTCCCTTTGTAAGGTGGTGACTTTTACGCATTTGAGCATGGCAGCATTGCTTTTTAAGTGGCCTTTCTGTTGACTAAAATAAAAACTTTTCATTCATGATCTTTAGCAGAAACACAAACTCATATCAAAATGGGGGAAAAAAGAATGTATATAAGACTATATGAGTAGTTCAAGAGAATTAAACATTCAAAATGCTTGGGTATTTAAAAATGTCCCGGGGACCATATGGTTACTAAATCATGACATTTTTATGGGAGGTGTGTAAGATTGGTGGTAAGAATGAGCTAATTAAATTGACCTTTAAATATCCTCCACCCTTCTGGAGGCCTCACTAATCCGGGACCCCCCACTGCAAAAATAAACATCTTCAGTGCAGACTTTTAGAGGAGTGGAAAGGAAGGATAGCACCATTAATCCCTTTCTTTAGGGAAAGAACAATAAATTTCCAATTATAAATGTAAGAAGGCCATTGAAGAGTGAGCTTCATCTCTCATTATTTCTTTTATTTCCTGTTGAGGGCTACATGGCCCCGGAGTTCAAACACAGCTGTTGAGATGTGAGAGAGGGTATATTGTAAGACCAGTAATGGATTTGGCTATGGGAAATGGAAGTGCTGAAAAATAAGTTTACTTACCAAGTGACAAGACAGACAAAAATGGACTAAATTGTCAGGTTTTTACCTGCCCTTCATCTGATAGCTTTGCCTTACAACTTCAACTTTTTTTTGTCAAACAGTTTATTTGATTCCCCAACTCCCCAGCGTGCCTTGGAGCATCCTAAGAAGCGGCTTCGGGGACCATAACATGTCCACTGCAGTGGACTGAGTATAGAGCCCCCAGAATGTCACCACACTCACGCAGAGACAGTCCAGGATCTACAGTTGGCACAGTGGGTCACTTCAGGGTGATGAGTGTGCTCAGGGGACTTGCAAGAAGAAGGTTTGGGCTAGTCACAAATACCTGTGTCCTGTATGATTGCATTTGTATGAAATGGCCAGAATAGGTAAACATGTGTAAGACAGAAAGCAGATTAGTGGTTTACCATTAGGCGGCTGGAGGAAGAATGGAAGTGATTGCTAATGGGTACGGGTTTTTTTTCTTTTTCCTTTTTTTATTATAGTGACATACAATATTATTTTAGTTTCAGGTGTACAACGTAGTGATTTGACATTTACGTACCTTACCATATGATCACCACGATAAGTCTAGTAACTATCACCGTGCAAAGTTATTACGATATTATTGACAGTATTACCTGAGCTGTACATTCGGAATATGGCTTATTTGTTTTATAACTGAAAGTTTGTACCTCTTAATTCCCTTCACCTTTTTCATCCATCTCCCGACCCCTTTCCTCTGTGGCAACCATCAGTTCTCGGTTTCTTTGAGTTTGTTTCTGCTTTGTTTTGTTAAATGTGTCTTTTTGAAGTGATGAAAATATTCTAAAATTCATCGTGGTACTGGTTGTTCAATGTTGTAAATATGCTAAAGCCATAGATTTGTAAAATTTAAATTGGTGGATTGTGTGGTATGTGAATCATATGTCAGTAAAGCCATTAAGGAAGAAGAATGTTTGGAGTTTAAGATTAGTTTATATTCAATTTGAGACTTTTTTCCCTCCACCATTGAGTTGGCTCTTTTTCTTGAGGGTAGGGGGTTATGATAACAGTATTTTCAGTTCAAAAATGTGAATTTAAGGAATTACGTAGTATTTAATATGAGACTATCAAATGTGTAGAAGAAAAGGGTAGCCAAAGAATAGAGCATATCTTTTGCAGTTTGTTTCCATTTATCATTAGATTTTTCTCCCCAAACTAACAGCAATTCATTGTCCATTTCCTGTGACTGCAGTAACTATTACTGAGTACCAGTTAGTAGAGCAAGAAGGAAACCTAGAGACCATTAAGTCCAACTGTCTTTACTTGCAGATGATCAGATAACAGAGTTAGGGGTGGGGGTGGGGGATCGTTGAGGGGTCTCATTGCCCTTGACTGGACCTCTGACTCATCCTGTTTCTGCCACACATGCTGAGACTGGAAAACCTGAAAAGAAAAGAAAGGTAGTAAAGGCAGGCTGCTACTGCCGACTGTGGGCAGTGAAGGCAACAAGACACTAGATCAGATTTCCAGTACGCCTGCATTTTAAAGTTGAATTAAAGTCTTTTAAGGCTCCGCATTGAATGGGATTGTGGATTTTGTGGTCGCTCCACAGGTTACACAAATGACTTCTCAGACTGTCAGTTCCCAGGTTGCTTTTCTAAACCTCCATCTCTTTCCTCAAGCCCTTGGTCTCATTCAGCCAGTTCCTGCTCCACCCTCTCCCCCTATCCCTCCCCTCCAAGCTCCCACCTCACCACCACCCCCACTCCTCCATCCCTGCTCTCCCCTGAACCTCAAGGTAGCAGAGGCCACACCTTGGGCTCCCCTTCCCTCCTCCCTCTGAGGAGGGAGTCCTCCACTTCCTTCCCCTTGAACTACTTCCATTACAGAGTTGTCCCACCCCTCTGTCATCCCACTTTCCCTTTGACTGGAGAGAATGCTGGGGGTGAGCAGGGCCCAGGATAGAACTTCTGTGTAAAATATTTTAAATACTCTTAAAAGTAGTTATTATTGAGAGCTGTAGAAAATAACCTGTAAAAGTGATTGGGGGGAAAAAATGTATAGCTGTTAATTTTTACTGGGTACAAACCAGAGGCTTGGCCAGAATGGACGAATTCATTCTACAAGTCCTTCTTTATTTTTAATTTACCAATTTATAGCATAATTTGTTAATATTGATCTGCACCTCTCATTATCTTCTAAGTTGGAATTTGCTTTTTATAATAATAGCCACAATTTATTGAGTGCTATTATATTCCAGCCACTATTATAAAAATTCTCCATTAGCTAATTAAACCCCCAAACATTATTATTATTATTATTCTCATCATTATTACCTTTCGACAGATATGGAAACTAAGGCACAAAGAGCTGAAATGACTTGTCCAAAGTCATACAGTCTTGACTTCTAAAGCTCCCACGTCTAATGCCATGCTCTGCTATCTATCTTGATCATTAATACTATTTGAAACTTGAAAGGTCATCAGGCCCTGGCTTTTGGCAATATGAGCCTGAGAAAATATGAATAAACTAAATAAAAGTATAAATAAACTAAACACAGAGAGATGGTTTTGATGTTGAGAACGTTCTGTGAGTGTATACTTAGTGAGTTTGTGAATGTGTTCTCTTCTGACAGCTCCTAGACTTGGGAAGGCTTATGAGGACATTTCCAAAGACCAGTGGAAGATTTCATGCATTGAATAAGCCCTGGATTGACTTTGTATTGTGTTGTGACTTTGACCCCAAATATCCACAGAGCACTTGTTTTGCACATTCACACTTTTGAACTGAGAGGTTCAGAATCCCAGATTTTGAATTTAAAAAAAAAATGCCATTACAGAACATATAACACTCTGAGTTTTGTCCATGACAAGGAATTTGTTTCCTAATGAGAATAGATCTCTCCACACCCTAGGTAGTTTTCATTGGGGAATTTTATCTGGCAGCTTTCTCATCAACACAGATTTGTAGGTAGGGGCAAGGGTTCCTGAAAGTGAACATTTTACTTTGGAAATGGGAATCATCTGGAAGATGACTAATGCAACCCTATAAATGGGGCATTTTAGGCCATTGGTTGAATCAGGTCTTCATCTCAGAACTGGCCTTTTACGTTAGGGTGCTTAAGATGAGAAATCATTTTTAGAAATGTTGCCTTCAGCTAGACCTTCTTTCTTCCATGCAAACCTTGTCCAAACTTGCAAATTTTGTCTTAACTTCTTTTTCTCTGTCCCCTCCCCCAACTCCCTCTCCCCCAATTAGTATTATAGAGAGTATCCCAGAATTCATCATTCCCAGTGTAAAATTTACGCCTTTCAGCCTTGGCATTCTTTCCTAAGAAAACCATAGAGTTTTCAGCATGGAAAGATGGAGGATGGGACAATCTTCTAAAGGTAAAAGCCAGTGACCCAAAGAGAATGAAAACCTCCAGTTATTCTGAGAACATGTGAATTAATTAAAACAGACATGATGAACTGTGCCACATGGTCAGAAATGTGAAGAATTCTTAGGATTGACATTGTCACGGGATTGTAAGAAATCCTGAGTGTAAGGCCTCTTTCAGCCCTGTCTTTGTGCCACATGATTGTCTGATTCTAAAGCCCCAGGCTCAGCAGCTCATAGTTTTCCTGTCCTAAAGGCTTGTTCCTAAGACACACATCTGTCTCTTGCCCTGAGAGAAGATGACTCCTATTCCTAGCCGCTTCAGGTAAAGTCAGGTAATGAACAGTCCTAGAATGAGTCAACACAGATTTGTACACGCATTAATGAAAGCGTAAATCAACAACTCTGGACTGCATTAGCACTGACACTGTTCTTGATATTTTCACACATTTTTTTTTTTTTTTTTTGGCAAAATTGAAAACATAAGGAGAGGTTTGGTTTTTTGCCAGTTGGCTCAGGCTCTAAATTGTGATTAGAAGGTATTTGTCACCACAGAAAACTACATATCCACAATCTCATAATGCCCACCACACTCTCAGGCCCAGGCAGGGTGGCGACAGTGGCAGGAAGGATGGAGGCCGACTGCCCTGGGCGAGGCCCCTGGGAGGGCCTCCACATACACCATCCCACTGGGCTGTTCACGAACTGAGACAGGCAAGTCATGGCAACTCTCTGGTCTTTCTTTTCTGATCTGTAAATTGAGTGGTTTGGAATAATCTCCAAGGTTGATTGTAATTGTCATACTCTTTGATTATGAGAATTATTTACACATACAGGGACCCCAAGGAGTGAACGTCACTGCGCCACGCTCTGTTTCTTCTCAGGGCTTTCTCCTCTTGGCCTCCCAAGTGTGTCCAAGCATCCCATATGATGCTGTGGTTCATTTTTCCTTTGTGACAGTACAAAGCACACGGAGAGATTTCAATATTCAGTTTCACTAGACAGTGGACTGTTTTTAGGACCCTCGGTAAGGACTTCCAATACATAGCAATGACCGCCTTTCCTTAACTCATCTTCTCGTTCTCACGGGAGTTGTCCGAGTACATCCGGAATCTCTGAAGTATTATTTTCATGCCGCTCTAAGAACTAGTGTCACTGTCCCTTTAAGTTTGGCCCTGATGTCCTAAACCCTCATCGTGCCCCCGCTGAGATGATGTTCGTGCTGTCTTCTGACTGGACTGTTGTTGGGAAACATCGAATCACCTTCCAAGGCCTGTGCTTTCCAGCATTTCCTAGAGTAGCATGCCGTGTCATCAAGTAAATACATTTTTAGAGTTATAAAAGGTCTGAGGTGGAAATCTAATTCAGTCTACCCTTCTCCCCTGGGCTTATTCTCTGTCACTTTACAGACCAGAAACTAAGGCACAGTTGGCTATGACATACATCTCCAAGGGATAATGAGTGGCAAAGCGTGTTCTGGGTCCCAGACCAGCACTCTGCCATTACACAGTACTGCCTTTTCACATAAGCAAACGAGCACTTCTACCTTATTTCAAAGGCTACAAAAAAAAAAAAATAAAAAAAAATATATATGATTATGATGTTAAGTAATAGCAAACATTTAGTCTTGTCTTTGTAAATTGCCCTTTTTGGTTACCTGAAAGGAACTGTTAGGCAGGAGCCATAGGCACATTACTTGACTCCATTGTACTCCATTTTCGTTATCTTCAAGTAAGAAAATGCACCTGGCTTTCCTATCTCACAGGAATGTTGTGAAAATAAGTAGGAAGTAATGAGTTGGATTCTTCCAGGCCTTAGAATCATTTCAAGGAGCATGCATTTTGTGTACTTACTTTTCTGGTTTTTCTGCTTGTCCAAGGCTTTCAGTAAATTTGATTCATATGTTCTTATGTTCATAGTGATCATAAAAGATATGTTTTAAATTTTGATTAAGTCTATGTCCCTGACTTTACTGATTATCTGAAAATGAAGAGCCTTAAAAAAAAAAAAAATCCTTCCACACACTGGAAGTAGACATTGTGGATTGGGACCACTCATTTGATTATTGAAAAACTGAGTTGCCGCAGAATCCAGATTAGAATTTGTAAGGTGTTGTATCCCAGGATTAAGACTTGACCGGTATCCTAATGCAAAGTCTATAATAAATAATTAGCAATGTCTTTCAAACTGAAGGGACACACAAAGAATTTGGAATGAGGTAGCATGTGAGCCGAGGCATTACGGCGTCCCTTGACTCTGCAGTTCCAGCCCTGTGCCTTATAAATGCATACATTGCCTTGAACGTAGTACTATTACACATTTCTTTAATGAACTAACACAGTGAATGCAATGAATTATTATTCTTCACTGTAAGGTTTCCCATTTAAACCAGAGTTAGACAGAATATAATGGGAAAGGCGTTCACGTAGGGAAGTCTATAATTATAACACACGTAATGCATAGGCTCTGAACACTCTGCACCAAACAAAACACATGGTAGCCACAATTCAGTAAACTCTTGGTTCTCGGGTGGAATCCGAAGCCCTGCTGTATCAGCATCATCTGCTTCTTCAAATGCCCCCCCACACACACACCTGCTGGATCAGAATCTGCACAGGAACATGATCCCTGGGTGATTTGGTTGCTCATTAAAGTTTAAGAAACACTGACTGTGCAGCTTTCCATTTTTTTCTATCCCATTGGTCCGTGATAGAACACTATACTTTCATACCTAATATGCCAGAGCAAACGATATCTGGAACTGATGCCGCTGTAATTCTGCCCTTTGCTGGATACAATTATCCTTTACTATTATTTCCCACTCTCCTCAAAACTCATTTTACATGGAGTATCCGTTGTACAAAGTTTATAACCTGTTCTACCCGACTGTCATAAAGTTGGTTGTTCCTGCTCTGATTTTATGCCTGAAAGTAATTCGTAATCTTACGATTCCTAGTATTCTTGTTTTATTTAGAAGACCTTTTGCAAATTAATGTTTGGGAGGAGAAAGAAAGACTATTAGCAAAGAGCAGCAATTGCTTTCTTTGCTAGTGTTTCAAACCCCAAAGGGGACATTCACTTTGAATTTCTACCTTTTATTCTTAGTAGGAGAAAAGTATGTAAAGGAGATTTTTTTTTTTGGGAGGGGGAGCAGCATACTTGAGAATTAAACTCCTGTTAATATAGGCATTTTCATCCTGAAAATCATTTTCATCATTCTCAATCTAGCTAGTGAATTTCAGTTGTCTTAAGAATAATTGAACACTGCCAAGTCCTGTTACTTCAAGTCATTGGGAATTACACTGATTATTTCCCCCCTTCTCTCCAGCTTTCTAATAAGCTAAGGAAAGCAAATTCAGTTCATTGGCAGTATTGGCTCTGCACTTGAGAGATGTGCCTGCTCTCATTCAAATCCAGATGTACTGTCTCAGGATGGAATGATATGCGGTGCCAAGGCCCATCCTCAGAAATGAGAATGAGCTCACAGGCCACCTCCGTCTGCAAGCACAGGACCTGCGTGCGCTACTGTGTCACTGCAGTGTACTTACACTTTGTATCGCTAATTCCTGTTGAATTTCATCAAGAAAGGAAGGAAAGGTTAAAGAGACGTGAATAGGGAATATACAGAAAGGGAAGTCTTTCATTGAAAATCTATGATCCAGTGATATTACTGCCTCTCTAAGGATATCTGTGTCCCTTTAACTGGACAGTGTTTGGTTCACTGGGGCTTTTGAATGCCCACTTTTAAAGTGGAAGTTGAAGAGCAAAAGTGTCTGCCTTTGCACCCCTCATATGCACCCCAGTGGGGCCAGGCAGGAAGGAGAGTCAGCACCGAGCAGTCAGCAAGGGTATAGACCAGACTCCTCAGGTGCTGGCGGTGTGCTAACCCCAGTAGTCTGGGTGGCCATTGTAGGAAGGGTGGGGGAAGGGACAGAGGCCTCCTGGAGGCTCTAAGAAATAGGAGATTCAAACAGGAGAGTCACATGTGAGAAAAGGGTAGACTTACCTAGCTAGAGTGTCGGTAGCATGAGCCAGGTACTGGAACGAAATGGTACTAGAGGAGCCCCTACTCAGAGGCCCTCTTCATCCACCCTCCAGAAGATTAGTCCTTCTCAAAAAGGGCTGAAGGAGAGTGTGGAAGATGGACCAAATAAGAATCTTCTGAGGAGCTATTTTAGAATCTAGCTGCCCAGGCTTCTCCCAGGGCACACCATAGGCAGCAGAAGGTACTGAGTAATTCACTAGTTGAGAACTTGGGTTCTGAGCCAGCCACACTGGCGATGGAATTCTAGCTCTTCCCCTTACTTGCTGTGTGACCTTTGCCCAATTACTGAATCTCTCTGATCCCCATCTCCTCATCTATAAAATGGTGATGATGTTAATAGTAACCATTTCACAGGGAAGTTATCAGGATTGGGAGAAATGCTCTGTGCCTAATGCTTGGCATAATACCTGCTGTTAAGGAAATACTCCGTGAATATAAAATTTTCTTTCATGACTGGAACCTAATTTTATTCAGAAGAAATTTGAGCTCTTGTCCAAATCGGAAAAGAGCAAGGTGAGCAAAATAACTTTGATGATAATTCTAGACCTTAGCTTACTTTAAGGACGTTAGAATCATAGTACAGATCCAAGCTGTTTTCATTCCATTTGCAAGACTAGCAATTTTAGTTACGATGAACATAAAATGTCGCCATCTTACTTACCAATTTCTTCCAAATACAAATGTGTTTTAAAAAGTTGTGATGACAAATTATCCGGAAATCGGAAAGCCACGTCTTTAACAGGTTCTCTTCCCTGCTCCCATCTTATCCCAACGGGAAGAATTCCTTGACCAGGAGCGCACCCCTCCCCAACGACTCCCAGGCACGCAGTGGAGCTCGGTTCCACACGTCCTATGACAAAAGATACGTCATCAAGACCATTACAAGCGAAGATGTGGCCGAGATGCACAACATCCTGAAGAAATACCACCAGGTAATTTTTATTTACCTTTATTTGAACCTCTGAAAAGGTTACCATTCGAGCCTAAATATCATAAAGGCCAAATATTTAAATACAGAGCCAGGAAATGATACCACATTTGACATAAACATCTCCTGTAGCTGGGTTTTTGAAAATTACATTAGCCAGATTACTGACAGATAACATTTAGGAATGCTTATCCTATGAAGATGATTGGTCATTTATATAACACTTTTAATCTAAATACTCTTCTGTATAATAGTTTTGATGATTGCCATACTGATTTTAAAATCACTCAGCTTAAAATTTGGCAGAATTTCAGAACTTTTTTGCGTATGCCAGAAGTTAGGTGGTAACTTGTGAGTGTTTATCCATTTACACCTCCAAGTCCTATCCTGCTTTCACTGGTTTTTTCCTGTCCTGGCCCCAGAAAAGTCCACCCCCACTCACACTCTACTGCTAGAACAATCCCTGAGTTTTCACCCCTCAGCATTATCCCTTCATAATCACCTGGGGAAAGAATCAAACTGCTCTTGGGAGTAGCGTCTCTCTCTCTCTCTCTCTCTCTCTCTCTCTCTCTCTCTCTCTGTCTCTCTGTCTCTCTTTCTCTCTCTCCACCTCTTCTCTCCCTTCTTTTCCCTCCCCCTCTTCGAATAAATTTCAGCACAAGTTTCCAGGGGAGCAATGTTCCCTGGTCCCAGCAGAGCTGTAAGAGGCCTTACTTACTGTGTAGGAAGAACATGAAGTCTAGTGTCAGACAATCCCAGGTTCAGATCCCAGGCTTGTCATCTACTAACCTCATGACTTCTGGACTTTGAAGCCTCAGTGTTTTCTTGTATACAGTGGAGATAATAACTATACCTAACTACAGAGTCCCGAAGATTAAATGGGAGTATGTACGTGAGGTACTTAGCGCCGTTTGTGCCACACACTAGGGGTTCAATATTTGGTGGTGGTAGTCGTTATCAAGTCATGTGAAAAAAACCAATAACTACTATGTCATCTTGAGAAATTGTAGTCTAATGGCATAAAGGTGACTGCTGCTTGCAACATCACAGAAATAATCTTCAGAACTGGTGTTTGAATCACATGCCAAAACACACACAAATACATCGTGTGCACGTGTGCACGTACTTTTAGAGTCCTGCTTTTTTTTTACCTAAATGGCTCCAAATCCTCCTCAAAGGTAAAGATTGGCTACCATAGAGAGTATCCAGAATAAAGAGCTCGGGGCCCTGACTGCGTAACAAAAGGATTCTCAAAGTGTTCATACTATATTGCATTATTAAGTATCAGCCTCTCCAAGTGATGACTTTGAAGGCTTGAAGGCAGCCCTCATTTGTATTTTTGAGCAACTACATGTCTGTTTAAAAGTCGGCTTCCTTACCTTATGGTCATGCTTTCTGCTCTAACATCATAGAGTATTTCTTGGCAGTTGGCTTATTCTTCTTCAGTCTTTGCAGATGTGATCACTTGCATTTTTGTTGCAGTGAAGTCTATGAAAATTTTTGGGCTATATTCTGTTTCCGGAAACTTGGGACTGTCCCTAATTTGTTTCTTAAAGACATTAGTCAGCCCCTAAATACATTTAACATATAATAAATCTTTTATATCATATATCCCTTTCGAAATTTGTTCTACAGCACTTATGCTGTTCCCTATTATGAAGGACATTTTAAAATGCAGGGATAGTACCTGTGAAGGTAAAAACAATAAGGCACTGGTTTCTGAATGAACTGAGTTACAGGATGCAGCTTTAACTACTGAACTTTTAAACTGTCTACTATTTCATATCTCCCCTGTGTAACTTAATGTCATGCATTCTTTTTATACTTTCTTCAAATCTCAAGAACTTCAAGTCTCAGAACTTTCAAAGTGAGGTGATACCTCAATGACTGATGAAAACGTTATTCTGATAAATGGCTATGATCCCGGTCTAATAAAATGTGACACTCAATTCAAATAGCGACTTCTGGCTGACAACTTTGAGTTCAGAATGTTTTGACTTGATAGACATCACAATTTGAAACGTTCTCTCTGGGGTGGTTACCATAACCTAACATGAAGATTTGACATATCCTGAGTATAACTTGAAATGCACTAGGGATCCGAATACGTCTATTAACATGCTCCAGGGGCTTTCAAGTACTAAACATTTTCTTTCATTTCATTATTATAAAATAGTTATTTTCTTGGTGTGTTCTTTAACCACAAAAGTCTCATTTATCCAACATCTATATTTTTCTTTCTTCTTATAAATGGTGTTTTAAATACAATGTAGAGGATCCTAGCGATTGAGAATCACAATTTTTAATACAATTTATTTAAAAGATACTAAGTTGAACGTCAGGAGACAGACAGAAATCCTGCTTGTTATGAACTGGTCACTTAGGGGGTCTCTGAACCTCGGTTTCCCCGTCTACATTTTATTTATTCATTCATTTGTTCGTGTATTTACTCTTTACTTAATTCCAAAAAGGATATAAGGTGGCCTTCAAGGAAGTTGGAAATACAGGATAGAATAAATAGGAAAAAAATGAAGCTAGAAAAGGGAAGGAGAGGGTGAAAACACAACATGGAATCTGAAATGAACCGAAAACTCATGCCATGATGACCAGCGAGCTTCCTACATTGAGGGCCACTAATTTCACGCTAGTTTCTTAGCAGCCACAGTGGAAAGTGAAACCTGAATAAGCTAGTTACACAGTTACTGTGCCTAAAGATACAAATGAATCAGTTGTTAAGGAGAAATATAATTAACTTGGTACTAAGATCAGAAAGGGTTATTTCTAGGCATTCCCCACAGAGAGGACACGTGACATGATAAACATCATCCTTGCAGCCAGCTGTGCAACACACAAGAATTTCATAAAACCTCAAAAGAAAATCATCAGGATAGGCTGCTGACCCCACACCAACATGTAATTCCCATTTAGCCAGCATCACTGTGCGGAGGGAGGATGCAATGTACACAGCTACCCAGCACTCTGCCAGGCTGGCTCCCACCAGGCAGGTGTTTGAATGTCCTCAAGCTGCCCTTTTCATGGACCACGTGCAAACAAGGTGTTGCTAAATATTACATGGCAGCGAACTTGGCCTTGTGCATCCTCAGGTGTAGCTATTTCATGCGATCAGACACAGGCCTTGTCATCTGTAAGCCAGGAGAGGTCCTTCTAAACTTTGTTGTTCTCTATTCTATTCAGTGAGGCCCAGGGGCAGTTGAGATGGGTCTTAGGCCTTTTCTTCCTACTTCAAGAAGGCCCAGACCACTTTTAGGATTTACGTCTAGTCTTGTAAATGTTCTGTCTCCTACTTCCGTGGCTACTGTCGGTTCTTCTATTTCTTCTTGTTTTTTGTTGCTTTTCCCTTGTACTTTGCTGTACTTCTGAACTGCCCAGTCTGGAAAAGTACTTAGGTTTGTTCAAAGTGCCTATCAGTAGATGGGACAGGCTCCGAGAGAGGCTCTCTTGCAAAACAAATTGGATGGACTTTCTGACAGCTCTGGTTACTCAATGGCCCTTGACTTCTCTTTTTTCTTTTCTTTTATTGTTTTTTATTTTAATGAAATATATCCAGAGTTGCAATTATATTCCAGATGGTTAAAATTAGCATAAGGTCAGCCTCTGGAGATGTGAAACATGGCTAGCTATTTTAATAAATTCTTCCTGGGATTAATTTTCTGATAAGTCAACCTTGCCAGCAATGCAGTGTGGTAGGTAGTTCAGAGCATGGACTGTGGAGAGCTGGCTGCTGCATTGAGACCCCAGCTTTACCCCTACCAGCTGTGCGACCTTGGGCAAGTCACTTAACCTCTCTACACCTGCTTCTCTGTCTATAAATTTGGATAATAATACCTCCTTTATTCAGTGTTGTACTAATTAGGTGAACTGATATTTTTGACCTGCTCAGAACAGTGCCTGGCATATCATAAATGGTATTATATAAATGATTGAGTAAGACAATTAAATACCATTTCTCTACTCAATTGCCTACAGCCCAGTATTGAAATCATTAACTCTTTCAGTCCCCTAGGGGGCCTGATTTCTCGTAGAATGTGACACTGAGGCATAATTGTGAAGATTTGAACCATAAGGAATTAGATTTCTTCCCAAGCTCCACCATCTTGCCTTGGTCTTTATCTGTTGCCAAATCCTACCCTAATTTCTGCTCTGTGCTAAGAAAGGACAGTGTCCTCTCTCAGACCAATGGAAAATTTATATTAAGCAGAGCAAACATTTATAAGTCTCTTCCTTTATTTGATCTTTCTATTTTTTTTATGGTTAGGAAAATAATGTTTGAGTCTAAATACCCTTTTCTTCAAATTTCTGCTAGGCTAGAATAAACTCAGTGATTATCAACTGATTAGCTAAGCAATGTCAGAAGAGCATTCCGGAAGAAAGTAAGTGGTCGAGAAACTACGTGAATACCTTATTTCTCTTAAATTGACTGATTATTTTTTTCACTGACCTGAATTCATTGGGAGTTTTGGTATCATGCTGCTTCAGCTTTATTTAAAATAAAGAGTCAATGTCAAAAAAAAAAAAAAAAAAGAGTCAATGTCAGTAAAACTTTAGAAATTTTACAGGAGGGAACAAGTTACAGTGTAGATGATTAGGAAATGTCTTATGAAATTGTTAAGGATATCTTTTAAGTTTTTGAAATACGGGGCTTAAATTTATTTGTTTTTTTTTTTATGTCAAAGTGACTGAATTGATAAATTGATAAAGTATCCTAAAAATCCTTTCTTATCCTTTGCACGTAGGAAACAATTAGTAACTTGAGCCAAATCTAGAAGGTATGCCTAAAAGTCTGAATTCCTTGTTAAATCAGCTAGCTAGTACCTCAAATTTCAGTGAAGGATTTTAGGGTGAATGCTTGACTTTTTTGGACCCTGTATAGAGTACATCTTTTTATCCTCCCATGAAGGATACTGATGTCAGCATTATCATTTGAATATGAGCCAAAATAGAGGAAAACTGAGAAAGCAGGCACCATAAAAGCCAAAAATTACAATGAAAAATTGGGTGTGTGGCACTGAAAGAGAAAAAGTTATACACTCCGTGGGTGTTTCTCAAACTCTGATTATAGACAGGACACCTATAAAAACGCAGATTCTGACTCAGCAGATCTGGGTGTCTAACACTTTCAGGTGACGCTGATGAAGCTCCCAGGACGTGGCAGGTCCGTACCTGCTTTCTAGAACAGGAGAAACATTCTGAGTGCGCTCCGGCTTCTTTGGTTCTATCTGGAGGACAAGTCAATTGAAATGGGAAAAGTACACTTCAAGTTTTCAGGTCTACATGCACCTAGAGCTATGTGACCAAAGGCAGGCTCCCAGCAGAGCCTGTCTGCCGTCGGGAGCTGCAGAGACATTTCTTGCTTCCCTCTTAGAAACGTCAGGAAGGCGTTTGCTATCTCCTGGCTCCCTGTGGCCTGGGTGGTGCCCCTTCAAGCTCCACTTTGCTGACAGGGAGTCACGGCTTGCTAACGGGGGCGTTTGGAACCCTCCGTTCACAACGCCCTAGCCAATTGCTCCCCAGGTTTCCAGGGAGCTTCCCAGCATAGTCCTCAGAATGATTTTCCTGCAGCAGATTTTCTCCATTTTCTGGAAATTCCATCATCTTTTTCTCTTCATATATTGCCTGTCTGCTCTGTTCTCTCCCTGTGTCTTTCCAACAGCAATATAGTTGACGTTCTTATTCTGACCTCTACGTCTCAACTTTTCTTTCCCATTTTCCTTCTTGAAACATCTCCGCCCACTTCTGGGTAAATTCCTCAGCTATATCATCACCCAGTCCTAATTCTCTCTTCAACGGTTTCCGTCTGTTGTCTCCCCTGTCCAGTGATTTTTTTTATTTCAATAATTGTGTTTTTTCTTCTAGATGTTCCATTTAAAAAAATCTACCAGTTCATTCCTGGTAGTTTCTTGTTATATGCTCATCCCTGACATTGCATCCTTTGTTTCTTTAAATGTTTTATGCATAACTTCAAATTCTATTTCCGGTAGCCCAAACTTCTGCAGTTCCTGGGCCTGAATTTGCCTGTACTGTCTGCTGACACTCACTCAGAATGACTTGCCCAAGCAGAGTCCCACACAGAGTTTGGGGTTAAGATATTGATTAGGGATCCAAACCTATGTAGGGAAGAGCAAAGAAGTAGGATTGGACAGAGGGAGAAGTCACAGTGTCATGTAGGCCTAACCCAGTCACAGCCAACCTGATGGTGCACTCTGGAGTGCTCCACCCAGAAGCTCCCATGATGCGCCAGAGTCACAGGGAGGCAGACCCGGGAGGAGCTGCCAACTGAAGCTTCTGACCACATTCCTCAGCTGGGCGGCCAGACCTCTCACAGCTGCCCACCAGGGTGATGCTTGGAGCAGCCATTCTGCATTTCAATCGTAGTCAGTGACTAAAGTCCATCTATACTTAAAGTATTTTTTACACAGTCATTTCTTCTTCAATGATGATGTTATTTATGGGTGTTGATTATAGTTTAACAGAGGGAATTAGGAACAATGAGTGTTTGAGTTCAGGAATATTCCCCATTATCTCAGTACTAAGAATGTTTGGAAACCCTCCAGAGGAATGTTTGTTCCTTTTAAGCCTTTTAAGAAAAGTAAATTTATTTAAGAAACATTTATTACATTTAAGAAAAGTAGTAAAGTTTTGTATTTATATTAGCTTAAGTGTTGTCATCCTTACATTCTTTTTTGCCTTCAAACCAATATGAAACCAAAATAAATTACATTAACTGACACTTATACACCATTATCCCAAAATCAATTCAGGGCAAATTTGGATTGTTTATTTATTTGGTCATTCTAAAACAAAGTAATTCTTAATTTCAGGCAAGTTGATCTCCTTCCTCCCTCCCTCCCTTCCATCCTCCCACTCTTCTTCCCGTCCTCTCTTCCTTCCTTCTTTCCTTTCTTCCTTCTTTCCTTTCATGTCAAATATATTGTTCGAGTGATCTATAAATATAGCCAGTGTCACAATAAGGATTACAGATCATTTAACCTTTCAAAAACATTTAACTGAAACAAGACTGTACATTGAAGTATTAATTTAATGTCATAATAAATTGTCATCAAACCTCTAAGATGAAAATGAGTGAAACGTGATAATAACAGCAATTTATAGTTATAACAAGCCCACAGTTATACAGGGGAAGACATGGAGAGACATGGAGAGATTAAATTTGCCTGTATTGATAACACCATGGAATCATTTATATGTCTATTTTTTAAAGAAGACACAAAAAAGTAAAAACTGTGAGTGTTGGAAACAAAGGTTACAGATAAAACATTGCCAGCCAATATATGTTTCTGAGAGGAGTCTTGGAAAAAACAGAAGCCACTGCATGATAAATAACAAAGCAAGGTGACAGAAGTTGTCCAGCTATGAAAATGCAAAAGTGAAAAGTAATAAAAACAATATTTTAAAATGCGAGCATAGGTAATCAGTGAGTTTAGCACTGAGAATATGGACCCCAAGAATGACTGTGATTGATTGAGCTCCATATAGTAAGCACAGTAAGAACTGATGGTTATCAAGTTCACTTTTCTAAAATTTGGGAGTGTATATTCAGGGCTTATTCAGACGGACACTCTGTGTTACCACTGAATTGCAAACATCTGAAAGCCGCCACTCTAGGTACCAGACCAAGTTTTCTGTTTGGTGTGTGAGAAGAACGTGGCTACAGGTGACCTAAAGAGCCCAGAAAGGTGGGAATAATGGCTGGCACTGTACCACAGAGAGGAAAACCTCAGGGAAAATGCCATATCTGAGGGGTCACTGAAAGGAGCATTCTTCAGAAGTGTATACACTCAGCCTGTGCTCTCGCAAAAGAACCATCTCTCTTGCCTGACGTGTGCTCTTAATTTCTGAGCTGCACACAGATGAGCAGTGTAGTCTGGTCCACTTGTGGACCCCCTTTTTCTTATATCTTGCCCAGGACCTCAGAGTAGCAGAGGACAGAAGTCTGCAGAGTTCTAGAAAGGAGTCTACCAGGCCGCACTCAGGCATTGCACCTGTGGTGTCTGTAAACTGAGACATTAATACCGCAGCGAGGGACACCACTTGTGTTGCTTATGTCCTTTCCGGGACTGCCTTGTAGCCACCTCAAGACAGTGGTTGAAACTGAAAGAAATATTTATACCTTTTTTAAAGAGGGACCCTCAGGATTAAATCACTGTCTCTCCATTCTTGTAATCTGGAAGTGGAGCATGTAAAAGGGAGGAAGCAAAGTCTTGTGATCGAATCAACAGTGTTATAAAGAAATTAACAGATTCTGAGGACGCTTTTAACTATTCTAAAAAAAGGTTGCTTGTGCCAAGTAATTGTTTGTTAAAGAAAGACATTATATTGTAGTGCCCCCAACACCCCCTTTTTCTTATCATCTTTGAAGCATTTATTTACAAGTTATTTTGTTAATTTGTTAACACTGTTTAAGTTCTTGAAGGGAAAGTGCTCAGAGTTCTGATCCTAAAAGCAACAAGAGAGAAATATATTTTTCAGTGTTTTTTTTTAATTTACAAAAAGTTTACCTCACTTTATAAACAAATACATGCACACACACAAGCATACACATATGCAACATTATTCATGTTTGGAAAGTCTTTGTTTGATGAGATTCCTTGAAACTGGGACTTCCATCATGCATTTAAAGTAGAATCCATTTCTCAGAGAACAGTTTAGGAACATATCAGGTGCTCTGGGCCATCTTCCTCCCTCACCCCTTCCTTCCTTTCTTTTCCACCCCTCGCCCCAGGGCCTTGGTTGCATCCTGCTCCTGCTTGAGTCGATGTCCTTCGGGCCTTGGTTGCATCCTGCTCCTGCTTGAGTCGATGTCCTTCACCCCAGTCTCATTTCCCTGCTCTTCACATTCTTTGCAAAAACCCTAGGCACCGAGTTGTTTCATTGCCCCTCTTCTCCAAATGCAGAGACACACAGAGGTTGAATAATTCACTCAAGGTCACACAGTGAATGTGAAACTGGACCAAGAGGACTCCTGGAATCATGATGTGCCTGAGTCATGCCGAGAGCCCAGCGAAAGCTGTGGCCATGAATTTATAAATAATCTCCCTGGTCGTGGGATTTCCTGTAGCCGACTGTGTGTGTAGGAATCCTTATAGATGTGCCCATTCGGGTTAGAGTTTGTGCACAGCATTTCCTGGGGCAACTGGTGAAGAATCAGAGGACTAGCATTCAGGCTTCCACGTGTCAATATGTGCATATAGGGACACACTGTGCTAGAGTACAGTGGTCCCCCAACCCCGGTCTTCATAGACCCAGTGAAATGTTCCATTACGATGAAACAGTGTGTTCTTTTCCCAGTGCCCCCACCCAGAAAGTCAATTAATGGGTAGAATTTCCTCTTCTGCAAAGTTTTCACCCACAAATGCTTTCTAAACCTTTGCCACCAACTGCTGCTTAGTACTACTGGAATCTAATATGATAGTTTTTAATATGGTTTACGATTTTGTACATATTTACATACTCAGGAGCTTTAAGTTTATTAAATCTATTTTTTCAAGCTGTTCATCAAAGAGCCTCAGAGGTGAGCCGTGATGAAGAGATCACATTTGATCTATTTTTCATATGTAGTAATTTATCTAATCTTAAAGATAGAGGACTTGTAGAATGTAATCTGTATGTGTGTTTTCCTCTGAAAAAAAAAAAAAAAAAGGCTTGTCAATGACGTCCTGCATAGCATTCAGAGGTTCTTTAACATACTCATCAACCTGAATAATGGTGAGCACCCACTCTGTTCCATGGCGTTCTGTAGCTCTGCACAGACATTGTGATCAGAGACACCGTCTACTGGCAGGACCATGATGAGAGTAATCTGAGCAGAACAGCACAAAGAAGGTTGAGCGGCCAAGCTGAAATTGGCGTGTACCCTCCAGAAGCCCCCCAAAACACCTACTCCAGGCCTCCCTCAGAGTAGATGCCAGTACCTGTCTCTGAGTCAATTTGGAGCATAAAGCAGCAGATAGGTGTAACATAAAATTTCTTATCAGAGTTTTGAATGAAAATAATTATTATCTTTGTCACCTGTAGTAGGTGGAAGAGTACAGTACAGCACACAAGCATAGTATGAAGTATGTTGACGTACTGTTATCTGTAAACCTCACAATAACCTTCGAGTTAGAATTATGGTGCTCACTTTCCAGAAAATGAAACTAAAATGATGAGTAACTTCATAACTTGCCCAAGATCCCACAGCTGGTAAATGGAGGCACCAGGACACAAATGCGCATCTCTGTCTCACAAACCTCCCTTTTTTCTACTGTGCTTATTACACAAAGTACACTCCTATAGTCTCCACAGTTTTAAGGCCCATCCAACCATCTTTCTTCAGAGGCGAGGGACAACAACCCGCTTCAGTTCTTTGGGAGACATTTTCCCTTCAACCCAGGGCTATTTATCACCTGGTTTACCTTAGCAAAACTCAAGTCTATTTTTTGAAGGGAGAGAAATAGAAAATGTTCTGCCGATCTGACTTCAAATTAAGAACAAGTTGAGCTAAAACTCAGAAAATATATCAAATTAAAATGTGTAGCTCAATTCTGATTAGTAAACATAAAAAGGAGGGGGGCACACAGAGCATCTTTAAAATCTGCCAAAATTTTGGGTAGCAAAACTCAAACTCATACTGATTCTGTTCATCCTTTCTTTCATGATAAAAACTAAATGCTTAAAAAAAAAAAAACTCAAGATAATTAAATATTATCAGATTTGTTTATTGATGGTGTTTGCCACTAAAAAGTTTGAAAGGGCAAACTTTCTTATTTTTATAAAACGTTCATTGTAAAACAGAAAAGTTCAAGCAGTAAGATAATTTTTAAAAGGAAAAAAGCAATGTAACTGAAAATTCCACCATTAACATTTGGTGACCATTTTTCCAAGGCATCTCTCTGTAAATATGCACAATGAGCACAATTTTTACAATTTTGGAATCATACTATTCATGCTGTTCATTATCCTGGTGATTTCAACACATGGACATAAAAAAGCTGTTTTGAAATCTTCTTTCCCCCTCGGTTTAAAGAAAAGAAAAGCTAACTTTCCTTTGGGAAGTGCAGTGGGACCCAGTTTGTAAAGATTGGCTTTCGAGGAGAAGTGTCTCCATCTTGTGGTCTTTTAGAGTATGGTCATGAAAGACTTCGGAACTCCTGTTGTGTTTTTGCAACTCTACTTGGAAATGGTGTCCAAGCTGGGACTCGACCTATGGTCCTGATGAAGTCCCACATGGAGCCAGAGAAGCTCCGTGTGTGTGGAGAGCAGGAGTGTGCTCTCTACCCTTCACACTGCTGCTCTGATGGGCAGCTTAGCTCCAGACAGTAGAGTCTCAGTGAGAAACAGAAAAACTAGGACTAGGGCCCAACCCTCCCAGCTTCTAACATTGGGCTCTCTCCACAATTTGTTTAATCTGAACTTCAGAAAGTTTCTTTAACTTATTCATCAACGTGGATAATGGTTAGTATCCCCTCTGTTCCATGATGCTCTGTGACTCTCAGTACGAAAGGAGCTGATCTTAGTGGCTGAGTGACTCTTTGTCAACCTCATAAAATCATCATTACGTCTTCTGGGGAGGAAGATGAAGGCCCCAGGTGGAGTGTAATTTCACTTTAATTTAAATTAAAGTGAAAGGATCAATCACTGGTCCTCTCTCCTTACACTGTTATTTATATCCAAGTTTTGACTTTACCAATTGGTGTGGAATGTAGGACAAAAATCTCTCTTTGGAGATAAAGTTGAATTTTCTTATTTGTGTATACATGGTAAATACAGACCCTGTGTTAAGCAGTACAAACGTGGTCATTTTCTGTAAATAAGACCTTAATGGTTGGAGGGTTTCACTCTGTGTAAATGCCGTAGGCAGAAGTGTTATATTTTACATCAGAACAAACACCTTTTAATGCGTTTTTTCCTGTTTCTCTCCTGTTTCTCTCCTCTGCAGTATATAGTGGAGTGTCATGGGATCACCCTTCTTCCCCAGTTCTTGGGCATGTACCGCCTTAATGTTGATGGAGTTGAAATATATGTGATTGTTACAAGAAATGTGTTCAGCCACCGTTTATCTGTATATAGGAAATACGACTTAAAGGTGAGATTGATTTTGTTAATTTTTCTGAAGTAATTAAGCTTACTCGTCCACATTGTAAGTGTTGTAATTGAAGATGCTGAACAGTTACGAGGTGCTCAGAGCTCAAAGCCACCAGGAAACTCGCAGTGCACTCCTTGTGTTAACTGAGGATCACTCGCTGGCTTTACCAGAAGATGCTTGTATGCATTAGAGAGATCGTGCCTAATTTATTCAACAAATTTTTCTTGAACACCAACTCCATACCAGACACTGTTTTAGAAGCTGAGAATGAACTAGTGCGATGAATTAGAATGAATCAGTGCGATGAACTAAAAAGACCAAACCTGATCTCAAGGAACTGACTTTCTGGTGGACAGACAGTAAGTGAAAGACAGACAGTAAGTGAAAGTAGTAAGTAGATCATATAGGATTTAGGAAGTGATCAGTGCTATGGATAGAAGTAAAGGTGGGGAAGGGATACAGTTTTAATAGGGTGTCAGGGGAGGTTTCACTGAGAAGATAGATGATAGTGGAGCAGACATAAAGGAGGTGAGAGAATGAACTGAAGGAAAACATTTCTGGCAGAGGGAACAGACCCTGAGACAAGCTGTTTCAAAGACATTGAGGGAAAGGTGGACCACTGGAATTTCTGGGTGGGGTGTAGTGATCTGAATTCTAGGATCACTGACCTAGAGGGAGAACGCCCCGGTTAGGAGTTGACAAACTCTGACCTGCCTATATGGTGAATCCAGCTTGGCCATTTTTGTCAATAAAATTTGATTGGAATACTGCCATATCCATTGTTTCTACATCACATGTGGTTGCTGTACAGAGTTGAATAGTTACCACCAAGACCATTTTGGGCCACAAAGCCTAAAACATTTACCCTCTGTCCCTTTTCAGAAAAAATTTGCCAAGCTTTGGTCTTCATCAGTGGATCTCAAATATTTTGATTTCAGACTCTTTCACACTCATAAAAGAGAAAAGCTCTTGCTTATGGAGGTTATGAGTACTGATATTTGTAGTGTTAGGAATTAATATGAGAAGTTTTAGAATATTTGATTTAAAATAATAAAACCATTACATGTTAGAATATTTTAATGAAAAATAACGGTATGTTTCAAATCAAAACAATTAGTGAGACAGGTGGCATTGTTTTACATTTTTACAAATCTCTTTAATGTCTGTCTTAATATCAGACAGGTGGAATGTCCTGTCTGGTGTTGCTGTCAGTCTGTTGCGATGTTATTTGAGTGTAGTATATGAAGAAAATCAAGCCTTACCCAAATATAGAGCTGGAAAAGGGGGAGTGGGTGTTTTTATAACTTTTTCAGAAACTTGTGGATATTCTTCTTTCATATTATACCAAATTCTTGACAAATGGTAATTTTTCAAAGCTTATGGGGAATGTGGAATCTGAAATCCCCTCAGTGAACCTTTGTACTCTTTTCGTTAAAATCCATTGGTCTGTTAGCATGCATTGGTCTGAATGCTCCATGCTTTGGTCATTTGGAATGAATGGGTTCACTGAGTTATGTGCTCTTCCAAATATTGACACATTTTACTATACAATATCAAGAAGTCACATTAATATCACCACCAGTCTCATCAGAAAAGTCTTTAACTATTGAGGATCTCTCAAACTCAGGGCGGTAGATACAAGTTTTTAAAAATTCTAATTTTCCATAAAAGCTCAAATTTTACCACTGGCAACAAGTCCTATTAGTTGGTTACTGTGACATGACATCACACAGCCCCCTGCACATAGCCGAGTCCAACAGCTTTGTTCGTCTTTGAGCAAATATATGACAAATGCCTAGATTTGCGTAAATATAGATTGCCAGTTGTTTTTTGAAGTAAAAATGTTATTTCATGGAAAAAGTGGCTGGTTCAGCTCATAACTCAAACCACCACAAAAATGACTGTTCTTAGTCCTTTCATTCTTTATAAACAGAAGAGCTTTATGCATACTTCCTACACAGAATATTGAAAACATGGGTACTCCAGGGTCAAGATTTAATAAAAAAATAATTTCATTGCTTCATCAAGAACATTTGTATATTTATATATAGATACATATAGATATAGATAAATGATAGATAGATAGAAAGATAGATAGATATACAGATACAGATATATTATGACACACTACTCGTACCATTTGGTGCCACTGCTGGATTTGTTCTAAGCTACCAACAGTTGTACCCACCATTGTTTTTGCAATACCATGCAATAACAAGACAGCGAGAAGGCAAATAATGTCTCAGTATTATTATAAAGATAGTTTTGACTTTGCAGACCCCTGAAAGGGTTTTGGGACCCCAGGATACTGAACCACACTTTGAGACATGCTAGTCTAAGGGAGAGAAAATGGTCTGGCTTATCTCCTAACTTCTGGAGTGCAGATAAACTATATAAGCTTCCCAGATACAATCTTTGTCTATCTTGCCTCCATGTCATAACTGTTTTATTGCCTGGAATCCCAGCTACCCGACAGGACTCTCTGGCACTATCTCTCTCACGCAGTCTTTGCACTGCTATGGCCTCTCAGATCCACCAGACCTGGGAATACTGAGACTCCAGCCTGGTGTTGGTTCCCTTCCCAATACAAGGCGCCCCCTCAGTCTCAGTCTCCTCGTGTGTGAATTACACATCCTAACCTGTGCCTGAGCCTCTTGAATAAAAGAAGGTCAGAGAGTAAAGCTTTTTATTTAAGAATGGCCAATCTAGAACGTACTTTAACGTAACCCAAGTTACATATACGTTCTCTTAATAATTGACTATTGCAAGTATTACAGGGCAATAAATGTCTATTTAAGAAGTGGTCAGGTAAACGAATTGCTCCGTTGACCTCTTCATAGTTTGGGTGCCTGGTGCTGGAGGCGAAGGGAGAGCAGTAAATCGGTGTGTGACCTCCTCCAGCCATTTATCCAGAGACCGCCCAGCAGTGTTGTGTGAAACCCCGCGGTGGTCACTGAGCAGCACAAAAAATAAATAGTCCTTGCTGTATTGACATGGTTAGCAATACACTGGCCATTTGCTTCCCAACTTTTCTTTTGCTTTAAAATCTTCCACAAACAAAGGAAAATATCTCTGCTTGAACTCTACCCCAAAGCCCCCGTCATCATGTGAAGTCTTGGCAACCCCACAGCCCTGAGACATAGTTGTGAAAACCAGAGCAGTAGCAGAGAAATTGCTGAGATCAAGAACTGTGTTTTCTTCCACTTTACACCTCTGTGCTCAGCCAAGGGCCTGGCCCAGATGTGGTGCAAGTAAATGTGTGTGTTTGAAGGGATCTCCAAAGTGAAGGGGAACAGCAAGTACCCACAGGGATCTTACTCACAGGGAGTAAAAAGAACATCTTCATCAGTAACTCTAAAACGGGGGCGAGGCAGTCAGAGGGCGAGGACCTGGCCACCCTGGAAGACACAATGTGGGACAAGAGGCATTTAATGCACCAGTGGCCACTGTGGCCAGCTGACGGCCCGCTTCACCTTGGAAGATCATGGCACCAACCATTTCTGGCAAGTGATGCAAGGAGAGCGTGGTTTCGATTCAGTGTTTAGGAAGTAACCATTCCAGTGATTGTCAGGTTTTCTGGCTCCAGCACGAGGACAAGACCCAGGGGAAAGGCAGCACAGGTGGCATGAAGGGAAAGAGTTGGTGTGGAGTGGACAGGAATACCTACGGAGGGAGCAGCACACCGGGCAGAGAGTAGTGATCAGAGAAGGGACACAGCTCACTCAGGACAAGGCTCCAAGCAGAGTTGGTGCTCATCTACTGCTGTGCTCTGCCCTGGAACGTTTGCATATCTTAAACATGACACCCAGTGTCTCTCATGTGCAAGTTTCAATTGTTTCTTTGTGTTTCAGGGCTCTACAGTGGCTAGAGAAGCTAGTGACAAAGAAAAGGTAAGTACTCTGACATAGTCCTCACCATGATCCTCGGCCATGCTTGAACACTACCCCTTGTTTCCTTCTTTCTTTCTGACTTCCATCACTGGGATTCTTTCTGTGTTCCCTTCTCTGCCCCAGAGAGTAGCCCATTATCAAACCCGAGTGCTCCCCTTGTCTTCTCTCCTCAGATCGACTGTCCCATAGCACTTGGCTGAATAATGAAGTAGTTGTTAGTTTTATGTGTGGTTGGAAGAAACTTTTCACATGCAACGTGGTCTTGAAAACTCAGTAACTTATGATCAAGACTGGCAGGTACAGCTCAGCACCAGGGTCCTAAGCCTACATCTGACCACTCACTCGCTGGCCATGACCTCTCTGAGCCCCCGTTTTCTGCCCTGTAAAATGTTGGCTTCTATGAGCTCCAAGCTCTTTTCCAAGGATAAACTGTTAAAATACGATAAGAGTATTTTTTGTTTAAAGAATTAGGGATGAGGAAACTATATCTTTTTATCTTTTCCTGAGTCGCTGGAGAGTAGGACATATTTGAACTACATTTAGTTTACTAAGCAAGATTATAGCAATTCCATCTTGAATCAGTTCGCTTAAGAATTTGGGAAGTAGCTTTCTGTATGTAAACCGAAACTGACCAAAATTGATATTCATTTATGTGAAAGGCACCTCTATATTCAAAGTTATTATTCCTCTTCATTGCCTTGGAACTGTCTTTATTTTTACCACATTATTGAAAAGCTGGGCTCAAGATTTTTGCTTTTGAAATTGAATTCTTTTAAAATGATATTCAGTTTTAGTTTAAATTTTATGGATTTGGAAATCTACATTTTCATTCATAAGTGTTGATAAATGTCTTCATGGTTACTATCCTAGCTTCAGGGACAAAAATAGTGAACCACACAGACATACCTAGCGGGAGATACAGACATTGATTAGAAATGACAGTGCCGTGTGATACTTGGATAGGAACCATGTAAGAAGAGCACCTGACTCCAGCTTGGTGGGGCCAGGGAAAGGCTTCCTGGAAGAGGTAATGTTTGGAAACCTGAAGGATAAGTAGGAATTAGCCAGGGGAAAAGGTGAGAAAGAGCAGCACGTGCGTGAGCACAGCGGGACGCGCTTGGTGCTCTAGCTAAAGAGTGAGAGGGGGCCATGGAGATGTTATGGATATGACGCGGATGAGATGGTGGCCTGAGCTGGGACAGAGGAAGAACATAGATTACAGAGAGATTTAGGAAGAAGAATCCACAGAACTCGGAGATTGAATGTGAGAGGTGAATGGTGCCAGGGAGCAGGTGTCAAGGGGGGGTCGGGGTTAAGCACGATCCCCAAGATTCTGGTTTACACCGTTGGGTAGGTGTTGGTCCTCTTGTTGAGAGAGGGAGCAGCGTGGGAGGAGATATTTCACATGCCAGTGGGGCATCAGAACAGAGATGTCCAATAGGCATGAGGGGCTGCAGAGAGGGTTTCAGCAGGAAAAGGGGCTGGGAAACCTCATGGGAAAGATGATCAGCAAAGACAGGGAAGTAGATGAGGTCACCCAGGATGAATGTATGGAGCAGAAGGAGAAGTGTGTCTGATGCCAGCCCAGAAGAACATAGCCTCTAAGGATGATGGATAAAGGAAGAGTCTTGCAAAAGATCAGCCAAAGACACAGGAGGTGAGCCAGGAAAGTCTGGATCATTTGTCTGAATGCTTACTGAGCATCTATTATGAGCAAGCATTTCCCAGGCATTCTGAGAAGTGCCTCAGTGAATAATGTCCCTACTCTCACAAACTTACCCTCTGATAGTGTCTGGAAGCCAGAGGAAGAGAACTTTCCCCGTACCAGATGCTCCTGCAAGGTCAGGTAGCATGAGAACTGAATACTATTTATTGGACTTATCAACAGGGAAGTTACTGGCGACCTTGTCAGTGATAATGGGTGGGGAGAGCAGAAGCAGATAGCAGAGGATTAAGAAGTGAGGAAGAAGTTTATTGGTTACCAGAGGTTAAGGTGGGAGGGAGGTGGTAGAAGAGGGAAAAGTGAATCAAATATATGGTGATGGAAGGAGAACTGACTCTGGGTGGTGAACACACAACGTGATATATAGATGATGTATTACAGAACTGTACACTTGAAACCTATATAACTTTATTATCTGATGTCAGCCCAATAAATTTAAAAAAAAAAAAAAAAAAAAAGAAGTGAGGAAGAAAAAATGAAATGGTGATCCTTCTTTGACCATTTGTATTTTTACTGTACACTCGTGAATATATTTTTACACTTCCAACCTCCATGGAAATCACCCGGAAGGCTCCAGCTTTGGCCAAAGAAGTAAAAAGAGTAGACTGTCGACTTCATTATTGCTATACATTTGTTCCAGGTGCCAAAGAACTAACTAACAGCTGACATCTGTTGAGTGCATACTATATGCCAGACACTGTTTGAAATTTTACATGGATTTGGTCATGTAATCCTTACAACCACCTTATGAGGTTGGTGCTATTATTGCTTCCTCTGAATAAATGAAGTTCCTCACAAGACAGAAACTTGTCCAGGGTCCCACAGTTACAATGTGATGGAGCCAGGGCTCCAGCCCAGAGCTCTCCTTTCCAGCCACTATATTAAATGTGCTATTCTAAATGTCTGCGGCTTCTCTCTCTCCTTTTTTGTAAAGGACATATTATCAAAAATACATATGAATCATAAAGATGAACAAGGCAACACTCACTACATTGGAAAAACCATTGGTTTAGAGTTAAATATGGTACTAAAACAGTTCATTCCGAGTCTTGATTTAAAAATAAAAAAGTAGTGAAATAAATTGTTTCATTCCCGACTATGTTGGCAAAACAACTGATTCATATTTCCTCCATATGAGGAGTTGGCATTTTTGGAATACAGCCCATGTCACTATATCTTACATTGACTGTTTGCACAGTAAAATCGTCTACATAATTGCCCTGGGGAAGAATTCAGTGCTCTCTACTTTCTCGGCTTGAAGTTAACGATAGCTGTTCTTCCAGAAGGAGAAGCTCCAAAAGGCCAACCACCTGTCCTTCTAGATCATAAGCGCTCGGTGGGAAGGGGCGAGAGCATATCTCTTGATGATATGGAATGTAAAAGTAATTAAAATCGGTAATTGATGAGGGAAGTGTATGCCTGCACTGGGACATGATCTCTCAGATATGGCAGTTTGTTTAGAATCCAGCCACAATGAAGTAACATGTACCTACCTATATGCACAAAAATAAGTGAAATGTATTACTAGAGCTGAACTCATAAAAACATTGGGTTTTTAAGTTTTAAAATTTTTTCTTGCTTTCTTTTTTCTAGCAGTTTTCAGGTTGTCTCTCCATGATCAGTTAATATGTTTTACTATTCCAAAAAGCATGCTATTCTTTGTCTTCACAAATAAAACCTTAAATGTTATCTAAACAATCACTGTTAACTCTAGTTAGAAATATTTGGAGAAGGCTAAAATTATTTCTTTTCTACATGTTAGCCTTTTATAAATGAAACCAAGTGATTTGCAAGAATATTATGTCCATTGTTTTCATTGTGTAACCCTATTCTCTACAAAATGATTGTCCTGGTACAAAGAACAATTTTCATAGAGACTCTCCATCAACAAGACTTAATTAGTTATCTGATTTCTTAGTTTTTCTTTCATTTGAGTCATTATAACTGTTTTGATGTCCCATACTTTTAACTTGTTGATGACAAGTTTTAAAACTGTCATTTCAAGTATTTGGTGATATAGGTGCAGACAAGTCCCATCTCTTCGTTTTCAGCTTGACACATAATTAGTGATTTGCATTAGCATAATAACGAAGATGGAACAGAAGAAATAAACAAGTTCTATTCCAAATATAATGGGATCACTTTCGTGGCAACAAGTATCAGAGCACCATGTACAGATGTCTTGAATTTTAAAAAAAGAGCAGAACAGTGCTTTTATTTTTTTTAAACCGTTGTCAAATTCTGACAGCTGTTATGATGTGTTTTATTCTTTAATTCTTCCCTTTTTAATGCAAGGCCATCTTCCATTCATGTCTTCAGCAGTTTAGCCTGCTCTAAATGAGACAGAGAAATGCGAATCTCCCTGGTGGTCGATCTTCTCACAGCTGCGCTGCAATTCCAGTGTGACATCAAATTAGTAATTATAGCTGAGCGGACGGCTTTTTACAAATGACAGTCTTAGCATGCTGCTGGCAAGCAAGCTCCTCAGCAGGGAATCGGAGCAAGTAAAAGGAAACATTACTGGATTCACTTGATTTCTGGGGGATTTGACCTGACTCTTTAAAAAGCCCGATAAAAAGAGAGAGAGAGAGAGAGAGAGAGAGAGAGAGAGAGAGAGACTGAGACTGAGACCTAGGGATTTACACAAACAGGCATTTGGTCATCATTCTGCACAGTTCTTCTCAAAACTCATGTCTGATTTTATTAGGTAAAGTAAAGCCTGTGTAATGGAGTCCTAGGGTCACAATAAGAAGATTCCTTTTAACTTATAACCTTCTTCCTGGAACCCATTTGAAAGAAAACAGCTGCCGTGCAGTTGGCATTTGTATAACTTATATTGGCAATAATCATTGTTGACACTTTGATAATGGGCTACAACAAGCCACCTTGGCAATTCTTAGGCACTGTGAATTGCACTAGCAATTAAGTGACTCTCACCATCTCTGACATTTTACCTATTAATGACTGAAGGCTCTGCGAATTAATCGTTAGTAACCTCACATCGAAAACTGCTTTCCTAAACCAGTTTTCAGCATTTCTTTTGTGATCTTTAGATCTTAACACATTATACTTAATGACTACCTCTATCCGGTTCTTCACGCTGCAGTAAAAGGTAGGCTGGGAGCATAGTGTACAAAAGCACAGCAGTGTGTGTTTCTGAGAATCTTCCTCTGGCTATCAGTCACAACGTGCTTCCTTTACCGTGTCAGTGGATGATCAGTTAAAGGGAGATTGTCAAGGCTTTTAGGTGCTGAACTCGGGATGCTTTAACCTCTAAAATTCCTTCTCTCCCAAGATGGAAGTGAATCATTTCCATTTGCCAGTCACTGTTAGGAACACCTATCCCGAAGCCCAAAGTGCAGGGGAAAGTTTCCCGTCAGAGCAGAAGCAGGGCCTGTTTCTCAGACCTTAAATTAAAGACAGCACCAGTCACATCTGCTCCGTGGCTGGAGAAGCTTTATAAAAGGGGTTTTGGCAGGGGGAGGGCAGCAAACAGAGCCTTAGGGACCCTGACTGAGTCCCAGCGCCCGCCCTGCCATTAATGGAAGTTTGTGGTTTGGGGAATAAATCATTTCACGTTGTCCTCATTTGTCAAATTAAAGAATATGATTATATCATTGGTTCTCATGCTTTAGTGTTTGTGAGAATCTCTTCTTTCAAATGAAGCTTTCCATTCCTTCAGAGGTGCTCTTCAGCAGCAGACTTTTAGAAGTCCTGGACTTGACAATCACTAAAATTCTGTCTGTTTTAGGTATGGGTTAAGGCCATTGCTATTAGTGATGGAAAAAATGTTCTGAACCGTCATATTGTATCAGCAGATATCTGAGCGAGTCTTAAGAACCCTATAATGTAAACCCTGAGGTTTATTCTGGGAAGTGGAGTTTTTAAGATTCAGTTCATTTGAAATATTTCCCAGTCGGTATGAGTGGCACGTGCAAAAGAGAGAAGATCACATGCAATGACCTGAGCATCTCCCAGATGACAGTGTTAAACTCGTCAACCCAGTCTGGCTTATGGTGGTGTATGAACTCTCAATTGCTTTAGATTAACTTTTTTCCCCAGTGGAATGAACTCATCTCAGGGTTGAGTTCATCTCAAGCACACATGAGAACAGTGCTGTTAGCTTTGGGAGTTTTCTTCTTAAGCGGGAAACTCTTATTCACTGAGTTCCATACAGAGTTGGAAAGGGGAGAAGACTCCCAAAATTTAGTATGTGGCCTGAATTTAAGCCAAGCTGCTGCAGATGTATAATTATTAAAATAATAAAATTATGATGTTCACTAGGTAACTAGTGTTAAACCAGTAACTACAGGACTTAGCAAACTTCTTAAGTTTTCAGACATTGACATTTCTTAGGTTATCACCATCGATGACTGTGCAACAGAATCTTCCAATCAGATTATAACAAACCTATTTCGTATGTCTTGCATGGAGCTTAACTGTCACAGCACAGCCCATGGAGGAAAACCAAACCATCACCTTTGACATCGCCACTTAAGGGGCCATTATGTTCTGAAATGTATGACAATATTAGAGAAGGAATAGGTACCACTTTTTAAAATATTAGCTTCAAATTTTTAGGGAAAGTAAATAACCAGCAGCAAGGTTCCGCCATTCTTAACTCTTCTAAATTGCAAAATCATGATAGGGCTTACCCAGTTTTGTGCCTCTTAATTGCAGCGCTGTTTCACAAGTATGTTGAGGTATATTGTCTTCTCTACATTTACACATAAACAGATTCAAAATCAAAACTTTCACATTCACATGAATATGTCACAAATGTATATGATATCCTTTTGGAAATTACAAGTTAAATGACCCATTGGATCATTTCCCAAGCCACAAACTTGTATAGACATTCTGCTTATGTTGATAAAGAAGGTTGTTTTCTGTCCTTTTTTTAGGGAAAAAAAACACCTGTTATCTTTGCTATTTCTGAATGAACTCTACCCATATTCACTAATTTGCCTTTTCAAGTATCAAATTTGTGGCTTGGATGTTTTCAGAAGCAGAGCTGATCTTACTATAAATCTCTTAACATCTCTTATTACCACAAAATTGATACCGCATGTATTCATTCAAATTATCTGTGTCCTTGCTCTCATGTAAGGATTACCTAAAATTCTCTCCCTTACAGAAATATTTCTGGAGTATATTTTCAGCCCCACAGGCTGATTTTATGAAGTTTTTGGCAAGTTTGGTGAAAGGGGATTTAGTCTTTTTTGCAAGTTTATTTTCATTTAGGTGAGCTTCTAATAACAAGTAAATCAGGAACATAAGCAGTTCTGAACATGAGACAATAATTAGTACATAGTTTTAATGTTGTGTATTCAGCTCCAAGTGTTACAATACGGCCATCAAAGGGACACCAGGCAGCAAAATTTGACATCAAGGCTTACAATTAGACTTCTTTTAAATGGGTTGCCAAATGAGCACATCCAAGAAAAATTTATTTCTTTCTGAAATACAAGTCCTTTAATCACAGAGCACTATGCTGTGTTATCCTTTGCATTGAAACCTTCTGGTACCAAAATCCTGTTTACATTAAATACTCAAGTGTGACAGGAGTACATTTCACCTTCCCACTAAGATTTCCATCCTGGCTAAAATACAAACTTGGTTCTATGTGATACAGATTTTGGCTTTGTACACTTTAAATACATGTATTTTTTTCCTATTGCTAATGGCAATTTAAAATACAACAGACTCTTTTTGTATAATTTAATGTAATTGTAGAATGATAATAAAATCCCGTATCGTTTTAGTTTGAAGTCTGTGTATTTGAAGTTATGTTTTGGACTGTAAATACAAATTTCAAATATTTCTGATTTTTTGAAAAAAATTTTGAGTCATCTAAAAGATCATTAGATGTTTTAAGTCTTGCTAAAATGAAATTTCTCTATCATTTCTGGCTTTACTAAACTTTAAAATGTCCATTATTGCTAAACTCCATGCAAATGGCCACAGTCATACATCAGACCACAGAACCTAATGATATGAGTAAATGTATATATATATGTATGTATATGTGTGTATATATGTATATATATTTACTAAATATGTATATTTAACAGTTAACATACATTAAAAACAAGTAACATCCATTTGAAACAAATAGAAAATTTAAATCCTCGTAAACGTTTATTTTTGGGTTTTGTTTTCAGAGAATCTGCAATATTTTTAGTGATTTGCTCTATTAAAGTTTTTATAAAAAGTGCTAAGTATTTTTATATTAGAAGGGAGATTCTGATGCCTTCTCTCTCTCTCTCTCTCTCTCTCTCTCTCTCTTTCTCTCTCTCTGTCTCTCCTTCCTTTCCTTTCCTTTCCTTAACTTTCCTTCTCCTTCTCCTTCTCCTTCTCCTGTCCTCTCCTTCTCCTTCTCCTTCTCCTTCTCCTTCTCCTTCTCCTTTCCTTCTCCTTTCTACAATTCTAATGGGAAGAGCAGAGCTCTGCCCTCCCAGGATCCACACTGTCTCTCTGGCCACCTCCTTTGCTCCCAGGTCTTTTTCTAGTGAGCTGGCCACAAAAGCACATGTTCATTTCTGGAAAATGAGAGCTCTAAATTTTGTAGCTGTTAGTTCTGCATATTGTTCCCTGTTTCTTAAAATCTCAAACCCTTAGCCAAATCTATCCTTGGAGATCATTTAGATCTTTTATTGAATCCTAGAGAATAAGGAGTAATTATTTACATTCAGAAGCATTTATACATTTAAACTTTTACCCACATGTTGGTTATCGTCAGGCTCCGACTCAGTAGCTTGCATATCTTGATTCTCACATCCACGTTCATTCGTGTCTTAGTTACACATAAGCCAGTTTTGACCGTGACCAACACTGTGACATAGAGTGTTTCTTACTCTTGAAGAATATAGACTTGCTGAGGGACAGACTATAATACTGTGCTTTAAAAGAAACCAAAACCTTTTCACCCAATAATGTAATTACAAAAAGGGAGAAAAAAAATATTTCTAAAGAAACAATTTTCTTCTTATACCTCATAGCAATGAGCTTATTACTCTCTGATATTTGGGTTAATGTTTTGTGGCTACTAAAATTTCAGGTAATGAATTTCTGCTTTAGGACAGCAAAATGATATTCACTAAATTACTTAGTCTTATAATGTATTCACCAAGGAAAACTAACCCATGGAAAATTAAGGTAAGACAAGAGTCAGCAAATTTCTGTCTTTGGCCATGTATATAAAATTACTAAGTTTTATTCCACATTAATAAATATAAACTTAGATACCTTATTACTTCAAGAAGTTAATTTACCCAAGTTTTATTATCATATAAGAACATTTTATCCTCATTTGGTATTCAAGAAGGGTATATTCAGTGAGGTTTTCCAATTAGGGATAGCTTTTGCAGTGACCACAGAGGTTTATCCAGCCGGGACAACTCATAGCTGAAGTTTGGAGAACAGGGTAGGGAGCTGGAGCAGACACCGCAAGGGAATAAGCCTCTGGCCAGTATCGACTTTAATACACCTAATGTGCCCTCTACGAGATGCGGAAATTAAGTTCACGAACTAATCCTAGCACAAGTGCTAACAAACCTCATTGCTGAATATCACTATGGTCACCTTAGAAGTACTCCCCTGGGGAAGCTATGCACCAACGCCAGCGCCTAGTTCACCCTTGAAAGCAATTCTGGAACTCTTTTTCAGGAATGGCCGTCAGAGCTGTCATCGTATTACCCTTGATGTCATGAATGTCATCAAAATGTCTTCCTTTCAATATTTCCTTTATCTTTGGGTAAAGAAAGAAGTCATTGGGGGACAGATGAGGTGAGCAGGGAGGGTGTTCCAATACAGTTGTTTGTTTACTGGCTAAAAACTCCCTCACAGACAGTGCCGTGTGAGCTGGTGCATTGTTGTGATGCAAGAGCCGTGAGTTGGTGAAAAGTTCAGGTCATCTAACTTTTTCACGCAGCCTTTTCAGCACTTCCAAATAGAAAAACTTGGCTAACTGCTTGTCCAGTTGGTACAAATTCATAATGAATAATCCCTCTGGTATCAAAAGAAGGTTAGCAACATCATTACAACAAGTTTGCAAACTTAATTGTCAGACCTCATATGTCCCTCATATCTGCTGCAGTGAAATGAGATAATAACCTTCCACTTGTGTACGCTAAGTTTGTGTGCAGGAAGTAAAGAAAGTGTCTTCAAAGTGTAAAGGAATATGTAGAGAATTCATGTGAGATATTTGTGACTAATGAGAAAATCTAAAAACAAAGATTTTAAACGTGGTAGACTATGTTTAAAGAGCCCATTCCTTTTAAAAACAGGAAGGCTAAGAGAAGGGCAAGTCTGTATTCTTCAATAGTAAGAAACACACTATATAAAAATACTGGTCCTGGTCAATGGCTTAGATGGAAATAGGCGCAAACTAATATAGAGTGAGTTCTTATTGCCAAGCACGGTGTGTTTTGTGGCATTTACTTCATACACTAACCCTATTACATAGGCATTATTAACTTTCCGTTATACGGATCAGAAAACTGAGGTCTGGGCACATGAAGCACCCATTCAGAATATCACAGCTAGAATAAAAATGTTAAATACGCCAACATGTTTTGTTTTTTTAATCTTGCTCTGTATTTATTAGTGATGAGCTTTTGTCTAGGTACACAAGCCATACTTGAGACCATGGCCAGCAACTAACAAGAACAATGTTTGTATGTAACCCTCCTTGTGGCAAGCACTGGCCTAAGCTTTTTACATATGTGAACTCATGTAATCTCACAACAATGCTATTTGCTAATCCCCGATTAAAGATGAGGAAACAAGTAACAGAGAGGTTACGTAACTTGATCAAAGTTACACAGCTAATAATCGGAGGAGCTGAGATATAACCCAGGCAGCCTGGATTCAGTCTGTGTCCTAAGTAGAAACCTGGACCATGCTGAATAGACCTGGGGTCTGGCATCACCCAATAGGAAAGTGTGAGGGATATTCTGCTAATTTTACCCAAACAGTAGAAGCGGAATAGCCAAGTTGCAGGGAGAATGGTGTCTCTGCTTATGACTTTAGCTGTGTTTGTGAATTTCCATGTCACATTCATTGAGATGATTGCCATTTGGGGCCCACGCCACCCACCCCAGTACAATGCCCTCATACAAAAGGAAAAATGACCTTGTCTCATTCAACTTGGGCTGTACCGAACTACACAGCCTCAGTCAGCTGGCCAGGGCTTGGGAGCAGCTCCAGAGGCCCCCAGGCAGCAGTCGTGGCCCAGGGCTGGGCAGCCTGGAGCGGGGGAGCACAGCAGGTCCCTCCCATACCTCGTCCTCCGTGGTGTTGCCTCCCAGCACGTATGAGTGTGCTGCTGCAATTTGCCCCGTCACATTCGGGGGCTCCTGATCTACACGGAACTGACCGGGAGAAATTAATCCAGAGCGAACAAGGACTTAACCTGCTACCACTTCAGAAAGGTTGCTGACCACTGGCTGGACGCCAGCCTCCGAGAGTCCACAGTTAAGAAGCGTTTCTGAGCTGATGTCTTTCGCTCGGGTGGGTTCCTCCGGCCTCTGGCTGCTTCTGCGTGGAACTAGAAAGAGTACGAAAGGCACCCATTACAGAAACAGACCGAGTGACTTGGAGGCTTTCAAAACTCCTCAGTGCAAATAATTCAGTGTCGCAAAGCAAAAGGTAGAAGCCATTGCTGTTCAGTGATTTCTGGGCTGCTCTGCAGGCATCACCTTTGTGGGTAGTGTGGCACCAAGAGATCAAGTTCATTAATTTATAGCATAATAGTTTATCTCCCTTTTAAAAATTGTTGTGCTTTTAATATAAATGCTGCTCATTTTCAGAGAGATAAATTGAATTTTTTTAAAAAGGTAAGCAGTAAGGTTTTCTTGAAGGTGAATCATTGTTAGGCGACTTCATCTTTGTCATCTAGTCCTTAGTAGAAAAGAATGACTGCTGTAAAGTTCTCTTTTTTATGAAAATATGTTGTATGTACTCTCAGACTTTAATACCAGTTTTAAATCTAGGCAATTTATTGAGTGCTCACAGCGACGAGGATGGTGATGACAAGTGTCACCCACTATTTCCATGTGTCACACAGGTTTTGGTCAAATTCTCAGAACAACTCTGCCTTAGCCAGATGACCAAGCGTCAGAGGGTCTGGGTTCCCATCTCAGCGGGAGAACAGGCTTACCCGGTCCACTCGCCAGGCTCACCTACCAGGCTAGTCAAGTTGCATAATCTCTCTAAACTCAGTTTCCTTGTCTGTAAAAGAAGCTTACAGATAATACCTAAGGTTGTTGGGAAGAGTCAATGAGATGAGGCGCTTAAATAAATTGATAAATGTCAAGTGCTTGTTAGCATAGTACCCAAGGCTGTTGCTGCTGGTGGTGGTGTTTTCCCCATTCTGCACATAAGGCAACAGCCTGGAGAGGTCCAGAAACCCAGCCCTGGCCCTTGACAAGTAAGGGGTGGGGCCAGGATTGGAACCTCAGGATTCATGTCTCCAAAATCCTGGTGCTCCTAAGCACTGTGCCATCCCACAGACACTTCGGGGTGAGCGTTTTTAGACCAGTCTCAGATCCCTCTAGCAGTTGCCCTGCTAAGGACCTGCCTTTGCCTCTTGAGCCTTTCAATAATATAAGCCTTTAAATCTTTTAACCAATCTGGTAGCCCTTTTTAAACTTGATCCCTAGTGCCTGTGAAATTCACAAGTAAGCCTAATTATACGGTACAGAGTATGCAAAGTATTATGAGGTAGGATTATGCTTTGCCTGTCACATGAGGTAATTCTGCTGGGGTAAACCTGAAGTGACACTCATGTTCATTAATGTGACTGCTATCAAACACGTGTCTACTGTGTCATTTACTGCCTTCTCTTTGATCTGTCATCCCTGCCTTCAGGTTTCTCTCACTCACACACACAAAAATCCCTCTCCCCTTCTTTTCTTACACATATAAAATGAGTTGTGGAGTTGAGGCAGATATCTTAACCCTTATCACCCCCACCCACACACACCCCAAAACAGACAGAAACGCCCAAGTTGTCTAATTGGAGAATCGCGATCCTTCGGCATCTCTGTTTTTGTGTGTACATAGATCTGGCTTCAGCCCATTCTTCTGAGGTGCTTCTAATTCTGTGTTTTGGGCAATGCCCACCGCTGAATGAACTTGTTGAACTTCAGATCCTTGCATTTCCTTCACGGTGAAACTTCATTTTGTTTAGAGTTCTAATGGAAGAAGAACTAAGGGACCGGTGTAAGTGACTCAGACATTTAACATCAATGTGCTACCTTCACATTCAGGGGTTTCTTTTACATGTATTACATTATTGTTAAGGTATTAATGACAAATTTGGAGGGTAAGTCAGCCAGGCCCCTCCTTCATTTCTGTGGAGAATGGCACTGCCTTTTTACTTCCTCAAGACTCTAGGACTTGGCATAAAAGTATTTGAAAGGAGATCAGTCTCCCCCCAAGAACTGAATTATTTATCTGTACATTTTACATACTCACGCCGCCTTGTTTTCTGCCTACTTGCTTTTGTGTCTTTCATACTAGATTATAAACTACTTTAGAATAGAAGTGTTGATTAGTTCATTTTTGCATTCCTGTACATGACAGTCATTCAGTAACTGCTTATTGAATTGAATCTTTGGATTTCTGATCTTTGTTATACCTGCTTTGCAAGGATAATTACTTTGCCAGTAGTTATGTCAAATTCAAAATTACAAAACTGAAAACTTTCTCAAAGTTAAAATGAGTAGCAAAGTTACTGACTTGGAAATGCTAATATATGTGCATATGTGTATGTGCAGAAAGATGTGAGTAGTTTACTTACATGTGTATCCCTTAGAAAATTAGGAGAAAAAGTGAGTTCAGGCATTTGAAGGATGTTTCAGTAGGTATGCCCAGTGAGTTCTCTTTTATTGCGCTGAATAAGGAGGGAGGCAGTGTGGGGACCAGTAAGGAGAATAATGTTCTTTCCTTGGATTTTTTTCTTTTTTTCATTTAATCTCAGTTATAGAAAAAAGAGTCATTTAGACATTCATTATTTTACTCAGAAAGGCAATATATTATGCTGGATTCTTTTCAACTGGAAGAAATAAGCTATGGTTAGCAGAAAGGAGGGGGGCAGTTTTGATTGGTCTTGAACTCTCCCAGAACGCAGGTTGCACCAAGTTAAATAGAATGATCCACAGTATTTGAAAATTATATGCCTATATTATCATATAGCACAAGCTAGAGTTTTTCTGCTTGTGACCCATGTTTTGATAGCCATCCATTATTTTGTGTTGGTCAACGTAAGTAGTTTAGTTGCCACCTTCTTGTTTATAAAGGATAACATTTCTCATCTTAATATGTTCTATGCTAAAAGAAGACATTCTCCTTTGACATTGTCCAAATGAAAACAGAATTTCTGTCTTGGTCTGGTGGTGAAGAGGCAGGCATGGAAAGGCGGATGGCTACCCTCTGGCTACGTTTTCTCTGACTCAAAAATTAGATACCGGTATGATTATGGACGGTGCTCTTCTGAGAGAAGACAACATGTTATTTGTAACATGAACCAGCAAAGGCTACCCAAAAAGTGTGGGGGATATGGAGTTGGGTTGTACAAGTAAGGAAATTGAGGGTTCCTGACAATTCCAAGAATACAAATTCTATACTTAGAAGACTTCTTGTAAGAAAGTGAATCTAAAAAAGCAGACCGGTTCATACCTATGAAAACCATGAAATCTGTTACAAAATCCTTATAATATGGAGTAAGTACCCCTGATCCTCCATTCCTAGTGGGAATCCTTCCAGTGTTTATAGCTCATTGATACTCAAGCTACCTCACATTTCCTTGCCTTGGGTAAGACCTCGCAGTGAACAGGGCAAACTCAGTTTCCAGGCGCAGAAACTTAACCTCCAGGATTGGGAGGCATACGTGTTTTTTAGATTTCATTCATGCCACTTTCCCATTCTTTTCCTCATTTGTTTTAGGCCAAAGAACTGCCAACTTTAAAGGATAATGATTTCATTAATGAGGGCCAAAAGATTTATATTGATGACAACAACAAAAAGGTGTTCCTGGAAAAACTGAAAAAGGATGTTGAGGTAAGAAAAATCAATATAAAGGACAGCCCCATTGTATAAATGTCAACACTGTTGGTCTTTAGGAGCTTTTTAAACCATCTATTTTAATCTGCACAAAGGCAAAAATATATATTGTACATTATCCAAATCAGATATAAGCAGGTGCATCTCGTATGGGATCTGGTTTGAAAAAGAAGTGTGCTGGTTCAGCAGCTCCCTCCTTTAGATGACAAACAAAAGAAAGTGCCTGCTATCTTCTGATGGCTATCCCCACCCTCGGGTTTCTACATTCTTTGTTGGTAGGGATACCCTGGGCGCAGTTAAAACTCATTCAGACTGACCGCTCACAGGCACCAGAGTTGGGTTGGAGGGGAATGACTGCATTTTGTCAAACAGCAGAGCATTTCAAAAACAAATGTTTAGTAACTATTTGAATTTGGGGTTTCCTCCATCGACTCCACAAATTGGTGTTAGTAAACATAGCCTTGATCACTTAAAGCTTCACTATTTCTACCAGCCTCTATGAAACTAGCATCATTAGCCACATTAAACCATCCTTACGCATCATGGGAACAGCACGAGTGCACTTTGGACACTAGAGTCATGGGGGATTGTTGTGGAAAATAAAATACTATCTGGAAATGGGCTTTAGGTCTATAATGAATTGATTTTCTTTTTAAATATTTTTTTTGTTTCAGAATTAAAAATACACCTTTTTCTTTCCTTTTGTTTATTTAAAGGCATTGCAGCTCTCCCACTGGACTTCGTTATATAATTCTTTTCGAAATAAATTCAGGAAGAAAGTTATTTTCTTGAAATGCATTAGATCACAAGACAGTGCAAAGAAAATTCTAATTTAGACTGATATTAAACTAAGTGTTTCTTAGTTGTTATTGTTTATATGTTCGTGTATGTGTGTGTGTGCTTTTTTTTTTTTTTTACTTTGAAATACAGTTCTCTGAATACCACTACAGATCTGCTACTTAGCGGCATTGTGGATTTTCTCTTTCATGTCATTGAGCAAGAGCAATTAAAATGAACTGAGGCCAAGACCGTATGTCGTGCACTGGATCACATTCCCCACGAGGGCAGAAGAAACATTACAGTTTCTTTTTGAATCTTTTAACGTCTCTTTCATTGCAAGACAGTCAGACTGACCAAGTTAGTTCATAATTATTTTTGGTAGTCAATTATTTTAATTTTGAAAATTTACATTATTTTAATCTACGTGGTGCGTATACTTGGTTTAGAACCAAATATTTGGTTATTTGTGAAAGGTATGTGTCTACTTAAAATAAAAATCGATGTGTTTGCTTTTATTACATAGCATTTTTTCTCCAGTCTTTCATTAGTGAGCATTTACTTTTCCTCAGTTGTTAGTGGTTATTATTAAAATGTGTACTAGTTAAGCATTTCCCCCTTACCTTTGGGGTTAGCTTGATCTAACTGATAACTAACCATAGGTAGACATACCCTCTTTTGGATTTTTATTCATTAATCAGCAAATCTTTGATCCTGAGAATAACATTGTTTTAGCAATTATGGTAAATAGTCCTTAGGGTTATCTGTGATCTGCCAGAAAATTGTTTTCATTGTTTTCCCTGTTGGCTGTGTATCACTATATGATAGAGTCCAGAAATGCTGTAACAGAAGCAGTTCAGATTTACAGTTGAGTTACGTAAGGATCCTCTTAGCCCTTTTGTTGTCTCCAATAATGTCGTTGATTAAAGGATTTGGATAGTTTAATCCCTTACATAGCTCTCACACTTAGCTGTTTTGTTGAAATAGAAGCAGGGCATAAAGAATTCTTTCATTTTTAAAAATTCTCAATGGTTGATAAAAGTGTCTTTAGTTTTGAAATTCATGCTGAAGCATCATTAAATTTTTAAGCAGGTAATTATGGTGAAGTAGCTTGACACCTGATCTTGCTAATGAGGCTAGAATTTAATCTAATTTACTTTCTTCTTCAGTTTCATGCTCTCTAATGTATCTGACTGGCCTGTTAGTTTGAGTACAGTTTGCGGGGAAGTGGGGAGGGATTGGTTTTTACTTGCTGAAAGTAAAAAATGAGTTTATTGCAGCTTAATAAGTAATCTGAGAATAGTGAAAAACAGAGGCTGTTTTTTGTAGAAAAAAGAATTGTCATTTGATAATCTACCTTTTTACTGCAATTAAAATCCTATTCTATTTGTGCCAGAAAAAGTACTTTAGTTCATAGCTAAATATATTAAGCCCTTTTCTCCAAAAGGAAGTGCTCTTTGGGGGGTGAAAATCGCTTTTGCCTTCTGACCTGCCTGTTGTCAGCTCTGATCATGACTGTGGACTCCTCTCATTGGTCCACACTGGGATCCAAATGTCACACAATGTAAAACTGGGCTCTCCCTGTGTGTCTGGGAACGCCCCTAACACAGGGCCTCTCAATGATGGTCCCACAACCCCGGCAATGGGTGGGAGGGAGAGGGTGGCAGCCAACATTTACAGAGCCTGGAGAGCTTAAGTCCTTCCCGTGCGGTCATTAGCTCTTTTCATTCTTATAACAACTCCTTGAGGATGAGTGCCGTTATTATCCCAGTACAGGGATGAGAAAACTGTGTCCAGAGACACACAACTACTAAATTCAGTCCGGGACTTAAGGCCTTCAGAGGCCACACTCCTAAACTGCTCTGATATAAAATGCAAATTAAAAATGTTTGTGAGCACATTTCAGACTTTGTTTTCTGATAAATGCCCCAAAGGAGGATTAATATAACTTTTAACAAGTGATAAAACGTAACTCTTAAAAAGGGCTGGTTGGAATTTGAATTCTAGGTCACAGATGTGTTGGGGAAATTCAGTAGAGCAATGTGTTGATAAAGTTAGCAAAGAAACAAGTTAAATCTGTTATGAAGGAGAGTTTATTAATGGGCCTTCTGTCACACACTCTTCTGGACGGGTTTGGGACAGGGCTCATAAAGATCTTGAGGAAGGTACTAGCTCAAAGATGTGGCATAATGAGGAATTAATTATGAAGGAATCAGATTAGACAGGATATTCTGAGGGACAAAGAGGCTGATCAAAGATCTGTCAGATAACTATCAAGAAATTGGAAAAGAGGAAAAGGAGGGGCCCTAAAGATTATAAAGATTTAAAGCTCTTCATGTTTTGAAATCTTATGTACTTTAAAGAAATCAATAAATTTGAATCAGAAGCTTAAAGGGGTGAACAGAAACTGAGCAGATACGTATTAAGTCCCTAAAGCGAGCTGGAGGCAGACCCAACAGTGGAGTCCTTGACCCCTTTCTCTCCTTTCCACCTATAATCTTCCAATCCACAGTAGTTTTGTGGTCCCAATAGGAATGTTTTCCTAACAAGAATCTTGGATTTATTGCCACATTTCATTTCACTCTACTTCAGAAGAGATTTCAAAGAAAGTTTGTGAAGATAAGAGCTGGTGACTCAATGGTCGTTTCCACGTGTTTGTCCTGTCAGCCCACCTAACGTACAGTGTAAATTGCACGCTTGATGAAAACAGGCCCTCTACCGTACTGGTAACGACACGGACAATTGTAATGACAGCTCCCTTTGTCACAGGTTTCATTGCCTCAGGTGCATTATCTCTTCCCCATCTTTTCCACACCACTATGAGTTGAGCGGTATTGTCCCATTTTATAGTTAGAATAACTGTGGCTCAGAGAGGTGAACTCATTGAAAAGACACAGAGCTAGTGAGTGAGAGAAATAAGATTTAACATCCCATCTGCCTCCAAAACCTATACTCTTTCTATTTTTAAGATTATCTGATGCTTTAATTAAAGAATAACAAATGGGTCACCCTTACCAGCAAAACCCTTACTCCTAACCACTGTGCTGTCCTTGGTCTTTCCCCTTTCTACTTCAGGCTCACAGATCTGGGCCTGAAGTTGGTTTTCCTGATCTTCTGGAAATGTCAGAACAGCTTCTTACCTAGAAATGCATTTTTCATTTTGTGATGCTTTAGTAGGCAGTGCTGGGAGCTAACTTCACTTCTATTTATTGGGTACAATTGTTTCCTTATTGGAAGAGCAGCCTGAGCAGTGGTCTGACCGCAGAGAAGAGGCCCAGGAAAGGAACTGGGGGCCTGCCTGATACGGGGAGCAGCACAGATGCAAGCGGAAGGTGTGGGCCTGGGGCGGCGGTCCAGCCCCAGAGGACACGCCTTCCCTGTCTGACCCTTGACAGGTTAATTACAGGCAGCCCCTTACTTTCGTCCGTAAAGCACATGTGAAAGGGAACTGTCTGAAAGTTAAACATAGACCTATGTGTTAGAGACAGATCTGTTCTGCAGAGCAAAGACACATTGTAAGTGGTCATTTTGCTTCCGAAAGGTGCTGCCTCTTGCAGTCCCAAACAAAGGCTTTTTGGTGTCGTTTTGTTCTTTGTTTTCATTTGGTTAGGGTAGTTATTTCTTGGAGGAAAGGGTTAGGGGCAATTGGGGGGAATTAAGGAGGACTGGGGAAGGAGAAGCAGGCATCTCAGTCACTTGTTCAGTAAATGTCGAGTACCCACCATCGCTTCCTGGGGGTCAGGAATGCAGTGAGGGCACAAACAGCCGGAGCCCCTGCCCTTGAGGGGCTGTCGTGTTTAGGGAAGACAGAAGTTACTCAGATCATCTGACAAAATGAATGTGCCGCTAAGCCAAGTGTCATTAGGGGAAAGTGTACAGTGCTATATATGCTCATGTTTGGGGATGTGGCCTAGGCAGGATCAGGAAAAGCCTCCTGAGCAAGTGCCCCTGCAGCTGAGACCGGGTGGTTGAGTGGGAGGTAGTGGAAGAAGGTGGGAACAGGGTTCAACATGGCCCGGGAGGTGATGGGACCAAACTAGCCCAGTCCCCTGGCCCATGTTAGAGTTTGTTTCTGCCTTTTGAGAAATGGAACACTACTGGAAAGGTCCTAAGCAGGGGTGTGACGAGGTCAAATTTGCCTTTTGGAAAGATGTTCCCTTTCCAGAGGGCTGGAGGGAGAAGTTCTGGCAACGTCCATTCTTTCCCACTTTCCGGAGACCTTCCAAGGGCCCAGAGGAACAGGGATGGTTAGAAGGGGGTCTGTGTCCCACCACCATACGAGGTGCGCAAGACCCGGCGTGGCCAAGCCCCCACCCACCCTGCACCCCCACACACACGTGGACTCTGGGGGGAGATGTTGCCACCTGGCATCCAGTGTCCCCAGCTGTACCCGGGCCTCTGGAGGGCGTCCAGGATGGGCTCTGTGGGGGAGGGGGGGCGAGAAGCAAGCCAGAGAGAGGCCCCAGATAGAGGGGCTGGGGCAGGCTTGAGCTAGGCGTGGGAGGGGGCACTGGACGAGACAAAGAAGGCACTGCCCTGTTCCCTAGGAGCCCAGAGGCTGAGCTCAGCACCAGGCACAGCCTCCTGGGAGCCTGAACGACAGACGGACGGGGCAGACGCGAGGCCTCTCCTGAGCATGCTGCCCGTCGGACCTCCTGGGGGTCAGAGATATGACTGCATATTCCGAATGCAGTATTTCCCACATGGCTTTTGTTTCCAGAACACTGGGCCCACAGGGTGCTGGAAAGGGGGAGAGCAGATTCCGTGATCGCATGTCGTGTGAGGCATGTGTCACCCCTCTCGGAGACCAGCACTTACTCACTTTGGGCGATCCTCCTCCTCCTCAGAAACCATTTGGTTTGTTTAACTCATTATTTCCCTACCAGTGTTGTAAAGAACAAGATTTGGGGAAAGCTGCCTTCATGCAGCTTCCGGAGGCAGCGTAATGCAGTATAAAGAACCTGAGCTTTGAACACGGGGTCCTGAATCTACTACTTCTTAGCGTTGAATCCTTGGGCAAGATTTTTTTAATCTGTCTGAGCCTGTTGTGTGTCTCACACAGGGATCCAAATGCCGGCCTCGTGCCAGGCCAGCTGTCTTTATACCCCAGGGCTCTTAGTTCTCTTCCCGATCATGGGCCCGTGGGGAGCAGAAGGGGTAACCGAGACCCGGTACCTGGCTGCGTGACTGGATCTGTGTTGGTAGTGGATTCAAATGTTTTATGGTATTATGACTGTCTCGAGATTGGCAAGGTCATGCCCACAAACGTGTTCCTTGGCCAGATGCACTGTGAAGCCCAGCAGCTGCCAGGATGACATGGGAGGATAAGTGGCCTCTGACCACTGGAGAGGAAGTCTGCTTGAGGGAACTGGAAGTGGCAAGTTGCTTCTGTGATTACTGTAATGGGGGAGTGTGGGGAAAGCAGGGGCTCAGAAAACTGTTCACGACTTGAGAATCAGCATTCGGTTTTCTTTGTTCTTTAAATAGAATAAGTAACACCTTTATTTTTCCCCCAGCTTTGTTTGTTTTACAAACAAAATTGTAAGCTATTTAAAGTATACAACGTGATTTGATTCTATATGTATCTGTTGTGGAAGGATTATCCCCACTGAGTTAATTAAATCGGCATTCATCACCTCACATGTTTACCTTTGTGTATGTGAGAACATTTAAATCCTACTCTCTTAAGAAATCTCAATTATACACTACAGAGTTACCAACTTTGGTCACCATGATTTACATTAGATCCTCAGACCTTATTCATCTTATAACTGAAAGTTTATATCCTTTTACCGACCTCTCCCTATTTCCCACACCTCCCCAGTGCCTGGCAACCACCGTTCCACTCTGTGTCTATGAGTTTGACCTTTTTTTCTTAGATGCTACATGTTATACCATGCAGAGTATGTCATTCTGTGACTGGCTGGCTCATTTCACAGTGTAGTGCCCTCAAGGTCCATCCATGTTGTCGCAAATGACAGGCTTTCCTTCTTTTAAAGGCTAAATAATATTTCATTGTGTATGTGTGTGTGTGTGTGTGTGTGTGTACACACAACTTCTTTATCCATTCATCACTGATGGACACGTAGAGTGTTTCCATGTCTTGGCTATTGTGAATAATGCTGCAGTGAACATGAGGGTGCAGATACAGCTTCAAGATAAGGTTTCACTTTCTTTGGTTATATACCCTGAAATGGGGTTGCTTGATCATGTGGTAGCTCTATTTTTAATTTTTTGAAGCCCCTCCTTATTGTTTTCCATAGTGGCTGTGCCAATTTACAACCCTACCAACTGTGCACAAGGGTTCCCTTTTCTCCAACACTTGTTATTTCTTGCCTTTCTGATAACAGCCATTCTAACAAGTGTGAGGTGATATCTCCTTGTGGTTTTGATTTGTAGTTCCCTGATGATTAGTGAGGTTGAACCCTTTTTCATATACATTTTGGCACTTCAGTACTATTTTTTGATAAAGGGTTTGCTTTTATCTATTTTCCAATATTAGGTTCCTCTTACCTTGCTTAAAGATTTGTGTGATTTCTTTTTTTCTGAGCTCAAAACAAATGGGGAAAATGAGAGAGAATTGGGAGCTGAGGGAGCGGTGAGCAGGCAGGAGCACGCCTGGGCTGGTGACAACCGAAGGCATTAGGAAACAGCTGCAGTGTGCGGTCCTCTCCTCGTCTTTAAGGGAGCAGGCCTTCTCTTTCAGCTCGGAGACAGAGCTGCTTCCCGGCTGGCTTGGGAGAAAGTAATAGTTCTGCAGGTCTCCGCAAATTGATTTCATTTCATTTCAGCCAGATCTTCAAGACCCATACTTTCAAGACCTCGCGTAAGGAAGTTCATTTCTTAAATCCTGTCAGAGTATCCTGAGGCCCATCACTGCTCTGCGTCACTGAGCGAGGCTGGCACCAAATCCTTCAAGAATCAGGGTGACATATCTTTTTGGACCATGAGCCCAGGGTCTGAGCAGAACTGGTCCCTGTGCAGAGCCAGCCAGCTGGGGATTAGGGAGCCCTTTAGTTCCAGCCAACAGATAGGCTGCCACATTTTGCCCTCAATAATACTATCCACATTTGAATCGATTGATTAGGATGGTGTGCTTAAGGTCATGTGCCTGGGTGCATCTACTGAAACAGAAGAAAAGAAAAATATGACACGAAAAGTCAAAAAAGAACTTGGCCGGAGGAGTGGCCAAACCCCCGAGCTGGGCCTGGCCCCACATTACGATCTTGCCATGGCTGTAACAGGACAGGCAGGGAGAACAGGAACTTGGGCCGGTGCTGCCTCGTGGAGAGCGAACGACCTTCTGCATCGTGGTCTCCTTGCTTCCAGCAGAAGGAAACGCGAGCAGGACAGAAGGACTGCGTTATTCGCTGGAGCACTGACACGGGCATTTGCTGGTTGATTGGAACATTTGGGCTTTTGCTTATTGGTGATGAACAGCATAGTAATCTCAGCGGCGTGTACTGACTTTCAAAGTGCTTTCACAAACCATTCTGAGACTGCTGGCAGCTACTTGGGAGGTCCCTGGTTTTTCCCATTAGCCAGTGTTAATTGTTGGGAGAAACGTTCCCTTCCCTCCCTCGGGGTCTTTTTCTGCCAGTCTTGCTCTCTGCTCTTTGGCATAATCCAACTGACATGTGATGAATGCCTTCCTCGCAGCATCCAGCTTTGCGTTTCAGGGAAAATAATACTAGCTCGGAACCAGCCCAAAGTGCGAGGCGTCATTTTTGGCCAAAGAAACTGCGTCATAAAGGAGGCTCCCGGCCGCCTCAGGGAGACCCTCTTCTTGCTTCTGTGGCTCCTTCACTCACAGCTTCCCCCATGTGCATTGTTTTGAGCTTGTTTTCTTTAAATCTGGGTTCTGTTTAAACATACCTGACCCTGTCGCCTCCCGCTCTCCAGTTTCTTGCCCAGCTGAAGCTCATGGACTACAGCCTGCTGGTGGGAATCCACGATGTGGAGAGAGCCGAACAGGAAGAGGTGGAGTGTGAAGAGAATGATGGGGAAGAGGAGGGAGAGAGCGATGGCGCCCACCCTGTCGGAACCCCTCCAGACAGTCCCGGAAACACGCTCAACAGCTCCCCACCCTTGGCTCCCGGGGAGTTCGATCCAAACATTGATGTTTATGGAATTAAATGCCATGAAAGTAAGCTGAGTTACTATCAACTCTTTTTACCTATGAAGCAGTTTGGTGTGTGCCTTGTCTGCCAATAATCACAACCCCAGTTTAAAGTATACTGCCTTGCAAGCCTCATTCTCCAGAGTCCCAAGTAATTGATTTGGGGACAAGGGTATATTAAAGGTAACGTAATCCCTGGTTTTGAAGTATAATGTGATGAGGTCCTTGAATCTTGTGATGTTGAGGGAATAGAGTGATGTAACACAAACTATGTTACATGTACAACATACATATACATGTACTTACACGTACTTATATATGCATAACGTATATAAGAAATATTTTTAATTTTTTCTCTGAGCTATCTCTTTTTTATGTGAATCTAAAGTGTCACGAATCTATCCTGAGCCCTGGTCCACTCTGAACCTCATGTGGACATCCTGTAGGACCGTCATGTCGTCTCAGCCAGCCCTTCCTTCTCAGAGAGCTGAAGCCAGCCCAGGATGTGGGGCGAGAATCTCTGATTTGCTGCTGTGTCTGTCCTCTGCTTTTCCTCCCGTTAAGGGGTCTGTGGCCCTCTTGTCCAGAGTGGGATCTATTTTAATCCTAAACATCTGGGCAGTTAGATATCTGAAAGACTATTACATTCTACCGTACCTAATTATACATAAAATCCCGATATATATACATATATATACTAGCGATAAGGTGAAAGCAGGCGTGTTTTTTTTGAGTAATGAAAAGTATGATTCATAATTGATTTTTAAAAAATCTCATATGGCATATCAGCCGAATGAATTTGAGTTGTGTTTTTATTTTGCTCACAAAATTGTTTTTTCAACACAGAAAAATCAGATATAGTCAAATGTACTTTTCTCATTCTTTATAATTCAAAGAGCATCATATTTGTGGAAATGTACAGAAGATAGATATCGTACATGACATATGCCTTTATCCAGTTCTGATACTATATCCAATGAGAATGAGGAACTAGCATCTAATTAGGAATTAGCATCTAACGATGGAAAAAGGATTAAGTAACATACTGCTTCTACTTGTTTTATAGAATGTTTTAAAAATAGACTTTGTCTTTACACCAAAGCAATTCACAGTTATTTAAAAAATGCCGATTAACAAAAAATAAAAACACTCCATCTCACCCTTGGACCTCCACTGTTAATATCCTGGGGTTATATTCTTTTTTCACTTTTTAAATTGAGAGGGAATTGAGTACAGAGACTTAATAGGGACATGCAGGAGTTACATGGAATCTTCAAAAGCTTCTGTTGCCTTTGTGTTTGGACTCCTCCAATCTCCAATCCACCAAGTCCCTCACCCTCCCATGCTTCTTCCTCCCTCAGCAGGCAGCTCAGGCCTTTTCCGGTGTTGTCATTTATGCCCCAACTTTGCTCTCATCCGTTTACAGACTCACCTAGGAAAGAGGTGTACTTTATGGCAATTATTGACATTCTGACTCATTATGATGCAAAAAAGAAAGCTGCCCACGCTGCAAAAACCGTTAAACATGGCGTAAGTATCTCCGTTTTGCTTCCTTCTCTGTTCCTGGGCCCTTGACGTTGTCTGTAATGCAGGGACCAGCTCCAGGCTGCTCCTTTCCACTGTGCTGCTCCAAGTCCTTCAGTGGGTCTCATTCCCTGCGGAGGGCTGAGTGCAAGACTCAGACTCAGAAAATGTCCCTGCCCACGCCGCTGCCAGGACTGCCTAGGCTTTTGGCAAGTCACTTAAACTCAGGGTGTCTCTTCTTTTTACACACCGGGGATATTCACCGACACGTGCATCATTAGAATGTTATACAAATACTTTTTTATTTAAAAAATGTTTCAAAGATAAAAGTGCTAAAGATAGTTAAGTGTTTTAATATGAAATGTTCAGAACTGAACAACTATTACCTGCTTCAGACACTTCCAAAATATGCAGTATTATATTTCTTTCTCACAGTGATTGTATTTTTTCTATGACAGAAATCTTTCAAACGCCAGGTTGAAATTTAGTCATCTGAATTCCTTGCCTTTGTTGTGCTTGCTCAGAATTATCACTATTCCTGGCGTATGTTAACTTGTTGATCCCCATGACAAGCCTGGGAGGGGTACTAGGGTGTCCCTGTTTATCAGTTGAAGACGTGGAGGAAGCGCGCTTAAGTGGTAACGTGTCAGGCTCACATCACTAGGAAGTGGCAGAGGTGGGATCGCTCCCCAGGTCCTAGCCTGGCCCCAGCTCTGTGCTAGTCGTACCCCCCACCCCACCAGCGAACCCCACCTGACTGGCTGAAGTTCTCAAGTCGTGGGTATCCATTAGGCTGTATTGTAGGGATCGATTTTGGCTTTCCAGGTGCTCTAAACAAGCCGTAGAGCCCATCCCACACAGATGAACTCCTGCCCTGGCTGGTTCGCACTGGAAGGAAAGCGGCCACCCCGGCAAACTGTGTAGAGCAACCCAGATACAGCAGAACATCAACTTCTGTTAAAGGCTCTTTTTCTCTATTTTAAAACCAAACAAGCTTCCCAGCAGTGGAATCAGCCTAAAACTATATTCCATTTACCACAGAAATATCAGTCACTTCATCACCGACTATTTATTGTGTTCCAGCCGTGTGGATAGCACGGACCAAGACCTCACCCGGCCCACTGACCACATCAGTCAGAAACCCTGACTGAGTAAGCGAGGCGGGTACACAGTAGCTCTCACCTAGCGGTTGGCCTCAATCTTCTGAGTCCCATTTGTAATGATGTGCAAGCCAGAAGCACCGTCCCCTTTCCCTGATTCTGAGTCCAGTTCAGGAGCTTGAGCAATGGATCTCTAAAAGGCTCCATGGTTGTTCTGATGCTCACGTCTGGTTGAAAACCATGGATATGCAGGTTCCTCCACTGTCCGAAAGCAAACCATTCCTATGAAACGTTTCGTAAACCAAAATGTGTAAAGCGAAGAAGCAATTGGCACTAATTTATATGGAAAACTTTTTGAGCATTCCCAGACCTCACAAAATAACCTGCCAAATACGTTTAATTACATTCAGTTTTACACAAAGCGTAACACCCTTATGAGCTCTTAGGCTTTTCTGATACCTTAGGTCCCTTTAGCTAACAGGTGCACAAAGCAAATCGAGATAAAACACAGGTGCTCAGACACAGTGCAAAGCTCTGGCGCTTGGTGCCAAGATACTGACTGTGGTTCCCGGGAAAGGAGCCTGGCGGGGCCGTTGTCCCTGCTCAGGGTCCGTGTTGCCTCTCTAAGGGCTCGCTGCAGAAAAACGCTGAACCTATTTTCACTTTTCACCTTTTTTGTAAAAGCAAAAATTGTTTTTGGATTTTTTTTGGTTAGCCAAAACAGGTACTAAGATGGGTCTTTTGTAAAAGTGAAGTGGCATAACTAGAAACTTGGAAGAGTAGGAGGTACCTGTATTATAAAGACAGACCTGGGTTGGAATCCCCATTTCACCTTTCCCGGTTGTGTGAGCCTGAGGAAACACTTTGGAGCTTCAGTTCCCCCCAACTGATAAAGGGGTCCTAATGCCTTGCTGTTTCCCCCCACCCCACAATTGTGGGGGGAAACATGAGAGGAACAGGCTGGACACCGGGAGGTGCTCTGTGTTGTTCCCATCCCTCCTCAAACCTGCTGCACTGTTCTATTCCATATGGAATTGGAAATGTACCACAGCAAACATGGCTCCATTTTCATCTCCCCGGTAAGTCACCAGCCTGGTAATATACCACGTGGCCTATAATCGTATGCAGTTTGCAAGAACAAGATGTTGCTCTTTGCAAAGGAATGTTGTGTTGAGCTACTGCTGGGAACCATGCCCAAGGCCTGGGCTCCTCCATGGAGACCCCAGTGGCCCAGGCCAGGCAGGGAAATGACATGCTCCCCAGTGAGCATGGGTGTCTGAAACTAGCACATGGTGACTTAGTAAAACTCTGGTCTTCCCCTTTGCAGCTCAGGCCTCTGGCTAGTAAGTATCTTGGGACCGCTCCCCTCTCACAGTAGGAAAGCCCCTTCTGAGCCGCTGTGAGGGGCCCAGCATCCTTGCTCCAAGCAGGTCTTTGTGAGGGGCAACAATGGCATCCCCAGGCCCTGTGCTTGATGGAAGCCAGCCCCTGCCCTCTTGGGGAGGTGCAGTCAGCATCTGGTTCGGGTGTCGGAAAGAGCCCAGGCAGCTAATGTGGAACCTACTGTTGCTGCTGCTGAGCTTATCTTAGAGCACTGGACTGCTTACGTTGGTCCAGAACAATGAACGCAATCCTTACGTCATTGGCATCGGAGTTTCCCTTTAGCCAAATGTTGAGGGTGTGTCATTCTCAAGGTATCCCCAATCTGCTCCCTTGAAAACCAAAAGCATTGTCCCCATGGCTTCTGAATGTAGGCCACACCCACTCCACTGTTGGATAGAAACATCCCAAACGTGGCTAGTTTGATCTTTTTTTTTTAAGTCGCATCAGTCACAGTGTACGTGTGTGATAATAGCATGTGTTGTTCCCACCGCTCTTTGCCTCATTTTCACACACAGATCCCTAAGAACCCTGATTATTCAGACACACTGTCCAAATCCAAGATATTTTGAGTTATGTTTTAAGAGCAGAAGCTGCACAGATTTGAGAATGATTAGTTTTATGTTCAGCAAGATACTGACTAGTAATTGTATCAATATTCCTCTCCTTTAAAACTGCCCAGGCTGGTGCGGAGATCTCGACCGTGAACCCAGAACAGTATTCAAAGCGCTTTTTGGACTTTATTGGCCACATCTTGACGTAACCTCCTGCACCGCCTCGGACAGACAGGAGCATGGGAAGGACAGGGGTGGCTTCCATGTAGGAAACATGAAAACCAAACTCAGTGAAGTACACCTCCTCGTTTACATCTTCAGGCCAAGATGACTGATTTGGGGGCTACTCGCTTTAACAGCTACCTGATATTTCCCAGCATCGTTCTAGCTATTTCTGACGTGTGTGTGTGAGAGAGTGTGTGTGTGCGTGTGTGTGCACCCGCGCGAATCTTCAAAATTAATTAATTGATTAATGACAACTGATTTGCTTCTGTGTGTTTGGCAATGACTCTCTGATTCCAGCTGTGGACGAATGAATGAATGAATGAATGAGCACCTGCAGGGGGGAGGGGGAGAAGGAAATGCATGTCTGACCAACCATGTTGGCATCACACAATAGACTGTGGATCAGTTTATTTTTTGGAGTTGAAAGATGTGAGACAGTATTCATAATAATAATGAAGATAATAATGATGATAATAATGATGGTAATTAAAAGAAAAAACTTAACCACGAATGTTACACTCCTACCACACACACTGACACTTCCTAACAGTGTACGCCCAGCCCCTGGCGCCGGATGGAGGAGTGCTGGCATCTCCTGTGTGTCCTGGTTCAGGGTTCTGCCTCCCTCCAAATGGTGTCGGGACTTCCAATGTCCGGGGACAAAGGCCCCTTCTCCAGCAAGAGGCTGGTGCCCCTCGCCATTCTATCTGTACATTTTCACCTCAGTAAGTACATCCAGGAAAACTGCTTACTTCTCTTTTCTTGCCTGGAGTTTCTTCATTGTTACACTCTTATGTTGCAACATAGGAATTAATGCTAAAAAAAATAAAATAAAAATAAAGCTTACCTGAAAATGCATAGTTTGGGGCAATGGTATCTTCATCTCCCATGGTGGGAAGGTGAGCAAAGTATTAGAACTCTCAATTCTCCTGTTACCAATTGTAAATCTGAATTACAAAATGTTTATGTTTGACCGTTGTTTAAACAATGGTATTTTGTTATGAATTATCCCTTTAACTGAAACCCTCAATATTACTGTTTACATTATTAGGAAAACAGGGATATTTTTGAATCTAAAAATTTAATGTACAGCATGTGATTTTTGAAGTTTACATGTAAAGTCATTTCACAGTGTGGGTGAAATAATGTTTGTCATATTTTGAAATGTATTCTGCAGTCATGTTCTGGGGTGAATATTTTATTCAAAGTACATGGTGACCAGTCTTCTACAATTAGAGGAAAAGGGTTGTTTTGTTTCCTCCAGATGTACATTTATGAACATAATGATTTTTTTTTAAATGCTTATCCCAAATCTGGTCATGTAAGTTCATTGCCCTAAACTGTGCTGATTGTGTTTAATCAAGTTATAAATTTCCAACATCAATCATGTATTTACCAATTTTCTGGCATTTTCTGAAAGGCGTCAAGCTGAAATATTAGACTTGCTTAGAATAGGTTATCAACTTATACACTGTGCTAAAGCTGTGCCTTTGAAATTCTTTGTTTGAAACATGAGACGATTTTTGTAGGCAGTTTCAGAAAAGGAAAAAAAAATTCACCCTTCAATAATTACTTATAACTCAACAAATACCCCTGCCATACTTCCTCTTCCAGTAACTTTACTTCAGGGCTTATCAAGACTGTAATTGTGCCCAATATATGTGGGTTTACTTCAGAAAACACAAGGTGATAGCAAATCTGTTGCTTTGGAAGCCAGTAGCAACACCGTCCTACTATTATCTACTGAAGCCACATAGATTTGCTATCCTCAGCAGAGGGTGTTCACACCCCTGTCACATAGTTGTCCAAATCTGTATTTCATGCATTTGAATTAATTGAGACTGATTTAGTCCCACCCTCCCCACATTCCTTCTGGCATCAAGTGACTTTCAGTGTTCTGAAGTTATACTACAGTTTCTTTGACCCAAGACTACAAGTGAGACCCTGAAGTAAAGAAAAGGTACACATACATTATTTGAGTAACTATTTCCTTTGTGGCCAATCTGTGTATGCTTTTAGAAGTTTACAAAATGCTTTATTTTTGTCTGTAACAGTCTCTGTCATTCATTTCTGTTGAACTATTTGGACAGAGTGAGGAAGTTTGCCTTGTATCTCTTAGTGCTAACAGTACACTCCAGTCATGAGCCGGGCTTTACAAAATAAAGCACTTTGATGACTTACAGGGTGAATGCTTTGTTCCTCTCTCATTGTATTTCTCTCTGTTGCAACCTAATTTTAAATACTTGGGACTAAGAGTATCTTTTGCTAGTCCGAGGAGAAGTAAAAGTGAAATTGAAACTTTTCACTAACTAGAGTTTTGCCTTCAACCTGTCAACTATTTCATTAGTAAATCATAGAAACTCCCAGGACAAAATTGCCTTACTACAAGATGGACAGGCAGAGAAAAGAAATCTCTTCAATGAATACCTTAAAGTATAATCTTTTTTTTTTTTTTTAATTTTGACCAACCATAGTTCTGTGTCAGCGTTTTTTGAAACTTTATTGGGATACCGTTGAAGGATAAAGACCTTTTTTACAGCATTCCACTGTCACTGGTGCCAGATTAGCAAACACAGTTAGTTCAGCTGTAGCACTTGTTTTGAAAATGAGTATTTGTTCCAGTGCAATTGATACATGAGGGGGATGGTGTGAGCACATATACTTTTCCCGTTTACTTGTGTGTACTTTGATCTGCAAGGAACATTAGGTGAACACAGGAAGCTGCACGCAGCAGCAGTGTGCCTGCCACATAATACACAAGACACACACCCCTCAAACATCTACCAGCTACCTCAGTTCAACACATGTTAGGAGTCACACTGGTCCACGTCTGGAGTTACAACTTTCCATCGGATTTCAAATCACTTTCCTGCCTCCACTTGACAATAACCCAAAAGCTGCAGCCCTTACGACGCCCACTACCACAGGCGCCCTTCAGGTCTTTTACAAAACAACCTATCACATTTATTATGGTATTTGTGTATTTTCCGACTATTTAGCATGTTTAAAACTGTGCTGTTTTTATTAAGTTCCTTCTTTTTTAATCTCTAATTGATGAAGTATTTGGATGTTGTACCCCTAGTTCTATTATTCCATAAGCTGTGTGGTTTTTATTATGCTATTTTGCACAGAGCAGTGATTTTTTGGAACATATATGCTGCATTACAGCAGAACTGACTGGTCAGCAGGGGCTTTAATTCGGTTTTCTTTGTGGGCAGTTGGAATGCAGACATTCATTTTCATTTTGGTTATTTAATTTCCTGAATTGAATTCACATTAGTCCCATAAAATTGGATATTGCTAATTTATAGAAGGATAGAAGTTGCTATGAAGCATAAATCCTTAATGCCTCACTTTTGGAAATAGTGGTTAAGCGTTAAATGCAAGAGATTAGGAACTGCATATGACGAAGTAGAAATGTACATGTATATAATGTATGTAATGAAGTGGGGTTGTGAAGAGAAGGCAAGGCCAAGAGGTTGAATATGGACTTAAACTCTGGAGTTCTTAAACATCAGTGGACTCTAAAGGTCCCCAGCACCACTGCAAGTGACCTTTCTAGAAATTTTAAATTAGCACACTCACTAGGATGGATATAATAAAAAAATAATTTAAAAAACAGACAATACCAAGTCTTGATGAAAATGTGGAGAAATTAGAACCCTCAAACACTGTTTGTTGGTGGAAATGTAAAATGGTGCAGCCACTTTGGAAAACAGTTTGGCAGTTTCTCAAGGTTACACATAGGTTACCAAGACTCAGGAATTCCACTTCTAGGTATATACCCAAGAGAAGGGCTGCATTCCTTCTGAAGTTGAAGGAGAATCCATTTCCTGCTTTTTCCAATGTCTAGTGGCTGCCTGTGCTGTGGACTTTTTGGTCCTTCTTTAATCTTCAAAGCCAGTGGGATAGCATTTTCAAACACCTTCTCCCCTCCCCCCTTCTCTACCCCTCTCCTCCCTCTGACTCTGCTTCTGTCATCACAGTTCCTTGATTAAATTAGCTAGTGCTCTATTTTGTACATTTTTTCCCAAGGAACAAGAATGTTGATTAATGGATTTGATCTACCATTTTTCTGTTTTCAATCTCAATCTCTGCATTTATATTTATTATATTTTTGTGCTTCCTTTTAGTGTAGTGGTTTTTTCCCTAGATTTTTGAATTGGGAATCTATTTTCATTTTTAATTTTACTTGATATAGGTGTTTAGGGCTATGAATATTTTCTGATCATTGATTCTTATATAGAGAAGTAATACACTCTTGAATTATAGTCTTTGCACTATCATTTTTCAGAAATTCTGTAATCTGTTTATATTTCCCTTTTAACCCAAGAGGTTAGTAGAAATTTTTTTTAATTTCCAGGTGAAAGTGCCTTTTTTGTTTTTAGTTTGTTTTTAATTTCTACTTTTATTGTATTGTTTGCTGAAACTGTCAGTAATATTTCACTTTGATGAACCCTAACAATGTCTTCTTTGGGCCCTAATATCTGATCACTTTTCAGGAATGTTCACATGTACTTAAAAAGAAGGCATATTCTCTATTACCAGGGAGTAGTGTTTAATATATATCCAAAGGATCCTAAGACCCAAGGTGCACGATTCACTCTAGTGATCCTGTTTACTGAACTGGAGTCCACAGTAACTGCACATCCCAGTTTTTGTTTTTTTGTTCAAGTTTATATACACTTCCGCATGGCCAGAGACCCCCACCACCATTACATGCTATCACTCAACTCACAGATTGCTCTTGTCAGATCAAAGGCAGTTTTCACTCACCTCCTTCCGATGACCTACAATTTGAATTTTCCTGTGTCATTAACATCACAGGACACTGGCCAGTGTGTGTGATCTTCCTCTCCAGTAGGCAAGTCTACGAGGTACTCTGAGGCAGGCTCAGTGCCACCATACAGCTCTAGCCCAGAATCTAATAGAAGGTCACAGCTGCCATCTTGCCTGGCTGACCCTTGACATGACTTCCCAATGCATGTGCACTCTTTTTATCATTTAACAGGCATCCCTTGTCTCCTATTATGAATACGCAACATATAATCTTATTCTACTTTCCTCTTTCCTTTCTCCTACTATTTTGATTTGTATTCTTTCTACTTTTTCGTTACATGTTTATATGCCATTCTTATACCCATAAACCCACCCTTATTTTAGCCTTGGCTCTACAATTAAGTATAGAAAATAACATCAGTCCTTTTACCAAAGTTTCCTCAATCATCTTTATTGCATGAAGCTCATCCTCTAGTACAAGAATAGATGAGCTTTTTCAGAAATGAGCCTGATAGTAAATATTTTAGGCTTTGTGGGAATCTATTGAAATTAGTCGACTGTTGTAGTCCAAAAGCAGCCATAGATGCCATAAATGAATGGATGTGGCTATGTTCCAACAAAATTTTTACAAAAATGGATGGTAGGCTGGATTTGGTTCATGGCCAGTTTGCTGACCCCTGATGGGTAATCTTATGTGTCAACTTGCCTGGATCACAGGGCAAAGCCAGATACTTGGCTAAATGTTATTTATAGGTGTTTCTGGATGAAATTAGCATTGCAATCAGTGACTCAGTAAAGCAGTTTGCCCTCCCCAATGTAGGTGAGCAGTATCCAATGTGTTGAGGGCCTGATTAGAACAAAAAGGCAGAAAAAAAGAATTCCACCCTTTTTGCCTGATTGCTTGAGCTGGACATTGGTCTTCTCCTGCCCTAGGTGCTCTCGGGTTCTCAGTCCTTTCACCTCAGACTGAATCACACTACTGGCTTTCCAGCTTGCAAATAGCAGATAATGGGACTTCGCAGCCTTCATAATTGTGTGAGCCAATTCCTTACAGTAAATCTTTTCCTATATATCTGTCCTACTGGTTCTACTTCTCTGAAGGACCCTGACTAATACACCTGCTTTACTAGATTCCTTAGGAAAAGCACCTGTGTATGGTGGTCCATACAGTGTTCTTGCATACTCGGGAGTGTTCATCGATAGCCTTGATACTTGAAGGCTGAATAACTTCCCTGCTTCATACTTCCTTTCCTAAAGTTTCTTAGATTACCGTTCTGTTGCCACTGAAATTATTTCATCTTTTTGCCTGGAGGCCCTGAAGATTTCTTCTTTATCTTTAAATTGTAATCATGTTACTAGACCTGGTAGGCAGCCTCCAATGATCCCTTCCTCCTGATATTCATGCCTCGGTTTAATCCCCTCCCCTCAAGGGTGGGCTGGAACAGTGACTCCCTTCTCACAAATAGAATATGGCAGAAATGATGAGATGTCACTGCTCAGACTAGGTTACAAAAAGACTCTGGCTTCCATCTTCTACCTACATTCACTACAACCCCTTCCAAGTGGGGAACAGAGAACGCCTTCTCAGACTGGTTTAAGGTTTGATTTCTCTGAGCTTCCTCTGCAGTGGGGCAGGTGATCAGGTGTTTATACTTCAAAGAGCACTCATAGAAAACAGTGGGACTGAGATGTCCACGAAGTGATCCAAGCACAGGGTTCATTCTGTTTCTCATGGTGGCAGTGCTCCTAGATATTGCCGCCTGCATAATAAGCAGATAGGGTGAAGCCTGGCAGCTTTTAAAGCCCTTTGTTTACCAAGAAAGTTGTAGGTTTACCTTCAGTTAAATTCTCACTTCCACATTCTCAACACACTGAGCAGATTTCTAAGTCTGGTGTAATGTCAGGTGTAACGTCAGAGCTCAGCTCCTGGCAGGTAAACGTAGGATATGGTGAGGCCAAAAAGGAACAACAGTGGAGCCATGGATAGGGGGTTCATATCACTACAGTCTCGAGGGTGGTCAGTTGAGACACAAGAAGCAAACACCCGCCAATACCCCAACAAGAAGTCTCCCTGCATCACAGTCTCAGTGGTGGCTGGTCCAGAAACAGGAAGTAGGATCCTCAACATCCGCCACATCCGTGCTTGCTAACACAGCCACGGCAGTTATATAGCATACAGAATAGCGGCTGGCGGCTAGCTGGTTACATAAGTGCTTACATAGGGATGCGTCCTGCCCATGTGTGGGCTACATAACCGAGCCAGCACCTTTCCACTTGAGGCCAAGAGCCTGGAAACTATTCTCTGGGACTCAGTCCCAACACTTCACCTCTCCAGACTCTCGCCTCAATCTACAAGACAAGTGTCTTCCTCAAGTGGCCCTGTGCAAGGAAACTGAAGCATTGCATCCACAAGCCATAACAATAGTAAAGGCTGCCACAGCAGACCACCACCATCCCACACTGGGGACCCCCACCCAGGAGCAGGTTGATTCACCCAGCCTGTGGAAAAAGTTCCAGTCCAGTCCAAGCAATGTCCCAGAGGGTGTCCCTTGATGTTCACCTGTATAGCTGTTGCCACCCTGAGCGGTGAATTTTCCACAGAAAACAGAGGCTGAACTGGCAGGGAGTTCCGGGCAGATCCAACAGGCCAACTGATTCACCACACCAGCAAAAGTGTGGGCCCAATCCACCAGGGCCAGACAGACCGCCTTTACCCGGATGGACTGCCCACTATAGCTGTCAACAGCAGCCAGCAGCACGGAAAGCACTCCAGGCTCCCATGCAGGAGGGAACTCTTCACACTTGCATTCACGAGGGCATGGATTTGCTGCACATACCATGTTTCTCTGAAAATAAGACTGGGTCTTATATTCACTTTTGCTCCAAAAGACACATTAGGGCCTATGTTCAGGGGATGCCAACCTGAAAAATCATGCTAGGGCTTACTTTCAGGTTAGGTCTTATTTTTGGGGGAAACACGGTAGGTGGGGGAACAACAAATAGTCAATTCAACATGAGGCCTCCAGTCCACAATTTCCCCTGTGAAGTGGGTCCCTCAACCTTCTCCCTAGTCAAAACTAAGGGTCCAGTCATCAGCGTCTGTTGCTTCTGAAGTGCTGGGCAAGGCAATCCTGTAGGGAAACCGCCCGGACACAGGGACAGGCCTTGGCAGCAGGTTTTTTCTTCTCTCTCAGGGGTCTGAACTGCTGCTCTGGCTTTAATTGCTGCCACAATTCCAACAGAATCTTGTTCGGCTCTCCATCCAATTTCTCCCTGTCGGCCCCCACCTTTAGCAGGTCAACCCACATTTAGATTTGGGTGACCCAAATGGGTCCCCTTTTTCCCTTTTGGGTGGTGCTACAACCTCCTTCTGAACGCGCACATCTTCCGCCTCTCCCAGATCCGCCACAGTGCGAGTGATGACATTCACTGGCCGTACTACGTAGTCAAAATGGCCACTAAGGAGCCAAAGAGGGCAGAGGGGGCCATTTGCAAGATCGTGTCTCCCATACCGGCTCTAAAAACCTCATCCAACCTGTGTGTCCCCACATTGTAAATAGCGTTCTTCACACCCAGCTCTTGCAATACTTGCTGGAGCTCTGCATATATTTGCCATGGCTCACTGTGGCTGGAAGGTCACCAGCATTGGGTCAAACGGTTCAGGCTAGGCTCTTACCCATTCCAGTAGGGAGTGGTTACCCCGGATTAAGTGAGCGTTTTGTAACTGTTGCCATAAGGCAGGGGGGTGGTGAAGGAAGCCAACTTTCTCATCTCTAGTCCCGATAGTATACCGTCCAACCCTACATTTCATAACCACAATAACCAAGTGGCCAGCGACTCAGAGGGCTCTGCTGGAAACAGGACCACAAGTCCATCAGCTCCGCCTTGGTATACAGTTGGAACACCTGGTGCTCGACCACCTAGGGCAGGGAAGGTGGCTGTCCCAGGGTCCCACATTGCTCCATTTTCACTTTCTGTGTTACCACGGGCCTGGCCTGGAAACAGGGAGGGAGTACCAACCCCTCATCCTTATCGTCTTCCTCAGAGGAGTCTACAACTGTGTGAGAGGCCTCCCCACCGCAGCAATAGACCACCAAAAAGCAGGCAATGCAGGCTATGGCCAATAGGGTGGTGCGCCATCTGGAGGCTAGAAAGCACCACCAATTTACCAAGGGGTCATGTTTCTCCCAGGCAGATCGCATTTTCTGCTTCCTCACAGCTTCTCACCGGCTTCTTGCAACTGAGTTTCCATGAGCAGAGACTGCTCCACCACCGTTCAGAGAGTTGTGAGAAACAACCAGCCCACAGCACCCACAGCCATTCAGGAACTGTGCTTTTCAAAAGATTCCCCCAATTTCACCAAGGCCTCCTCCGAGCTTTTAGGGAACATCCATCGCCTCCCATTCCTTAGAGGGGCCCAGGCCTCCAATAGCATGGTGACAACAAACCACATACTAATAAGAGGTCACCCCAGGTTCCCACCCTCCAAAAGGGCGGAGGGCTCCATGCCTTTGGCAGACATTGAATCCTGCCGACTACGCAAAGTGTAATGCAGGGGCTCAGCTCCCGGTAGGTGTCCTTTGAATATGGTGAGGCTGACAAGGAACAACAATGGAGCCATGGATAGGCGTTCATACCACTATATTCGCGAGGGTGGCTGGTAGAGACACAGGAAACAAACATCGGCCAGTACCCAACAAGGGATCTTCCTGCACCACAGTCTAAATGGCAGCTGGTCCAGACACAGGAAGTAGGATCTGCAAGATCTACAACATCCGTACTTGCTAATGTAGCCACGGCAGTTATATATTAGGTTGGTGCAAAAGTAATTGTGGTTTAATAGGTTAAAAATACAACCTACTAGCATACAGAATAGTGGCTGATGGCCAATTGGTTACAGCTGATGGCCAACTGGTTACAGCTGATGGCCAACTAGTTACATAAGTGCTTACATAGGGATGTATTCTGCGCATGTGCGGGTTACATAACCAAGCCAGTACCTTTCCATATGAGGCCAAGAGCCTGGAAATTGCTCTCTGGGACTCTGTCCCAACACTGGTAACACCGAGGTGCTGATTGGCTGGGTCTTCTCCTGGCTGAATTAAATCACAAGTGTCAGTGACGGTACCAGATGTAGACTCACCTTCTCATTATTCTTTGAGTGAATGTCAACTCAACAGTTATAACTTTATTTGGAAAATATAGGATGTTGAAGTTATTCCACCCTCTTTTTTGTCACTTTTATTTCTTCACTTATATTAATTTATTTATTGTTCCCCAACCAGAATTCTCACAGGGACAAAAAGAATTGAAATGTGTGTATCATATGTCAACAGCAGCCCTGATGTTTGTCCAGGGAGCAGCCATAACAATCATTAAAGGAGGAGAGAGGGCTGCATGGGCAGGCTGTGTCGAGGCTGTCAGAGTAGGTGTCCCAGACGCCTATAAAACCCGGCTGAGATAGAAAATGCTGCCAAAAAACAAAATCTCTGGATGAATGGAAAAGACAGACTTCTAGGATTTGATTAGACAGAATTTGCATCATAATCTCTTGTCTAACGAATTGTATAGAGCTCCTCTATGTGTTAAGCTATGTGTGAGCCACTGATGATGTAAAGGAAATGAACTAAGGGGGCTGATGGGCTAGCATGAAAGGTAATTGTAACATCAGGCCAGAACTGGAGGACCAAGAGCACTGAGGAGGCATGACCAGACCCTGGGGACCACTGTGCTGAGGGTCTGGGCCCCTGTTCTCTGCTTGCTGCCTGTGGACAGATGTGTGTCTTCAAGCAGCACACTCTGCATTTCTAAGTGGAAAGCCTCGAAGTGCTTCTTTCCTACCCCATCATGAAAAGGGCACAGACTATAAAATCATTCAGATCTGAGGCTGAATCCAGCTCTGTAGCGTAACCCTGGACAGGCTTCTGGGCTTCCATTTCACATTTATATAATATGCAACTCACACAGTTGTTTCAGTGATTAACTGAGATAACGATATGTTATGCACTAGCTCTAGGTCTTAGCACATAGGAAGTGCATAAGACCCCAGATCACTCAGGACTGTGGGCATCATCACATCTCCTAATTTATTAATTAGAAGGAATAATTGAATCTATTTCCATACAATCATTTAACATCACAGATGCTGTATTGGTGTAAGAGATACATCAATATTCTGTCTTCATCCATGGTTTGCATTCCTTCCTATTTATGGACCATATTGTCCCTTCCTCTCATTCATTCTTCCTTTCAAACTTCCTTTCTTATATATTCATATGATGTCTCAGAGCAAGGTCAGCCATGTCTACTTTAATATGTCAGTGCAAGCTCAACATTTTGGGGTTATGATTTGATTTGTAGGCATGACAAGGTAGGTTCCGAGACAGTAAGAACAAATGAGTCACCAAATGGGATCAGATGGTGCCCTAGATGAGGTGATGTCTTTTCAGGCTGTTTAACAAAGCAACACAGTGAGGAGAAGGTTATAACTTCATGGAACCGATGGACCTACCTCAAGATCCCAGGTTCTGGGGCAAAGGAACAGGAAATACAGGCGGATAAGGAGTTCTAGCTGACTGTTCACCCCACACACCAACCTTCCAAGTGAGACTTTTCTCCCAGGCAGATGGCATGACAGACTCTCACCTCCAGTGACAGAAAAATAGCTTTGCAGTACCTGTTTGTTGTACACATAGCTCTGGTGGGTTTTCTGTAGGGACTAGAATTTTATCTGAAGGTGTCATAACAATATGTTAGACATACTTTTCTTCACCTTCACTTTGCCTCATCATCATCTAGCTACTGGCTCAGTATTTTCCTGAAAACTTCCTCTCTTGCTAATGGCTTCCAGCCTGATTTTTCTTTACAGGTAAAATGTGTGCAGACCCTCTGGCAAAGTATTCTTTAGACAATTTAGGATGCAACTCAGAAAAAAATAGCTTAACTGGAACAGGAATTCAGGAAAGCATGTTGATGCCTGTGCTCTCTGTCTCAGGGAGACAGAGGGATGAGTCATTACCAGTTGCTTGGATGTTGTGAATACGTGACCCTTATATATTTTACTAAATTAAAAAATAATAATAATGGAAATTTCCTAGAAATGTTTTTGAAGAGCAATGAAAAAGTTTTAAAAATATAAGAAAGAAAAAAGTTACCCATTTCATTAAATTGTAAATATAGTCAAGGTCACAAAGAGAAACTCAGCAATACAAATTCCAGAACCTCAGTTTTTTTGCTTGTGGCTTAAATCAGCCAGTTCTTCTCACTTCCAGAGGGTCCCTTTCTGTAAGCGTCTAGGGGCCCACTGAGGAGAATCCCACTTAGTAAAGTCAAACCCATCAACAAAGGTCAATGCTGTGGTGGCCCTTACTGTACTATTCTTCTGTCAAAATTTCAAGCATGGATTAGATAATAGCATGTTTTATAATCTAAAAGCAAGAATAAAAATGTAAGTAAAATAAATTCCTATTTATCAAGAATCAAAGTTATCTGAAAACAAGAGTTCACAGGATGCTTTTGCTGAACTGTGCAATGATAAATGATGCCCAGGCACTGCAATATCCTAAAGGGCTTTATGACTCACCAAAGAATCACATAAATCATGGTTGGATTGGTCTACGTGGTGTGAATGTTATTAAGGCCTTTGCACACTTTTTTGAAATTAAGTGGTTCATTTAGGGCTTATTAATCAACTTAATCAGAAGTCCCCATTTCCCAGTCATTGGTGGTAGTGGGATCGGGGGGGGGGGGTTCCCACAAGAAAAAGCATTGACTGACCTTTCTTTGTGATCACAAAACCTTTCACTGGGTTCATCCAGTCATCGATCCAAACAACAAATCTTTATTGACGTTGCATTACATACTGGTAGCTCAGCGGTGCTTGCAATTCCTCTATTCAACCAATACCTTCTCTGACCCATTTGTGCTTTTCTGCCCCTCTGTTTCTAAACTCCTTCTTGTCTAGCCATTTGTGACAGAAACTGTGAAATAAAGACAGGCCCTGTTTCCTCCAAACTTATCATAGGTTCACAATTTTACAATTAAACATTTAGGACTGAGACATTTCCTCAAATGCACAACTTCCTATGAGAAATAGTTTTTAACAAAACAAAGAGGTTTTAACAAAACAAAGTATTCATTTATATTCTGCTTCTAAAAAGTCATGGTTTTATGCTCGGAACCAAAGGCAGACATCACCTCTTTTGACCGCCACGTGGGTTCCACACAGGCACCCTCTGGTACCCGCTCCTCCATCAGCTGCTAAGAGGCTCTTGCTGACCAAGGCTCATTAGATGTTACAGCATCTATCATGTGCTTTTTCAAAAACAAACAACGGAGAATCTCACTTTCTCTTCGGAATTCCTCAAATTAATAAAAAGAAATCATCAAGCACAAAATCTGAAATAATAGGATTACTTTCTAAGCAATTACATTCTAAAGCATTTTAACCTTATGGATGACAAAAAACGATTCATCCAAACGATTCTTTTACATAGAATGGTACTTTAACAAGGTGATGTCAGTTTCTTTTGATGAATACACTTTAGTAGCACTTTAAAATGGCTCTTTATTTATAAACAGTGAGTGTAAACTGTATATGTTCACCCTGTTTCAAACCTTGTTTTTACTTTTTTTTTAACTAAAAGTGTCTGGAGTCTCTAACAGCAGCTAGTGCTTTCTTCCTTTAAATGACAATACTACTTTAAATTTTTGTCCTTTGAAATCTAGCCCTCATTAAAAAATGTATTCTCATTCATCTCTGCTGCAAAGCACTTGTCAGCACATGCTGGCTTTGCTGTGTGTCTTTGAGTTCGTCTGTCTTCCTCCGCCAATTCTTAATACATGTTGACTTGGAGAAACTGGCCAAATTATTTTAAGGCATTTAAAAAATGTCAAGTGTTATCACAGAGCAAATAAATAACCATGCTGAGTATAAAAGAGCAATGAAAGTACCGCTAAACTCATTGCCCGTGAAGTGAGAGGAAGGGCTTGACGTCATGATGCAGAGGCCCGCTTGGGGCGTAGCTGGAGGGAGCACTTTGCTTGGGGAGGCCACTCCACTCCTTCAGGAAAATCACCTTCTTGTGTGTTTTCTGTATTTGGCTACAACAGGACTATTTTACCAATTAACTGTAATTTAAAAAAAAAATTTATTTAAAAATAATTATACTTGACATGCAACATTATATTAGTTTCAGACATACACCACAGTGATTTAACATTTATATATCTTATGAAGTAATCGCCACAACAAGTCTAGTATCCATGCAGTTATTACAATATTATTGACTGTACTCCCTATGCTGTACTTACATCCCTGTGGCTTATAACTGGAAGTTTGCACCCCTTAATCCCCTTTCACTGTTCCACCCATCCTCCCACTCTCCCCTCCGACAACCATCAATTAAACAGTAACTCTTAACTCCGTTTAATAATAATTTTTATTGACATGCATGTCTCTGAATCTCGCCTGAATAAGCCCCCTGCTCTGGGATGTAGAATAATCTGAAAAGAGTCCTGTGTCGGGAACTGATATGTCAGGATATTACTTTAGACATCTCTTCTGACTTTCATGTGAGAGTCTTAATAAAGGCTCATAACATTCCTAAGAAAGGTGGTTTCCCTGATTTCCAAAGATAGCAAACAAGTCCCACAGATGAGAAAGGTTTCTCTAGTGTCACACAAGAATCCTGCGGCTGTGGTGAAGGTTAGAATTTGACGTTTCTAACTCCTCGTTTTCAAATATTGCTAGGAGAACATGCTCTCTCCCTTTAGACCCATAAGTCATATTAACCCAGGAACTGATGTTGCTATTCCAATCTAATCATAAAGGTCACTTTCAGTAATGGGAAAAGGACACATTTGCATATATCACTCGCAGTCCATTGTCCTGTGAACATTGCCACGAGCTAAACAAAGGATTCTTCACTCAGTTTAATCACAGGGGACTTCAGAATTCTTATCTGTCTTGATCGTCCCAAATATATGGCCCGTGTCACAGTACAAAAATATGACTGTCAGCTCAAGACAGGTTTGAGTTACTCTAAATGCCACAGGAAGGGTGTGTGTGTGTGTCTGTGTGTGTGTGTGTGTGTGTGTGTGTGTGTGTGTTTCATCAAAGCCTATAAACACATGTTTTTCCTATGACCCTCTTTATAATTCCTCATTTGAAAAGGGAGGGGGCTGGGGAAACAGGATGACTCGTGTTGCCTGAAATGTGTGGAAAAAGTGCAAATGTACATAGTGATTACTGTGAACTGCAGCGGCTGGTTTGGTTTCGTTTTTTAGCAGCCTCTCACTGTTGACAGAAAACAATTCCTGAATGATGAGCAGATAAACATCACTGAAAAACACCAGAAACTTCTGTCTCTTTTCAGCTTTAGCTGTGATGAATGCAAGTGTCTGCATCCTTTCCCCGAAGCCTGCCACCACTGGACACTGAGTGCATTCATCTTCCCTTCAAGCTTTCCTCACTCAGCATCTTTGCTAACATCTATTTCCTACCAGTCTCCAAGCCCTGTGCTAACCTTCAAATTGGGGAAAGAACTGGATTGGCTGCTGCCACTGGAAACTTTTCTCCATGAATGCTTTTTATATGGTTTTGGCTGGCACATATACACCAGTGGAGAGAGAAATCCCGCTGGTGAGAGAAAATAAAACCTTAACATAACTGTAATGGCCCTGAGTGGTGTTTTACATGCTATGCTTGCTCAAGATTTATGTTAAAATCAACCTTGCAGAAGAGGTTTTTCAAAAGTCTATCAAGCTGCCAAAATTTAAACAGCTTTTTTTACTATCCAATGACGGTCGGCTTAACAACCTCAACGACCTGGTAGTAATTGGCATTTCCCAGCAGTCAAAGCCCTTGCAGGCCCGGTCCAATTTCACCAAGTAATTTTTCACTTACTTTACTGATGTCTGAGTGCTTCTATCCCTCTCTCTCCCCGTCTCTCCTCCTCTTTTCTCTCTTCTCCTTTCCCTCTTGTTTATATTCTTTCTGTCCAAACTTAGGCGGGACCCAAAGGAAGTGATGCTAATTAATCCAAATTCATTGAAATTAATATTTTAATTTAGAGACTACATTTGGCAATGCTCTCTCTTCGCCCTAAAGCCCCTCCCCTCAGACATCGCTGCCAGGCCTGTGTGTTCAGATGACCACTCCCGCGCCACTAATTGCTGACAGTTTCTTCCTGAATTAGATAGTTGTCACTTTTCCATGCACACCTGCCCCCCAGAGCAGCTCACCACTGCCAAAACAGTTCTGCCTCAGGAGGAGGGTCAGGTCTCTCAAATGCAGCTCTTTCTGCCCCTACCTCCACCACCCAGGACTTCTTCCACTCAGGGAAGAGGAAACACCTCTGCATGTGCGTAACTAAGCAATATTTCTCTCCCTCTCTCAGCTGGCTAATTCACTTACCTGGCAACCTACACTTTTTCAATCGCTGCCTCTGACAATTGCTGAAGAAAATTATTTTCTACACATGAAGCTCCTTCATGTGGTTTAGAATACACTTAACTAGAATGAGGATAATACACTTAACTGGAATACACTTAACTAGAACTAGAAGTATGTCTCTAATAAGACGCAGATCTGACAACAAATCAGGTATGTTTTCTTTTTTCTTTTTAATATATTCATCATGAAGAGGCCGCCTGCCTCCAAGAAGGAGCGGAGGCAGTGGGACCACGCAAGCAGGTAACGAGTTTCATGCTGACATGCTACCTCAGCCGCCCAGCAACTGATGAAGGGCTACACGCAACAGAGGGGCCAAGAGAAAGGGCAGAACTCAGTAACCATCTTTAAAGAGGAAGGAGGTTGGCCAGCTGTTTTCCATTCTGAGTGAGGACAGAAGAGAAAGAAAGAAGCTGAGGTAGTGACATCGGGAGAGAAGACAGACTTGTCAGGAAACACAGGTTCAAGGCTGAGTCTGTCCCACCTCCTTTGGGAGTCTCACCAGGCACTGACGAGTCCCCATCAGAAGAACCAGATGAGGCCCCTCCAGACACAGAGTTCAATGAGGGGACTCTGAATCTCTTGTGGATTAGGCATCCTCTCGAGTTTGTATTTATTTACAGTGTTTTCTATTTTCTCTAACAGCTTATAAACAAAAAGGTGGTGGTGATGACCATCAAAATAAGAGAACCACTATGCTGCCCAGCCGACAGCTGTGAGTCCCTCACTCACACTTGTGTTTTCAGCTGTCTGAGAAGCAGTAGAGCCCACATTGCCTAAGGGGATCTTCTACTTGGGACCCTCAAGTGGGGATTTCGTAGAGGTGAGGATGGTTATTTCCTGAGAGTATGGCAGGAGCAGAGGGGAAGCCTGTGCCCTTTGAGGGCAGATTATAAGTGCAGTGGTGCTCAGACACCATTTGACTTCTCAGCTGGAATGACCCTTGCCCCCATCCCCGTGTTTACCACCTGAGGTCCTTCCCCAATTCTACCAAGGAATCCGTGAGCCATGGAGTAGAATTTTGCACAAGTCCTCCCTTCAAGGACCTGGTGACCTGCCTCAAAAAATAGTTTTGGGTGGTCATACTCATAATTTTACAAGATGCCCACTGAAAGTCACTTTTCCCAGATATCTAGAAAATCCTAGGTGTCCAGTAAACTCTAAATCACTGAGTCAATGTTAATTTGTCTTTTTTGATGGATAACTAGAATGGTCAAATAAAACTGGACTTGTTCCACAATGGTTTTGCTGCCTTTGGTGGTGGAGCCAAAACAGAGAAAAAGCCAACCCCTGGGGAAGACCACATGTCACCAGAAAGAGACTTAAGGTATCAGCGGACATCCTGAGGAAACAGACTTGGAGAGTGGAGACTAGGTTGGCTGTCAAAGATCTCTGGGAGGTCGAGGAGCCCAGGGAGTTAGTGCTGGTTAGTATAAACATCGGAGACGGCTTCTGGGCTGGCTCAGGCTCCCTGCCGCAAATGGTTAATCAGAGTCTTTTCCTAAAATATTCACCTTGTTGGGACAGAGTCCCAGTGAGCAGTTTCCAGACTCTCAGCCTCATGTGAAAGGTGCTGGCTCAGTTGTATAGCCCATGCATGTGCAGGACACATCCCTATGTAAGCACTCATGTAACTAGTTGACCGTCAGCTGTAACCACTATTCTGTATGCTATATAACTGCTGTGACTCTGTTAGCAAGCATGGATGTTGTGGATCTTATGGATCCTATTTCCTGTGTCTCTATTGGCCGTCATTGAGAATATAGTGGTATGAACCCCCTGTCCATGGCTCCATTGTTCCTTTTTTGCCTCACCATATCCTGTGTTCACCTGCCGGGAACTGAACCCCTGCCCTACAGACCTTATTATGTTGCTGCCCTATTAAAAATAAATAAATAGGCAAATCTGCCCCCACCTTCCTCGAGCCCCTTACCTGTAACACAAAATTCAGTCCACTCCACCAAGCATTCTAGAAGTTGCTCCAGTCTGCCATCGACCCTTTTATCACATGTGCTGCAGTTCTCAACAGGGGCCCTCTGCTCTAACCAAGACCTAAGTACCTGGACAGACCAGACTAGGTCTACCTTTCAGTTTTGAGAGCAAAACTCTGCGATCAGGAATGCCTTTCCCCTGTCTCTCCATCTATCCAGTTACACTTATTTACATTGAGTGTTCCACCAGTGTTCCCCCATTCTCTGGAGCCATTCTGCAATGGTACCCTCATAACTTAGCCAAAGTCCTTACACATGGTGTTTGATAAACACTTTTGAATGAGTGAATGGCTTTCATGGGCAGGTAAGTCAGAGCTACGGCCCATTTGGTGATGCATCTCATAGTCTGGGGCTGGATGCATTACTGGCTTTCTTGCAACTGAAGGTGAGGCGCCCATGGAAAGATGTGCATGAATGAATGCATTCTTTAAAGGATGGCTAAGTTCATGCTTTGATGGAGCGTGAGTCCTGTCAATTAGAAACATATTAAAGTCTTAAGATTAATTTGTTCATTCTTTCACTCAACAAATACTTCTTTACCCTGCGGTAAACACTGGGATGTAAAGATGTAGAAAGTTCCCACTCTTCACTCTTGCACTGAACTTTGAGTTGAGAGGGGAAAGCAGGGGAAAACAACCTCAACAAACACAGTGAGGATGGATGTGCACAGGATACTGTGGGTGCCAGAGCAAGGACCCCTCCCCTGTTCAGCCTTGAGAAGGGCAGGGGGCTCCCATAGGAAGGCTGGTCACTGGGGGGAGCAGCGGCCTCCAGAACCGACCACAATCCTGTGTGACTGGAGCAGTGGGCTTCAGCCACCGGGAGGCCTGGAGGATGGGCTTAAATGTCTGTGTAATCCATTAGAATAGTTAAAATTAAAAAGATGGATGATACCAGATGTTGTTGAGGATGTGGAATGACTGGAATTCTCAGATGCTAGTGGAGGGAATGTAAAATGGTGCAGATACTGTGGAAAACAGCTTGCAAGATTTTTATAAAGCTAAACACACACTCACCATAAAATGCATCAATCCCGCTCCTAGGAATCTACCTGAGAGATGTTAAAATACATACTCACACAAGGACATGTACACAAAAATTCCTAGCAGCTTTATTAGAATAGTGAAAAACTGGAAATAACCCAAATGTCCATCAACTAGTGAATGGATAAACTAATTGTTATATGTTCACCCAATGGAATACTAATCGATCATTAAAAAGAACAAACTTCTGATACACAAAGCATCAAGAATAAACGTAAAAATCATTACAAGAAGTGAAAAGAAGCCCGATATGAAACACTACATCCTCTATGATTCCTTTTGTATAAAATTCTTTGTAAAAGGCAAAACTACTGTGAACTTAAAGCAGATTGATAGTTTCCACGAACAGAAGACAAGGGAAAGGGGTGGGATCAAAGGTACATGAGGAAATTGTCCTATATTCAAATTACGGTGGTGGTTGTTCTATGGAAAAAGACACTTGTCTGTTCAACATCACTAATCATCAGAGAAATGCAAATAAAACCCACAGTGAGATATCACCTCACCCCAGTTAGGATGGCTATCATCAACAAGACAAATAATAACAAGTGTTGGAGAGGCTGTGGAGAAAAAGGAACCCTCATACACTGTTGGTGGGAATGCAGACTAGTGCAGCCGCTATGGAAGGCAGTGTGGAGGTTCCTCAAAAAATTACGAATAGAATTACCATATGACCCAGCAATCCCTCTCCTGGGTATCTACTCAAAAAATCTGAAAACATTTATCCATAAAGATATGTGTGCTCCAATGTTCATTGAAGCTTTATTTACAGTAACCAAGAACTGGAAACAACCAAAGTGTCCTTCAATAGATGAATGGATAAAGAAGTTATGGTATATATATACAATGGAATACTATTCTGCCATAAGAAAAGATGAAATAGTACCATTTGTGACAACATGGATGGATCTTGGGATTATTATGCTGAGCGAAATAAGTCTGACAGAAAAAGTTAAGAACCATATGATTTCACTGATATGTGGTATATAAAACTGAAAACAGCAAAAGAACAAGACAAATACATAAGGAAACAAAAACTCATAGACACAGACAATAGTTTAGTGGTTACCGGAGGGTAAGTGGGGAGGGGAATGGTAGATGAGGGTAAAGGGGATCAAATATATGGTGATGGAAAGAGAACTGACTCTGGGTGGTGAACAAACAATGTGATATGTAGATGATGTGTTACAGAGTTGTACACCTGAAATCTATGTAACTTTACTAACAATTGTCACCCCAATAAATTATAAAAAATTTAAAACAAAGAAAAACACATTTGTCAAAACTCATTGAACTGTACATGTAACATCAGTGAATTTTATTGTATGTAATTAATATCTCAATAAAGCAGATTATAAAAAAAAGGAAAGGAAAGGAAAGAAGGAAGGAAGGAAGGAGAGAGAGAGAGAGAGAGAGAGAAAGAGAGAAAGAAAGGAAGACTTGTGTGTCATGCTAAGTGGATGGATTTTATCTGGAAGGTTCATGGAGTCAATGGAAAGAAGCTTAAGCAGGGGAGTGACAGATGCTTTGACAATAATCAGGCCTATAATGCCCAGCTCTGGGGCAGTCTGAAGGAAACAAGGTACTAGGCAGTCCCCTTGATTAGGAAGGAAGTGCTTCCATGCCACATATGCCATAAGTTATGGCTCCTACCTTGTGGCATCAAAACAGGGTCTAAATGTTAACAATGATTATTTCTAAATACTAAGTCATGGACAATAGCCTTCTTTATAACATCTTATGTTTTCCAAATTACCTATAATGAACATGTTTTACTTTTATAATCAGAAAAGTTGTTTTTTTAAAAGCAAAAGTGTTCCTTCAAAAAAATTCAGCTAGCATCTAATTTCAAAAGAATTTTAGGAAATAGGACTTGCCCCTGCACTCTCCATCCAGACAATGTAGCTCTGGAACATCACTCCTGAGACATGTATGAGGGCTCCATTCAGTAGCACCTATGATGTCGGTGGTCACCTTGTAGATTTTGAGCAACTTGCCTATGTGTTATTTCAGCCTGCTGGTCCTCAGCTGGCGTGCTGGCCTCATACGCTGCAGGTTTGACAACAGTAGTCATGTGGGAAACGGACAGTGAGAGTAAGATCAGAGATAGAACAAAGATTAAAAACACACACACACACACACACAAAAACAGAAAACCGTCTCTGCAAATTGAGTGTCAGGGAAAACAAAAGTTGGGTTTGGGGGCATGAAAGAGTCAGAGGTGGTGATTGAGTTGTAGGTCTACAGTGGACAACTCTTCCTACCCAAGTATGGAGAACCTAAAAGTCATTACAGAGCTGAGGGTCAACCCCAGTTTATAGCTAGGGCACTGGAAGACCTCACATACATGAAGACTTTGATACTGGCAAATCCTGCCTCAAGCATGAAATCTTTTATACTCTTCCTGCTCTAACAGCAGGAAGAAAAGGGAACATTTGCTACAATATAGCAACCTGTCATAGGAGTCAGAGCCTAATACCCAACCAGTCATTTAGATGGATTCATTCATTCAACTTATACTTAGTGCTATAGACTGAATGTTTTTGTCACCCACCCCCAAGTTAACATGTTGAAATCTAATCCCTACTATGACGGTATTAGGAGGTGGAGCCTTTGGGAGGTAATTAAGGGTGGAGCCTTCCTGAATAGGATTGATGCCTGCATAAAAGGGATTCCAGAGATCCCTTGGTCCTTCCATCATGTAAGGACACAGCAAGAAGGCAGTCATCCATGAACCAGGAAAGAGGTCCTCACCAGATATCGAATCTGCCAGCACCTTGATCTTGGACTTGCCAGCCTCCAGAACTGTGAGAAATAAAATTCTGTTCTTTATGCCACCCAGTCTGTGGTACTTTGTTATAGCGCCTGGGGCTGATGAGGACACATACTGAGTACCTACCCCATGGCGGGGATAAGGAGAGTTCCTATCTTCAGGTAGTATGTATTATGTTGTGATTTGTATGCTACCTTGAAAAAGAGTTCATCATTTACGAAAAGTTGGAGCACACTTAAAATTTCCATTTAGCAAGTGAGGTACCACTTTTATATAGTAATCTGAGTTGTACCAGGTCTTACAGTCGAAATAATTCAATCAATGGGGTGTCCTACTGGGACACTGGGAGAGCAACATGAGTGCTGCCATTTGACCTTTCCAGTCCAATCCCCCTTCTCTGTGATTCAGCTCTCTGTCAGTATATGAACGAGTATATGAACTCACTAAAAAGTCAACGTGTTAGATGACACAACTCAGATCTTAATACAATCTTTAGCTCTCCTCCTTCTGGTCTACTATGATCATTGTGTACCCATGATGATGGTGGTCGAGACTGACTTTAGGACTCAACCAATAACATCATCAGTGCTTCTAGTTAAATCTGGAGGTTTTAAAGAAGTGATACTTTAATCATCAAGTTTCAAGTGTTTTAATTAGTTTAGGTAAAATCCCTCTTTTTTGCATTCTCAAGAGACCACATAACCTCTCCCTCATGGCATTAACCATAGTTGAAATTTTACATTATGTGTGTGGTTATTTAATGTTTCCCTACCCATTAGACTCAAGAGTCATGAGGGTAGGCACCACGTCTGTTTTATCTCACAAATTTTCCCCCTGAACCCAGTATAGTACCTGGAACATAGTAAGTACTCTACAGAGATTTGTGAAAGTGTGAAGAGGCAGGGTAAGGCGGGGGCAGGGTGAGGAGAGATAGGAAACTAGAGAAAGGTAGAAGAGACCGCTCTGCAGCTGCGCAGCAATGCATGTTCCCATCTGGGGTGGTCAGTTCTGTGTTAACTGAGCTGAAACAGTTCCCTGGAATTCTCCTGCCAGCATGGTTCCAGGTCAGATTTGGCCAGGAGAAATTTGCACTGGGTTTGGAAAGCAGAAGCAGAGTGGCAGCCATGACACTGTGAAGATCCGTGAAGGACACCAGGTGCCACGGCAGCACCTGCGTGTGATCTGCGGGCCCGCCTTGTCGGTGAGGAGCAGCCCCCGGCCAACAGCTCCTTCAGCTCCCACCACATCTCCTACCTCAGCTTCTCTGAGTCCTGGGCTAGGTGTGCATGCAGCTCCAAGGCAAAGGGCACCAACTCCTACAGGTCTGTGACGCAAGGTCAGGGTTAATGGGAGAGCACGTAGGTTCCAGTTTGTCCTTGTGAATTCATTTGTTCTCAGTCTCTCATATCTGCATTCAGATTTTCTTCCCGACGGCCAGCTCTGCTGACCTAACACGACTTCAGGATGGCTCCAGGCTCACAGGCAGCAGTAGCATGCGGTCACCTAATCTGTATAACAACTCCTTTATTCCAAATCACTCCTAGTGTTGCTGCTTCCTTATAAGATCCCAGGTGCACCATCAGAGCAGTTTGAGTCTCTTCCTTTTGGAGGGCAGTTGCTCTTATGAATTAAGGGCTTCCATCACTGATACAATCATCAATGGTATTAGCTACCGATTACTATGTGCCAAGCTGAGAAATCTTCCCTATGTCACACAGCTGAGGCCCTTGCCTAGATCTGGCTCATATCCTTATTATTATTATTATTATTATTATTATTATTATTATTATTATTATTACCTGTTATTCTTTCTAATATGCCATGCTTTCTTTTGTACTAGTAAGGTTTTGTTTTTAAGTTGAAGTTTTGTGCTACTTAAGTTTCATCCATAAGCCATAGTAACCTGATGTTTCATTTGAGTAAGAAAAACAAATTTTAGGCTGCTTAGAGACGCCAGGTGCCATTTCTTCAGCAACAAAAGGATCAACATTCTATTTTTATGTGATTTTTCAGTGTGAGGTGTCATGAATTGAGGATTCAATGAAGTTGATTTTCCAAAAGTGAATTCATGGAAATCTGCAAGGACTGCGGGGCACCTAAGTCCAGCACGGTCCTTTCTCACCACCCAGGGCGTGGCTGGCTCCACCGCAATCTTCTTGGGAACAGCAGCGATGTCGACTTGGTATTGTTTCTCCAGCACCTAACACAGCACCCAGCAAACAGCGGGTGCCTGATGAATGCTTGTTGAACAGATGGGTTATGAATGACTTTGTTTATTCTACATAGCGTTTCGTTCCACCAGCAGACTGTTGTCCTTAGTTCATGGCTGGTAATGATAATCTCATCGTTATCTCTATTAGCCTCTCAGAATATTTTGGCATATTTTTTGTGTGATGATTCTTCTTCATTACATTGATCGAATAGTGATGCACTTAGCAGGCAGGGCCAAGTTTGGGAAGTCTTTATGACAAAGAAAGGAGTTGGGTCGGCCCATCTGACTTATAACATGTCTGCCATGAGCAAAAGTCCAAATTACATGAAATGATGTAATTGGAGTAGATGTTCACATATATTTTGCTTCCCATAAAAGACTCTCATGACAAACACTCCTTTCATAGGTCGGAATCTACGCAGCTTCAAAATTCCCTCAGAATTGAAGGGAAACTTCTGTACAGTCAAATGGTAAATGGTTTTTGTGAGATTTCACTCTTCTTCCAGTCTTAAGGAATGGACCCAGGAATGAATGCTGTCTGTCAGAAAGCAATCTGTTTCCAAAGTGACACACGGCTTCTCTGTCATCTGGCTGTTGGTGACAGGTTTGTTAAGGAAGTTAAATTGGGACTTTCCATGCTTCCTTGCCATTTGGAAATTGATAGTGAATTTGCTAATTTATTTTCCATGTAAAACATTTATCTCGTCTTTATGAACCATGGACTTCACTTCTTTCAGGCTGGCCTCTTTGGGGATTCACAAACTAACAGTGGTTTTCGGTAGAGCCTTTCCACTGGCCAAGCTCTTACTATTTTCAGAGAACTGAACACATCATGAAATTATCCAGCCCTTTCACCTCTGTGATTGCTCAAAAATAATAAGTGGTGTTCCTACATTTAGGAAATATTTATTAGGAATGTGCCACATGCAAGGCATCAGAGAGGATTCAAAAGAAATGTGTGAGAGGCCCTGCTGTGGTCGTGAAAAGGAAAATAGTTCTAGACCAGCATGCAGTGAAAGGTATAGGTGGTTGTGCTTGGAAGTCTAAGACAGGAGGCAGCACGGCCTGAGTGAGCAGGGAGGCCTTCTTGGAGGAGGTGAATCAGATTTACCTAAGCCCTGGGAAGCTACATGTATTAGAGACCAGTAGGGACTCGTTACTAGAGACCTAGAACAATATATTTATACAGTTTTAAAGTAAGGAGTGATGGCTTTCTGAATAAATAGGCAACAACAGGGTACAATATCATGATGTAAAAATAAATCAGTAGCCACAATGAAACCAACAATAAAGGCCATAAAGTGACTTTAGTTTACACTTTTCATAATTACTTTAGTTTCCACCATTTTACCTTTGCTCCATTCTCAGTATTGTTTGGAAGGAGAACTTGTCAGGGACCTAAAGTGATTCCAGGCCCAAACTTGGAGTTAGGCCAAGTGGGGCCAACCCCAGCTCCCCTGTTACCGGTTTGAGAGAGATAAACCATAAGGCTCAGCTTCCTGATGTTTCAAATGGGAGGAATGATACCTATCTGGACAGACTGTTCAGAAGATTAAACGAAATTGTATGTCTAGAGTCCTAAGCACAGAGCTTGACATGTGGTATGAGCTCAAATAAATGGCAGCCATGATGGCATGGTTTGATTCCTCCGGTTTAGCAAGTACAGAGTGTCAGGCAGATGTTTCTTCCAGAGAGGACATGAAACAGGCATGTAATAAATGTTTACTGAGTGAATGACTGAATTAATTAAACAAAGGTCCTTCCACTTCATTTAAAAGCCACTATTAATATGGCATTCATTTTATATTCCAGTGTTACTTGAGCTTTATTGTTTTAAAGAAAACCTGTGACAGAAAAAGCTCTTACATACTTGACCTCAGAGGAAATAAGTGAATATATTCTGTCTATAAAAATTGCTAGGAACCGCTGATGAAGTCTTCCATAACTGTGGGAAGCCAAAATAATCAAGAGAGTACAACAACTCTTTGGATGCGACAAATAGTGGCTGCTGAATTCAAACTTGAAGACTCACGAGGTGTCTCCCTTTCTCCTCCAGTGGAATTTTTCTGGGTCTTTACAATAATTGACTCCCCCACTCCGTTCATGTAGGAAGATCAGGTGAATTTTTAAAAATGTGAACAATAAATTTGTTTAAAATACATTGCTTTTTAAAAAGAATGATGCACAACCCAGCAGAGGACACAATTTCTGACTCTTCATTCTCACAAAAGGGCCTTGTAAGCTGCCTTTATATATGATGTTGAGATTAATTTTAAGAAGACATTTCAAAACCTGGGCATACAATCAGCTCATTCAGGAAGAAATCGATTTAGGAAGAAAAAGTATAAGTAAAAATGTCAGAATTGGAGTAGGAAGGCCTAAGGATTGATTATATAGGGCATCTTATCAGAATATGAGAGAGAGAGAGAGTAAAGTAGAGTAACGAACATTGGCAATAAACTTGTGTCAGGACTGATTCCTTGGTATTCTGGACACCACATGGGTCAAATTAACTCCATGGTTCAAGAATATCCTGTTTTCTGAAGCTACTGTGCTTTGAACAATTTTGCCACATCTGTTGGAAGTAAAATATAACCTGTTCCATCTCACTTGTATTTTTTTAACTTTGCCTCAGCAAGCCCTTCAGATGTTCTAAGAATACATAACCCATTTTTGGTGGCAAAGCTTTGGTAAAAGTTGATGGTCTCCAAGAGAAGGAGAGGAGGCTGCTTCTGGCTACTTTACTGGGGGGTGGGGGTGGGGGAAGAGTGTCTGGGCAAATGCCAATGGTGTCAATGAAGACAACAGCCATCATTGCCCCACACCTCACAAAGAACAGGCGCTGCTCTCCAAACTTTGTATTTTCCTGACTTCTTTTTATACTTAGATTTGTTCTCTGCATATTTGAGGCAAAGAAACTTTCAAGATGGCCAAAGGCACATATTGTCCTACATTAAAAGGAAAAACAGTGAGGGATTGTCTGACTCCAAAGGCATGTAGCCTCTGGGTACAGCCCAACTGCTGGTGTTGCTCTTGGGGACCCTGCAGAATGGAGAACAATGGGGGCGGGGGAAGGGAGGTGGACCTTTAAGAAACAAGGACCTTGTGTGTGTTGGGGGTTGGGGAGAGGGAGGGAGTGGAAAAGTGATAGGGGAGAGTGACACCTTCTAATCCTGCTCTTCACCTAATGGGTGTGTAACTACCCATGAGCAGAGTTTTAAAAAACAAAAGCAAAGGTAAAAAGTCTCTGTGAATGAGTTTTAAAAGATTCGATGTTTGTTTGTGCGTGTGTGTATGCTAACATGCACAACTTTAAGGCATATAGTCAGAGATTATACCTCAAAATAGGAAAAAAATAACTGATACACATGGTATTTCCACCTTTATACTTACAGGAGAAGAGTACTGTGTAGTCCCCAAAGGCTGTCTGGTGGACTACCTAGTAAGATTTCAGAAAATTTTCATTTTCCATTTTGGGAAAGTACAGAAATAAGAAAGTGAAAACTACATCTGAGTTAACAACATAATCTGTCCTTTCAGGTTACTCATGTTGACCTGGATAAAATATTCTCTATTCTTTGCTTTAAAAACATAAAATCAGAGATGTCTATGCCAGTTTTTGTTAAAATAAATGTCAGTTGTTATTTTTAAAGACACACATAAAGGTGACATAGCTTACATGATTCTATTTGAGTGTCTCTGACTTCAATGATGGAAGATGGCAGAAATATGTTCCCTATTCCATCCAAGCTTGAGCTTGACTTGTTAGAGTTGAGGAACTTCACCCCTAATTAACTTCAAATGGTCAGCTTCAGTTAGTTTTGATAAATAATACTGTATAATCGAATTATCACTTAGTCATAGTGGTAGTGCTGAAAAATTTTTTTAAGTGTAGTCTACAAAAAAATTACTAGGTCAACCACAGACTAGGACAATATTTTAATCAACTATGAAAGATGAAGGTTATATACATAAAATATAAAGAGATCATTCAAATTCATAAGAAAAACATTGACACCAATAGATAAGTGGACAACATATATTAACCACAATCCACATGTAAGCGGAAAGGCAAATTAGCAAACATCAAAAAAATGTATCTGCACTCATTTGTAATGAAAAAAAATACACAGGGCAAGCGAAACTGTGATTTTATGCCTGCCCAGGTAACATCTTTTTAAAGGAATAACAACATCCAATGTTATCAAGGCGAAAGTGAGACTGATTCTCTTCTTCATTGCTAGGAGGATTATATGCTATTGCAACCCCTTCCGAAAGCAACATGGCAGGGCATAAGAAGAGTGAAGGAGATTTATTGATAGATTTCCAGGGAAGAAAAAAAGTCTAAAGGTAGCGGGGCATGGTAACCTTGGTTGTCACTGAGTGACTGAAAGCACAGGAAGAGAGGGCAGCCTTAGCTGACTCTGAATCCCAGCTTGGCCCCTTCCTGTGTCTGCCACGCCCACTCCATACCTCTGTTTCCAAGTCTGTAAAATAAGATTAATAAAACCTACGTTCTGATCCTTCTATAAGCCTTAAATGAAATCATATACACTTTTAAAGTGCCAAGCATAGCACAGAGTAAATGCTTAAAATGGCAGACTACATTATTTTTATCAATTAAAGACCAAAAAAATAAAATTGAAACAGCTTAATTTTGCATTTTCCGAGGTATGGTTTAATATATTGTGGCAAACCATTAAAACAATATGCACAGCCATTTTATTAGTATGAAATCTATAGAAATCATGAGAGGCTTATACAATAATATATTAAATAAAACATAAAATAATATGCTTTCCTTTATTGAAACTTCATGTAAATGCGTTTTTCAAAAATAAAAACAGTTGTATAAGGATGAGGAATTATGGTTGATAAAACATTATTTTTATATTGTTATACTTCTATTTACAAAAGTAAGTAGTATGCTAAAATTAGTCCACACAAGAATAATTACACATTTTAGTATGTATTCAATAAATCAAATGCACTGTGTGGAGAAGAAAAAAAAGACTAAATCACTTTCCTGATCAATTATTTACATCTACTTAATTAAAAATATTTCCATGGGGCCCCGCCTGGCGGCTCAGGCGGTTGGAGCGCCATGCTCCTAACGCTCCACGGGGTTTGATTCCCACACGGGCCAGTGAGCTGCGCCCTCTACAGCTAAGATTGTGAATAACAGCTCTCCTTGGAGCGGGGCTGCCATTGAGCAGCTGGAGGTTGGCGTGAGTTGCTGCAGGCTGCTGTGTGCCACAGTGAGCGGCCGGCAGCCGTCGTGAGCAGCTGGCAGCTGGCAAGAGCTGATGTGAGCTGCTATGAGCAGCCGACGGATGACTGGCCACCGACTGCCACAGCCAGGGGGGGAGTGCAAGGCTCATAAAACCAGCATGGGCCAGGGAGCTGTGTCCTTCACTAGACTGAGAAACAATGGCTTGAACCAGAGGGGGTTGCGGAGAGGCAGAAAAAAGGCAGGGAAGAAAAAAAAATATTTCTATGCTAAGAGGACCTCTTTTATCAAACTAGCAGTTTAGAAGTTGACACATTCTGCCATAGATACATACATAGGTTATTCAGAAGAAGCAAATAAAAAGTCTTATAGTTATTTTGACTAGATATGGAGGCATAAAACATTTTTTGGAAACAGATTATAACTTCTTAGTCTAATTGGCCTTTTCTTTTTTAGTTTTACTAACAACCAAAAACACTAGAACAATGATACATTTTTAGGAAATAAATATCTGAAAATATTACCAGCTAATTAACCAATCCCCTCAAACTTCAGTTTCTTGATATGCAAAAAGAAGGTAATCGTACCCATAACTCAGGGTTATTTGGGAAATAAACAAGAAAACATATATAAAGCATCTAGCTCTGCCTTGCACTAGGAAAATGACTTTTCCTTTCTTTCCCCAATCCCACCTACTCATTTTCTGAGAAAGGATAACACATCCTATCTTTTTTGATGTGACAAGAATGAAGAAATAATATGTCTCCTCAAAAAATGCTTTGAAAAATAAAGAAGCACTCTAACAACACAGAATTATTACTAAAAACTATGTTTGGAGGACAAGGGGAAATACACACATGTCTCAAAATGCTTTGAACTATAGCAAGTTATTAGTAATTACTCAGCTTATTAATATTTATAGCTCAGAGCGACAGGACCTTTCACTCCCAGGGGGCGGATTTTTCAGCTTTTCTCTATGAAAATCTTTAATTGCCAATGATAAAAAAGCTATTTGTATATTAATCTAGTTAGTCCCTGTCATTCTCTCTTATTTTTAGTTCATTATTTTACTTTTGGTTTCATTTTGTTCACATCTAATTTCTCTGGTTTATTACATTGATTTCAGTTAGCTTTACCCTGCTGCCTCTCTCATTTTCTCTGATTTAAGAGAAAGATAAATAAGAAAGCAATGCCGAGACAAGCCATACTAAAGCTAGAGGCAAAAGGAAATGTCAGTAATACTATTTTTTTTAATTTTTGATTATTTGTTCACTGTGGATTTGTGTTTGTTTTGATTTTTTAAAATATTGCATTAAAATGTTTATCTTGGTTACTGCGTTTTCTGGCACCCCCTTAAATTTTGTGCACAAGGTGAGTACTTCATATTCCCTAATCCCAGCCCTGTAAAAGCGGAGGAGATCCAAAAGTTAGAATTGTTCATAACAGAGCTGACAGAAGCAGGTGCAACAGCAAAGGGCGTATACGCTGTCTGACAATCAAGTTCGTGAACTTGCCACCATGCGCTTACACTGGCAGCACTGTATAAACAGCTCGGTAAGGTTTCATAAACTTGGTGTGTCAGTGTCTCACAGCTGTGTTCATGTCAACATGTGGCAGCATCTTGCTGAGTGGCATTCATTATTGTTCTTGCGTGTTTTTGTGTGCCGTCACGAGAATGTCTGAGCTTGAATTACAGCAATGAACAAACATTAAATTTCTTGTTAAATTTGGCAAGAGTGGAAGAGAAATCAGGGATATGTTAGTCCAAGTTTATGGGGATAATGCCATGAAGAAAACGGCAGTGTACAAATGGATTAAATGTTTTTCTGAGGGGAGAGAACGAGTCACTAATGAAGAGAGGTCAGAGCTGCCAGTAATGAGCAGAACTGACGAAAACATTGCAAAAATTCATCAAATTGTGCATCAAAATCGTTGGCTGACCATGAGAAACCAAGTAAACAGCAGACCAATGAGACCATGAGAAACCAAGTAAATAGTAGACCAAGTAAACATCGATAGAGAAACAGTTAGGAATATCTTAACTGAAAATCTTGGCATGAGAAAGGTGTGTGCAAAATAGGCCCTTCAAAGAGCTCACCGATGAACAAAAGCAAAGGAGAGTCAAAGTTTGCCAAGACCTTCTGGAGAGGCTTGGGCCATGTTTTGGGCCATGTTATCACTGGTGATGAACATGGGTGGACCAATACAACCCTGAAAGAAAGTGTGAAAGTACACGATGGAAGTCAGCCAATTCTCCATGACCAAAAATGTTCAGTGAGTCCAAATCAAGAGTCAAAAGGATGTTGCTAACCATTTTTGATATCAGAGGGATTATTCATTACAAATTTGTACCAAATGGACAAACAGTTAACCAAGTTTACTATTTGAAAGTGCTGAAAAGGCTGCGTGAAAAAGTTAGACAAAAACAACCTGAACTTTTCACCAACAATTCATGGCTCTTTCATCACGACAATGCACCACTCACAAGGCACTGTCTGTGAGGGAGTTTTTAGCCAGTAAACAAATAACTCTATTGGAACACCCTCCCTACCCACCTGATCTGGCCCCCAATGACTTCTCTCATTATCAGAAGATAAAGAAATATTGAAAGAAAGACATTTTGGTGACATTCAGGATATCAAGGGTAATACGACGACAGCTCTGATGGCCATTCCAGAAAAAGAGTTCCAAAATTGCTCTGAAGGGTAGACTGGGCACTGGTATTGGTGCATAGATTCCCAACGGGAGTACTTCAAAGGTGACCATAGTGATATTCAGCAATGAGGTATGTAGCACTTTTTCTAGGATGAGTTCGCTAACTTAATTGTCAGACCTCATACACAATTGAACCTAATTTGATTCTTCTACTCATATGAAGAAACCTGCATGTGGACCATCCCACTTTCTGCCTTGCCAAAGACAGGAACAAAGGAGGAAGAGAAGAAAGATGCCGGGAATTCCTTTAACACACATCACCTTTCTGGAGACATTACTCTGACATATTGGAGTTGGTCTCCTGTCTGAATGTCGCCCAAGAGCAAAACGGATTGTTAGACAGGAGAGGCAGAAAAGCAGCTCTGTGTCATGCTGCAGATTGGCCCATGGAGAGCAGAGTTTCCAAACTCTGCCTTGGGGAATGGGACAAGAACAACTTAGGAAGAAGACGTTGAAATGGGAGCCAATAGCACAAGTTGTAATGAAGTGAAACCCTGTGGGAAAGTGTCTGGGTAAGACTGCCTCCCTTAGATCCTGAGGGCTGCCTTTGCACTTTCCTCCTTCAGTGAGTCCCTGGGTTCTGGGTGGCACAAGTTGCCCTAGCCTGGGGTCTTTTTCACAAAGGACACAGTTTTTATTCTAGAGATAAGGCCCCAAGTGCAAAGAGGAAACATCTAAAGTGAGAGGCCAGGAGTGACTGTGCCTTGTAGACTGTAAATCTGTAAATACGTGCAATCTGTGTAAAAGGCACCATTGTCATTGACCTAAGACATATTGAAGGTTGAGTAACTGGTAACAGGTATTTACTTCATACACTTCAGCCCAGCTGCATTCAGCCTGGAGCACTGCTGGCTGGGAGCTGTGTGGGACATAGTCAGGTTACAAGGGGAACTCATGGCAACAAATCACTCCACTTTTAACCACTTGCCAGGTTCCTCCAAGCACAACCACAGGAATCTCAGGTCTAATGGGGGGCGAGGGGAGGAAAGAGGAGGAAAAAAAGTTGGAATGTGTTCTTGCTAAGATAATAAAGACTTACTTTCCAAATGAAGCCACCTAACATTAGTGACCACAAGTTTGGTGGAAACAGCTTCACCTGTTGGATTGTTGGCTCATGCTAATTCACAGGTGAAAAAACTTTAGTCAAATCCTAGCTCTGCTTCTTACCAGCACTGTTACAGAACACCTCTATGCCTGTTTTCTCATCTATAAAACGGGCACAGTCATAGTCATTGCCCCGTAGGATTGTCATGAAAGTGAAATAAGACAATACGTGTCAAGCGCCTAGCATGGTGCCAGGCACATACTAAGTGCTCATAAACGTCAGCTATCATTACTAATCAGACTCACTGCTTTGGCAAACAGCAGCTGAGCACTCATTTTCATGCATTTATGTTTACAAAAATCTTCAAATTATCAAATGCTTCTTAGTCTCACTCCAACCCATCAAAGATGCCATCTTCTCTCTTCTGATACACCTTCCTACCTCTTTCCAATATTTTCCATGCCAACAGTCTGAGGACATGAGCAACTCTAAGTAACAAATATGAAAATCCGAGCAAAGAGAGGACGTCTGTACTCCATTCTTTTATATCCCGGTCCCATCGTCTCAAGGCCTAACTAGGGAGAGATGTAAGTTAGAGTGAGTTTTCATGACCATGAATGGCGGGTGTGTCTGGGTGTCTATGCTCTTTAAAATTCTGCAGGCATTACAGGTCTGAGATTGTTGAGTGTCTAGTGATAATAAGTGTCACACCCTCCAACTTCTGAGAAGGAAAAAACACTGTCCCCGTCCATGGCCTGCACTTCCCATCAAGGCCAGCTGCCTGGGCCTGTGTCCTGTGAGTCAGGCAAGGGTGGAAGGGAGGGAAGAGGAACCCCATCACCACCTGGTGGGGAGGGGAGGGACAATCCCCTGTCCTGCTGCTGTTTGCAGAGAGGGGCTTCTGCTTACTCAGGCCTTGTCCTGTGGAAAGGCCTGCTCGCTCGCTCACACTTGCGTCTTTAGCTCTGGTGCCTGGGCTGCACCCAGTTTCTTGATAGGAACCCACTGTCTCTCTGCTGCTGAGAGATGTGTTGCACCCACTTCCTGCCAAACAGAGCTGAGATGCAATGTGAATTCCAGGGTAAATCCCCGATTAGAGTTCACACTGTTTACTGCTAACTTTAAAGTGACAGGTGTGGTAGCAAGAGCCCAAGGACAGATTCCCAAGACCCCCTTCTCTCCATGTGGCCTTGACCTTACCACTTCACCTCTCTGGCCTTCAGTTTCTTCATCTATAAATGCATAAGTTGTTGTAAGGAACTAGCAAGAATTTTGTCAGCTCTAAAGTCCTACAAAAACGAGAGGTGTTATGTTGTGATTTCTGTCACATCTCCAGGGGTTGAGGGAAGATCACTCAACACAGCTCTTGTTTGATCCAATCTGGCACCTTGAGGCCAGACTCAGCAGCTGGTGATAGACCCAGCAGCCTTCTGGGCCCGGCTCTAGTATTGCATCATCTGGGGAGGAGCAGGTGAGGCTGAGTTAGCAGAATTCAAAACAGCTTCCAGACTTTACTGCCAGGGACGACTAAGTTATGAGTAGAGTTTTGAAGAGACAAGTTGGTACCTGACTTTGATCTTTATCAGGCAAAAATGTTTAACACAAAATATAGAAAGTGCAGATTTGTGAATGTGTGTGTGGGAGAGAGACAGAGAGACAGAAACAGAGAGAGAGAGAGAGAGAGAGCTCCCGCAAGCAAGACTGTCATTAGCAAAGAACAATTTCTAAACACCAGTCTCAGCCTGTGAAACCCTTCTTGGTTGAGATTAAAGAGTTTCCAACACGATTAGAGAAATGCTCCCACTAGGAGATTTCCAGATGCCTTTCTGCGCTCTAGGGAACTAGAGGCTGCCCACCATTGCCTGCCTCCATGCACCATGGCAAAAAGAAACGTAGGACAGAACAGGTTACTCCATGCAGCTCTAGGCCTAATTCTAAATCAGGCCGTTCGAGCTAAATTTTCCTTAGAGAATGCCAGCCCCACATTGTCTTCATGCAGCTCTGCGTCTTTTAGCAATTATTCAACACCTGTTGGGTGCAAGAAAAAAAATAAATGAAACATATGCCTGTCCAAATGCCACTGCTGCCACCTCCATTTGTCTTGCACCTGATGCCCTCATGTCCTCATGCCCTCCCAGGCCACAAACTTTCCCATTACAGGTGACCTGGGTGCTGGATGGTAGAAGCAAAGAGGGGGAGATGCAAAACCACAGTGCTAATGGAGGTAGCACTGACCTCCTGCCCTGACCATCCAAATGGGGCCCAACGACTCTGGGCCTCAGTTAACCATTTGCTGCCAGAGCCTTGAGCCTAGGTCAATTTTACAGGAAACTGATTTGGTCAGCCCCAAAGCTGATCTTGCCTCTGAAGTGACTTGCAGAAACTGCCTACAATTCACACAGCTACAGTTCAAGCATCTGACCTCCGAGATGGACTTCTTTTTGTCTTTTCAGCAGTTACTATTCATGAAACTCAGCGACCACCACAGTGTGATCATGACACATCAAGTTGTAGAACACACAGTATTTTTAATTAGGCATCAGATGGATCTACATTTTACTGAATAAAATGCGTACTAATTTAAGTGCTGTGGGAGTTTTACCTAAATCTTTATTTTGCATTTTGAACTTTCCTCTTGATGCAGTTTATAAGGGGAATGTATCAAGTAAAAGGACATGAATATTTTTACATGATTGTAACCTCTAGGGAGTGGACCGCACATCTGTCTTGGGCAGCTGTTTGTTGGCACACCATTTCTCAAATAGAAATAAGTGGGCAAGAAATAATTTGGCAGTTCCTCTTGTCTTGCGATGGTGACTTAAAAATCTGAGCAACCGGGTCCGTGGTCAGAAAGCTGGGCCTTCTGAGGCACCCACGGGCTTCGCCAAAGGGCTCCTGGCCTCTGCCGCTTTTCCAGGAGGAGCGCGGCTGGGCTTCCTCCCGTGTCCCTGACGCCAGGGTTCCGCAAAGCCTCCTCCCGCTGCTGGCTCCACACGCCCTGGGGACACAGCTGTGAGTGTGGCCTGTATTGTCGAAGTCCGCCGGCCAGGAGGCCTGGGCAGTGGGCGCAGCCAGAGCAGGGCTGGGCGTCCCCAGCGTCGCGCCGACACCCTGGCTCTCAGCGTTGGCCGCGCGTGACGAGAAAGCGCGGTGAATTGCACCAACCCACGCCCCGCATCCCAACCGCTGACCCCGGGGAGGGAGCGCTGAGCCTTCTGGTCCCCCCGCGCCCTTCCTCTACCGCGTGCTCGCCTTAGTGGCACAAAGTGGAGCCCTTTGGGAGGGAGTAAGAGGACGGGGTGGCGGGTAAAGGGCCCCCGCCCGAGACGCAGCGGGACACCGAGTGCCCGGCCGCGGGGGAGCCGCGACGTGTGCTTTCCTGGGGGCAGCGGGGCCGAGGCTCTCCCGGGGTCGGAGGCCTTGGCGCGCTCTGGGGCCGCCAGTTGCCTTCGGGTCAAACCCGCGGCGAATCCCACCTCGTCCAGGCGTCGACCCTGTTGGTAAAACCCCTCAGACGACTGCTTTAGGGGCATGAGGTCTGGGTGGGTAGAGGCGGAGTCCCCTGGTCGCCCCGGAGATTCAGGCGACTGAATGAGAGGCGAAGGGGTGTCAGCTCGAATCGCTCCAAGGTGATTTTAACACGCGGAGAGGCGCAGCACTCGGTTTCCATGTTGGGCAGCGGGTGCAGAGAACGAGTTTGCGCCGAGGGAGTCTGCTGACACCGACACTCAGCAATACCGATTTAGGGGACCCTGAGTGGAAGGGGGCTGGATTTTTGGTTGAGTTGCAATTAAAGGGAGATAATGATGCCTGAGCCGCTGGGCTCATTAATATTTATAGCCGGGATTGACAAGACCTCCGCTCCCTGGAGGCGGATTTTTCAGGAGGAGGCGCGGACGCCCGGTGTCCCCAGAGCCAGGGGCTTCGCCAGTGACCCGGAAGGAGGTTTGGTGGATAAAATAGGGATCATCCGCCCTCCACGTTTTGGCTAATTACAGAGCGAAGACAGTCGGGCCGGGGTGTGGACGCGCCTGCGGAAAGCCCGGCCCGCGCGTCCCCAGAAGGGCCGAGGGGCGCCGAGCACAGAGCAGGCCCGGCTCCCGGCAGCGAGCGATTCCGAAGCGCAGTGATCGTCTCTTTATTAATTTTCTAAACATCGCCTTCCTGCAATACGTGTCTACCTCCCGGGTCAGACAGCGTGTTCAAGAAATGTTCCAGTAACTAGGACTCCGGGTAAATATCTTTATGCTCCCTCCCTCCCCTGTGAGAAACTGCACAAGAGAGAAGGATAAACGCGGCCTCGCTTTGGGGCGGTTCCGCAAAAAACGCCCACGCCGGCCTCTGACGTCCTACATCTGCCGGCGCTGCGTCCCAGCGAGGGTGTCAGCGGAGCCGGGTACCCGCCAGAGGGTCTCTCCGAAGCCCAGGTCGCGTCCCCCCGCCGGCTGACAAACCCGAGCGGCGGGAAAGATGGGCTGGCGGGCGGGTCCCCAACCGGCCTCCACGCTGGGCTCCGAGCGGCCCGCTCTGGGCAAAGCTCACGAAGCGTTTGCAATTTACACATCTTAGCGTGGTCTGGTTTCTGCTTTTCCTGCGTGGATGATGGGGGCAGGGAGGAAGCGCGGCCCTCCGTCCCGGCGTGGGGGTGGTGCCCGCGCCGGTCGATTCTCTGGTCATAAAGGTGGGGCTCCGCGGGGGGCTGTTGCTATGGCAACCCAAAGCCACCACTGGCCAGCCAGCTAGGGTTGCGGGAGGCTGCGCTGCAGATGGAGGTCTTCGCTGCGGGCGCTGCGGTAGCCACCATCTTCCTACTCCTGCTGTTCCTCATCTTCGTCTCCGTCTATGTCGGCTCCCGGCCTCTCCACCAAACTCTGTCCCAGAACTGTTAACTGAAAAAAGGGATTTGTCGCAAGGGATGTTTTCCCGATGGAGCTGCGGGCTGCAAAGGAAGAACCCTGCTGCATCCTGTGGGTACCCTGCATCCAAGCCCAGGTGTGGCGACACCAGACATCGCTTTCCAGTTGTGCTTGGCCCATCCAAGCAGCTCCGAGGGCTGCTTGGCACCGACACCAATAAATGATGAGGAAGATTTCCTGCTTATTAAAAGGGGATCCACGGATTTAAATGTAGTAATTATGGATTATAGCATAAAAGCGTATTTAACAAAGAGACATAGACGCCATTACAAGAGTTTTCTTCACCCGTCTCTTTCTATACACGCACACCTGAGAAGAAAAACGCTTTGGCGGGCATGAAATGTATTTTTCTATTTATACGTATAAAGAGTGCGGGTAACTCAAGGATGGTGGCATTAAATGGGACGGAATGGTGCCATAGATAATTTACAATGAGGAATCTGCTATATGAAAATATAAAAAACTATACTGCTTATTCAGTCCATTGCCATTTGCATGTGTACAACCCCCTTTTTAACGTTAGCCAGCTTAAAAAAAATATGCCATAAGGATGACAATCTTCGGTTTTATCATGGGAAAGTAAGTCTGATAGAGGGGCTATCTATTTGACGCTAATGTCCCACAGATTAAAAAAAATAAAAACAAAAACTTGGTCATTATGCCTTATTTACACTTATTGCTTGAAATAGATTATACTGACATTTTCATTTTCTTGACTTTCCAGTAATGTCTTGGGTAACTGCGATATTATCCATCCCACCCACCCCCTTAGCCTGTTTCTTTCTATTTTTCAGATAAGCTTTTTAAATTTTAGAATACTTTTAGGCTCGCAGAAAAGTGGCAAAGAGATTTTTCTATACCCAGTTTCCAGTTTTCCCAATTGTTAACATCTTTCATTAGTGTGGTACATTTGTCAGAACTACGGTATAGCACCAATTCTGATACATTATTACTAACTAAACTCCATACTTCATTGGATTTGGGGGGTGTGTTTTTTTTTCAGTTTCATTTTTCTGTTCTTAGATCCTATCCAAGCTATCCCACTACATTTAGCCCTCATGTCTCCTTAAGCAGTGATAGTTTCTCAGACGTTGCTTGTGTTTTATGACCTTGAGAGTTTGAGGATTTAAGTTGAGGTATAATTTACATATAGTGAAATGCAGAGACCTCAAGTTACAGTTTATGAGTTTTGATAATTGCATACACTTAATACACTTTTGCACAGAAAACATCAAATCTCCTATTTGTAATATCGTCCCACAAATACTGCAGATGTATTGGTATAGTTTTTCCCACACATATACACAATTTATTAAAAATTTTCCCAAAATCTTTCTATTCCAAGTTAATATTTTAAATTTTCAGTTCCAAAGGATGTTAAAGAGCTATTAACCAATTGCTACATTATAAATTGTTGATCATTTAGTCCACTAATATTCTTTTGGACACAATTTAAGCTACTGATTGTCCTCTATTCTAGATCATTTTCTTCTCCATGGAGAGTATAATCTAGTCATGCTCCTTAAACCAGAAAATTAGGGAATGAGTCAGTCTGGGATACTTTCTGGGGAGGCTTAGCAATTTTAAAAACTTCATTTTTAAGTTCTTAATGTTGAAGCAACAATTAACGCACTCAATCACGCACAGCTCTTAGGGGAATTGTTTTTAAGTATATTTCGGGAATTTTGTCATAGATCACTGATTCTCCTAATTGTCAAAAAAAGTGTTCCACATCTCCTTAAGTCCTTGAGCATCTGACACATGGTATCTATAACCCCTAAAGATGCATTTGTAAATGACGTTAACAAACTTAGAACTAGTGCTCAACAATGAGGAAAAAGAAAACACAGGTCTTACACCAGTGTGGACACTTACACTATAATCCAGAACTTGATGCAGACATATACATTTAAACAGATGAATAAAGCAGTCAATTAACATAATCTAATTCCTCTTTATTTCTGTAGTGTTTCATGTTAGCAGGATCAGTGGACCACATTTTTCTGGTTGGTAATACAGAGTAGTGGACATCAGAGAGAAAAAATTCAAAGCCACATTTCTCCTCTTTACCATTCATCATTCCTACAAAACTATTTTCAGAAACCTACAAAACTGCCCAGTGGCGTGGAGACCTTCTGACCACATTTAGTTGAAGCTGGTCTTGTCAGAGGACACTTCTATAAGTAATTTCAGGAGCTGCCTTTCAGAAGAAATTTTTGGCTAACATAGCTTTTAGAGTCAGGCCATTTTGTGCCAACACAATTCTGGCCCATGTGACCTTTTCCAATCCACAAGTAAAGTGCAAGCCAACTAGGGAAGAAGACCTGTTCAAAGGTGTTTCCATTCTTTTACCGTGACAAAAGAAGTTTCAATAATCTGTGTCAATAGCATAAATATATTTTACTCCCATTCTAAAAAAACCTCAATTACTACACAAACACAAACCAAGTAATATGAACTAAGATGAACAAATATCTTCCAGAAAGATAATTCTGGGGAGGAAGAGAACGTGGAAGTTCTTGAAGAGTAATGTCTTTTTAATGATCTATCTTTAATCATAGTTTAAAAATGACAATGTGAGCTGACTCTGGGTGGTGAACACACAGTGTGATTTATGGATGATGTGATTCAGAATTGCACAACTGAAATCTTTGTAATTCTACTAACAATTGTCACCCCAATAAATTAAAAAAAAAAAAAATGACAATGTGAAGCAACTTAGCATGTGTAATATTTTAAATTATTTGCCTGAATTTGAGGAAGTTGTGACTATCAGAAAGGATGTCAGAAACAGAAATCTGTTTTCTACGTACTTACAAATCATATTTCAGAAGCAGTCACTCACTGGCTGAGAGTTCGGCTGAGTAGAACACGACACAGTCGTGTGTGCACTGGTTCAGGCAGTAGTGACTAATGAATGTGGTTTCTGAAATTAGACAGCTGGGCCCATATCTGGTGCCACCACTAACATATAGGCAACCTTAAGCCTGTCACTTAACTCTGTGCCCTCAACTGTAAAATGGGGATAATATCAACTTTATAAAATTGTTGTGAGGATTATATGACATATGCACATAACACTCAGAATAGGAAGCATTCAGTAAGTGATAATTATCATTATTGTGTTTACTGTTATTAATGTTCAAAAAGCTACTGTAGCCAGGTAGTATATTACATGCTTACATGATGGATTTTTTGTAATGTAGAAAACAGATATGTTACCTCAGGGAGTCTAAAAACTAAATCTCTAAGTTTGAGCCCTGTCTGACTTATCCTTTTCAATTTTTTAATTTATTTTATTAAATTTATTGGGATGACAATGGTTAGAAATATTATATAGATATCAAGTGTACATTTCTATAATATATCATCTGTGTGTTCACCACCCAGAGTAAGTTCTCCTTCTACCACCATGTATTTGACTGTCCATTTTAATTTAACAAGCACTTATTTCTGACCTGTAACCCTGGGCTAAATGCTGTTGAGCTTGCTGTGTTCTTGTTTATTATCACAAAGAAGATACAAACGAAAAGGAATCAAAACTCCTGGAGAGCCTACCCTAAGCCACAGGTAGATAAGTTTGTCATCAGACACAGATCCTGACAAGACTCCCCAGGACCAACTGCAGTCTCCTCCATTTACTTCAACAGACATTAATGAGTAACCACTGAGTGTTGGGCACTGCTGGGAACTGGGCTATTTATAGTAAGACACAGACCCCACCCTCAAGAAGCTTAGGGGCATTTGGGGCAACATACAAAAGGAAACACACAATTAGGGCACACAAGAGAAGTGTTGTGATAGATATGCACAAGATGCAGTGTGAACATGTAGGATATTGAGCCCATACTGAGGGGTGCGAATAGGCAAGAAAAACCTCCAAGAGAAGATGCCTAATGTGGGTGTTGAGAAAAATCTGTGGCATTGATCTAGGTGAGAAAGAAAAAGAGCTGAGCTGAGAATGGTGTGTGGAAGGAGAGAAGGGATTAGGTTCTAGAGGAAGAAGACGCAAAGCCTGGCCACCTATTGGATGTGAGGTGAGGAATAAGGTAGAGGAGAGAGTGAAGGAAGACGTCAGGTTTCAGTTTGGGACACTGGATGGACCAAGAAGGAAGGGGCTGTAACATTTACATGAGCTAAGAGCCCATCCCTGTGGCCATAGGAAGGAAGGGCAATCACCTAAAGAAGGGGTGGACAGAAGACATGTTAATGGGTGTCGTTATCATATACAATTCCCAGGTCTAGAAGGTACATAAATACTTAATCTAAAGGAGAGCATCTAGAATTTTGCAAGAAGGAAACCTATGTCCCTGTGGTCTAGGAAGAGAGAAGACGTAAGGATAGGACAATGGGGGTGGAGGGGTGATACCTGACTTGGGACCATCATGAAAGTCTGCTACAAGGGTCTCTAGGATGTCCAATATGATCATTCCTATAACTTTAACCTTTTAGGACAGATAATTTCCTGTGAAAAATGGACTTCTGGTTTTCATCAGTGGGAAAGCTCAGTGGGAAAATAGCATTCACTCTATACAAAGTCACATGACTAAATTGAACACATTCTAATCCTAAAGGTAAGTACAGAATTATTGCTGGTTCCCTTATTTAGCTTCAAACATTTCTTATAAAACTCTTAAGGAATTCTAAGAATTGTGAAAAGGGATTATGATAAATACTTTTCACTCCTGCCAACTCCTTTGCTTATTCTTCTGGGCACGCTAATAACCAAAGAATGAAGTTCTGAGACCTATGAACAAAGAAATTACTCTTACTGACTCAAATGGCCTGACTGGGGTGGGTGTTGAGGAAAATCTGTGGCATTGGAGAGAGTAATTCACAGTTTAGGAGAGATGGTTTGCACTGAAATTGAGAGCACGGGCGTTAGAGTGAACTGGGGGAATTTGAATCCTGCCAGGCTTTACCACTTGCTGGCTGTATGACCTTGGACAAGTTCATACCCCCAAGCCTCCGTTTCCTCTTCTACATATTTGATATCATATTAGTGCTTTTCTTGTTGTTTGAGGATTCAATCAGGTAATCCATGTAATATCCTCAGCACAGTACCTGCGACGTAGTTAAGTCTCAATAAATTTAGCTGTAACTGACAATTCACTTAGCTATCTTGGGGCCAAGTTTTCTTCAGAGTAAGTTGGTGTCTCTTGGGTCATGTACTTCTTAAAGTTTGGTTCTTCCAACAAGCCATCCTGGGATTTGCTACTGCCCATAGAATTCTGCCTGCCTTGAAAAGATTATACTGGAAGGAGTCGCCTTACCTATTTCACAATACTAAAAACAATTATAAAGTTTTCGGTGTTATTTCTTAGGTAAAATTGAGACCTGCTCTATGCTTCTCCTAAACTAATGGTAGCAGTAACAAAAGGCTCTTTTCCTCTCAAATAAAGCCAACACTTGCTGACTTTTGGTTTAGTTAACTTTTCCATCATCTCTCCACATGTTTCTTAAAGAGGCCTCAAGGGTGAACTCTGCAGACTGGAAAGTGAGGCTGGCTGGTGCTTGTGGCAGTGTCTTCCTCGAGCACCACAAGCTCTGGTTAAACACCGTGGAAACGCTTCTCTGAGAGCTCTGACTTGTACCCTAAACCTCTTCTGCAAAAGGAAGCACGATATTAAATGTTGTTTTTGACAAGAGGTGGCATTTAACTTAGTAGAAAGTTACATTTGGCCAACATCCCTTCCTGCTGTACTTCTAGCAAAGTGGTCTGGGGACAAAGGCCAGTGAGAGGTTGTGTCTTGTGGGAATGCCACCACTCTGCATTGAGAGCCCAAGACTTTCCAGCATGGGACACGCCCAGGAGAGCACCTTGAGGGTTCAGGGGACCCAGGAGGAGTGCTGCATTTTGTTCTCAAGCTCTTTGGCATCAGTACATCGTGCTGGGCCTGTGAGGGGGCAACAGACAAGCTTTCCCTCCTGCTCACTCATAAGACCGTCACCGCGATATCTGTAGTTCCAGACCTTTCTTGTACACTCAGTATATATATTTTCAGTTGCCCTCATGTTTTCTTTGAGTTAAAAAAGAACTCCAGGGTGAATCTAGGGGGTGTGGGGTTAGGAAGTGAAGGGTCCAAGAACCTGGAGTGACATCTATGACTTTTTTTTTTTTTTTTGCAGAAGAGAAAATATTTATCAAATAAATATTTGTTGAATGATGAATCACTGCACAGACACTATATTTTCTAAATATTTTCTATAGTGATGTTTCACCATCTTTTACAACAATCTTTTTGGAAAGACTCATATATTATCCCATTTATGGCAGGTTAAAGCCAATCACACCAAATCAAGCAGTTTCTCGGTAGTGCCAGAGAAGTCAATCAGCTGAACTGGAATTTCAGATCTCTTAATTATGAGCTGCACCAGCACACTCACACACCTTTCAGTACCACAAAAAACCATTTTTGAATATTTTTTCACAAAAATGTAGAAAATAAATGATGAGTGACATATATGTTAAATGTTAAATTGTTACCTATATTTTTATGTGAGACAAAAAGGGAAGAGCAAATTCCACACGTCTGATTTTTTACATAATGCTTGCCTAGGATTGTTTTTATTTCTCAGGAAATAGCTTGAACTATATAGACTATATAGTTACATTTCTATAAAAATCCTTTTTAAATCAAACATCAGTATAATCCCAGCACACATCATATGAGATATTTTCACTCTTTGCTGTTATCTGTAATAAAATACAGAAAGAAGCACAAGTTTGAGTAAGGACAAGTGTCAAGTCAATGCACAAGTTTAAATTGTTATTAGCCAATTGTGTACAGTATTATATTTTCTAAACCAAAATCTGGCATCTGATCTAATAAATGTATCTGAGAACAATACAGCAAATATTTAACCAGAAGAGTGTAAGAAAATTTGGATGATCTTCTTACTGTATTATTAAGTGTGAGCAAAGTATTTTGGGATAACTTTGAAATACTTGAACATTCTATTAATATTGACTTTAATTGTAGCTTTTCAGTTCTTGTTCTGTATATGTGCCTATCTCTTACAAACCTAAAATAATTACTATTAGTAATGACAATTCACCTTAAGGATCTTTTAAATATTAAAATATTAAATGTTAAACTTCAGAGAACATACTGCTAATTTTTCCCAAGATAAAACCCAAAGGCTATGTCAGCCGAGGCATTGGAAAATTGCACATTGAATGATGTCAGTGTGAGCAGACATAGTGGAAAATCAGACAAGATCTCTTTCCCCTCAATTTCAAATGTTGTATTTTTTCTGATTTATGTGGCTGCTTTGATTTATTTTAAAATTTTGTCACTGCCAGATATGTCATTATTTGCTTGATTTGAAAGAAAAATAAAAAGAACACAGAGAATCATAATATCTGGGAAAACTTATTTACTGAGTATTTACTACGTGCCTGTTTCAGTGCTCAGATACAGAAAAAGAAGAAACAGCCAAACCAACATATGGCAGATTGGCTCCTGCCTCAAGGAGCCTCTAAGGAAACAGACCAGTGAGGAGATCATTGCATCACCATGTAACAAGGTTTTGATGGGGCAGGGGTTTGCACCAGGAGCTGAGGTACTGCAGCTTGCCTTCCATCACACAGCCAATAAGTGGTTTGGTGACATCATCCAGCATGGTGGCTATCTCATGGCACTGCCTCTCAGGGATCAAACCTTTCAAAAGTTTCCATTGAAGGATATTGCTCAAGATTTCACAGAACATATGTAACAGTTGAAAATATGCTTTGTGGGGATAAAGATAGATGGTCGTCCCAAGTCTAGGATAAGTCTTAAATCACCTAGCCCGCTTCTTAGAGCGATCTGTTTTTGCCCAATAAGATTTTAATGTCAAGTCTTAAGAGTAGATATGGGAATGAAAGCACAGGAAAGCCAGCTCTGCTTGACAAGCTGCAAATTGTAAGCTAAATATGCAGCCATTTCAATGGTAAAATTAACCCTGACCAGGAACTAAAAACAATATATTTGCTCATTTACATATTCTAAGTGTTTGATATCGGCCAACTTACTAACCAACCTGTGCCTCATTTTCCTCATCTATAAACTGGGGTAACATTAGTATCTACCTCACAGGGTTGTTGTGATGATTAAGTGAGCTAATTCACATAAAGTACTTAAAAGTTTGCCTGCTACTTAATGCCATTATATTTTAAACCTAAACAAAATTGTGTCTCGAGTAGACATATTAATAAAGAAAATAGAAGTAGTTTAAATAATTTGGTTTCTCAGAATTTGTATTTTGAAGTCTTCCTCTATTTTTATATTTTATTTATTATTATTAAAAATAGAGTACTTATCTTTCAGAGATTCATACTGAAGTATTTGTGTAGGAAATGATATGATAGCTTGGATTTGTTTAAAAATAACACAGTGGGAGGGTCTGGAGGAGGAGTGAGTGTAGAAATGAAGTAAGATTGGCCATATATTGATAATTGCTGAAGGTGCTGACACATGAAGCTTCATTAGACTATCTACTTTTGTAGAGTTCGAATCTATACTAAAAAGTTAGAAAATAATAATGAAGTCAGGATTTATAGGTATTCCCTGCTCCTATATATAAATTCTCTGGTGAGGATTAAATGTCCCATTTTTCTTTTCAAACCAGGCAAGCGTGAATTTATGTCAAATTGATACAGAAATCATGTTGCTACGGCAACTCTTCACCACATTAAATGATTGTAATGTCAAAATGGCAGTAGGTTTTCTCCAGATGATCTGAGTACCAGAGAGAGAAATGCATCTCAAAGACACCTCCCAGCCACCCCCACACCCTAAAATGGCCTGCATACCCTGCATGGGGGACTGAGGGGTGTAGACTATGACAGAATTTTGAGCCCAGGAGACTAGGGGACGGGGAGCCTCTGATGCAGACCCCTGGAGGAAGCCACCTAATTCAGAGTTCTCACTCTCTTCGACTGGACTTGATGTGGAGTCTTCATAGCCCAGGTGAGGGCCACTGGTTGATAAGCAACGAGATCTCTTTAGGAAGACAGGCCATCAATGAACATCTCTTTCTCTCTTTTTATGCTCTTTCCCAACATATGAAACTGATCAATGACAAGAAATGGAGCCCAACCCCAACTTCCTGCACATGGTATTCTGTTTCCTAGAGGTCCACTATGTGTTTTTAGACTCATAAGAAAACCATCATGTGGCCACGTGGTGAGTTCAACAGCAACATGAGGGCAGAGGGACCCCAGGCAAGAGGTGTGAGTTTCATTCCATATACAGAACAGACCCTCTCCACTTTGCTCGCTGGAGGGATTGGACCTGTTTTGCTGTGTCACCCTGGGAAAGTCATTTAACTTCTGTGTGTTCATTTCCTCGCTTAAAAAATGGTTCCCTCAACATTGTGACGAGAATAAAACCAGACAAAATATGAAGAAACGCGCTGAAGAATGTATGGGTGTTTGCTACTCATGTGAATAGGGGAGAAAATTACAAAGTCACTTAAGTTGTTGCTTTTATTCCCGTTTCCTTCTTCCTTCTTCCTCCTTTCTCTCTCTCTCTCTCTCTTTCTCTCTCTCTCTCTCTCTCTCTCTCTCTCTCTCTCTCTCTCTCTCCCTCCCCCTCCTTTCTTCTTTCCTACCTTCCTTCCTTTGTTTTATCTTCCTTCTTTTTTAAAAAAGTCCCATAATCCAGCCTGAGGTTTTTTACCATGCTCCCTGGAGACAGTCTCCTTACATTTTCAACAATTATTTTACTATTTTTTAAGTTTCTGGGCTTTGTCAGTAAGCACCTAGTACAGTGCACACTAGTCCTTGGGTTCAATCACCCATCAAATTCCCTGATAGCGCCTATTACACTAACTCACCGGGCTGTCTCTCCTTCAATCTCCCTTTAGCCAATCGAATTCAACACTTTGTCATGCACACTATTATTAAGTGTCTCTGAAAATTTCCTATACGTGACAATCTGGAAATCTGGATACCTGGAATTTCATCTACTCAATCAAGAAGTTGTCTTTATTATGGGATTAATGAATGTTTATTTTGGCTGAGTCAACATGAAGGGGTTTTTCTTTGTGTGTGTGTTCTCTCTCTCTCTCCCTCTCTCTCTCTCTGTCTCTCTTTTTCTCTCTGTCTTTCCCCCTTTTAATGTTTCCCCAACACTTGGTGCTGGCTGCAAGAATCCCCCAGCATTCTGCTTGACATCGGAGATTCAAAATATTTTTAAAGTGACAAAACATCTATGCTGGTGTGTATTTTAATATATCTCAGTGGTTTGGAACAGGCTGTTTTTCATGAGGCTGCTTCTGGTTCTCTTTTATTATTTCAGGTAGAAATGCTGACAAGTGTAAACAGTCTTTACATAATGCTTTTATTTTAGTTTTTTCACCCTTGAAAGCAGTAATATCAAATCCTGTCTTTGGTTTTCAGAATGCTTGATGCTTGTCAGGCCATTGCATGAGATGTTAATTGTAAATTGATTGAGCATGTTTTCCTTTAGTAACCACAATTTGCGGGCTATGGGAAGTGAAGCACATTTTTCCTCGAGATCCGCATGGCATGGAGGCTCCTGAGCAGGCAGGGGCTGCAGCATGAAATGCAGTGTGAGGGAGAGGGATAGTGTGGACCGGACTCTTGGGTGCGTCCAAAGGGCAAAGCAGAGCCACCGAAAGTCTTAGAGCAGGGCCACGATGAGAGCCAGTTAAGAACCACCCATCTTGTGGTCTCCTTCTGGTGACTTTGGTGGTCTGTAACAATCAGATCAGATCATAAAGCAATCTGCTTGATGGCTGAGCAATCAAATGACAAACAATGGTCTAGATGGGGCTCAAATCCACTCAATCTAAGATGTGTCAGTATTAAATAAAGGAACTAACACACTGAACTAACGCAACCCAATGATTTAAAAATAGCGGTGGAACAGCTTCCTTATTTCTAAAAGTATACCAAGGATTTGTTGAGGAGAAAGCCCCTAGAATTAAAGAGTTTTATGAAGGAGATCCCTATCTCTTAGTAATATTTGCCATCATTAAAAATATATATATACAGATACAAAGGTGAATTTCATGCAACACTTTGCAAACTCCTATATGAAGAAGCAAGTGAAGTCTTTGCATAAAAGAAGCTTGAACTCCAACTCAGAAAAATATGCAAGACCCATCAGCCAAGCAGATAGACTATTCACGTACTGTCAGTGTAAGCCATTTGTCCCAAGACCACCAGTTTGGGATAAAAAACTGTCCAATCAATAGTCACCATTTCATACTTCTGGGACACAATAGCACTCAGAGCAGAAGCTCCAGCCCTCCCGTTAGATTCCCAGATTCCCCCCACACACACTTCCAGGACTTCCAGGTAGGGGATGCTTGGGGAAAGTGGGAGTTGTCTCTCTTGGCTCCCAGGTCAGTTGTGCACTTTTTCTTCTCTTCTGCCCCAATTCACAGCAGCCTGTCCTGTGTGGCCGGGAATGGGGGTTACTGCAGAGCCTGCCTCAGTGCACACAGGGTTCTCTGAGTCTCCATGTTAATTAAGTATGTCTCCACCTCCACGGCCACTGACACTGCCTTCCTTTTTTGCTCTCTGTGTTCTGTGGAAATTCTAGGGAAGCAGCTCTTAGTTTTCACCCTTCCTATTAGCCACTCTAATTGCTATAAGCAAGGATTCTTATTCTGGGATTTGGTTCCTAGACACTCTTCCATCTAGCTTTGTGACCTAGGGCAAGTCACTGAGCCTCAGTTTTTCCAGCTATAATACTACCTGTGTATTAGGGTGTCCCCAGGACTAGTACCTGATCTTCGTCAGGCGCTCAGTAAACACAACCTGTTTCTATTCACGCTGCAGTCGTTGATGTTATTGTTGCTGTTGTTCCAACTACAGTCTCTTTCCTGCTGGGATTCAGCCATGAGTCCATGGGGACAAGACAAGAGAACAATGTGCATGATCCACACTATACTATTGTAAGAAAACCCAGTGTGGGGACAGAGCCAGGAGTGCAGTTTCCAGGCTCTCGGCCTCACGTGGAAAGGTGCTGGCTCAGGTAGTAAATGGCCATCAACTGTGATTGCATGGCCATCAGTTGTGGCTAGTTGGCCGCCAGCTGTAACCAGTGAGCCATTGGCCACTAATATAACTGCCGTGGCTACGCAAGCAGAAAATGGGGGCTAGCAAGAAGATGGTGGCTGAGCTAGCAAAAGCAGATTGCAGTTAGCATGGTGGATTGCAGATAGCAAGTGAAGTTGGTTGGCAGAGAGGAGTGGTTGTGGATAGTGTGGCTCCTGCCTCCTGTGCCTCCAACCCAGCCGCCAGTGAGAGTATAGTGGTATGGCTCCCCTACCTATAGCTCCGTGGGTATTCCTTTTTGGCCTAGCCACATCCTGCGTTCTTATGTGGGGAGCGGGAGCAGAGACCCTGCCGGATGCCTTGCATGACAAATGGCGCAGTGAGCAGGGTCCCCTGCACGACACCCAGTCCATCAAGCATCAAACGCAATGCGTGGCACGTGGCATCTGCTCAATAATGCTGATTTCCCCCGTTGAAATGGTCCTTCTCTTCTTTAAACACATGTCTCTCACCTGTGGTTCCAATGGGCACACTTGATTACATATGCTTTCCTTGGGTTTTCTTTTTACCATTTTTAAGCTTTTTGGAAAGCTCTAGAAAGATCTTTGTGTTGTTGTCATTGTTGTTTTTAACCTTTGTGTTCTCTGCAACATCTAGCTTGATTAATTACAGTAGTCCCTCAGTTTTAGAACATCTCCATTGACGAACATTTCCATTTATGAATGCCGTAAACCCGGAAGTAAATGATTCATTTTTCAAACACACCTCAGAAGGCGAACACGTCATGTGGCTTCCGCTGAGTGCAAGATCCTGAGGCCTAGCTGTCAGCTGTTTTCAAATGTTTCAGAACTTGAACGGTCTCCCGGAACGGATTACGTTCGAAAACCGAGGTACCACTGTATTTCCTTTTACATCTCTTCAAGAACTGCTTCCACTCCTGGAAACCAATCCGCTCAGCACCATGGGAGTTCCAGCTTCCATCTACACCGCTGTTACAGGAAGTGTGGGAAGTCTTCAGCCCCCACAGCATTTACACCGGACTGCTCCAGCCTATTCCTCCCCAGATTCTGTCTGCTCAACACCAAGCCTCAGCTTGTCAAAAGTCTTCATGACAATGAAAAGAGTCCTCAGGCTATTTTAAGTATTTCCAAAAGTCTAACAACTATCATACTGGGACCTGATTAAAATGGTATGAAACGTGGCATTTGGCTGGAAGTCCATCAGCTGGTCCCTCCTCCTGATCAGGTGCCCTGAAGCTGAAAAAGTGGAAAATCAATTAATGATTACTTCTTTTTTTCCATGATGGAGGATATTAGTAAAAGTTTTCGGTGGTAAAAGTTTGGATGCCTCTGCTCTAGTCAATTCCATTCTTCAATGCAGATTTTCATGGAAATTCAACAAAAGAGGGCAAGACAAGTTATGCAGGAATTTGAAGATATTATAAGCCTTTAATGGCCAATGCCTTGTATTCCCAAAGCCCAAAAGTCTGGTTGCTTTTAGGCTGGAAGCACCTGGGCAAATGCTTAGGTGGGAGGAATGTACTGCCGCTTTCCAAAATCAGCATATCCAGACAGTTTTAGATTTTAGACCACCTTAATGGGTGGAGGACAGACAGTCCTGGGGAACATTCCAGGGCCCCTTTTCCACTGCCCTTCCAACTCAGGTCCACTCCTACCTCACTCTTTGCCCGTTATGGCAAACAAATGGAAATCTTTTCCTGCCCCAGAGCCTTGTGGGTAGCGGGTGGGGTCAGACTCCTCATTCCTTCCTAAACTATAGAGTAGAGCATAGGAGGAGCTATTCCGACCGAACTGGAACTTTCTCTTTAAAAAACTTTCATTATATCTTTATATTTTTTTCTATGATGACTCTGACCACATTGTCTGATGAACCTTAGGAGTTGATTCCACTTAAAACCACAGCAGAGGTAGGTACTCTAGAGGGACTATTTCACAGTTTGGACATGGGGATGACCATTTCCAATTTTGTGATCTTAGGCCTCCTTAGCGCTAATTCGTATGATACTTTATTCTTCTCTGGGTTGATCATATTAATAAAAAAGCATATGTAGGGAAGAATCTTTCCTAAAAGAGGAGCTCACTCATCCTTGAAAGCATACAGGATTTTTTTAAGTGTCTCCTTGGGAAAATGCCATGGTAGCATTGATAGACAACAGGATTTTAATTATGAATCTAATATATTTATATTACAAAACCTGGTAATTTCAATGATAAACTACTATGATTACACCAAGCATTTTTAGAAATAATAAACTTCTGCTGAATATGCTCACGAACCACATTAAGATTCAATTTCAGCTCTCATTAGTCATATCAAATAATATGGGTGGGTTGTTTCTTTTGAAATATATTAAATATAAGTTGATTTTATATTGTCAGAAATAATATTGAGGGGCATTCTGTAGTCAGTCTCTTGCATCCTGCCCTGGCTCTGGACCTGTATGTTTCTAATCATGGAAAATTGATATAGCATTTTTATTTTCATTATGTGTTATCGTGATTGCCTGATAGACACTTGCTATACTTGCTTCCCACCAGCCTTGGGTTTGTCTAATATGAGCCAGGGTCCAGTTTGGAGATAAACACTCAGCACCAAGCCTGGGACAGCACCAAAGAGAACAGGGGAGAACAGGGCAGTGTCCCAAGTGCAGGCTCATGAGGCAGCTGCATCACTTCCAGGTTCTTTCTTTCACAAGATCACTGGTTCTGCTATTTCCAGGGCCAGTGATCTTGCATCTTAGTCGCAAATATTAGTTTGTCATTAAACATGAGTTAAGATTTTTAGAACAAAACTTATTCCACTCTTGGCTGGATTATGAAGCACTGACTGCAGTTTCCCTGGGATCTGAAGCAGTGGATCTGGGTACCTTTAACTCTGGTTTGCTCATAAAATACATTTCAGGGAATGTTTAGTAAACATGATAATCACATGCCTCCAAGGATCGTGCATCTTCTTGGGTACCTGAAATCTGCCCTGTATGAATATGTATGAAAAAAATGAAAGTCCATGAAATTAGATAAGAATGCAAAACCTTAAATGATCAACTATACAAAGCACAGAAAACACTTGTGAAGGCTGCACTGAAATGAGGAAGAGAAAAGCATTTTCTGGGGAAGAGACCAGCATATACAAAGACTTAGAGGCAGGGTGCATTAGAGAGCAGAGCAGTGTGGGAGTGAGGGGAGGCTGGGAATTGCCTTAAGTTTCAGTTTTAAGGCACTGAGCAGCCACTGAAGGGGGGGGTAGAGGTTGTCTCCAAAAACATATTTTATATTTAGATTTTCTTTTTAAAAAAGTTGTAGTTGTCCATAATCTGTGTTACAGCCTGTTTTTTCATTTAGCTGTAATGCCATAGACATTTTTAATGTTCTTCATTGGAGCCATTTTTAATTGCAAGATGGCTAGTCATTCATCAATTTCATTGTAATCAGATAAAATTTTTCAATTGTTTTTATTTTTATAAATTACAGTACTGCTGAGTAACTTGTACATAAAAGTTTTTCCTCCTATTTAAAAGTAATTCTGTGCCATGATATATTCCTAGACATCACACTGGCAAATGTGTGGCAAAAAAGTATACTTGCTAAGATGACTATTTGATGTGTAAAAAATCATTATCTTCTAGTTTCAATTTACATTCCTTTGATGACTGGGAAAATGTAACAGGTCTCCATATTTTTCAACAAGTATTCTTAGGGCAATAGTTAAAGTTATAAAGTAATTGAGTAAGCAGATAAAGAGAATACGTATTTGGTATGTTACACCCCAGTAAATTTTTGCAGACCAGGAAAACAATTTTAGACTCTAAAATTCTTTTCTGAAGCTATATTATTATTTTTAAAAATCAGTGTGGTTTTTAAAGGCTAGATTGTTCTTTGTGAGAAAGGCATTAAGACAAGCAAATAAATTATAACTATGGACATGTATGTATAGATAGTGAAATCAAGTATCCACATGGCTTAGACACCAGAGTAATCTGTTTATGTAGATAAGGCACAAAGCTATGCCTAAACCAGTGTCCAAGTATCTGAGAACTCGCCTAATCTACTACTGGAAACACAGGCTCAACTTCTTTTTTCTGACCTCAGGAAGTGTCTGGAACAATCTCATTGGAAAGGGCACTGCACAGAGCTGCAATGGTTTTGACATAGTGGCTTCACTGAGCCACCCTACACAGGAAAGCTGATTTCCAGCTCATCAGGTCAAACTCCCAAATCAATCTCCAACTGGATTCATTAAAAGCTCAGAGCAAGTTACCTCGTAGAACCTATTTCAAAAGCCTAGTTCTCAATGGGAAATCTGTCCCTCTCTAGCTGCCTCCAGCATAGGACCCCATTCTTAAAAGTATGTTTGAAATGTATGTAAAATCAGACTGGTTCTCTGTGACATAAACACCACCACTGAGCCGACGCCAAGCCTCAGATGGTCAGATGCCTGAGGTCTGGCTGACTCTACCACACGGAAAGTAGAACCTTGTTGGTGAACAGTTCTGGTGGTGAGTAGAACCACCCACTTCCTGGGATTGTTTCCCAGAGTTGAGGTGACACATCCCAGAGGCCAGCCCTGGAGCACCAGCTCTGAAAGCCCCAGCCGACCAGTGCAGAGCTGGCATCTGGTGGGCACACCCAGTAAAAATCAAGATGTGGCTTCTCAGGAACTGTGCTGAGGCTACTGAGTCGTGGGACAGGGAAAGCCTTTGGAGTCCACAAAGTGTCATGGCACGAAGTACCCCAGGCCATATTAGCCCAGGCCATGGAGAAATGGGCATGGTGGGCTCTTCTCCATTGCTAGGGCACTTCAGCTAGTCCAGAGAACACATTCTCCACCAGCAATGCATCTGCTCTGCAATCAAAAATTCAATGCCCTTTTAATACCCTCGTGAAAGCCAATCGTTTAAAACTGATTTTAGAAAAGGCTGTCAGAATTCTATATGACATTTCAAACCATAATACTGAGGATAATTATTCATTTTAGCCCAATCAGCGTAAAGCCAACAGAATTAAGATTTAGCCTCTTGGCCTGCATGGTATTTTGTTCTTATCTTGGAGCCTCTCATGTACTATTTTTGAGTGACCTCCAAATGCATCAGATTGAAGAAGAGAAAGCATTTTGCCAAACTCTTCCATGTGGAAAGCCACTGTCACTAGACAGACCCTCCTTGATTTAATTATTGTCTTTGGCACAGTCAACAAGTGGGGAAGTTAGCAAAGGACCTGAGGGGTTATGGAAAGTTGTTCTGATATATTTTCTGCCTCAGGAAATAGGGCTGTTCATTTTGGGGACTTCCTGTTCTCTCCCATGCTCCTGAAACTGGACACCACTCTGGTGAGGGGAATAGGGAGAGCTGGGGCAGCACAAAAAGGAGGATAATTAATCGGGTCATTACTTGGCATACAGCCATAGCTTCTTTGGCAACATGGATCCTTCAGCTGTCAGCAATCAGACTACAGGCAACTTTCAATTATCAACACTATTGGAGGGGGCAGTGATATGGATAATCCAAAACAGCAGAGAAGCCCTCCAGATCATTTATCTTTTGAATAGTTTTCACATGTACACACATGCAAACACACATGATTCTTTCTTTCCTCATTATGTTCTGCTTAGGCCAAAAATGAAATTGATGTGCATTCCTTGGGCATATACCAGTTGATAAGGTTGACTGCAGGAAGCCCGTCCTTAGGTTAAATATTTTCTGTGGATCATCCTCTCATGGATAATCAAGGGTTTTAAAATATTGATTTTGTAGACTCATAACACTGGAAGGATCCAGGAAATCATTTCCAATCCTTTGCTTGGCAGATGAAAAATCTAAGTCCTGAGCACTTGACTAAAACCTTGTGGCTAGCCCATGAGTTTGTCATTATTTCATTCATAACACTTTTCCTTCCTTTGACTGTTCCTTTAACCAATTGTGCCCAATGGGGAAAGTCATAGGAGCCAAGGTATAGTGTCTGCTCAAGAGTGTCTCAAGGACTGCATAGTATGATGCTAAGATGCCCCAGACTGGAGGCCCCAACCCTGGTAGCTCATTAGAATTGCCCAAGGAACATTAAAAAAAAAAAAATCCTGAACAATTAAATTAGAACCTGGAATTGGGACTGGGGGTGGGGTGGGGCACTACAGGTAAGACCCAGGCATCAGTGTAAAAAAAGCTCTCCAGGTGAATCCAAAGTGCCATCATGGTTGAGAATCACTGCCCAGAGCCAGAATCCTGACTCCTCTCCCTAACAAGCTACAAAACCTCGAACAAATCCCCTCACACCTCTGTGCCTCAATTTTCTCTCCTATAAAATGGAACAATGAGGATGATAGCTTAAGAGTTGCCTTACTGAGTTATTGGCAGGATTAGTTTAATATATAGAAAACACTGACAACAGTTCTGTTATGAACGGAATGTTTATATCCTCCCTCCCAAATCCATATGCTGAAATCCTAACCTCCAATATGATGGTAATGGGAGGTGGGGCCTTTGGGACTGGTATCAGTGCCCTTAGAAGAAGAGACACAAGAGAGCTTGCTTTCTCTCTCTCTGCTCTCTGCCATGTGAGGATACAATGAGAAGTCACCATCTACAACCAGGAAGTGGGCTTTCACCAGCCCCAGGATCTGCCAGCACCGTGGTCTTTAACTTCTCAGCCTCCAGAATTGTAAGCAATAATGTTTATTTGTTTAGGCCACCCAGTCGATGGTCTTGTTTTAGCGTCCTGACCTGACTAAAGCATGTTCCTAGTACACAGAAAACATCACATAGATGTTGGCTGTTATAATTATTGTTGTTACTACCACTACCACTATCATCTGGGACCTCGTAGAACAAGGGACATGGTGAGGGTACTTCTGGAAACATTGGACTAAACAGGGACCCCTTTTGAAAAGTTGTCTTGGGACTTTGACATTTAAGTTGATTTCTCTACTCAACAAAATATCCGTGTGGGGGGAATGTCAGTGTCAGGGCTGGGGAGAAATACATCAGCTCCTGAAAACAGATTCACCATTCGACTTGGTAGGAAAGGAGGAGCATTTTCATGGGTTGGATTTCAGGGCTGTTACGAGAGCATTTGACCATTGTTCACTTAACACTTACCTTATTGATTTTAATCATGTGACTGTATATTATCAAAGTCTGAATTTAAAGCATTACTAATCCTGTATTACATTACAGTCACAGCTCCCTTTGTGCAGCTGTGATGCACCTTACGTTGGATGAATGTCAAAATGTGTTTTGCTTCCATAGGCCCACAGTGGCGGTGATACCAGTTTACTTGTGGTTTTAAGAAGTTTTGTATTATAATTTCACTCTGATGCCAGGAATTCCTTCCTTTCCCATTATATTTTATTAGCAAACTGGTGGATTAAAACTTATCAGCTACTGGCCTTCAGAAATTGACTTATTTACTGTTCCTTAACAAAGTGGCAATCAGGCATAATGTAAAAGCAGTTTCAGGCTATATGAAACTCATGCTTCTCATGAAATGCTTCTTACAAAAATGTTAGCAAATAGGCTTCTTTCTAAATAGAAAACTACTATTTTATAGAGAAAATTTTAGACTACTCATTTCTAATAACATATAAAGCACTATGATGTTTGTATATTTAAATGCTACAAGATTTCTCCACTTGTCCCAAGGCAAGTCTGAATAGTTAAGCTTACATTGCATCAGTCTTTCTGGTTGATTCATTATTTTCCAAATTTAAATCTCAAATTTTCTTATCCTTGACCCATGTCTTTGGCATCGTTCCTTTTCCTACTTTTTCTTCACGTAGTTTTAAGCCTCCAGATGTGTTCTCATTTTTCTTAAGTGGTTATTGGGTAATAACACATAGTCAGAAGGGTGAGCTTGGAAAATGTGGGCAAAGAAACTTGAGCTCCTCCTGACCTAAGGGTATAGCTGTATGACACTGACACGTGAATGATTTGCTGAGATTATCTAAGAATTATTAAATATCCACTTGGATTAAGCAACCATGAAGGCCCCAAAGACTTGAGGGGCTCACAATCTTGAGGAGAAAATAAATAAACAGGGCACAAGGGAAAAGAGTATAAACCAGAAGAACAAACACTTGACTCCCTGCTCCCACCATGTAGAAGCTGTAAGCTGTGTGACTTCAGACAAGTTTCTAGCTTCTTTGAGCCTTACTTTCCCCATCAGCAAAGTGGAAATAGTAAACCACTCCTTGACTGCATATTTGGGAGGATTAAATGAAACACCTGAAGAGCACTTAGCTTGTAAATGTTTGTTCTTACCCTCTACCCTTACGTCTCAGCCATACAGCAACACTCACACATACCTTAAAAAAAAATCTAAGGATGCATTTAAAACTGAGAAATATTTTAAATAAATTTTACATGTAACATTGCTATATTAAATAAATGCACACATTTAGCAACCATCATTTCCAAGGACTGATTCAGTGTCCATAAATTACAGGGTGATATTTTAGGGGTTGGGGATGCAGGATAATGACCCTTCAACCTCAGATTATGTTGGGCAAATCTGACAAAAGAAAATACAACTTTTGATACATAATCTTTAAGTTTTAGAAGACATTTATCATAAAAAAAATCAAGTTGAAGATACAGATAATAATTGTGCAAACTGATTCAATGATATTCCTTTTTACTCAAAAGCATTGCCCATGTTGGTATCACCACACCTTTTTTTCTGTTCTTTTTATTTTTATTTATTTATTTATCTACTTATTTATTTTTAAACTAAAGTTTATTGGGGTGACAATTGTTAGTAAAGTGACATAGATTTCAGGTGTACAATTCTGTATTACATCATCTATAAATCCCATTGTATGTTCACCACCCAGAGTCAGTTCTCCTTCCATCACCATATATTTGATCCCCTTTACCCTCATCTACCATCCCCCTTCCCCCTTACCCTCTGATAACCACTAAACTATTGTCTGTGTCTATGAGTTTTTGTTTCTCATTTGTTTGTCTTGTTCTTTTGTTGTTTTTGGTTTATATCATATGTGAAATCATATGGTTCTCTGCTTTTTCAGTCTGACTTATTTCACTTTCCATTATAATCTCAAGATCCATCCATGTTGTCACTAATGGTCCTATTTCATCTTTTCTCACTGCCAAATAGCATTCCATTGTGTATATGTATCACAACTTCTTTATCCATTCATCTATTGAAGGACATTTTGGTTGTTTCCACGTCTTGGCCACCATAAATAAAGCTGCAATGAACATTGGAGCACACTTGTCTTTATGGATAAATGTTTTCAGATTTTTTGGGTAGATACCCAGGAGAGGGATTGCTGGGTCATATGGTAATTCTATTTGTAAATTTTTGAGGAACCTCCACACTGCCTTCCATAGCGGTTGCACCAATCTCCATTCCCACCAACAGTATATGAGGGTTCCTTTTTCTCCACAGCCTCTCCAACACTTGTTACTATTTATCTTATTGATGATAGCCATTCTGACAGGGGTGAGGTGATATTTTATTGTGGTTTTTATTTGCATTTCGCTGATGATTAGTGATGTTGAGCATTTTTTCATGTCTATTTGCCATTCGTATGTCCTCTTTGGAGAAATGTCTCTTCAGGTCCTCTGCCCATTTTTCAACTGGGTTGTTTGTTTTTTTGTTATTGAGTTGTATGAGTTCCTTGTATATTTTGGATATTAGCCCCTTATCAGAGGCACTGTTTGCAAAAATCTTCTCCCATTCAGTTGGTTGCTTCTATATTGTGTTGATGGTTTCTTTTGCTGTGCAGAAGCTTTTAAGTTTGATATAGTCCCATTCATTTATTTTAGTTTTTATTTCCCTTGCCTATGGAGTCAAATTCATAAAATGCTCTTTGAACCCAAGATTCATAAGTTTAGTACCGATGTTTTCTTCTATGAAGTTTATTGTTTCCGGTCTTATGCTTAAGTCTTTGATCCATTTTGAATTAATTTTGGTACATGGTGACAGCAGTCCAGTTTCATTCTTTTTGCACGTGGCTTTTCAATTCTGCCAGCACCATTTATTGAAGAGGCTGTCTTTTCTCCATTGTATGTTTTTTGCTTCTTTGTCAAAAATTATCTGTCCATATTTATGTGGTTTTATTTCTGGGTTCTCAATTCTATTCCACTGGTCTATGGGTCTGTTTTCTGCCAATACCACGCTGTTTTGATTATTGTTTCCCTGCTGTACAAGCAAAAGTCAGGGAGCGTGATACCTCCATCATTGCTCTTTTTCTTAGTATTGCTTTGGCTATTCAGGGTCTTTTGTGGTTCCAAACAAATCTGATGAGTTTTTGTTCTATTTCTTTAAAAAATGCCATTGGGATTTTGATGGGGATTGCATTAAATCTGTATATTGCTTTGGGTAATATGGCCATTTTAACTATGTTGATTCTTCCAATCCATGAGCACGGAATGTCTTTCTATTTCTTTGTGTCTTCTTCAATTTCTTTTAAAAATGTCTTGTAGTTTTCAGCATATAGGTCTTTCACATACTTGGTTAAGTTTATTCCTAGGTATTTTATTCTTTTTGCTGCAATTCCAAAATGAATTGTTGTTTTTATTTCTTTTTCTGAGATTTCACTGTTAGTATATAGGAATGCAATGGACTTCTGTACGTTGATTTTGTAGCCAGCCACATTACTGTATTCGTTGATTGTTTCTAATAGCTTTTTGGTGGAGTCTTTAGGGTTTTCTATATATAGCATCATGTTATCTGCAAAGAGTGACAATTTAACTTCTTCATTCCCAATTTGGATGCCTTTTATTTATTTTTCTTGCCTGATTGCTCTGGCGAGGACTTCCTACACTATGTTGAAAAGCAGAGGTGATAGGGGACAGCCCTGTCATGTTCCTGAACATAGAGCAAAGGGCTTCAGTTTTTCACCGTTAATTATGAGATTAGCTGAGGGTATGTCATATATGGCCTTTATTATTTTAAGGTATTTTCCTTCTATACCTATTTTATTAAATGTTTTAATCATAAATGGATGTTGTATCTTGTCAAATGCATTTTCTGCATCAATTGATATAATCATATGTGTTTTGTCCTTTATTTTGTTTATGTGATGTATCACACTGATGGATTTGCGTATGTTGAACCATCCTTATGCCCCTGGGATGAATCCCACTTGGTCATGATGAATACTCTTTTTACTGCATTGTTGCCTTTGATTTGCTAGAATTTTGCATCTGTATTCATCAGAGATATTGATCTGTAGTTCTCTTTTTTTGTGTTGTCCTTGCAGGTTTTGGTATCAGGGTAATGCTAGCCTCATAAAATGAGTTAGGGAGTAATGTCTGTTCTTCAATTTTTTGGAAGAGTTTGAGCAGGGCTGGTATTAGATCCTCTTTGAAGGTTTGATAGAATTCACTAGTGAAGCCATCTGGTCCATGACTTTTGTTTTTGGGAAGGTTTTGGATGACTGATTCAATTTCGTTACTGGTGATCAGTCTGTTTAGATTTTCCAATTCTCATGATTCAGCCTAGGAAGGCTATATGTTTCTAAGAACTTGTCCATTTCTTCTAGGTTATGCAATTTGGTGGCATATAGTCATTCATAGTATTCTTGGATGAACCTTTGTATTTCTGTGTTGTCCGTGATAACTTTCCCTTTTTCATTTTGGATTTTGTTTATTAGTGTCTTTTCTCTTTTTACCTTAGTCAGTCTAGCCAAGGGTTTGTCAATTTTGTTAATCTTTTCAAAGAACCAGCTCTTTGTCACATTAATTTTTTCTATTGTCTTTTTGTTCTCTATTTCATTTAGTTCTGCTCTGATTTTTATTATTTCCTTTCTTCTGCTAACCTTGGGTTTCATTTGTTCTTCTTTTTCTAATTCTTTAAGGTGTAATGTGAGCTTATTTATGTGGGATTTTTCTTGTTTCTTGATATAGGCCTATAATGATATAAATTTCCCTCTTAAAACTGCTTTTGTTGCATCCCAAAAATTTTGGTAGGATGTATTTTCATTGTCATTTGTTTCTATGTATCTTTTGATCTCTCCTCTAATTTCTTCTTTGACCTGGTCGTTCTTTAAACGTATGTTGCTTAATCTCCATGTATTTGTGGTTTTTCCTGCTTTTGTTTTTCAGTCGATACCCAATTTCAAAGACTTGTGATCAGAGAATATGCTTGGTACGATTTCAATCTTCTTAAATTTGCTGAGGCTAATTTTATGTCCCAATATATGGTCTATCCTTGAGAATGTTCCATGTACACTAGAAAAAAATGTATAATCTGATGTTTTAGGATGAAGTGCTTTATAAATGTCAATTATGTCCATTTAATCTAATGTGTCATTTAGGGCTGTTATTTCATTATTTATTTTCTGTTTGGATGATCTATCCATAGCTGTCAATGATGTATTTAGGTCCCCTAGTATAATTGTGTTTTGGTCAATTTCTCCCTTTAGTTCTCTGTTAGTAGTTGCTTGGTATATTTTGGTACTCCCTGATTGGGGGCATAAATATTGATGACTGTTATGTCTTCTTCTTGTATAGTCCCCTTTACCATTATAAAATATCCATCTTTGTCTTTTGTTACCAGTTTTACCCTGAAGTCTGTTTCATCTGATATCAGTATGACTCACCTGATTTTCTATGGATACCATTTGCTTGGAGTGTCAATTTCCACCCTTTCACTTTCAGTCTATGCTTGTCCTTGTAGCTGAGATGTGTCTCTTGGAGACAGCATATGGTTGGGTTTAGTTTTTTGATCCAATCTGCTACTCTGTGCCTTTTTATAGGTGAGTTCGGTCCATTTATATTTAGGGTGATTATTGATATTTGAGGATTTCCTGTCATTCTATCTTTAGTTTTCTGGTAAGATGTGTCTCCTTTGTTTCTTTGCCTTTTTGTTGTTGTGTTATTTCTGTGGGGTGGAATTCTATGATTTTTTCCCTCTTTTTCTTTTTTTTTTTTTATTTATTGGGGTGACAATTGTTAGTAAAATTACATAGATTTCAGGTGTACAATTCTGTATCACATCATCTATAAATTACATTGTGTGTTCACCACCCAGAGTCAGTTCTCCTTCCATCACCATATATTTGATCCCCCTTACCCTCATCTCCCACCCCCCACCCCCCTTACCCTCTGGTAACCACTAAATTACGTTCCCCAGATTAATTTTCAAAACCCCGTGGCCATCTTGTGGTTACTGATTGTTTTCTAATCCCTTCACCTTCCCCCTTACCCCCACCCACCCCGCCCATCTAGCAACCCTCAGTTTTTCCTCTTTGTCTCCAAAACTGTTTCTGATTAGTTCATTCACTTATTCTTTTCTTTAGATTCCGCATATAAGTGAGATCATATGGTACTTGTCTTTCTCTGTCTGACTTATTTCACTTAACATAATGTTCTCTAGGTCCATCCATGTTGTTGCAAATGGTAAGATTTCTTTCTTCTTTATGGCTGCGTAATACTCCATTGTATAAACGTACCACATTTTCTTAATCCAGTCATCTACCGATGGGCATTTCGGTTGTTTCCATGTCTTAGCTATTGTGTATAGTGCTGCAATAAACATAGGAGTGCATAAAGATTTTTGAATTGGAGTTTTGGGTTTCTCCGGATAGATACCTAGGAGTGGAATTACTGGATCATAGGGTAGTTCCATTTTCAGATTTTTGAGATACCTCCATACTGTTTTCCATAGTGGCTGCACCAATCTGCAATCCCACCAACAGTGCACAAGCGTTCCCTTTTCTCCACATCTGTGCCAGCACTTGTTGTTTGTTGATATATTGATGATAGCCATTTTGACTGGGGTGAGGTGGTATCCCATTGTGGTTTTTATTTGCATTTCTCTGATGGTTAGTGAGGTTGAGCATTTTTCATATGTCTGTTTGCCATCTGTATGTCCTTTTTAGAAAAATGTCTCTTCAAGTCCTCTGCCCATTTTTTAATTGGGTCGTTTGTTTTTTTGGAGTTGAGTTGAGTGAGTGTTTTATAGATTTGTGATATTAATCCCTTATCAGATATATCATTGGCAAATATCTTTTCCCATTCAGTAGGATCCCTTTTTGTTTTATTGATGGTTTCCTTTGCTGTGAAAAAACTTTTTAGTTTGATATAATCCCACATGTTTATTTTTTCTCTTACTTCCCTCGCGCGAGGGGATATATCAGTAAAAATCTTACTCCGGGTAATGTCTGTGAAGTTTCTTCCTATATTTTCTTCTAGGTATTTTATGGTTTCAGATCTTACATTTAAGTCTTTAAGCCATTTTGAATTTATTTTTGTATGTGATGTAAGGAGGTGGTCCAGCTTCATTTTTTTGCATGTGTCTCTCCAGGTTTCCCAGCACCATTTATTGAATAGACTGTCTTTACCCCATCGTACATTCTTGCTTCCATTGTCGTAGATTAAATGGCCATATAGGCATGGATTTATTTCTGGACTCTCTATTCTGTTTCATTGATCTATGTGTCTGTTTTTATGCCAGTACCATGCTGTTTTGATTACTATAGCCTTGTAGTATAATTTGAAGTCAGGTATTGTTATACCTCCCACTTTGTTCTTATTTCTCAAGATTGCTTAGGCTATACAGGGTCTTTTATGGTCCCATATAAATTTTAGGATTATATGTTCTATTTCTGTGAAAAACGACGTTGGCAGTTTGATAGGAATTGCGTTGAATATGTATATTGCCTTAGGCAGTATAGACATTTTAACTATATTAATTCTTCCTATCCATGAACATGATATGTGTTTCCATCTATTTATATCTTCTTTCATTCCTTTCTTCAGTGTCTTATAATTTTCTGAGTACAGATCTTTTACTTCTTTGGTTAAATTTATTCCCAGGTATTTTATAGTCTCTGGAGCAATTGTAAATGGGATTGTTTTATTAATTTCTCCTTCTGATGTTTTATTATTGGTATATACAAATGCAACTGATTTCTGAATATTAATTTTGTATCCTGCTACTTTACTAAATTCATCTATCAGCTCTAATAGCTTCTTGGTGGAGTCTTTAGGGTTCTCTATATATAGTATCATATCATCTGCATACAATGATAATTTTACTTCCTCCTTACCAATTTGGATGCCTTTTATTTCTTTTTCTTGTCTGATTGCTGTGGCTAGAACTTCCAGCACTATGTTGAATAGAAGCAGAGATAGTGGGCAACCTTGCTTTGTTCCTGATCTTAGGGAGAATGGTTTTAGCTTTTCCCCATTGAGTATGATGTTAGCTGTGGGTTTGTCATATATGGCCTTTATTATGTTGAGATATGATCCCTCTATTCCCACTTTCTTAAGGGTTTTTATCATAAATGGATTTTATCAAATGCTTTTTCTGCATCTATTGATATGATCATGTGATTTTTATTTTTCATTTTGTTAATGTGGTGTATCACATTAATTGATTTGCGGATCTTGAAACACCCTTGCATACCAGGGATGAATCCCACTTGATCATGGTGTATGATCTTTTTAATGTATTGCTGAATTCTGTTCGCTAATATTTTGTTGAGGATTTTTGCATCTATGTTCATTAGAGATATCGGCCTGTAGTTTTCTTTTTTTGTGGTGTCTTTGTCTGATTTTGGGATCAGGGTGATAGTGGCTTCATAAAAAGTGTTTGGGAGTTTTCCCTCCTTCTGGATTTTTTGGAAGAGCTTGAGGAGAATAGGTGATAATTCTTTTTTGAACGTTTTGTAAAATTCACCTATAAAGCCATCTGGTCCAGGGCTTTTGTTTGTTGGGAGATTGTTGATTACTGATTCAATTTCCCTGGTGGTAATCAGTCTATTCAGGTTTTCTGTTTCTTCTTTAGTTAGCCTTGGAAGGTTGTATGCCTCTAGAAAATTGTCCATTTCTTCCACATTGTCAAATTTGTTGGCATATAATTGCTCATAGTAATTTCTTAAAACTTTTTGTATTTCTGCGGTGTCCGTTGTCACTTCTCCTCTTTCATTTCTGATTTTATTAATTTGGGTCCTCCCTTTTTTTTAATGAGTCTGGCTAAAGGTTTGTCAATTTTGTTTATCTTCTCTAAGAACCAACTCTTGGATTCATTGATCTTTTGTATTGTTTTTCTGGTTTCTATTTCATTTATTTCCGCTCTGATCTTTATTATCTCCTTCCTTGTGCTCCCTTTGGGCTTATTTTGCTGTTCTTTTTCCAGATCCCTTAAGTGTGAAGATAAACTGTTGATTAGTGATGTTTCTTGTCTTTTTAGGTTGGCCTGCAATGCTATGAATTTCCCTCTTAGGACTGCTTTCGCGGCATCCCATAGATTTTGGGTCGTCGTGTTTTCATTTTCGTTTGTCTCGAGATATCTTTTGATTTCTTCCTTGATCTCCTGCATGACCCATTCATTATTTAGTAATAAGTTATTCAGCCTCCATGAATTGGTGTGTCTTCCAGTTTTTTTCCTGTAGTTCATTTCTAATTTCATAGCATTGTGATCAGAGAAGACAATTGGTATGATTTCAATTTTCTTAAATTTATCAAGACTTGTTTTGTGGCCTAACATATGGTCTATCTTGGAAAATGTTCCATGTGCGCTTGAGAAAAACGTGTATTTTGCAGCATTGGGGTGAAATGTTCTGAAAATATCGATTAAATCCAAGTGGTCCAATGTATCATTTAAGGCTGTTGTTTCCATATTGATTTTCTGTCTGGAAGACCTGTCCCTGGTTGTCAGAGGTGTGTTGAAGTCCCCTACTATGATAGTGTTACTGTTGATCTCTGTCTTTATGTCAGTCAATACCTGTTTTATATATTTAGGTGCTCCTATGTTGGGTGCATAGATGTTTACTAGGGTTATGTCCTCTTTTCGGATCGATCCCTTTATTATTATATAGTGCCCATCTTTATCTTTTAATATGTTCTTCATTTTAAAGTCTATTTTGTCAGATATAAGTATTGCAACTTCAGCTTTTTTCTCATTTCCATTTGCATGAAATATATTACTCCAACCCTTCACTTTCAGCCTGTGTGTGTCTTTTGTTCTGAGGTGAGTCTCTTGTATACAGCATATACAAGGGTCTTGCTTTCTTATCCAGTCAGCCACCCTATGTCTCTTGATTGGAGCATTTAATCCGTTTACATTTAAAGTGATTATTGATAGGTACATAGTTATTGCCATTTTTAAATTTGTAGTTAGGTTGTTTTGATCTTTCTTCTATTTACAGAAGTCCTTTTATTATTTCTTGCAATGCTGGCTTGGTGGTAATAAATTCCTTTAGCTTATTTTTTTCTGGAAAGCTCTTTATCTCTCCATCAACTTTAAATGATAGCCTTGCTGGATAAAGCAATCTAGGTTGTAGGCCTTTGTTTTCCATCACTTTGAGTATCTCCTGCCACTCCCTCCTGGCCTTCAATGTTTCTGTAGAAAAGTCATTTGATAGTCTTATGGGAGTTCCCTTGTATGTAACCCTCTGTCTTTCTCTTGCTGCTTTTAGGATTCTCTCTTTGTCTTTAACCTTTGCCATTTTAACTATAATGTGTCTTGGTGTGGACCTGTTTGGGTTTATCCTGGTTGGAACTCTCTGCACTTCCTGGGCTTGTATGTTGGTTTCCTTCATCAGGTTGGGGAAGTTTTTGGACATTATTACTTCAAATATATTCTCAATCCCTTGCTTCCTCTCTTCACCTTCTGGTATTCCTATGATGCACATGTTGTCGCGCTTGATGTTATCCCAGAGGTCTCTTAAGCCATCCTCATTGTTTTTTATTCTTTTTTCTTTCTGTTGTTCCATTTGGGTGATCTCTGCTACCTTGTCTTCTAAGTCGCTGACTTGATCCTCTGCTTCATCTAACCTGCTGGTAATTCCTTCAAGTGAGTTCTTAATTTCGGTAATTGTGTTCTTTAGTTCTAACTGGTTGTTCGTTATGATTTCTACATCCTTCTTTATGTCTTCTCTAAGCTCCTTAAACATTCTTATCACCAGTGTTCTGAACTCTGTCTCTGATAGGTTGGTTACCTCTGCTTCATTTGGTTCCAGCTGTGGAGGTTTCTTCTGTTCTTTTATTTGGGACGTGTATCTTTGTTTCCCCATTCTGGCTGACTCTCTGTGTTTGCTTTAATGTGTTAGATAGATCTCCTAGAGTTCTTAGTTCTTGCTAGGTTATCTTATGTAGTATGTGTCCTTTATATTTGACTTGCACTACTTCGTTCTTGTCCTCTGCGTGTGCTCCAAAGGTGACTCTTGTGTATATTGTCCTGTTCAAGAAGATCTTTAATTGCTTTTTGCTTGTGAGTAGGTGGGGTTAACTCCTAGGCTGACTCGTTGTGAGACTTGGCTCTGCTCACCGCAGGGTGTTCTGCTACGTGAGGTGTGACCACTTAAATGTGGTTTGGCCTCTATGGGCTCTAGTGCCTGCAGAGAATTCCCTCTGGGTGTGTGACTTGTAGGTCAAACCCAGTAGTACTCTGGTTTGGTCTGGAGTTGGCCTCTGGACATGTTGAATTTTGTGCCTCTTAAGCTGGGCCCTGGTAGGGCAGTTTCAGAACAAAGCAAATCACCAAGCACAACAACAACAACAACAAAGAAAAAAATCAAATACATTCACATGTAAAAACACCCGATAACCCCCACTCGACACAGGCAAAGATATCAAAGATATAAAGACAAAGCAAAACAAAACAAAACAAAGCAAAACAAAAAGCAGCGCCAGTCTTGGCTTAAGCCCACCAAGTAATGTCCAGGTTGTCCTCTGCTGTACCAAAGAGCCCCCTGCTTATTGCGCAGGCAGAGCCGGTCACCTGGTGCCCAGAGTGACTTTGGGACTGTAGATTTAAATGCGTGGGCCTGAGGGGTCTGGATGACAGTTTTTACAAAGTCAGTGCAGTTTCTGCCCTTGCCTGCACATATGCACACTGAGAGTAGCACCACCAGCCACGTGTCCAGTACTCCTGAGTCTTAGGGCACTTCTTCAGTGTGTGTGTATGGGGTGGGGGGGGGGGGGTGCGGGCGGGAGATTTCTGAGCTACTGAAAGCCCAGACCTGCGTCTGCCGCTTACTGCTGATCCCTGGGAGTGTCTCCGCAGTTGCACTTGCCCCACCCTAGGCAGGCCAGAAAGGGTGGGGGCTGGGGATGGAGGGGTCTTCTCTCTCCCAGCCCAGCCGCGCGTCACCCTCTTCCCACAGGCCAGAAAAGGTGCTGGCTGGGGGTGGAGGAGTCTCTTCTCGACTAGCCCAGCCAAAATCACACTCTTCCCAGCCTCTTCCCTGGGTCAGGGCTGCCTGTCAGTCTTCCCAGAGCCTGAGCACTACTATGGCTCCTCTGTAATCTGACACTACTCCTCAGTTCAGGGGCCAGTTTAAGTCTCTGGAAGGGCGGGGGTAGGATTGGAAGAGCGGGTGGGGGGGTGGGAGGGTGCGAGGGGCCCAGGTATGGAGTCTGTGTTCTTTGTCCGCCCTAGGGCCCACTAGCCACCCTCCTGGCGGGAGAAATCAGCCGTGGGACGCAGGGAAAGAGCCCACCTCCTGGTCTCTGTGCTCTCCGTTCCGCCCTGGGATCCCGTGTGTGTGTTTGGCACTGCAGGTGCCACTGCGGTTTTCACCGCCGCCGGCCGGGACCCCGCCACGGGCCCGCGCGTTTTTGCTCCGCTCCCTTCCTTCCTTCCCCTGCTTGCCCAATTAGCGCACCTTCAAGTAATCCTTCCATGAGTCTCTTAGCTGTTTTGTGTGATGAGCAAAGAGTTCTTTGATGGGTTATAGGTCCCGTTTGTAATAAGATCCAGAGGAGAACTCAGAAAGTGCGCCCCGCTGCCGCCATTCCTATGACGTCATCCTCCATCTGTTTCTTTTTAAATTACAGTATATATTTCAGTTATGGATTTTTTTTTTGAGTGGTTGCCATTAAGTTTATGTAAAAAAAAGTTTGATACTTAGAGTATTCCATTTTCTTCAGTATGTTTACTTTCTCCATTCCCATATTCCGGTTCAGGCCTTTACTCTCCCCCTTTTTATGTTTTGGTTGCCACAAATTGTCCCTTTTGATGGTGGTCAAAGAGCCTCCTTTAGTATTTCTTGTAGTGCAGGTTGTGTATTAGAAAATTCCTTCAGGTTCTGTATGTCTGGAAAGGTCTTTATTCCTCCTTCATACCGAAAGGATATCTTTGCTGGGTATATTATTCTTGGCTCATAATTTCTCTCTTTCAATAGTTCGAATATTTCATTTCACTCCCTCCTGGTTTGTAGAGTTTCTTTTGAAAAATTTGATGATAATCTAATGGGCTTGCCTTTGTAGGTTACCGTCTTCTTTTCCCTGGCTGCCTTGAGGATTCTTTCTTTGTCATTGATTTTTAACAGCTTCAATACAATGCTCCTTGGAGAAGGCCTGTTGGAGTTGAGGTAATTAGGTGTTCTATTTGCTTCTTGGATTCGAGGATCCAGTTCTTTCCACAAGTTTGGGAAGTTCTCATCGACTATTTGTTTGAATATACTCTCTGTTCCTTTCTCTCTTTCTTCTCCTCTGGTAAGCCCATTATTCTTATATTGCTTTTTTTGATGGAGTCCGCAAGTTCTTTTAGAGTTCTTTCATTTCTTTTAAGTCTCAAGTCTCTTTCTTCTTCCATCTGTATTATTTTTAGGTTTCTATCTTCGATGTCACTGATTCTTTCCTCCACTGGTCAACTCTGCTACCTAAGCTGGCTATTTCATTCTTCATTTCTTCTATTGAGTTCTTAATCTCCAGAAATTCTATTTGGTTCTTTTTTAAAATTTCAATCTCTTTCGTAAAATGTTCTTGTTGTTCTTTGATTGTGTTTCTGAGTTCATTAAATTGCTTGTCTGTGTTTTCTTGCATCTCGTGGGGTTTTTATCAGAACTGCAATCTTGAATTCTCTGTCATTTAAGTCACATATTTCCATATCTTTAAGTTCATTTTCTGGAGACTTTTCACTTTCTTTCTGAGCTATCTTGTTGCCTTGGTTATTCATGGCAATTAATGATTTATTATTTCTCTTCCTAGACATCTACAGGAGTGGGTTCTGCAACAGGTTGATAGGAAGAGGTCTTTCGTTTTCCAGTACATGTTGGTAGAATGTTTTATTTTCTCTCCAACTGCAGCCTTTTTTTCTGTCTCACACTGTAGTGTTATATTTTCTCTGCACTATTCCAGCTTCTCACACAATGGGGGGATTCCCTGGAAGGTGGGCTTTTCCTCTGTGAACAGGTCACTTGGGTCACAGTGCACCATGTCCATGTGGGGATGTGGAGAGCTTTTGAAGTTCCCAAGCTCTTCCTGCACCAGATTCAGAGCCCATGTGCTTCAGCAGTTCTGTTTACTCCTATAGGGATATGCCCAGATAGGTGGGGACAGGGGCGGGGTGAGTTGTGGGAATTGGCCTAGAGCAATGGCAACAACCACCACCACAGCTGGTCCTGCTTCCACAGCTCCCTCCCCTTTGCGGGAACTATTTGGGCTGTGAATCTGTGTCTGCAGACCTCAGTTCTCAGAACTGCAAATATTCTGTTCTTTTGATCTGACACTGCTACTGTTCTGCTTCTAGCACTGGGCAGGTGGGGGTGGGGCAAGCTCTGGGAGGGTAGGGAGAGGGCGGCTAGTCTCAGTGCCTAAGGCTTCCGTTCTCTGCTGCAGTGAGGGCTTAAACCACCGTTTTCAGCCTTCTTCACTCAGTCTTTACTACAAGGTCTATGCCATGAGCATTGGGTTCGGCCATGTTATATGTTGTCCCCTCAGCCCTGTGGGCCTTAAACGGAGTCCTAGCAATCCGAGTTCTTCCCTCTCCTGCCAGCTGCGGTAGTTCTGGGATGCAGCGAGCTTGGAGCACAGAGCTAGGTCTGCATCCTGTGACCACGCAGCTCCATCTCCACACTTCTCCCTTCCCTCCTACCCTGCTCGCGCAATTTGTCCACCTTTAGGTTATTTCTGTAGTGTGCCTCTTAGTCTTGCCTGTCTGCTGCACAGGGAGTCCTTTGTGGAATTATAGTTGTTCAATTTGTTGTAATTCCATGGGAGATTTCAAGAGACTCACCTCACGCCGCCATTTTGATGACATCACTCTCACCACACCTTTTTTAACCACTCCGATAAGCACCCTTGGAAACTCACCATTTAACTTATACAACTTTGGACTTCATGGGAGTGAACAAACTTCAAAATCTAATTATTACTGTGAAGATTGTGGTTAGAAACCATTTTTCCAAATTCGCTTTGCACCTAAGAACTATTTGTAACTGGTAATATTAAAATACTATAGCTTACTAGTTGATAGATTAAGCTATACATCACTATAGATATCCCTTTGAAAAAACAGATGTGTCCCCTAAAAATGGCTAAGAAATTAAATTTCTAAATATAAAGACTCTAGAGTGGCCAGTTAGCTCAGTTGGTTAGAGTGTGGTGCTAATAACATCAAGGTTGCTGGTTCGATCCCCACATGGGACACTGTGAGCTGTGCCCTCTTTTAAAAAAATAAAATAAATAAAAAGACTCATTTCTAATTGAGTTTACTTATTTTCTGTTAAATAAATATGTCCCTTTGGAAAATATTCTAGCACAAATACATATGCATACATTAAACTTTCCAAACATATAATTGCACTGATAAACAGTTCAGTACTTATCTCTAAAATATAATAAAACTATATTTCCCAAAACAAAACTAGCACCAGTATCACTTCTAAAACAGTTAACAACTAGTCTTTAAAGCCATCAAATATCCTGTCAATGTTCAAATTTCCAAAGTCTCAGATATGTCATGCTTTATTATTTTTTAAAAATCAACATCGAAATAAAGTCCATGATTTGCAATTGATTAATAGGTTTAGGTCTCATTTAAATTATTGGTCCTCCTCCATTTCTCCTTCCGCTCCTTGCAAGTAATTTTTCAAAAAACTGGGTTGTTTTTCCTAAAGAGTTTTCCCATTCAGGATTTTGCTGATTATATCTATGCTTCAGGTGGCATCTAACATTTTTTCTGTACTCTATTTATTGTAAATTGGTAGTTGGAAATTTGATCCATATGTGTGATTTTTAAGTGCTTTCTTTGGCTGACATTTCCTTTTATTCACTCAACTTTCACTGTATACCTACTATGTGTCTTTTACTGCTGGTTGCTATGGAAACAATGGTGCCTCAGGAATTTAGAAAAGAGCTAAGGAAATGTATGCAAACAGAATTATAATCAATATATTAGTGTTAAAACAAAGTTTAAATAGCTGCTAAGGTAGCAGTTGGCCTCCTTAAAGAGGTCACTTTTGAACTGAGTTTGAAAGAACAGGAGAATTTTTCCAGACTAGAATAAAGGTAGAGAGAAAGGGCAGGCAATTTCCAATCCAAGGGATCAGCACATGTGAAGCAGAAAACTATATAAGAGAATAAATACAGCTCAAAGAGGTACCCATCTTAAGTAGGACTATTGATGACAGTGTTCCTGAACTGAATAAAAATATCTTTAAGTCCCATTCCCTTTTTCTACTCCAGGAAAATCAGTTGCTTAGTTCCTGCCTTGTCAGTCTCTATAGAAGTTTGTGACTTTTACAGAGTTGACCATGTTGGCCAAGGGGAGCAGGAGCAGAGTATGGAGAAGATTCCAAGAGCAGCAGAGAAGGAATAAAAGGGGATGAGCATCAGAGGATCCTAAAACTTGTGACAAAGCTTTGGGCAGTGCCCTTGGGCACATTAAGTGATTGGCACAATATTTTACCTGTATTCAGAGGCAGCCTTTGGTAAGATAGGCAAGTGAAGTTTATCCTCAGCCCCTTTACACACTCCTCTCCTCTCCCTTTCCCTCCCCTTGTCCCTCTCCTCCTCTCTCCTTTCCTGTGTTCCTCTCTCCTGTCTTCTGCTCTCCTCTTCTCTGCTTTCCTTTCCTCTCATCTCTCCCTGCTTCTTCCCCATCAACCCCGCCATTAATATAAGGGTAGCATCTGATTCTGCAAATATGAAAAGATGCCTCGGGGAGAAAGGACTAGAGGAAAATGTGGAGGGGAGGAGTGGAAGAAGCAGAAAGTTCCCTGGGCAGCCCTCCTGGCACAATACTTCCAACTATCCCAGGCTACCCTCTCTGAGACAGTGTCAACCCCCTCGCCCATCCCTATCAAACAACAACCCTCGAACTACTTGTCACTTATTTGTAACATGTCCTGATCATTTCCACTTTTGGTCATGCTGGTCGCTCTGATATGATGCTCCCAACCTCCCTTCTCTAACTGGCAAATTCCCACTCATCCTTCAAGGCCAGCTCAGAGGCAACTGTCCCTTGTACCTGTGGAGCCTTTCACTGTGCCCTGGTGGGATGAACCCCTCCTCATCACTGTGTTCTCACAGCACATGCACAGATCTTTGTTCCTGCTTCCATCACTCTGTATTGTGACCATCTGCTTATGTGCTCCACTTCTCCTCCATTTGACTCAAAATAGGAACTATGTTCCATTCACCCTTAAATCTCTGTGCCTAGCCTAGTGCTGGCACACAAAGATATTCAGTAAACATTTGCTTTGTGACTATGTATTTGAAAGTAGAAAGTAGAAAGATTTGGTCTGCACCCTTTACCTCACTCAACCTTTTCTATTCTCCCAGTTATGAGGTATTTTATATGGTGGTCTAGAAATAATGTCCTGACCTTGCCATTGTGGCATAAGGCCTAAAAATAAGACCCGATGTTATGTATGCCTTGACATCTGAGGAAAACTGGGAGACCTCCAATGGCCTAACCACACGTTCCCTTCCTCCCTTTTCTCCAGGGGATAGGTCCCCTAGCCAAACAACCTTCCTTCTCAAATAGACCAGGTATCAGTCCTGCTTATCCCTGAGTAGTGGGTTTCAGCTCCCTGCCAGCCCTAGGAATTCAAACAAGCCAGTCACATCCTCCCGTGGGAACCAAGGGGTACCCCACCCTTTTGATACTACAAAGAAGTCTGTCCCCCTCAGCTCCTGGTTGTTAGTTCTGTTCCAGAGTGCAACCTCCATGTGGCCCCATGTGCAGCGTCCTCCTCCTCCTGGCTGTGAATACAGGTGACTAATAAACTGCTGTCAATCTCATCTGTCTCCTTTCAGATGTGTTGTGTTTGACCATCCCCATGACTCTAGAGCAGAAATCCCTCCCTCGCCAATGGCAAGAATAGGAGGTGATTAAAACAACCATCAATTCCACAGGAATGGCAATGATGTGGGAAGTGGAAACAAGGTTGCAGGAATGTAGAAGACCTAGAAGTTTTGGCTCATCTCCCTCATGAGTTTCATGTCATGCTGGAATCCTGAGTTCCTAAGGTAGTACTGGTGATCTGTACATGGTTCCCAATGCTATTGAAAAAAAACTTACAAAATGTGTGTACCTGAGTAAAGGCTACAAGGGTTATGAATACTACTACATGTTGGGTAGTCCAGATATTTCAAAACATGACAGCCGTGGAGTGGAAATATAGCTTTTAAAAAGGTCTTTTGTTGAGAATGTCTGGCCTAAACCAAGCTAAGTTTTGTAGGATTGCTGAGGTTAAACTCTAAGAGAGCCATGGGCCGATTTCCTTACATGTCATATTATTTTGCCCTCTTTAACCCAACTTATACCAAGGGGAATCCATTCAGGACCAAGGCACTGCCCAGCTGGGGTAATGCAAAGAGTAGAATGTTTTGGGCTTGAATTAGTTCCATAAATGAATCACTTTCCACCTGGCACTAGTATTAGGCCAGTAGAGTTTTCTGCAACTACATTGCAAGTTTGTGAAAGAACAGGTTCCTCCCAATCAGCAGCTCTGAGACAGAGACCACAACTTCAAGATGAAAATTAGTCCCCTCATGTAATAAAATGCTTACTATATAATGCATAATGTTTAAGATGTAGGTATTAGAAAAATTGGGAAATCACAGCCTAAAACTAAAATGAAAAAAAAAACAACCCAAGCTTCAGAAATCTATCAAGTGTGATATTCTCTTGAAAAAAATCTCTTCATGCTAAATCATTCATTTTTCAGTGTTTTAATAACTAATTTCGAAAGTGACTTTGTGCTAGCAAACAGTTCCAATTCCATCCACAGTTCAAGTCCATAGTTCTATGGGTAGTTGCCCAAAATCAGCAGGGTGTTACTCTCTGATAATACCCTCTCTGATAATACGACACAAGTCGTTTCAGCCCACAGCATTCTGCCATCTTTCACAGATTTTTTTTTTTTTTTAAGATTCTTTGGCATCCAGAGGGATTAAAAACATCTGATAAATGTCTGAGAAAGGATCCAGTCATTTTTTTCCTGAGAAAAAACATTATACTAAAGATAGGGAATGGATTATAGTCACCTTTTCAAATTCCCTAAATATGTTCTAACATTCGCATATTGCTATTTGTGGGTTGCAACATTATTTCAACTCTATCTTAGTATATAGGGCACTTTATAAGAACTAGCAATAATTCTTACCTTACAAGCATGAAAACTAAGTTTGTTAATTTAGTAAAACCTAAGTAAATAATGTTTCAACAGTCCCATAGCCCTCCTTTTCCTTTCCCACCAATACCCTCTTAGGAAACCAAAAAAAAAAAAAAAAAAAAAAAAAAAAAAAAGCACTGTAGACAACATGTGGCTATGGCATAGCTGTTCTTCATTTTTTTTCTTCACAGTGCTTAATTCTATTTATAAATATCGCTTCATTTACCTTTATTATAGATGCCAATTTATGCAGTTACAGGAACTTTTCCATAATCTCTCAGAACTAGCAACAGAGCTCAGAAGTCTTGCTCTTGACTTTTCATATTGACCACTGGAGACCCCTGGAAACTTCTAGAGTGCAAAGGGATATTGACAGGTATCATAGTCCAGCCTTCAATCCCAGACCTGCTGACATCTAAGCGAGTCTCAGTGGAACTCAGGCCCAGGGCATCCTTTTCCCCAATCTTCTTTGAGGCTGTGGGAGAAGTGACAGGAAGACTATGATCAGGAATCTGGGCTCCAATCCTGGTTTTGTCACTAATTAGTAGAGTGTCCTTTCACAAATTCCTCTTCCTGAGCCTCATTCTCTTATCTGTAAAATGAAGGCACCGGACGAGATGATTTTCATGGATTCTCTCAGGTCTAAGTTTTTAGGTACAGTACATTATTTCTAAAGATGGTCACAACAGTCCCTCTTACCTTCTCTTTTCTTCCCTTTTGTGTAATTGGCCTAATAATTACAATAATTCACACATTTTGACAAATGTATACACCTGTGCATACACCACCACAATCAAGGTACGGAACATTTCTGTCATCACAAAATGTTCCTTCATGCCCTATTATTGGCAATCCCCACTCTTCTGCCCCAAGCAACCAATGATCTGCTTCCGGTCACTCTAGATTAGTTTGTTTGCCTTTTCTAGAATTTCATATAAATCATATCTAACGTATTCTTTTGTGTCTGGCTTCTTTTACTCAGCATCATCACATCCCTTTCACAATGTGCCTGTACCATTCTTCCATTAAGAGTGGAATCTACTTCCCAATCTCTTCAATCCATGCTAGCCCTCTGACTTGCTTTGACCAACAGAATATAATAAAAGGGATGCTATGTAATCCCTTTCACACCCTTAGAGACAGCCACCATGTAAAAATGCTTGAGCTAGATAATTGAATTATGTGAGACAGAGGGGCAGGGGAGAGAGGGAGAGACGGAGAGAGAGAGAAAGAGAGAGAGAGAGAGAAACCAACCATGTGAAGGAGAACCAATGTGCCTCAGCACCCAGGCCCAGACATGTGGACGAGGCCACCCACCAGCCCCAGTTGAGGCACCCAAGTCAAGTCTACATGGAGCAAAGAACAGCCATCCTCACAGATCTGCCCGAATTCCTAACCCAAAGAACTGTGAGCAAACGAAATTGGTGTTTATTCAAGCCACTAAATTTGGGGGTAACTTATAACACAGAAATTGTAAGTGAAACGATGACCCTTTTGCTCTGTCTTCTTTTAAAGTCCAACAGACTTTCTGTCAGGCCCTAGACTATTAGCAAATGATATAAATATTTTACCTTAAATCTTTTCTACTTCCCTTACTTCCTTTTCTTTCTTTTTTAAAATTGAGGTATAATTGACATATATTAGTATACAACATAATGATTTGATATATGTACACATTGTGAAATAATCAGAAGTCTAATTAACATCCATCACCAGACATAGTTACAGAATTATTTTTTCTTGTGATGAGAACTTTTCAGATCTTAGCAACTTTCAAAAATGCAATACAGTATTAACTATAGTCACAATGCTGTACATTACATCCCTATGACTTACTTTGTAACTGGAAGGTTGAACCTTTTAATTCCCCTCCACCCCCCACATCCTCACTACCATCACCACCACCCCACCATCCTTAGAATGAAGTAGGAAGCATCCTAGAGCTGACAGTTCATTTCTTTCATTATTCCTCTTCAGAAAATGGAATGGTGGTGTGATTATACTTCTTGGCTATTTTTTCGATTATTGCTCCAGGTTTGAAGAGAGAAATTTTTCTTGTATATCTGGCTTTTGGTTTTGTGCTTCTCTCACAATGCCTTTAAATATTTGTTTTTTATTCACTGAATATTTACAAAGCCCCAAGTACTTTGCCAGGTCCTGTGCTAGGCTCCAGGGAACAACACTGCACAAACAACTCCCAGCTCGCATGTGTTTTTTATCAAGTGGGGAGAGAAGCCAATAAATAAATACGTAAAATATGCACCAGTATCAGGTGGTTATACATGCTATGAAGATAAACAAAGAAGAGTATAGGAGATAAGCAGTCACAAGCTCTAAACCCAAACTTTACAGTGGTGCTTTCAAAAAATCTTCTATTTCTCCTCTTTCTCATTGTAGGTTGTTCTGTAATCAAACAATAGATGCGCTCTCAGTTGAAGCCCCTTCGTTAGGTTCAGTGGCCTCCCACCTTTTCTGATCAGGCACTTTCCTCAGAAATTCCTAAAAATCATAAAATCATGGGATCCCAAAACAACTTTCACCCCCCATAGACCTATCCTCCTTTCAGTGCTCTCTCCTCCCCTCAGGCTGGCTGTGTCTGTCAGGGACTGTATCTGAGGCACCAAGAGTCCTTGTGAGCATCGCTCAGCTCCAATTTTTGTGAAATTCCATTATTTCTGAGAGAGGAAAAGAAGTTAGAAGGGTACAGAGAACTTGGTTACCTATAAAATTTTAGAGTAGCTAAGGAATACGGTATTAAAGGAGATGGAGTAAGTGGAGGCGCATGGTAGCTTCCTACTACAGACACTAAGACTCGAATCTGAATGAAAATGTCGTGAGGGGGAAAAATGCAGATTTTCCCTTTCTTTAATTGATATGGAAGAAATTGTCAACGGTTCCGGCGGCTCCCCGCAGAAGGCGCCCGGCGGCCATTCAGGAGAGGCCCATTTCGCAACAGCTCTTTTTCCTCAGACAAAGCCTCCTTGTAAGTCCCTCCGCTTCGCCAAACAACTACGTTCGGAATAAGAAAAATGGAGCTGCTGCTGCCCGTCAGGCAGCCAGACAAAAGCGGCAGGCAGGCCGCTCCACGCCAGAGGGCAAAACGCCCTCATCTTTGTTTCCACCGCGACCTTAAAGTTAGGTTTCCCAACATTATCAAAACGAGGAAGACGCGTGGAGGAGACGACTCCGAACCACGTTTCTCGCTCTCGTCTTCCTGACCGGCAGGGACCGGCGGCCACCTCTGGAAAGGGCGGAGCTCCGGCACATCGCCGCCCGCGCTTCGCAGTCTTTCCTCAGACTGAGGACGTCGCGTCCAGGCCGCTGACTCCGCGCCTCTGGAAGTAGCGCCGTCCGCGCGCGGAGGGAAACGCCCGGGCGGCGCGGGGTGAAGCGCCCGGTTGCGCGACTGACTTTAGTGCCCGCGAAGGATGCAGCGGCTCTCGTCCCGCCTTCTGGTCAGGAGCGGGGCAGCGGCCGGGCCTCCGCACTGGGAAGTAGCCGCCGCGGGCCGCTCAGCGGAAGCAGGAGACGCCAGAGGCCTGCGGCTGGGCCGGGGCGGCCGAGCGGGCGGCGGCTCCGGCATGTTTGGCCCGAGCCTGCGCACCGCCGGACGCCTTCTCTCCCTGGAAGCTTGACAGCCGGTCCGGCAGCTACGCTGACTGACTCGCAGGAGTCGGCGGGTGTCCCCTCCCCGACCAAACTCCCCCGCTGGGCGCCGAACTTCGGGCCCTCTGCTGTGAAACAAGATGGTTGTGAGGATGCGGGTTAACATGCCCGACATTTAGCATAATACACAGTAATTTCTCCAAAATAGTAAGGAACTGAAAGGGACACAGTCTTAACACATGCAGCAACAGGGATGTATCTCAAAACAATGCTATGGGGGAAAGGTAACGCAAAAGCTCATAATCTCATTACATTTCTATGAAATTCTAGAAGAGGCAAAACTGTAGTTACAGAAAGCAGTTGCCTGGGGAGGATGGAGTGCAAAGTGCGGGGTGAGGGGGGAAGAGTTAAAGTAGTGGCTGCGGGGTAGTTGAGCATTAAGGAAGACATTGGTCGGAAAAAATTAGGAGTTACAAAATCCTAGCACTAAATGAGTGTTGTCTCTGAATTGAGTGGCTTCTTGTTTCCTGAGAAGCAGTGACCAGCACAGAAAGAACTCAGGTCCAAGAAGGATACACACCACCACACCCCATTTATGCACCTCCCCAGATTTTCTCAGTCCCACCCCTACCACTCTCGTTTTAGCCTCTTGTTCAGTGCAGAGGTTTGTCACTCCGCTGCTGTGACTTCTTTCAGGACAGCCTCCCCCACCCCGGGTGAGGGTCAGGCTTCAGCACTGCCTCTCTCACACCATGGCTGTAATGGATGCTCTGGCTTCTCCCACCATTCCTAGACTCGTGAGAAACGTTGTGGTCAGCATGCTTTAGCTTCCCTGGCAATTGCCAGGAGGGGTCAGTTGCCACACCCAGAAGAGTAGGGACATTAGAGCCCCAGGAGCCAAACTTGCATCTAAGAGTTCAGAAAGCAAGAAGTGGCCAACATATAAACTCCTCTCCTTCTCCATGGACAGAGGGTCTCAAGGCATGATGATTCAGCATGGCTTGTCTAGAAGCTGTCCTTTGGGACTGAGCAATCAGATGTACTTTCTTGTGAAGTGGTTTTCAGTTCAATGCTGAACCTCCTTTGCATTTCCGCTCACACTTGCCGCCCTGGGATTGCCCTTCCTAATAAAATCTTAGTACTTAAACTTGGCCTCAGGCACTGCTTTCTAGGTAATCCTTTAGCAGCATTTGGGCTTTAGGTCTGTGCTTTACTGAAAATTTCACAGCCACAATAACAAACAAAATAAGATTATTTTTGGCTCGGCTCACTGTGCAATTAGCCCTAACCTGCTACTTTAAAGGCAACCAGTAGAGACCACTGCTAAATACATAAATTTATATATACCTGCCTCTATTTGAAGTTGGTAGAGATACAAGTTTGGTTTTCCATTTGTTGATGCTTAGTGGTGTTTCCTCTCAAGAATAAATTCCTAGAGCACAGGCACTTATATGTTTTAAACATTTGGAAGCTTGAAAAACTTGAGATGCACGTGGGTACAAAACAAAGAAAATGCATTTCAATCATGATTATAAAGCTGTTAGTCGGATTGGGGGGGTCGAGTTACATGTTTTTGGTTCATTCATAAAGCCATGTTCTGCCTTTCTTAAAATCTTACTATCACGGAAGGCTATGTTTAAGCTTTTTAAAGTTACTTCTGGTCCAGAATGCTTTGCAAAACTATTAAACTATTTGCGTTAAATATTTAAAGACTTCAGTCAGGCGATATTTTTAATGATAGCCACTGGCTTTGTGGCCTCCTGCTCATTGCCAAGTTTGTCAGACTTTTCTTTCTCTTCCCTCCCCCCTCGTTTGCTAACGATCTGTAACTTGATCAACAGTAATTTGAGATGGGACTGGCCAGGGTCATATGTTAAATAGGATATTTCCACTTTCTTGACCACAAAAATCCTCCCTTTCCTGGCCACTTAAACACTGTTACATAACCTACAAGCACATGGATCTGATGGTTTTCTGAGACATGTTAACAAAGGTCACACCTGCAAATTTACCTTTCTATTGGCACATTTTTTATTAGAGACTTAATTTTATTGTTTATAATCTCGCCTATCAGAGCATGAAAAAATTATTTTTAAAAGCAGGTTCTGCCCTCATCTATATCATCATTGTGAATTGGTTTTTGCAGAGAAAACTTTATCATCCTATCATGTGAATAATTTTTAAGCTTTGCAGTTGAAAAATGTTTTATCTGTGGTAATTCTAATCACAAGTAAACATGAAGCCAAGCTGTATACATATTGTATTTAAATACTTTTTCACAAAAGGAAAAAACATTTTAAAATATCTTGAGTTACAAACATGCAGTATCAGAGGACATCCCATTAAGCGAACATGAGAGTTTCTCTTTAAATGCTAGTACTTGATTCTTTCCAAATATACGAGGGCAGGTAATGCACTAGCAAATGTACAGGATATATATATATATATATATATATATATATATATATATATATATACCCCTTCAGAATAGATCTTAAGCTTGCTGCAATTATATTGCTATTATGCATTTTTAGAATTCTTTAGAAATTTGTCACAAGAGACGAAGTCACGTTCTTTCAAATGGACACCATCATTGATAGCAAATCTTCCTCCTCTGATAGATTTAATTTTTAGAAATACCCCAAAGTCTTTTGAAACCAGACTAAACTTAGTAACAGTGTTTAGCAGGGAAAAATTGAACAAGAAAGAATAAAAAAAAAAAACTGAACTGAGTAGTACTTTTTAAAAAATTAAACTCAGAAAGAAGAATCAGGGATAGTTTGAAGCAGAAATTAATGAATTAGAAAAGAAACGAAAAACACAATTGTTGATCAATTCCAAAAGTAAATCCTTGGAATAAAAAATAGAAGAAAGTAGAGAAATATCTGGCAAATCTATTTAATAAGTAAGAGAGATAACATAAATAAAATTATAAAGGAGAAAGGAGACATAACAGATAGGAGGAAGTTTGGGGTTTTAAAAAGATTATGTGAGAATACTATGTGTAGTTAACTATGTGCTAATACATTTTTTCTTGGAAAAATATAAATGCAAATGGTGGGATCAAGAAGAAGTAAAAAAAAAAAAAAAGTAGATTAAAACCAGAGAAGAACTCAAAAAAGCCTCAACTCTAGAGATTCCTTAGGTAAATTCTTGTAAATTTTGAAGGACATATAATTTCCCTTTCTAAATGCATAAATATATTTAAATGTAATTTTTTATGAAGCAAATGTAATTATTACAAAATATATCAAAAGTGGTACGCAAAGAACACTCAAAAATATAAACTCACATAAGAAATCCAATCCAATGCCAGAATTCTTCCTTAAAATACCAGCAAATTAAATGCAATGAAGAAAGTCATTGTTAACATGATCAAGTAGATTTTATTCTAGAAATGTCAGGATATTTTATAATAGGAAAATAATTGAAATAATAAATCATACATTTAGGTCATATAAGAAAAAACACCATTACCTCAATAGATGATAAAAATCTAATACCTTGTCTTGATTAAAATGACTAAATTAAAAGAAAAATCTCTTAGTAAATATTAAACCAATAGCTAACATCATAACTTTTAGTAAGATTTTATAAAAGTAATAATGTTAATGGTAAGACAGCCAAGCTATAAGGAAGAGGAGAAAGTATAAAGTTATTTCCTTAACCTCCCATCACCACTCCTCATTCTCCCTCCCAGAGGTAACCTCTATTAACAGTTTCTTACATATCCTTTCAGAAATTTTCCATGCACATAAAAGCATATGACTATTTCCTCTGGAAAAAAAAATAGAATCATACTATATATATGGTTCTGCACTTGCCTTTTTCATTGTACCCTGGATATCTTCCCACTTCAGCCCACAGACACAGATCTACCCAAATTTTTCATAACAGCTGAGTACTATTATATGAACACACCATAATTTTTCACTCACATATGTGGAACATTTAGGCTATTTACTAGTTTTCTGCAATTATACACAGTTACAGTGAACATCCTTGAATATCTTTGCCTGTTGGTGCTGGTGTACTTGTAGGATTAATGTCTAGCAATGGAATTGCTGGATCTATTTTTGGATAGACGTTTTTCCAAATTAGCATCCAAAAAGGCTGGATTAATTTATAACTCCACCAAAAGTGTGTGCAAAAATTTTGGTAATTATTGAGGCTAGGTGATGGGTACATGAGAGTTCATTTTACTATTTGGGTTTATTTTTAAATTTCCATACTTAGTGACATAACAGTAAAGGCATTATTAAAATAAAGTATAAGGATACCTGCTATTCTTTAAAATATCAAAAAGCAGAAGAAAAATTGCCTTTATTTGCAGATGATACTTTTGCCAAAAAAAGAGACTTGATTGAAAAGCTATTATAAAATAACTTAAAAATCAATAATTTTTCCAGTGACTCAACAATAACCTGTTGGGAAATTTAGAAATAAGAAATTAGAGGATAACTATTAGAGGATAGAACATTTGTGACAACATGGATGGATCTTGAGAGTATAATGCTAAGTGAAACAAGTCTGACAGAAAAAGCAGAGAACCATATGATTTCACTGATACGTGGTATATAAACCAAAAACAACAAAAGAACAAGACAAACAAATGAGAAAGAAAAACTCATAGACACAGACAATAGTTTAGTGGTTACCAGAGGGTAAAGGGGGTGGGGAGTGGGAGATGAGGGTAAGGGAGATCACATATATGGTTATGGAAGGAGAACTGACTCTGGGTGGTGAACACACAATGGAATTTATAGATGATGTAATACAGAATTGTACACCTGAAATCTATGTAATTTTACTAACAATTGTCATCCCAATAAATTGAAAAAAAAATTAGAGGATAGAGATTAGAGATTCGAGGCTAGAGGATAGAGATTCGAGGCTAGAGGATAGAGATTCAAGGATAGAAGATAGAGATTAGGGGATATAGGATAGAGGGTAGAGATTAGAGGGTACAAATTAGAGGGTAGAGATTAGAGGGTAGAGGGTAGAGATAGAGGTAGAGCTAGAGAGACATGTACGTATAGATAGATATATCGATATAGATGTATATAGATATGAAGATCCTATTCACCTATAAATAATATTGACAAAAAACTGGAAGGAATCTATAAAAAAGAAAGAAAAAACACAAAAGCAAAAAGATTTTAATAAATTGAGAAATCTGTTATGCTCTGAGATAAATCTATTTTTCAGTTGTGATTTTAACCAAAATTCCAATGGGATATTTTTGAAGTTGAAAAAAATTGTTTCTATTTGGAGGGAAAAAAAGGAGAGTAGCCAGAATACTTTTAAAAAGGAAGAATAATAACAGGAGATTCACTATACCAGATGTTAACACATATTATAAACCTACAATAACTACAATGATTTTGAAATCCTGAGAAAAGACTGATAGATTAATATTTCAAAACAGAGAGACTTGAAAGAAAATTCAATATACCAATAAATAGAGCATCACCAATGAGGAGAACATGGATTATTCAATAACTGGTATGAGGAAAATCAGCCAATCATTTGGGAGAAAAACAATCTGATCAGAGCTCACTTCGTACTACTTGAAATATATCCCGGACGGATTAAAGAGGCAAATGAATGTAAAACTGAAACTGCAAAGGACTAAAAGAAAATGTAAGTGAATATTTAAGTGATTCTTGGATGGGAAAAAACTAACTACAAAACAGTGGAAGAAACCATATAGATGTATCTGCATAAGCATTTGTATGTCAAAAAATTATAAAAAATATTGAATAATAAGTTGCAAAGTAAAAAGATATTTGTCAAAAATGGCAGTATTTGCATGAAGGTCCTTAAAAGCCTTTTCAGAGAAGAAATCCTAACATCTTTTGTGCAACAAGAGCATCCTATGTTGGACATAAACTTAGAGGGAACCACTGTGAAGAAAAAAGTTCATTTGGAAGAATCATTTGTCCCATTTTTAGAATGTCACGTCTTTGTTGCCTGTTTGTATATTTTGTTTTGTTTCCACCTCTTTTCGTGTGTACAAGGTGATATTTGGATTACAAGTGCTTTTTTCTGCAATTTCTTTTTCAAATGCACACCTAAAATATTGTTCCCTACGAGGTTCACAAGATTTATCTCATTATAAACTCAGGTGTAGATACTCTTACTATCTCCATTTTCCAGATTAAGAAGATTGTGTCTTTGTGTCTTTAAGTACAAAATGGGCAGCAAACAAATATTAACATAAAAAAAATCATTCGAAATGAAGTCATCAGAGAAGAAGCTAAGCCAAGTGAACACAAGTAGAAAAAGAGAGGCAACCTGTGAATCTTCAAATACAGTACACATGCTCAGCCAGGATTCTTACACCTTGCCCCCCTCCTTAACTGTCACAGTCCACACCAGGGGTTATAGCCCAGCTTTCCGTAGTGCCCAAATGAGGACAGGTCCCAGAAGCCTCGGGCTGGAGAGATATGAGGTTGTGAGGAAGCTGGCCAACCTGCATGGTAAACACCATCTGATGCCTGCACTGGTGCTAGCACTTAATGGAGCTTAAAACAGGGACTGTTCTAAGCATGTTCTGACTTCGTAATATGCACGAATTGTCTCAGGTAGCCATCAAACAACCCCAGGATTCAGGTGCTTTTATGGTCTACATTTTCCACATTAGGAAACTGAACCACAGAAAAGTTAAATAGTTTGCTGAAGTTCACATAGCTAGAAAATGCTACCAGCGAGATTTGAGCCAGGTAGTTGGAGCTAGAGCCCAAGCTCCTTGGCCACATTTAACTATTTACAAAGCCCTTTCAGCCCCAAGAGCTCATTTGACCCTCCCGTCTTTGTGAGGTGGTAAGGAAATATTCTCCCCAAATTACACTTAAGGAAGTGGGAAGCCAGAAATGGGTTATTGGAATTAGTTTGTTTTTTTTTTAAATGATCTGAAAGAAGCTGACAGCAGAGCATGGATGAACATGTGATAAGGAATGACTGGAGAGAAAACAAGGCTTAAGGGCTTGGATCAGAGGAAGAAATGCCCTAGACTTTAAGTGGATTAAATACAAGCTGCATAGAGAAGAAGGACCTGGGAACAAGCAAAGGGAGGTTATCCTGAGCACAGTGAGAATGAAAATCATTTCAGCTCCTGAGCCATCAGGTCTAATGAAGCTGGATGATAATCAGTGAAAGAAAGCATCCACAGCATTCCCATCATGTTGAACTCGGCCACCGTCCTGAAATATTAGCTCCCATTCCAGGTCATTGTTTGTCTAAGAATCCTGTCATTAAACTTATGTCTCTGTTGATTTACCTAGCCTTTGTTAGTTTAGATAACAAGGCAAGAGGTTGTGTCTAAACGCCCACTGACCCTCCCATTGCACACCAGGATTTTCACCCAGTTTTTAAACAGAATCATGATACTAAAGTTTATACAAATACTTTTAGAATTTGCTTAAATAGAACTAAAAGTATTAATTGACTTCTGAACTTGTTGCTTGCTTTTTTATTTCATTATTTTTTATTTCACAATATTGTGAATTCAAAGGAACTTCACAAGAAACATACATGTTCTGAGAAATTTACTTTTATAAAATGATCCCTGTTAAATGCATTGGACCTCCATGTATTTAAAACTAGAAAAATAAAGAATCCGTTTGCTATATGACTGTTGCCCACTCATTTATCTGATTTTGTTCATCTCTATTGATAAGTATTAGAAAAGATATCAAAATGTTCTCAAAGTCAATATGCATCATCAACATCAAGGGTAATTCTTTTACCTACTGTAAATTATAGCATTAACCTCAAATTTTATGTAATGTCATCGTTTCATAAAATTTATTATAAGAACATTGTAAGAATATTGTATTTAGGTATAAACATTTTCATAAATTTCCATCTAAATCCTTTCTCAGAAGTAAATTCCATGCATTAAGCCTTTCCTATCTTCCCTTTCCTGCTCCAAACATGCATTCTTTCCTTCTATAATTCTTTGTCATTGAAATACATCAGGGACCTGTAGCAACCAAACATATTTCCAGTATTTGATCTCAAATAGTTAAAAGAAAAAATTGGGGGATAGCTCACATTGAAAAATTTGGCTACACCTCGGGGGAAAAAAAATAAAAGGCACCCTTAATCCTGGTTCTGAAAACAACATTGTTCTGTCTTTTTATTTTTTTATTTTTAATTTGTTTTATCGCTGGTGCTGTCGTGAATTGATAAACATTCAATGAGAATTTGAATGCTGGTGGAAAACGGTACAGAAAATCAAGGTGAGTTGAAGGAGAAAGAAAACAGGGGCTTGTGAGGAAAATGCAGTCAGGGGCCACCAGATGGCTCAGTTGGTTATAGCGCCAGCTGTTAACAACAGGGTTGCTGGTTTGATTCCCACAGAAGCCAGAGAGCTGTGCCCTCCACAACTAGATTGAAGACAATGTGCTGCTGGTGAGCTGCCCTTGGGGCCGGATGGCTCACTTGTTTTGAGCGCAAGCTCTTAACAAGGTTGCCGGTTTATCAGCCACTGGACTTGGAGCTAAGCTGCACCCTCCATAACTAGAGCGAAGGACGACTGATGGGTCCTGGAAAAACACACTGTTCCCCAATATTCCCCAATAAACATTTTAAAAAGGAAAATGCAGTTAGAAAATGGAAAGAGATGTTCTCTGAATGCAGGAAAACAAACATAACAGGTTTGAAGTCTCATACTTGAAGCCTGGTGAAGGCCAGTGACATATGACACCAGGATGGGAGAAGAGCCCAGGATGAAAAGTTTTCTAACTTGACTATTAAATTGATGTAACTCACTGACGAGTGTGCCCACTTGGGGTTTTAATTACTGTGACATCTGTTTAGTAAAGTGTATTACTAAATAGGGATCAAATACAGAGATCAAATTACGTGGGGAAGAGAGTGGAGATGACATTCATGACTCAGAAAGGAGAGCTATCGGCCAGGCCGGGGGGAATCTATCTCAGCTTTACATCTCACCAACAGAGAAGCAATAATTTTAGATGTGGAGCTGGTTAGCATCTTAGGTCATGAATTTAATTAAATAACCCTCAAGTGGCAGAAACAGAACAAACTACTGTATTTAACTGTCAGTAATACACACTGCAAATAAATTGGTCCAAATTTCTCCTCTTTTCCTTCTCTCTTCCCACACAGATGTGGTGTAGTTTTCTTAAATTCACAACGTTCTTCCTAATTTAGACTTTCCTTCCCCGTAGCATCCAATAAACTCATCTAAATAGGTGGCTTGAACCAGAGGCAGGATTTGCTTTCCACGTTCTCACAATGAAATATTTGGGAAGATGTTGAAAAAAGAGAAGGATTTGAGTTCCTACCTTGGGCTCAGAAAAAAAGGCAAATAATTCAGAGAGATATCCTGGAATCAAAGAGAAGACCATGTGGCCTTCTTGCTGGCAATTTTAGCACCTTGGAAGGTAAAGAAAAGCTGAGGTAGGGAGACTCAAAACAAGTAGTTGGGGGCAAGAACTGCAGGAGAGATTCCCAAACAGAAAAGAGGACAAAGAGAATACATTCAGCTTTTGAAATGAGTATTTAAAAACCAATTTTACTCAGTGTGTCCCCTGGAAGCCCTCTGCTGAGCTCTCGTCAACAGTTGGCAGCCTCTTGTCCATAACTGATTCTCAGCAGAAAGGTGATTGTTTCTAGGGCCTTCATCCCAGCTCTCCATTCAGCTTTCCTTGCCACATCAACCACTTCCTTCAGTAACACCAGCATCCAACTTAGATGCACTGGTTTCCTCTGAAATGCTTTTCCTTCTCTTTGCAAATAATGGACACCAACTGGAGAGAACTTAAGTAAAACTAAACATGCTGGACGAATACTTGGGTATCTCATGGAACCCAAGGAAGAGTTGAACAACTAAGCCTTCATCAGGGAGAGCTGGCCCAGGGCAGTTCCCAGGACCTCAGAGGCTGAAATCCACTAATTCCTCCAAAGAGCTGCCATTAACTTAGCTACCAACTCCCAATCACTGACTCTCTGTTAAATCCAAAATTCCCAGGACAATCTGATACACACACACACACACACACACACACACACACACACACACACATGCACACACACACGTATGTATTCAAGCTCATGCTGTTTAATGAACTCTGAAAATCATCCTACTGTGGATTCATTCCTTTGAAACTCGTCCTTTTTGCTACCGTTTTAAAGTCCTAAGAAGAAGATCTATTAATATTTCAGGCACTAACTTGAGTTGGGTGGATGTGGCTGACAGCACAGCCAGATTCCGATGCCGAATGTGACCAGACAAAGTGGCAGCAGTCCTGACAGAACAGAGCTTGAAAAGAGCCTGTTCTTGCTTGGGTGAGCTACACTTTCAAAATGTGCTTGTCAAAGTCCCCTCAAAGGGTTCCAACAACCAGGCTGGCTTTTGGAACTCTGCAGCAGCATTCATTCATTCAATCATTATTTATTGATCGCCCACTGACTGCCAGGCAACTATGCTCAAGTGATATGCTGGCTGCAAAGATGCATGGTTCCTGCCCTCATGGAACTTAGACCTGTATCTCTTGTGTGAGCAACAGTGTAAAGGCTTCTAAGAATAATTTTTTACATACACACTGTAAAGCATGGTCTCTGGTCCCGCTCTCGGCGGGTGGACACAGAATATAGTGAGGCCAAAAAGGAACACCAATGGAGCCATGGATAGGGGAGTCATACCTCTGTATTCCTGCTGGCAGCTGGGTTGGAGACACAGGAAGCAGGATCCACATGAACTGCAATCCGCCATCCGCTTTTCTGCCAACCCCCTTGCCAGTGTAGCCACAACAGTTATATTAGTGGCCAATGGCTAACCGGTTACAGATGATGGCCAACTAATTACAGCTCATCAGCTGATGACAGCTGATGGCCATCTAATAACTGAGCCAGCACATTTCAACCCTTGTGCTGCTCAGATGCACTTGCTCTTCTTACAGTAACTTCTCCCACCTGTAACCAGCAACTCTAGGACTCTGGTTAGCCTTTATTGCTGAGGAAACACAAGAAGATTAGTGGGAAAACTACAGCTGCTGCAGCTGCAATGAATCTCAAGGCTGAAGTAACTGATATTTTGATCCATTGTCTACCACCCATTTTAAAATTGGCACAGCCTCAGCTAGCACCCATACTAGTCGAGGCAGATCACACCATAGTTGTGAACACCAGCACAATAGTGGCAGATGACATGGGGATCTGGGCCACCAACTGGTACAACTTTATTTTGTCCTCTGGCCCTGCTCATGCCCAATCAAGTGGCCCAATATCTGCCACTTCCATTTTGGATTGCTGCTGAGCCCACCCAACTTATCACTTGCTGGATCTGACAGAACCCAGCTCATGATGACTATATCTGGCTGCAGATTTACTTGGTGTCTCATGGTCACATACCCCATCTCAATCAAGGCCTATCAGTCTGTAAGAAATTCTGTTTGAATGGTGTATAGATCTTTACTAGAGATGGTACGACTTTGCTCCAGAATCCTAGGATCTATGCTGTGGTTTTCCTATTGGGATCACGGGTAACTCTCTACATGACATCTTCCCCATCACAGATCCCTTTAATACCATAAGGTTTGCTGAGTTACATGGCAGGGCTTCTTGCATGGGTGCCTAGACCTGCTGTCTTTTACAAGCTCTGGTAAAAGGGTTGAAATAATATTCTGAAGTGCATGGGAAATAACTATTGAATACACCTAATGGAGGTCTTTCAGTCTTCATTCTCATAGGGACCAACCTCTCCTTCAGTCAGTGACTTCCGGATCTGAAAATTGACTCAGGTCTGGAAACTAGGCAAGTGACTGTGACTTTTTATTGGTGTAGCTGCCCTTAGTCTTCTGACCATCCATTCTTGATTTTACTTTATAAATTGATACCCTATTGACTGCCTATCTATCTTGCCTTCAGGATCTTTGAGTTCTATTAACCATCTTTATAGCTCTCTATGAATTGGGTCCCTGGATGCCACACTGATTTTGCAACTCATTGCAATAATTGCACACACCTTGCTTCTGACAGTTAAGTACTGTCACTTGGCCTCTATTGTGTCAGGATCCTATCATCCCTATTCAGGAGGCCAGTTCTGTAACCTTGTCTCCTCCAGTCAACCCTGGCATACAGAATAGTGATCAAGAGAGATTCAGTTATCATTCCTCTTAACAATGCATTACTTATCACTTCGGTAAATGGTATGTTCTCTGGAACTTCTCTTAGAACAGAGTCAGCTGGGGGGTCTTCCATCCCTACATAGGGTATGCACTCCAGCATGCCCACTCCTATGAGCCATTTGATTTCTTCTTCCACTCGGCTATGGCTGTTGCCTTACAGCTGCCAAACCGTTTGTTGCCCTGCGCTGTTCCCAGGATCTCACAAGGGAGTGCCTCAGGAAACTGAGGCCCGATGGAGAGATATCAGCAAAGCTCCTTTGAGGGAAGTCTCAGCAAACTGAGACTCGAATGGAATTATATCGGTCCCTCCCCTTCAATGGATTCCTTGGAGATGTGTGTGTGTGAAGGTAAAGTACAAGCTGGAACACAATGGGAACTTCAGGAAAGACAGCCAGCAGGCTACTAACACACAGATCTTGAGACTAACAATCTTTTACCTCTTTAGAAGTTTACCAATAAAAACTACGTGTTGGCCCAATTCGGGGCTCAGTCCTTGAGGCTGGAGTCCCTTGGCCCCACTCGCACTCTATTCTTGGTTACTGTCTTTTCTTAGCCCTGCGCTGCCCTTCTCACTCCCCACAACCCTCGTCGTGCGGGACGCGACATATGGCAGTTGTGGAATTTCCATTTTGTTTAGTGGGAGCTGTTAATTTCTCCAAACTTCCAAGAGCCATCCTCATACCAGGGGTCCTTGCTCAGGTGATAAATCCTGTATCTTGGGAGAGTGTTTGTATTATCAGTATATTCTCCCTAATCCAACTCTAGTCAATCTTCTTCATGATTGTACTGCTAGGTTTTGCGACGAATTTTTCCCTTTTGTGTGGTCACACAGCAGCCTAGCCGTCTGCCCCCACAACCTTTCACTAAGGAAAGAAGAATCTGTGGGACTGTGCCTCTCTGGCATTGAGTTTATAATATCCTGAGTCTCTCCATCTGGTCTTCAAGAGAAGGGTCTGCGGTCAACGACGAGTAAGATTCCTCACGGGAGGGACAACTCAAGCCAGATGGGACCCGTTGAGACCCCAATGAGCTGTTACAAGAAATAATAGGAAGGAGCCTTGCCCCTCCTTCCTCTTGTGCTTGTGGGAAGCTGCTGCTTGCCTCTGCCACTCCCTCTCACCTTATTGTGAGAGACCAGTTAGAGCGATAAGGTCAAGCTCTTTCTTCTCAGCTCATGGAACAGTTTCACCATGAGAGACTCTCAACCCCGGGGAGGTGCATACCGCACCTTAGTCATCATGGGACGACATTCTTCGGCTGCTTTGGGGCAAATAATTGGGTATTGAAATAATTTTTTTGAAATGGTGTAAGAGTTTCACAGACCTGCCTCTAATCATGTGATGTTCATTGTATGTAATCAATAAATACTGTCAGTGATCCAATTTGGGGCTCCAGTCTCTTGAGGCTGAGTCCCTTGGTCCTCTGTGATTTAACTGTACTTGAGTCTCTGTCTCTTTATTATAGTTTAACCCTCGCCGCCTCCCTCGTCTTCCCACGGCTTGTGTTGTGCAGGTCGCAACACTTTTGTGGGCAAAAAAAGGTACTGCAATGGTCTCTCAATCAGGACTATCCCAGTCCAGCTTCCAGGATGAAGAAAGGTGAATGGAGCCCCAGCAGAGTTGCTTTCCAAAGATCTGCCATCTTGCAATAATGATATAATATTCTTCATCCACTCTTAAAAATCAAAATTAAGAGGCTATATGGATTATTCCAAAATGTGCTTTGCTTTTGCATAAATAAAATGTTCCCTGATTTTGTCTTACATTCAGTGTTTATAAATGCAAGGGTAATGGCTTAATTAGTGTCTCTGCTAACTTAAACTGCAGGTTTCATTGTAGAAGGTACTTTCTGTAGGAAAATGGGAAGTGAGGGAAGCAGTAAGACCAAATGTTTCCAGGTTTTGTAACAAAATGCTGATTCTTTTTAAAGAGATTAACTTCTACTCCTTGGTTTTTTAAAATGAATTGCTTCCTACAACAGCACTGTTTATCTGGAATTCTCCTCCAAACCCCATTTACAAAAGTGAAAAGAAGAATAGCAAATGCGATCTATTGAGCACTTACGTGCACAGTTGTACAGGTTGTGTATTGCACAAGGGTACCAGCACATCTAAGGGGGTGTGGTTGACATTGTAGTCACCATTATTTGCATATTTATTAAGAAAATTTTCCAGCAGATGGCAGTAAAATCTTGCTCAAACAAAATCAGAATATTACAATTTCTGCCAAATGGAAGTAAAGTGTCTTAAAGACTGTACACCTTCTAGTCACGTAAAGATCTCACATAGACTCCCGCTGGCACTGCTTTCTACACTCCCGGGCTTACGCTCACCTACCCTTGTTTAATCCTCAGGAGCCTAGAAAATGGGTGCTGTTAGTAACTTGCCTAAGGCCACTGAGTCAGGGTGTAGTAATTTCAAGAGTGTGATGTGGGTCTCTAACTCTAGAGCCTGTCCTCTTCTGCACTGAGCGATGATATTTCAGAAAACTAGGGCCTGGGGATTTAAAGAGACTTGACCAGAGAATCTTGCTGCCCTGCGGCTCATCCAGACTGCCGCCTGTTCTGTGTGTGCTGACCACAGCGCTGGATGCCACTGGGGGCTGAAGCAAGCAGGGCACATAACATTCACCCAAGAAAATGGTCATTCTGAGTTAGTAAAGAAAAAAAATGGGAGGATGATGACATTCTCTTTGGTATTTTTAATTACATTAATATGATTTAAACTATACACGCTACAGAAATTCAAAAACTAGAGAACCCAATATAGGTTACAATATTTCTCAAAGAGTTGGAATTCTTTATATGAAAAATATATTGAATAAACACCATCAGTAATGCATACATTTTATATTTTAGTATAAATTTTAGCAAAACTGCATTAATTCTATATACAAGGCCGGACAATTAAGTTCACGAACTCGTTCTAGAAAAAGAGCTACATAACTTATTGCTGAATATCACTATGGTCACCTTCAAAGAACTCCCCTTGGGAAGCTATGCACCGTCGCCAGTGCCTAGTCCACCCTTCAATGCAATTTTGGAACTCTTTCTGGAATGGCCTTCAGAGCTATCATCGTGTTATCCTTGATGTCCTGAATGTCATCATAATGTCTTATTTCAATATTTCCTTTATCTTCAGGTAAAGACAGAAGTCATTGGGGGCCAGATCATGTGAGTGGGGAGGGTGTTCCAATACAGTTATTTGTTTACTGGCTAAAAACTCCCTCACAGACAGTGCCATGTGAGCTGGTACATTGTTGTGATGCAAGAGCCATGAATTGTTGGAGAAAAGTTCAGGTCATCTAACTTTTTCATGCATTCTTTTCAGCACTTCCAAATAGTAAACCTGGTTAATTGTTTCTAAAGTTGGTACAAATTCATAATGAATAATCCCTCTGACATCAGAAAAGGTTAGCAACATCATTACAAGTTAGCAAAGTTAATTATCCTACCTAATACATGGGAAAGGTTTTTTAAAATGCATAAATATCTGCATCAAACGATTTTGAAAAATAATATATTGGTATAATATTCTTGATCCAATGTTGTAAAACTGGTAAGTCATACATAGCACTCAGTTTAAAATCTCTATAACAAATTCTCATCAATCATTAATAAAAGGAGGCCATTTATAAGTATATTATACTGATCCCTAATTTATCACTAAAGAGAGGTTTTACCTAAATACACTAAAATAAACAGAAAAGTAAAAACTACATCTTCTGTGAATCAAGAAAACTGCTATAAACTTTTGCTTTTTATTTAAAATAGCATATATAGCATGAATACACTTTTCTAAATTTTTTTTGTATCTGTGCAAGGCTCAGAGAGGAATTTGGAATTATGTTAACTTGATGATAATTGTTTTCTGGGTTGTGAGATTTGCAGTGAAGTTTTTGCTTTTTTATCCTTTCTTATAATGCCTAAATTTCTAAACAAAAAAAAAAACTGACTGATTTTTATGAACACAATAAAACTCACCATACTTTAAAGCAATTATCACTAATATGTGTCTAATTTTATTGCTTTTAGAAAAAATAGTGAACTGGTAAGTGGAATATTTATAGTTAAGACTTTAATTTGATCTTTTTAATCTCTGAAACAGAATAGCTACAAATCATTTTTTTCAAGACAGTGAATTTCGTGGCAAAATAAGACAGAGTGTACACAAGCCTCAACATTTGCTAGCACCTGACTTAATCAAAGGGTTGGCGATTTGAAAACATAACAGACAAATCCTTCATTCTTTCAAGGTTAATTTTTTAAACTTACTATCTTGGATTGAAGAGGGCCTCATCCAGGTCAGGGTTTATGTTAAGCAAGACCTCAAATCAAGTTTAGAAACAAGCAAATGTTCAATCCTTTCTTTAAGGAGATAGTATGAGAGGAGAAGTTTAGAAAAACAGGTCAAATTCCTGTAAATATGAGGTTGTCATTTGTCTTATATACTAAATGAAGTATGCCTGTTTTATGTTCATGTCTTGTGCCTATTTTACTCCCTGTGTCTGGGTGAATGTGTTTATGTTAGAAAACTCCATGAGGGCAGGACATGCAGCTTTTCTTTACTATAAATCATTTGGTATAAACCCACTTATCTAAGAGTATGGGGACTGGTCTGCCCAATGCTTGATTTTTGGCCCAAACATATAATCTGTCTGTGACGATCATTGCCCATAAATCACATGTCGGTTTGCACAGAATGGGACAGTTTACAAAACTGTCATTGCAGGTTATTTTCACATGCATCTTATTAGTAAGCTGACCAACAGATATGACTAGAACCCAGATTTTCAACATCTCTTTCAATCACCACTGATATGCTCTTCACAACAGGTGAAGTGAGTGAATAATAATAAGGATCAACCAATAATAAGATTCAACAAATTCTATTCCTGAAGTTCTACAAATAGGAGGTGTGATCAAAAAATAGTGAATGTATAAATTTTTAAAAAATCATTACAGTAAAAGACACATTGCTGTCAATCCCCCTCAAAATACTCCCCCTCACTTCGAACACACATATCCCATTGTTCTTGCCATTTTCTGAAGCAGTTCTGGAAGTCATCTTTCGTGAATGTCTTTAGTTGCACTGTTGTGGCTGCCTTGATGTCCTGAATCGATTCAAAACATTTACCTTTCATGATCATTCTGACTTTAAGGAAGAGCCAGAAGTTGCAGGGTGCCATATCCAGTGAATGAGGTTGATGAGGATACACTGTAATGTTTTTATTTGACAGAAATTGCCATACAACAGAAGAGATGTGTGACATGGAGTGTTGTCATGATGGAGGATGATTTACAACACACTTTAAAACACACCTTCTCTCAATCGTAGTTCACACCCGACTGCACCAAACAAGTTGAAACTTGTCACACACTGTTACTAAGGTTCGACGTGCTACTTCCCGTATTGAAGATCCCTGCCTTTCTGTTGGATGGCACTTGGCAGCAGCATTCACCATAGTTTTTTATCACACCTTGTAAATTGTTCAGTTAAAAGAGATATCCTAATGATAGTTGAATTTTAAATAAACTGCAGGAGGTGGGGGAGTATTGGAACAGGGGTTGATCTGCCTAGAGAATTGGAATTGACAAAATTCAAATCAGGGTGAAAATACCAAAGAATGCAATCAATGAGAGACATTAATTTTGATCTAGCACAAAATAATTTTTTATATTTTAAAAAGTCACATAATAGACTTTTCAAAAAATAAAGCTTCATTTTGCTTTAAATATTCTATGTCAAGAAACATTTCATAGCCTAAAATTTCCAAATTGCATATGATCAAAGTATGGCACCCATCCAAACACCATTATTACCTTCTTAGCTTAATTACTTTTATTACTTTTTTAGTTTAATACTATTTGATAAGTATGAAATGATGTATGAAGTGAAAACCTTCAAGTTCAACATACAATGGCAAGAAATACATAACAGGAAATTTACTATTCCTATAACATCCAAGGAGGTTTTATCCTAGATAGGCCAGTTTCTTCATTATTAACAAGGTCATCTAAGAAAAAGGTTTTAATAAAGAAAGTTGAAAACTATCTTTATTTTTTCAGATTGTTAAAAGGTTCATAAGACAAGCGGGCAGGCTGGAAGGAGAGGAAGGAAAGCTACAACACTGGGAATAAAACATATTTTCTTATGTAGTGAGTCAAAGAAATTACTGCAAGGAAACAAAATAGGCACAAGGTAGTATTAAAAAGTCAAACTAAAAGCAATCGTAGGCTTATATGAGGCAAAAAGAAATGGGACAATCTTGGGTATAATAACATTTAAAAAGATGTAACAAAGTTATGCACTGTTAGGAAATGATGACAGAGAATAATCCAGAAAATACCAAAAATAAATGGGTAGGATCCTTTTGAGAAGGAAACCTGAAAGTCGGCCAGATTGGAAACATTGTGCCCTAAGGGCTCCTTGGTTATCATTCACCTCTTCTCCTATCACTCACTAACCTTCCAGGGGAGATCACTGTAAAGATCTCCCTTTAGATTAAAAGACACACACATGCCAACTATCCAAGATTCCTAAATCTAATGACATATTCCTCAGGGTCAGAAACATTTAAGATAGGAAAAATGAAAAGGACAATACTAATGCTGTTTTTATTTAAAATTTTATTTGAACCCCTCCCAGCCCCTTTTTAATTCCCTAAGTAAAGATGCATATAAAATCTGAGCCTGATGGTATTCTTTTCTAATTATATCTTAAATCTCTGAAAATATGTGACTTTTGAAACTTGGGTAAGTGAAGCTAGGACAAGGGAATACTGATGACTCATTTTACATGCCTACTTCCTTGTTTATTCATGAGTAGAGCTAGAATAAGAAACCTTTTTAGTGAAAATGGAAAGCATGTCAGCAGTAATATAATGCTTAATGTTGACTTCTATCCTCTCCAACCCCTTGAAAGGTAAGGAACAGTTTAGGTAGGGTAAGAAAAGAGTCTGGAAAACTTGGGATGAAGGGGAGAGTTTCCTAAGTTCTTAAGAAAATCTGACAGGTTATCCATAGATTCTGTGTGTTCAGTTAATGCATTTATGTAACCAGCAACAGAGTCTCTTTCAAGTGCCCTGTACTTCTGTTATCAGTTTCCCCTTTCAACTATTTCCCTTCTATATTCTACTGTGGAATTTGCAAGGCTAGCTTTCCTTGCCTAAGCTTATGAGGAATTGGCCAAAATACTTTGAGTTTTTGAATACCATCTTTCATCTGTATCTAGTTGGGGGTGTGTGCGTGTGTATATATATGGTTTTTAACAGAACGATAACAAATGTCTTAAAACCCTTTAATGTCTTTTTTAAATTCTATGTTTAGAGAAAGTCTTGTATAAATGACCATGAATAATTTCTCACATATACAAACCACTAATTTTTAAAGTATTACATAAATTTAGAAAATATTATCCAAAGGTATTTCACATTGAATAAATCTAGAATGTACTTAGTTCAAATATTTAGAAAGAGCTTTAATAATTGTTATTCATATGTATTCTGCTGTAATTCAAGTATAAAAATACAACTTTGTTTAATTAATAATTGGTTGATAGCTGTCCACTCTTTGCAGAAGTGTATCTGAATATCCAGGAGAATAATACCTGAAAAATAAAATTTTCTATGAGATACCTGTGAAAGATTCAGCACAATAGGCACAAAACATGCAATATAAGGTATTTATCTGCAATAATTCTATGAATGAAACATCATATATACTGAGAAAAAGTACACTCTCTAGTAATTCTTTCTGTACAAGGATAGAGACTATCAAAAAAGAGAAAACTTGTAGGGCAGTTGAGAATTAGAAGGAATATTGGCTGCACAGATTCCCTCCATTGGAGTGAAGGATTCCAGCCCTAGACACCAGGCTCCCCGGCCCAGAGTACTGGTGCCAGGAAGAAGAGCCTCCACAACATCTGGCTGTGAAAAACAGTGGGGATTCTGGGTGGGACAGCTGCAGGAAACTCAGAGGTCCTCTTAAAAAGCCTGCACACAGACTCACTCACTCCCAGGCACTCACCCTGGGTTCTGGCTGAGGGATGGTGACTCAGGGCACATTGAAGGTATATTGGGGTCAGACTGGGGTGTGTGGCTGTCGGGTGAGGGCTGGAGGATAGTCACCATTTTCCCTGTGTGAAGTCCTTCTCCTGTGCAGCCTGCAGGCAGGGTCCATGTCTTGAGCCCTCTCCCCAAGCCCATGGCCAAATCAGAATCTGAATTGGTCTGGTGAGTTCTGCAGCTCCATCCTGCTGACTCCCTGGGTCCTCACCCTACTCAATTTCCCTAATGCAAGAGGCACTTACTTGGTGAGCAGCCAGCCCCATCCACATTGCACTCTTTCTTTGAAAGCTATCAGAGTACATGGGTCCCAGGCAGTCAGCAACTGGCCTAGGTGTGCTCTGATACTTCTGCTGAGTAGCTCCAGGCTCATCACTGTCACCAAACCAGAATCTACATTAACCTGGTAAACACAACTTTCCCATTGTAGTGACTCCCTGAGACCCTGCTTCATCCAACTTTCATATCTTGTGAGGCTTTATCAATGGCTGGACCTTAAGGGAGCCAGCATGTGACAGCAGGCCTCAGGGTATCCCAGCTTTTTACAGAGCTACCCTACGCCCAGTACTGGTGGCAACTGTCCTTGGCTTGCAGTGTGACGTCTCCCACGTGCCTCCAGGTTTATCAGAGGCAGTGAACAACCACAGATTTCTTTGTAGCTCCTGCCAGGTAGTCCCCGGCTGGTCACAGGCAGTGGGTGACCTGAGCCTGCACCAGAGCCCCTCCCAAGAGGCCCCAGAACCAACATACTTGGAGGTTGGCTTCAGGCTACAGCAGAGCACCACTGCAGCACACTCAAAGGGCAGTCTCAACAGGCACCAGAGCCTGCTGGGGTGAATCTCACTCAGTGGGTGAAGCTCCCCACACAGTATTCCATAAACTGTGGATGTGGCCAAACCCCACAGCAACCAGCCTGAGGGCCAATGCCACCCACTGATGTGCCAATATCTATCAAGAAACAACTGTAAAAGGAGGGCACACACAACCCACACAAGGGACACTCCTCGAGTATCCAGAGCAGGTGACCAGGGAGACTGTGCCAGGGGCCCACAGGGCACCTACTACATAAGGCCACCGGACCAAGACTGGGGGGTGTAGCAGATCTACCTACTATATAGAAACAAACACAGGGAGGAAGCCAAAATGAGGAAACAAATAAATACATCCCAAATGAAAGAACAGGAGAAAACTCTAGAAACAGAACTAAACAGAATGGAGGCAAGGACCCTACCAGAGACATAGTTCAAAACAATGGTTAAAAGGATGCTCAAGGAAGTTAGTGAGAACTTCAACAAAGAGATAGCAAGTATAAAAAAAGACATAGAAACCATAAAAAAAGAACCACTCAGAAGTGAAGAATACAATAACTGAAATGAAGAATGCACTAGAAGAAATTACCAGTAGACTAGATGAAGCAGAAGATCAAATCAACGATTTGGAAGACTAGCAGAAAACATTCAATTAAAACAGCAAAAAGAAAAAAGAATTTTAAAAAATGAGGACAGTATAAAAGACCTCTGAGGCAACATGAAGCATCACAGGGGTACCAGAAGGAGAAGAGAGAAAGCAAGGGATTGAGAACCTATTTGAATCTACTTAAAGAAATAATGACTGAAATCTTTCCTAACCTGAAGAAGGAAATAGACATACAAGCCCAGGAAGTAAGAGAGTCCCAAACAAGATGAACCCAAATAGGCCCACACCAAGATACATCATAATTATTAGGTTGGTGCAAAAGTAATTGCAGTTTTTGCAATTTTTAACCTTTTATACCCCAATTTCTTTTGCACTAACTTAATAAAATGACAAAGGTTAAAGACAAAACGAGAATTCTAAAAGTAGCAAAAGGAAAGCAACTAGTAACTTATAAGGGAGCCCCCATAAGATTGTCAGCTGATTTCTCAAGAGAAACTTTGCAAGTCAAAAGGGATTGGCATGAAATATTCAATATGATGAAAAGCAAGGACCAACAACCAGCAAGTCTATCATTTAAAATTGAAGGACAGACAGAGAGCTTCCCAGACAAGAAAAAGCTAAAAGAGTTAATCACCATCAAACCAGTATTACAAGGAATCTCAGAGGGACTTTTTTAAGACAGGAAAAAAACAGACAAACAAACCACAATTATGAATAATAAAATGGCAATAGCTACATATCGATCAACAATTACTTTCAATGCAAATGGGTTAAATGCTCCAATCAAAAGACATAAGAAGGCTGAATGGATAAGGCTATAACAAGAGACAAAGAAGGACCCAGTAATCCCACTTCTGGGTATTTATCCGAAGAAACCCAAACTACTACTTTGATAGGAAATGTACATCCATATGTTCATTGCAGCATTGTTTATAATGGCCAAGATGTGGAGGCTGCCTGGCGTTGATGAAAAAATGGATAAAGGGGAGGTGGTACATATATACAATGGAAAATTGCTTGGCCATGGAAGGGAATGGGTTCTTGCCATCTGCAGCAGCATGGATGGACCTGGAGGGTATTGTGCTGAGTGGAGTGTCAGACAGAGAAAGACAGATGCAATGTGATTTCGCTTTTATGTGGAATTTAAAGAGCAAAATAAACAAACAAACAGAAACAGACTCATAGATACAAAAACCATTTTGATGGTTGTCAGATGGGAGGGTTTTGGGGGGTGTTGGGGGTGTGCATGAAAAAAGGGGAAGGAATTAAGAAGTACTAAATGGTTGTTACAAAGTAGTCATGGAGATGTATGGTATGGCATAAGGAATATAGTCAATAACAATGTAATAACTATGTATTGTGTCAGATGGGTACTAGATTTATCGGGGTGATAGATGGGAGGGGTTTTGGGGGCAGGGTGTAAAGAGTGTAGGGATAAAGAAATACAAATTGGTAGTTACAAAATGGGGATGTAAAGCATAGGGAATATAGTCAATAATATGGTAATAACTATATATAGTGCCAGGTGGGTTCTAGGCTAGTCAGGGGATTACTAAAATTAAAGAGAGAGAGAGAGAGAGAGAGAGAGAGAGAGAGAGAGAGAGAGAGGGAGAGAGAATCAACTGAAAGAACTCAAAAGATTGTGCCAGATAAATAGCAAAACATTTAAGGGATGTCAATGTAGTGGCAAAGGAAGAGTATTTTGAAAGCAAGGTCCAGTGATAGTATTTTACTATAAAAACTTTGTTTTTATTATGTCAAGTGACTGAAGTTGCTTTCATGATCATAGTTAATAGATTTTTTTATAAATTAGATAACACAATCTATCATTACTAATCAACATCTGCATTCTGATTGCCTTAGAGATTTTCAATGTATATTTTAATCACATCTGGTACCCATAAAATTGAAATTTCTGGGAGCATAATTCATATTAAAGAACTATTTTCTTCATAGTTCACAAATATTCTATCTTACAAACCTAGGAAACTAATCATTTTCATTTGTTCTTGGGCATCTACAGTACTACAAATTTATATTTATAAATTGAACATTTTATGAAAGATTTAGTATAAAAGGATTAAATATATTAATTAATGTATTGTGGGATACTTCATATACCATAGAAAGAATTAACATGCATATAAAAATATGTCAAATAAAATTTGGCAGACATTCTAGAATACAATAAATGAATTTTAAAAATCTAAGTAAAATTAAAAATTTTCCAAAATGCTTAAAATAATTAAGCTTCCTAAGGTGTTTTCTCCAGATGAAACTTAATGTTCAAGACTTGCTTTGTCATTTGTTAGTTATCTTTATCTGTTAAGATGCTTGACTTACAAAAATTTTATAGTATACTAATTTCTTCCACAATTAGTCAAGTTATAGTGGACAAAATAGAACTGTATTTTCTCAATAGAGTGCTTTTATAGGCAGTCATACTCAAGCAGATACACACACACACACAAACATAAAAAGCTACCTGAAAGAATATTTTTCTTCTACAGGCTCATACTCTGGAAAAAATTGCCCACAACAGTAGGTCTCTTCAAAGTATTCATACACGGAGGAATTCACAACTGTTTCTCTTTCTGTTGGAGTTACTCAACAAATTTTAAAATAGGCCTTACCTTCCTAAGCTGTAGGCCTTGTGGCAGGTACAAGATGGGTATTTTTTATGAAAATGGCAAGTAGTAGATTTTTAAAAATCTAAACTATAAAAATAGTGCTGTTTAATAAGGTAGCTACTAACCACATGTGGCTATTCAGCACTAGAATTATGGCTAGTATGTCTAAGGAACTGAATTTTTCATATTTAATCTTAGTAAAAATTTATACTCAATTCAGTTATTGAAAATACTTTAGGCATGTTTCGAACAACTCATGAATCTATTTTTTCATCTGTAAACTTTATATAATCTAAATAGAGATAAAGTATTTGGTGAAATTTAGCATCTGAATTGAGATGTGCAGGAAGTGACAAAATACCCACCAGATTTCAAAAACTTAGTATAAAAAAATATAAAATAGCTCATTAATAATTTTTATATTGATCACAAGTTGAAATGTTACTATTTTGATATACTGAACTAACAAAAATATATTATGAAAATTTATCCTATTTTATTTTTTAATGTGGCTATTAGGAAATTTAAAATTAACCACGTGACTCATTTTATATTTCTGTTGGATTGTATTGCCTTAAAATTAGGTCCCCAGCAAATAATTAGGATCTACCAATAATTCTCAAGGCTTTACTGGCTAATTGCCAAGCTAACTGCCATTGTTGTACCTCTCTCCTCAAGGACCTCAGAGACTCTACAATCTCCAGGATTCTCCAAGGGGAAGGAAGTGTGCTTACACCCCACTACTGCTGTCCTACACCCATGTAGAATTTGGGTTATTATACAGTTACCATATCAGATGTGCCAAAAGGAAGACTGTATGCATATCTCCCTCTCCAAACTAGATGTTTCCTAAAAGCAACTTCCCCTCCCATTTAGGCAGAGATCCAGAAGATGAAAGAGTTCCAAAAACACCTCTGGCTGTGGAGTGGACCAGGACTAGAACTTGGGTTTCCTCACGTCTAGTCCTGGGCCCCTTCTCTCTCATCATACCAACTACATTTATTAGAAATTTTTAAAGATTGTTTAAATTGGAAGGCAATAGGAAGTCAACATTTAGGCTGATAACAGCTGAAAGAACGTAACCATTGATAATCTGTCTTATAAAGAATAATTATTTTTAAAATATTCACCAAGTAATTTTTGAGAATTATATGATTGCAAAACTAAAACAATTTTAAGATTATATTTGTCTTTCTTCATAGAAAGACAATGTTTCAAAGAATTCTATAAAACACCATTTTATAGAAGCTAATGCTTTAAAAAATGTATCCAAAACTTGAAAAAGTTAGTCACTATCTAACCAAAATTCTTCATGATAATTAGCCAGTTTTTAAAATAAAATCTCTGATCACAGAATGTTAGAAGTTAAAATTTTACAAAGGTATTTTGACAAAGCACCAGATTACATGCTAGCATAACAGAGCTTTTGATTTGTCCTGGTGCTCTGTAAAATAACCCGAAAAAGGAGTAGAAAGAAGATTGCTATTCAAGAAATTACCTTACCATTGGTTAATTCTAATAGGTCATTCTATTTTGGGGTTCCTTTAGTTTACTTTTCTCATTTTTCTATAATTTTCTTTATGTTAGAAAATTGTATTGAAAGTTATTTTAAACTTACATAAAATAGCATTCTTCCTGAAGATGGACATGTAAATATGTAAAAATTAACTTTATTTTTTTTCTTGGGAAAAGATTTTCATATTTCCTTCATTTAGTGGTTTTGCACATATTTTATGTGTTATATAAAATTTTTTGGTGTATCATTATATTTGTATATTATATATAGTAGATATACATGGTATGATAGATTACACCTTTGGTATGTTTTATATATATTAATATTTTCAAAGCTAACTTATTGGAACTCTTTTGGTCAAGCAGGTCTCATAAACCTCCCAAAAGTGCATAAACTTGTATCTTTGGAAAGAATTAATTGCAGAATATATACAAACAGAAAACAAATTTTCATCTTAAAGAAATTTGTGTTCTTAAAATCAGTGTTACTATATGTATTAAAAACCACTGAAATCAAATAGGAAGAATTGTTTATATAACATATATAAGTTTTAAACATTGGAATTCATATTCTCTAATAATAATTAGAGAAAATAAGAAATGAGCTCAAGATTAGAAAAATATGGCCTTTAATTCCGCATGTGCTGTGGGTGTTTTTCAAGATTCAGTTATTTAAATCATTCCATCTTTTTGTGGTAACTTTCCTTTTATTTACTCTGGATTTAGTGGTATAGTTCTCTTTTAGGCTTACAAGGACTGAAGCTTAGTTTTAATGCTCTGCAAATAAAACTCATTTTAAAAAATTAACCTTAAAAGTAGATTCCTGCTACATTACTGTGCAGCACCTGCATATCATAAACATTATTTAATTTTTTTCAAATATAGATTGTAACTTTCTTTTTGCCACTCAACATTTCTTTTCCATCTGTAATATTCCCATTAATATAAATGTAAGCTTAAGGCAGAAAAATAATATGCGAGGAACCATGAAAATCAGAATCTATAGGCCTTTTCTAAATCAGGTTCACACTAAAGATTAATTTGAACTCTGTATTTGGGCACTCTTCAATAAAGCATGTCTTAAATTAGTACAGAAATGTCTCAAATGACATTCCAGTTTGATTTGGAAATGTGTGTGTCAATCATAACATTATTTAATTTCAGGGGAAAAAGACATCAAGAGCAGAAGTAAAGGTACACATTGGTCTCATGTAGTATTTCAAAGTCCACATTTTGACACAGTGAAAATCAAATCTAGATTTGAAAACAGAAAAACTACATAATTTTGAACTTTTCAAAGCTGTTTTTCCCACCTCACAATTTCCTCTGGATAACAGTTGTTAATACTGTTAATGTATTCTTGAAGGAGAGAGCCAGGTTCTGCTTTTATCTCTTGAACCTTTTTAAGTCCACCACTTGTTACAAAAAGTCGTCGAGCTTTGCTATCATGTGGCAGCACCTTGAAAAATGAAGCACATGAAAATGTCAGTTTTCTTTTCCAAATTGGATTATCATTACTGAAAAGAAAAATATATCTGAGGAACTGTAAAAGAGAATTTATGTCCAATATACCAGTAACATAATGAGCCTCAATTTGCTGATGAGTGGAAGTAAAATGCAGTCAGTCTCTTTAGAAATGTCTGACCTTTTTCTGTTGTGGAGATGGAATATAGGCAAATGAACATAGCAAAGGTAATGGAGATCCACTCTTACATATAAAATGTAAAGTGGTGTCCCTCTTTGCTGATACCCATTCAAAATCTTCCCATTACCTACAAAATTAAAGGCAAACTCCTAACAAGGCCCAGAAAGCCTTCTGTGACCCAGCAACTAAGTACTAAGTACTTCTCCAGCTTCCTTTCCCACCAGTCTTTATCCCAAAGGGTGCATGCCGGGCCATTTCTTGCCTTTGCCCATGCTGTTGCCATTCCTGGAATGCCCTTCTTCCTTCCCCACACCTGCTTGGCTAACTCTCGCTCATCTTTTAAGATTTTACTTTAAGAAACTTATCTGAGATACCCCTACTTTGTTATGCCAGGATGAGTTAGGTACTTTTTTTCTCTCATAGCATTCTGTTAAACCATATTGGTGCACTTGCCATGTAATATTTTAATTATCAGTTTATGTGTCTGTCACACATAAATGTCATGAAGGCAGAAACTGCACATTAAATCAGTCACTTATTTCTCTAGTGCCTGGTACCTAACAGATGCTCAGTAAGTGTTTAACAAATGAATGAACATACGAAGGAGTAGGCAGAGAAAGGAAATTGAGATGTTAAAGAGATACAAGAATCAGGAAAGTAAGGAATCAACAAATCCAAAAGAAAATTTTAAGAAGCAACCAATGAGAACTAAAGAAAGTCACTGGATTTGACAGTGGATGTTTGTGTGTCAAGAGCAAAGAGCCAGTGGAGATGAAATTAATTATGCAAGACAGCAACAACTCTCCAGACTTGGAAAGTTCTGGAGGGGTGGTCCGCAATGTGGGAATTCCCCCTCTCTTCCTTGGTCATTGCTACTATTCCCTCTGACACAAACACCCTTTCTTTCCCCCACAATTCTTACTCTTTTTTCAAAACCAATTTTTTCCAATCATACTTCCTCTCTGAATTACCTTAGACTACATTCATTTATTCCTTCTTTTTTAAAAAAAGTTTATTATGAAGTCTAGCACATTAAAGTATTTTTTAATCGTTTTTTCTGGTCTCCCCCCTAGATTGTAAGTTTCTTAAAAAAGAACTTTGTCTTACGCTATTTTGTCTATCCTCAAAAGGGTACATGTAGGCATTTAACAAATATTTAAAACTACAAAAGGATCTGGCTAAGAGAACACATATCAACTGGACTATAAAAGATTATACTAGTATGTATTTATAAAAAATGGAATGGTCTACAGATATATCAGTTATAAATATATTTTTGTCGTGGAGAATTTTCATACCTCCTATGTCTGTCCCTAGCCATGCGAAACTGTATCTTTTTACCTTTTGCCTTGCTTTCCTGTATGTTTCTAGTGCTCTTAGGTTTCCTTAGGTTAAGAAACACAAAACTCTGCCTGAAGCAAATATTCCCAAAGGCACGTTTATAATGGTACATAATATAAGTACTATATTTTATCTTAGCTATCTAACCTTCCACAGAGCCCATTGATTTATTTTTATTTACTTTAGTGACTGATTGCCAACTCCTAATTCGGGTTAGTGTTCATTTTCATAGCAAGTTCAATAAAACCAGAATATCCCAGTAGCCAAAGAGATTAGACTATTAAAATGAAACTTGCAGAAATAATGTCAACTTCTCATTTTCGAGAGCTGATGACTCTGTAGATGATCCACTCAGCGCCTCACTCCCCCACTCTCTTAGGGGGTCCGTTTCTTACTTAGCTCCCAGAAAGAAAGAAAAATAGTTTAATTATTTTCTTAGAAGGAGGTGTTTGACACACAGAACTTTATCCTGAGGCGGTTTCAGCAATGTAAAACCTACTATCCAGTGGCTATGGTGCTTGAGGGTCAGCCAAGTGTTGGAGATCATGGAAAGAGTTCAGAGAAGCGATGGCTATTAGTAGAGTATCTTTCAGTGGAGTACCTAAAACCAGGCTTATTTAACTGTAGGGCTTAGAGTGTAAGTTATAACGATATACAGTTTTGTTTATTGTTTGTAGAAATATATGTAGTATACAGAATGTGGTACCCCCTTTATATAGTATTATAACTGACTATTCAAATAATATTGGTCCCCCATTCATTTTCATTAATTTTTTTAATCAGACTTAACCACTTCCGTGTTTAATATCTTAAAAACAACCGTGTGTGTGTGTGTGTGTGTGTGTGTGTGCGCGCGTGTCTGCGCGCGCACATGTTTAGTATATTCCTGGGATTAAGCTAAACTCTTTACATATAACATCTCATTTAACTTTACAATGACCCTATGGAATAGGTACTCTTGTGATCCCTATTTTATGGCTAATCATACTAAGGTTTAGAGAGCTCAAGATTTTGCTAAAAATATTAGCACTGGTAAATGTAAATCCAGGTACCCCAACTCCACAGCCTGAGGTCAGAGCCACTCTGGGATACTATTTCCACAGACTCCATTTTCTTCAATCAAATCTCCTGAGCACAATTTAACCAGTTCTTGATACTTAGGGTCACCATCAATGGCTGTGGCAACGCAGCTACTCTCTCTCAGGCATTGCAATCAGTAGTCAGTCCTGGGGGCTGCTGCCCACTGCTAGCAGCTTGACTTCCTGCCTTACTACTTTTAATCTGCAATAAACTAAGAAATATAACAGCTACATTGGTTAAAACTGTTCATAAAGTAAGTCAACAAACTTCACATCATTGTCTGAGAGCATGTCCAGTAAAAGCATGGACTTTGTGGAAAATATTTCAGTGGTTCAGAGACCTTTTTCTTTTTCTTTATAAGATCTTTGCAGTGTTCCCAGAGGAGTGAGCCTAACGGACACTGGGAAATTTACTAAAAGTTACTTATCAATATAAATATTTTTATGAGGATTTTATGTGTTCACTTACTATTTACCCCCAAGAACACTAAAAAAGACAGTACAGAGATTGAGCGCAAGAAGAAAGTGTGAATTATATATGTGTGAATTTCATTAACCTGTGTTAATTTTATGAACCTACGTTATTGCTCCTGTCAATACAATCAGTGAGAGTTAAGTAACAAACTTAACTGCCCGCCCCCCAATTACAGAAGAAAACATTGACCCAATAGAAAAAACAAGTTAACTCATTTTCATTTTCTTCCCCCTTTTCCAGGCTAAGAGCACTTCTCACCTTACTGAACTGTCCAACCACATGCTTCAGAATATTGGGAGGGGCATCATATAGAAATGGCTCAAGGGCTGGTAAATAGGTGCATTTTTGTAGGATAGTCTTTATGGCTTTTTTGCTCTGTTGAAATACAAAAGCAAAATACATACCAAAGTAAGTGGTCAATGAAAGTTTGACAAAAATTCATGTCTCATGTTCTTGGAATCTGAAAATGAAATCAATTTCCTGGTCTAAGTTGCAGTTGTTCCATTTTTTAAAAAAGTTGTCAGAAAAACTCCTTTCATTGGTTTTATCAAAAACTACCCTGCCAGTTGTCTTCATGTCAAATTTTAAAATATATAGTGTATTATTGAGCTTTTAAGATACCTGTGAGGAAATTAAGATTATAAATCATAAAGCTATAGACTGTAAATTAATATGGATTATATTTTATTAGCTTAAAAATTCATATGTATGAAACTATGAGATACATATGAAACTAAGGTCCTATTCTTCCCAATCAACAAATATGAGAAAATACTTAGTTTACAATGGAAAACCATTATGAGGCATTCTGTGTTCTCCAAAAGATTTCATGGCTTATATGTATATACTCAGAAATAGTCTGTGTGCATTATTCAATGTACACTTGCAGATATGCTGCTGTAGATCACAGGTAGAAATAGCCCCATTCACACATAGAAGCAAAACAGATAGAATCTACTCAAATGTAGACAAAAGCTGGACAGTAGGGAGTGTATCACCCACAAGCGAAAGAATCGGTATCCACTCGTACCTTTCCCACTCTCCCCCAGCACTCTGTATTTCATGGTGACACCATGTGGTGCTGCAAGAATGGCTGCAGAAGGGCTGCTGTGACTGCAGCACATCCCTGCACCCAGCTCTAAGGCCATGGCTGGTTGTGATTCTGTTTCTTTGTATTAAAGTCTGCCCCCTTCACTTTGGAAGGCTTCACAATTGGGTTTATCTACAACTGTTTTCCACTAGAAATCCACATCCGTTTGTAAATATATGGTTTTGTGCTTTAGTGCATCCTTACAGACTTTCCTCTGATCACCTATTCTGTCTCTGAGGCCGTAGCTGACTTGTTCTTCTGGGATCTTGCATTGAACGTTTAGCAATGCTCTTGAATGTCACGGAGCATATTGATTTTCACATCATGAATTTTACAGTTGGTAAGTGGATTCTGCAAAAACTTTCATCACATTTGGGCTCTCTGTAAAGAAACACTTGAATTTGTGGTTTCCCAGAGATGCAGGCTAAGCAGTCTTGAATAATCTCTTATCTCTTGACACATTTGTCTTCAAACATTGTTTTATAAACCAAATTAAATAGAACAAAGAACTAAGAAATGCAGCCCAAAGTTTTTCCACAAGTTGTATAGCCTAAGCCGGAATTAAACTCTCCATTCCCAACACACCTAGTTAAAGCTTTGTGAACCAACTTAGGATCATGGTGACCTTAACAGGCCAACAAATTTAACTTAACTGCTGTTGATGAAAGGTCCACTAACAGTATAGCAGAGATCACATTCACCATACCATACAGACAGCCTTACTCTAATTCTAACAATTCCAAGTTGGTGATGTACTGTCAAGTTATTAACAAGAACTCTAGAGGATTAGAACTTCTAATGAATGACACTAGAAATTCACTGAACTTTACTATATCCTTTGTTAAGAAATATACTAGATTTGCAACTACATTCCTAGGTAGGAATGTGTGTCATGATTAATAATCAGCTGTATTGTCTAGCATGAAAGAAATATTAGTATATTAATTAAGATTTTGTTTACTTGTTGATTTCTGGGTTTAAGATTTTTAACAATTTTGCTGAGATATAATTTACAATCATAAATTCATTCATTTTAAGTGCACAATTCAATGGATTTTTAGCCAATTTACAGAATTATGCAACCATCAACACATTCTAATTTCAAATATTTTCATCGTCTCAGAAGGAAACTTCATGCCCATTTGTAGTCATTCCTCCTTTGCCCCACTTTTCCCATCATCCCCAGGTCACTATTAATCAACTTTCTGTCTATATATTAGACTTTTTTGGACAACTGAAAAGTTAATTTTGTTTTAAAAGCATTCTGGCCCAAAGAGTTATAGTTTTTAAAATGAAGGGGGAATGTAAGGATAAATTTTGTGACCTTGGGTTAGGAAAAGTATTCTTAGATACGGCTCCAACAGCACAAGCAACAAAAGGAAAAATATATAAATTGAATTTCATTAAAATTTAAAAGTGTTTTGCTATAAACAATACCATCAAGAAAGTTATAACAAAGTACACAGATTGGGAGAAAATGCCTGTAAACCATACATCTAAATATATAAAGTACTTGAATATATAAAGAACACTTACAACTCCATAATAAAAAGATAAATAGCCTAATTTTTAAATGGGCAAAGGGTGTGATTAGATATTTCTCCAAAGAAGATATATGAATAGCCAATGAGCACATGAAAAGATTTTCAACAGTATCAACCATCAGGGAAATACAAATCAAAACCACAATGAGGGCGGCCAGTGAGCTCAGTGGTTAGAGAACAGTGCTCATAACACCAAGGTCACTGTTTCGATTCCCCCATGGGCCAGAGAGCTGCGCCTCCACAACTAGATTGAAAACAATGACTTGACCTGGAGCTGAGCTGCACCCTCCTAGATTGAAAACAACGACTTGACTTGGAGCTGATGGGTCCTAGAAAAACACACTGTTCCCCAATATATCTCAATAAAAATTAAAACACACACACACACACACACAAAATAAAAACCACAGTGAGATACCAATTCACACCCATTAGGATGGTTATAACAAAAAACAAAGATAATATAAGTGTTGGCAAGAATGTTGAAAATTGGATTCCTCACACATTGCTGGTAAGAACATAAAATGGTACTCACATTGGAAATCAGTTTGGCAGTTCCTCAAAATATTAAATAGAGTTATCGTATGAGCTAGCAATAACACTCATAAGTATTTATCCAAGAGAAATGAAAACATACGTCCACACAAGAACTTGTACAATAATGTTCATTCCAGCATTATTCATAATAGTCAAAGAGTAGAAATAACCCAAATGTCCATCAACTGGCAAATGGATTAAATGTGGTATATCAATACAATAGAATATTACTTGTCAATAAAAAGGAGCAAAATATTGATATATGCTATATAACAAGAATGAGCCTTGAAACTTATGCTAAGTGAAAGAAGCCAGGCACAAAGGCCACATATGTTGAATAATTCCATTTAAATGTTCAAAAGAGACAAGTACACAGAGACAGAAAGTAAATTAATGGTTGCTTGGGGCTAGTCAGGGAAGATATAGCTAATGGGGGAATGAAAAGTTTCTAAAATTAGATTATAGTGATTGTTATACAACTCTGTGAATATACTAAAAGCCAGTGAACTATACACTTTAAATGGGTAAATTATATAGCATATGAATCATATTTTAATAAAGCTGTTATAAAGGAGAATAACCATGATGATGAGAATACAATAACCAAATCAAATAATTAACTTAGAAACTGGTTTATAGCTAAGGTGATAGAATGAACTTATTCAAATGCCAAAACTAACATGGAACATTTCAATATGATGCCTCTAAGTCAAAATAAATGAAAATGCAATAGCCTGAATATTTTCAAAATATATGTAGGTAAGCTTACTAGAGAAAAGATTTCTTCTTTCAGTTTTTATTAAGGTATTTGATATGACATGGGCACAGGCAGATAGGAAGGCTATGTGAAAATATGCAAGAAATTCCAAGAGGCTGCTCCTTGGTTCTCCTGGATCAGAACCAATTAGAGAATGTTTATAGAAGCTGACATGCCTTTGGGACAAAATGGACTTCAACATGGCTTTATATTGTGAAAGCTGCCACAGAGTAACAAATGAGAAATACATCAGACTGTTCCTGAACCTCTTGGATGCATTTTCCCTACTGAGATAGGATCAAATCAAACAGACTTGGACTTTCATCCTAAAGCCTTTAAAACAACAACTGATAGAATCCAAGAGATCTTGGGAAAGAAAAAAAAATGATCAAGTCCCTACAATAAGAAAATATTTGTATGGACGTAAAGCCTTGGAAAGATTGCTAATAAGACAATGATTGATAAAGATCCCACTTTTTAATTTAATACTCAGTGTATTTCCTGAAAGTAAATATTATATCAAACATAGGCAGAATGAACCTTAACTTCTATTAGTAAACCTAAATGTTTTAATAAAGTCACCTTTGTTAAAATAAAACACAATAAAAATTATCTTACTTTAAGGAGTGAAGTTTTCAAATTTCTTCTACTGCGGTAATATTTATATTTCTTAACATCATAATAATTCATTAAAAACCAAGTTATATGAACTTGGTAGTATAAAAAAAGTATATAGTGCTACCTGAGACTATTTGCAAGGGTTTCTCAGCTATAATTATTATTGATTCCACTATTGATTATTTATGCGCTAGCTCATATATTCTTATATTTCCAAAACTTTAAGGAAAATAACAGTTGTTAAGTGCAGAAATCTGAAAGAGATAGACTTTTTAGGATATTAATAATTTATTTGTTGATAATCTAGAAGTTGAACACAATTACTATTATAGCCTGGGCAGCACAGTTTATGCCTGTAGAGACCCTGCAGAGGAGGCCATAGTCATTGGATCAGTAGAGGTAAGGGGCAAGGGAGGATGAGAGAAGTAAGGAGGGAAGAGGAAAGAAGAGGAATTTAGCAGGGAGGGGATAGAAGAGGGTAGAAGAAAAGACAGTAACAATAATGGGTTAAAGAAATTTGAGGCCAAAAGTAAACTACAAATATAGGTTAAAATTATGCATATGTAAATCAGCTGTACTGGGCAACTCAAAACTGCAAATGGGCTTGTGGTTTCTCAACCAGAAAGTCAAAGAATCACAGAATTGTTAAATGGGGAAAGGCCTTAGCACATTGTCAATTTTACTCTCCCTACCAAGCATTGCCAAGGAATGCATTCAACATTGGAGAAATATAAGGGAAGCCCTAAATCTATCAAATCATTACTTTGATATAGAAATAATTTGTAGAGAAATAACACATAAACATAACCAAATATACATAAATTCACTTTTATAAAATTTAAAATTTGTAAACATATAATTTGATAATAAATTATTCACTATATATAACTTGCAGAGTCCCTGAACTATACAGTTCTAATAAACTTCCTCCCTCATTATATCATCTAAAGTTGTTTCAGCAACTGTGTTTTATTTGTTACTTTATTATTTTAATTAAAATTTAAATATAGCTTAACTTATTGTTGTTTATTTTATTTTGAATTACTGCTTTTTCTGTGCACTTCTTTCAATCCAAGTCAATTACTAAAAGCAGCTTTCAAAAAGTTACATGTTTCCTAATAAGGCAGTATGCTAAGAAACATGTTTTTCTTTCTTTGAAATCCTATAATTATTAAACAACCCATCCTACTTTATATTCCTGTTTTGTGAATCATTTTAGTAGCTAGTAATATTTTTTTCGGAAAGCTTGATTTAAACATATATATTTAAAAATGTTTAATTCAGTAAATCTTATAGACTTTTTTTCTTGTTTCCCTTTCTTCCATTTCCGGCCCCCCCCCCCCCCATTCAAGCCGTTGTTTCTCAGTCGAGTTGTGTAGGACACAGCTCCCTGGCCCATGCTGGTATTATGAGCCTTGCGCTCCCCCTGGCTGAAGCAGTCGGTCGCCAGTCGTTGTTCAGCTGCTCACACAGCAGCTCACAGCAGCTCTCGCCCGCTGCCGGCCACTCATGCTCACTGCCGGCCACTCACTCTGGCCACCAGCCGCTCATCGCAGCACACAGCAGCCATGGCAGCTCACACTAACTGCCAGCCACTCACGGAGGCACACGGAAGCCCAAGGCAGCACTCAGCAGCCAGTGGCAGCTCACGCCAACCTCCAGCTGCTCAAGGCAGCCCAGCTCCAGGGAGAGCTGTTATTCACAATCTTAGCTATAGAGGGCACAGCTCACTTGCCCATGTGGTTATTGAACCGCCATTAGGAGCACAGCACTCCAACCACCTGAGCCACCGGGCTGGCCAGACATTTTTGTTTTAAGGAACAAATATAAGACATATAATTAAAAGAGTAGGCATTTGGAGTTAGGAAAGGTAGATCATGGCTTCCTGAATACCCTCTTCCAGTTACATACTTTTGAAAGCATCTTCAATTCTTTTGGACTCAATTTTTTAATGTAAAATGGATTAAAGTTCTCTCCAGCCAATTCCAACTCCAAAATTCTATTATTCTTCAGTTCCTATTCTTTAAGTCAATAGCAGTGTAGAAGGCAATAACCAGACATTATTTTTCAAACAAATTTGCATTTGCAGAGAACTTTCTTTAAAATATATCACTGATTTTTAGAGATAAGGGTAATCTGTTTTCAAAGAAGTCACCTCAGTCCTTCTGATAAATTTGTATTTCTTGACTCATGAAAGCAATATTATTCATAATAAAAATTAGAACATTTTCAATTACATATTTTTAAGAATGAGTTAAAATCTAACAGAGCTTCATAAACAGGTAAGAATTAAGCACTTACTTTTTCTTGAAGATCCTCTGAGCTTTCTGTTGACATGTACAATGAAAGCAGAACTGGCAAAGTATTTGTGACTGCCACAGCCCGCGCATGCTCTGGAGTGTGTCTCCCAATCTGTCCCAAGGCCCAAGCAGCAGCTGCCTTAATATGATCTTCCGTTTCTTCTGACAAGCAGATTGACAACTGGGCCACGCCCTGCAGCGTTGATCAAAAGAGCAAGTGTTATGACGCTAAAGCAGGATTAAAGCGTCTTCCATGTCTCTCAAACATTAGAAGAAGTCATTTTGGCCTTGATCCTTTTCTCCCTAAACGGTTCAATAAACGAGCACAACACAGGGGCTGTCGTTTTTCAAGTCAATAAAGTGACTAGAACTAATTTACCTCAATTATCTGTAACAATCCAACTAAACTAAGACTCTCTCTGCTAGCCTTTACTCCCCAAATACAGAGGCAGTTAACCAAACAACAGATGCCACAGACTAGTATCTAAGCAAAACCAGATTCCACTGTGAAAAATTTAAAAAGCTTTTAAATTTAAAACCTTTTATTTTCCTTTGTTAAGAAAGGTAATTTAGAATCCTTTTAAAATCACCTTTTAACTAAGTATAACAGAACTGAGAACAAAATAACTACTATAGATCTGAAATCAAATGAATAATATGAGCAAGAATTCTATTAAAGTGGCTTTTAGATGAAATATATTCACTGAAACCTTTCCTGAAATAGTAGAAAAATTTCCATTAATTTTGGTCAACTTTTAAATGATAGTTTTGCCCATTTTAACATGATTGAATGTCCAAGTAGAAATGATTACTTTTGTAACACAGATAGCATGTGCTTATATTTTGTACTTTAGGCTTATCTATCTAAATAATCAAACCAGAATTAAATCAAGGGCCTCATATACATCACAGTTTATACATCCAAGGAAGAATCAAATAGCCAAATCAAATTATAATTCCAGATTCTGTATAATTTTCTAACTAATTTGAGACTATAATAATTATCACCTTAAATTTAGTGCCACAAAAGTCAACGTCACATCGTCCTGCAACCATAGCAAAGGCCAAATGATCATATACACTTCTTTTACCCGCTACCTTTAAATTTGGTTATTAAAACCAATTTCCTGAAGAGACCTGCCATATTTCTTCATTGGCTTCTTTTTTACAACTAAAAATGTGTGACTGCAATACAAAAGGTCAGACCTTTCTTCAGAATGCGACAACCTTCCAGAAAGTCCATACTCTGGGACATACCAAGATTGAAGAAGCAGGAGGAAAAGCAGCCTCCTCCACTGCATCCTCCAAAGTCTGACTTACTGGCCTCAGTTGTTATGAATAGCAAATGAGATAAGGAACGTGAGTGTGCTTTGAAAAATCATAAAGTTTTATTTAACTGTGAAGTACTTTATTAGCTCTTACAGCACTATGTAGGAAAAAGAAAGAATGACGCAGTATTGTGCGGTTTGCCTCAAACTACTGCCGTCACCTTGATCTTCAACTAACTGAGGGACAATGAGGTGGCAGAGGCCAGCAGCAACCCTGGGCCAAAGGAGGGGACTGCCTCCTGGTTAGTTTGGGGAGGAAATATAGAAATCAAAAGCAATTGCTGCTTCTTTCATCATTCTTCCTACGTGCAAGTTTTCTGACGATCCACAAAAGAACCAAGAATCAAAAATCCCGGTAACATCCCACGGTGACCCTTCAGAAAGCAGCAGTACTGCTCTAGTCACCATCATAGTCTTTGTAATAGAAGAACAAAAGGAAAAGCACAGGATAAAACGCGAGTGGAGCAAAGAATTATCAAGGAATAGGTAGAAATAAAGATCTGAGGCTCTTTTTCATTCTGAGGATTAGCAAGAGATAAAAAACAAACAAACAAAAAAAAAACTCCACACTGTTTAACATACAGCAGCAGCTTTTCCATGCTGATAAGAAACCCACACTCTAGAAGGTCTCTGGAGACACTGTAAGCACACAGCTTCTGAAGCGTTCTTCAGGTTATCCATATTTATTCATTCACCCAATAGTTTTGGATCACCTACTGTGTGCCAGGGTTGCACTGTAAGGAGGATTGATACCAGGCTGTAAATTGACAGGAGGCCAAATCCCAAGAGCAAGAACACAGAACCTTGCTGTCTGATGTGTGCCCTGAATTGCCTACATCTAAAAAGAGAAATTAGTTCATGAAAGCTGAAGGAGAGAAAGTGGATAAAAAAGGGATGTCCTAGTCATTGTCATCTCCTACTCAAGTGACAGGAAAGGGGAAAGAATGTAGAGACCTCTGAGAATAATGAAAACAACTCCCAGCATTTCATTTATACGTTGTCTTTAATCAAAGTATGCTCTGCATGTTAGTGAATATGTACAGTCAATCCTTCAAGATACAAGTGCACTGAATATTTCAATACAGAGGATACTAATATGCAGAGGTATTGTTATTTTGTCGATATTAAATACTGAGTAAAACTGCCTACAAAGTAAACCTTATTTCAAGCACTGCTTTCAGAAACATACTGACAAGCCATGAAAACAAGCCGTAAAAGTCTTCAGGGTTCTTTCATTCATGTCAGTTACATTTTATATTCTATGGGAGAGTATTAATCTGTGGTTCTGTCTTAGAATATCTCACTGCAATAACTGAGAAAATCAAGCAAACCTTGGAAATGATGACCGCCATCGCCAGGTTCTCAGAATGAGCCGCGACATAACCAAGCATCATGATGCCAGGCAGCCTAATGTTGCCTTTGCAGGACCCAATGCAATCGATCACAGCAGCAACTCCCCCTGTGTTAACTATCAACTGTGAGAGCTGAGAGAAAAGGAGACTTAGGTAATTGTGATGGTAAAGCACAAGATGATCTTTGAATATTACTTTAGTATTGCAAACTTTTTAACTAAGGACCTAAAAATATCTGGTAAAATTTGAAATATGATCTTATAAAATTACTATATTTATAAAGAAATATACAAGTACAATAATCCTGCTATTTCAAATGTACAAATATACTCACCATGCGTAGCTTTACTCGGAGCTTCAATTTTTCATGCAATGATGACACAGCTTTAATACCTATTATAATGGATGTTAAAACTCCTCACCTAGACACTACACGTAGGGCTAGTTCATAAGTAGCTAAAAACTGAAAGTCCAATTTGTGAATATGAAGCAGATTAATCATTGAATGCTGAAAGACAATGTCAGACTTGAAATATTCTAGCATAATTATCTCCCATTTGTGAGCAATGATTACTGGCTGATTACACTTCAATCATGAAAAATCTCAATCAAGTGAAGATGTTAGGTAAAATACAGAATGAGGACTTTAAAGTTTATTAAAATGAAATTGATTATTCAAAATATACATAGAAAAATATACAACTTTAGAATCCACCCAGGTTTGCTTCATCACTATTCCGTTGGCATCGAAGAACTCAGAATGGAAACCAGCATATAAGAGCAGCTACTTGAGTGGTTACATTAGGCTGGGGACCTGGTGGTCTCTCCCAACCTGGAACTGTACAACCTCTCACTACTCCCCGCTGACCTAAAATGACAAGGATGACCAAGGTCCATGGTCCCCAGAATCTAGACATGGAAAGCAGGAAATGATTAAAAACTGAGATTTCAGTTTCAAACTCCATGGATATAATCCAGTGGTTCTCAATGGGGTCAGGGTGGGGGCACTTTTGTCCCTTGGAAAACATTTGGCAATATATGGAGACACTTTTGATTATCATGACGCTGGGAGGGGTACTACTGGCATCTATCTAATGGGCAGAGGCCAAGGATGCTGCAAAATATCCATCCGACAGTGTACAGGATCCCCCTCCACACAGTTACCTAGTCCAAAATGTCCATAGTGCTCAGGATGAGAAACCCTGACCTATCCAGATCATGTGGCACAGCACTTGGGCCCTGTGTACAAACTGATGTTTTACTTCAACACGAAAACTAACTCATGGTATTGCATTTAAAGCTTTTTTTTTCTTTACCTCGGGTGTATGTTTTGCAATCTCTCTAATTAAAGTACAAGCATTTTTCTTCACGTATTCATCTTTGTCCTTCAGACAGGTAAGTACAACTGGGAAAATCTCTGCTTCAACCACCATTTCTGCCAGATCCACAGAATGTTTTGCAACCTGACTGAGAGCTGAAAGGACCTGACGCTGTTAAGCAAAAACCAAAATAAAACAAAACATTATGCATAGTCCACTGCAGTGTTCAGACACAGTTTAAACACCTTTTTACATAGTCAAACTCCTTTATAAAAGAAAAACAATTGGATATCTAACAAAACCTGATTTCTGAGTCTCAAGACATTCACATCTTAGTCTTATACCTAAATAATCAATTTCTTAAAGACCCTAATTTCCAAATTAAGTGTCTTAGTTTTTTATGGACTATTTTAATCTGTACCACAGATGATCTAAGCATATGACCTTTGGATGAATACTATTTCTTAATTATGTAATACTTAAATTGTTAATTTACAATACATGCAATAAGGTAGTAGAAAAAGATCAAGCAGAACTAACATTTTCTTGTTGGCATGATGCTGATAACATTTCAAAGAACTTTACATTGCTTAGTTCATATTAACAATTTAAAAACCTTATAGGATATAACTATTACAATATAAAAGTATAATCGGTGACTATTTTAGAAAGCTATAAAAATATATATAAATATGACAATGTTCTTAAGAAATTTAAATAGTGGTGGGCTAGAAAACCTTTAGGTCCCTTCCTACCCTGAAATTCAATCATTATGGGATTCCTTATTTTAGTCATTAATGTTAATACTGATGCTACTTCTAATTTTAAGCCTTGCACATACCTTTCTCAGTCATGTGTTTATTGTCTAATCTTTACAGCATGACTCACATATTACAAGGCCAAATACACCATATAATCACACCTGTTTTCAGTGATAATTTACGACTTATCTTTAATGTATAATATTAATCTATACACATTTCCATTTTCTTAGATTAACAGAAGACTGGTTTGTTTTTGATTATTTTTAAATACCTTCAGTTTAGCATCAGGGTTCAGGATCATCTGGGCTAAGTGAGCAATTGCTCCCGCATCCACCACTGTCTGTGCCAACTCTGGGGAGTGCTTTGAAATATCGCTGAGAGCCGAAGCAGCAATCCTTTTCAAAGCAATTTCTGGCTCCTGGATACAGAGTACTAAAAGAGGAACCGCTCCCGCGTCCACCACAGCTTGTGACAGTTCTGTGGGCCCAAGAAAAGTAATTAAGTGAGTATGGGTGACTGACCCTTGTGCAAGCCATTTTTCACCCTGACAGATACAGCAAAGAAAAAAGGGGAGGGTGTGCTTCACTGTCTCGACATCTGCATTTCAAATCAGCCTTCCTGGTTTCGTAAACTATGTGGACCAATCCTGAGCTGAAAAGAATACAGGTCAATAGATGGACCTCCATTTACATGAACACATTTGAGGTAGATTAGGCTGAAATGGCTTGTTTTTCTTTTCTTTTCTGTTTTTTAAGAGAGTAAGCAGATGTCAGCTGTTTAAAGCTCTGACAATTCTGTACTTCTCAATAGGCAAGCATTTTATACGTGGTTTACAGTATCAGAAAAATTTAAAGCACTAAAAATTTACCAACCACACTAATTAGACAGTATTTTGTGCTGTTTACATGAGTAAACATTAATATGAGTCTTGTACCAATAATGTCAATTTTTAAATTCCTTTCATCTTATAGTACTTTCAAAAGATTTTCTTAAAACTTTACACGAAATGCATTTTTATTGTACATATAAAAACACTTTCAAAAACAAGATCTACAACTGAACAGCATACTTTATATAAATGTTAATGTTTAGGTAAAGGAGTAAATTTATCCTAAGCATTTTACATGTCAGAAATAAACATCTTTTGAATACACATGTTGATTTACTTGTGTGCCCAAGAAGAACAACTACAAAAATAATAACATATTTTAAATTACAGATAATGAGAGACAGGCACGTAGACCCATGTAATATGTATGTAAAAAACGTCTTTTGGAAAACATAACACACAATACACAGTTACAGATTCTATTTTTATTGTATTCATGGCTTCTCTTATTGAATCACATATGCTCATTTCTATAATCTCTTCCTTTCAAATTATGTCCTCATTTTCCCAGAATTGTAGTGCCCTGACAATTTAGGTCTTAATAGCCAAGATATCTCTTCAGGATATCACTTAAAGTTTTTAAATATGGAGTTTAATTTTTCAAAAGATTGGTAATATACTTTCTAAAAAGAAATAATGTTAGAAAATACAGATTGGCATCCAGTATTTGTTTTCCTTAAATTATTATAATTATCTTACAAGTCCCAATGTTGCATAAACCATTCATTCTTTCATTAAACAAGTATTAATGGAAGATTACTACGTGCCAGACGCTTTCAACTCCGGTGCAGATGACAGACTTCTACAAATTAACACTACACTGATTAGCAAATAGCTTGCAGTATTTAAAATGTGGTGTGAAATATGAAATACAATGGTAAATTAATATGTAATCTCAAGAACTAGAGGCAGATACGTGGAAAATAGTTTTTAAAAAAAAGACAACAGCAGCAACAGACTAGAATACCAACACTTTCCTCAGAAGCATCTCTGTGATTCTATCTCAACTGCCTGAAAACCAACAAGACAGCAGGTAAAACAGGTGATCACTGTGTCTCTCCCTCCCCCATTCATCCAAGGGAAATGGAAAGAAAGATAAAGTGCGGTATTATACAAAATTTCTAGATATAATTTTCATATTTTATATTAATGAATATGTTATTCAATCCAGTCCAAGTACACAGGTGTTCGTATGGTAATATCAACTTTTTATGTACATATTTCAGGGTACCTAGAATATATATAATGGGCTGAAAATTTTGTTTCAAGAGAGTCTAAGGATTAGTTCCTCTATGTATTATCACTTTTATACAGTTTCTAAGAGTGAAGAATATGCAGTAAACTACAACTGTTTCAAAGTACTATTAATAAAAACTTAAGGTTCTTTTTTAAAAAAAAACCTATTTACCTATTATCTTTGTTATCCCCACCCATTTTATCCTTTCCTTGAATAACAGAGTGCCATATCCTCTTTTCCCTGAACCATGTAATGTCAATAATGAAGCAAACTCTGCTGCTCTTCTGACTTGTTACCCAATCCCATCCTAAGCTGTTTTTGGTTCTCTCTAGAGTTCTGAGGTTAAAATGTGGGAAAGGCTGGGGATGGCGCTGGAGGAAGATTCGCCATGAAGGTAATGAAGCTTCCAAAGACTTGCATTGGGCCTAGCAACTTTGTACTTGCGATTTTATATACTTTACATCTCCAATTTTTAAAAAAGATTTGTATTAAAATATAGTTAACATGCTATATTATATTAGTTTCAGGTGTACAACACAGTTATTCAACATTTATATACCTAAAGAAGTGATCACCGTGGGAAGTCCAGCAACTAGCTGACACCATACTGTGCTATCACAATATTATTGACTGTGCTGTACATTACATTTCCATGACTTATTTGTATACCTGAAAATTTGAGCCTCTTACTCCCCTTCATCTATACCCCCCCTTTTTTAATTTTGTAATGACAGTGACATTCAATATTATTTTATTTTAATTTCAGGTGTACAGCATAGTGGTTACATCTCCAAATTTACGCCGTCCTAAAAAAGCGGCATCTGCTCTTGGATGACACACATTGTTATTTAAAATGACATTGTTCTACTACCTTCATACACATATTAAGTATAAGATGATGTAGTACATACAGGTAAGAATACAATAAGCCTAAATAATGCACAATATACCATATTACACATGCTAGTGCTACCTCTTTATTAGCCTGCCTCTGTCGCTATTCTTTCTCCTATGGCATATCTTGCTCCTGTTCCCTACTATGGCTTCTTCTGGCATTTCTATGCCAATGACTGTTGGTGTCTACCCAACAGCCTTTGTCAGCCAGGGCATGGACTTGTGGACCAATCCTGGCCAATGAGTAGAAGTTTAAGCCACTTGTAGTTGATATTCTGTACCTTACAGCCAAGAAACATTCTGAGGTAATTCTGGCTTCGCTTGTGCTCATTGTATGTGTATATTTTCCTCTCTTCCTTCAGTCATTAAGTGTTCATTAAATGCATACTATATGCTAGAAATCTGGCTAGACGTTGGGCAGCAGAATGGAATAAAACATTGTTTTATTCTAGACGCCTTTGCTCAGGATGAATATATAAATACAACACTGCAAGTATGGAGCAGAGCTAGGAGTCAAGTCTGTGGAGTGTTTGGCGAAAATGTGTATTGGGGTGCATTTCAGGCAGTGCTTCCCACCTTACTTCTTTATGGCTGTTTTCTTTTTTCCCTATACTTTCTCTAAAAAAAGGAGTAGTAACCAAAACATACAAAATTCTGATACATTTAAAAATATCTACCCATAGGAGAAATTTCACAGAGCTCATTTTTAAACTCTAATTTGGAAATGAATTTTGGTTCAATTAATTTTCTCATGCTTATGAAATCAAAGATTGATGTGTACAGAATTAGAGGCTCATAAACGGTTTGACGCCCTCCCACCCCCCAGAAAAAAGCAGGGAGCCAAGAAATTTATCTTCCCGTATCTTTGAAAATATTTCAGCATAGTTTTAAATTTTAAGCAAATCTTCAAAAAAATTAATTTTTTAAAAGTACACCTATTGTTCAATAACAAGTGACATAATCATATACTGTTAATAACAAGCAAGATTAGAACTAGTTATGCAAAGAAAATGAAGAGAAAAAACTTATTAGGATGGTGCAAAGTAATTGCGGTTTTTGTAATTATTTTCAAACTTTTAAACCGCAATTACTTTTGCACCAATCTAATAGTTTGCTATGCTAACAGGATTTATACTGCGTTGATGGTACTATTGGTGATATATTTTCTTCTATATTTGCCAAATTGTCTTCAGTGTGATTATATATACTTTTTTAAAATAAAAGAAATATGAACATGACTTCTGTCCATACTTATAGCTACTGCTGGGGCTAAGTATATTAACATTACTATTATAAAGGAAAAATAAATATAGACATTTCAGTTTCTCAACATGGCAGAAAGTTTCTTATTTTAAAATATGGTGGGAATGTTCTTCCCGTAAGCAGCCTGAAATGACCTCTGAAAATGATTCGCTATTCACTTGACCCAGAGAACCCCACAAAATCATGCAAATCAAGAGGTCCAAATCTTCATGTTCACTTTAAGAACACTCGTGAAAACTGCCCAGGCCATCAGGGGCATGCATATCCGAAAAGCCACCAACAATCTAAAGGCTGTCACATTACAGAAGCAATGTGTGCTGTTCCATCCTTACAATGGTGGAGTCGGTAACTGTGCCCAGGCCAAACAGTGGGGCTCAGTGGCTCAAAAAGAGTGCAGAATTTTTGCAGCACATGCTTAAAAATGCAGAGAGTAATGGTGAACTTAAGGGTTTAGATGTAGACTCTCATGGATGGATTAATCCATACATGAGCTCTCCCTGCCACACTGAAATGTAACAAAGAGTAGATTGTTCTAAACCAGAAGAGGAGGTTACACAGAAGAAAAAGCTATCCCAGAAGAAACTGAAGAAACAAAAACTTATGGCCCAGGAGTAAATTCAGCATCAAATAAATGCTAATGGAGGTAAAAAACAAACAAACAAAAACAAACGAACAAACAAAAAAAACATGGTGGGAATGTATGTCTCCTTTAAAGAAAATATTAGGAAAGGGTGTATAATTATTCTGTAAATAATTACTACTATACACTAGAAATACCCATTTACTTTTTCACACTTTCTCTCTTACCTTAATCCACACCCTTTTTACAGTTAAAATATTACATTTTTTAAATGTTAAGGATTACATTTATTTTAAACAATTTTAGATGCAAATTGTCAGAGAGAATAAACTGTCCAATAGCACCTTCCTTATTCATAAATAACAAAAACCATCTATTGTACAAATATGTACAATTGAATACACAGCTCTCAGATTTGATGGTCAGCTGTTTTCAGTAAAGGAATACCTAGTATTTTTGGGCCTCACGAATAGCTCATTACTGAGTGAAGGAACTGAGGCAGGCTCCTCTGTGGGACTGTGACAGGGGTGGTGGCGGGGTCATCCCATCACACTTCTCTCTGCCTGTTTTTCCACGGTTCTTTCTAATAATATGTATGAGGCTTATGTGCATGCAGTTCTTTGAATATTATAACATGAAAATTTGGGGTGATAATCTTTGCTTTTCACACAGTTGCTTTTTCTTATGAATTTTCTTCTCTGCTGTTTTTAGGACCTGGATTTTTGGTTTTGGGTGGTTTTTTTTTCCTAACAAAATAAAGTTCTCTTTAACTAACAGGTGTGAAGTGTCACCATTTAAATGGATTCAAATCTTCAACTTAGCATAATCAAAAAAAGATCAGTGTAACTTCAGATTTAATTTTAAAATAAAAAAACACAGAGATAAAAGGGCTGACTTTTAAGCTCAACATTAGTTATAAAATTAGTACTATCTAAAACTGATGAATAGAATATTAGAAATGACTTCATGCTGACTAGAAAGGAAGACAGCAGACAGGCATGCCCGTTCGCATATAATAAGCATGACTGTAACAGGTAAAACTACACAAATCAGGCGCAAGCAATTTTGCTTCAATAGTGCTCACGATGGCCTCCACCCTTCCTCTTAACTGTTATTTATGGCTAGTTGCTTGTTTAGATCAGGAGTGGTAAGCTGAAATGTCCACGAGGCCCACGCAAGAAACTAGAATAAGTAAAGCCAGAGGGTGTCAGAAAAATACCCAGTGGGGGAGCAGCAGTGAAATGGAAAAGTATAGGCACCAGCTACAAGGAACAGCAGTTACTCAGCTTCAGCCCAGTGTGGCCATGTAGGAATACAGGCCTATGTTGTCAGATCTTTTGATTTTTCAAGAGAAGCCAGAAATCTGATTTTTAATGTGAAATTTCTCGATTTTTAAGTGTTGACAACTTTTTTTTTTTTTTTTTTTTTTTTTTTAAGAAGACTGTGTGAGGCAATGTAGTGCAGGCCAAATAAAATACATCCATCTGTGGGCCAGCTACAGCCTGCAACTGCCATTTTACAGCACAGGCTAACACAGCCTGTGGGGGGCTTTCTGGACGTGGAACGGTGATGTTCTAACTTTGATTCTTGCAGTCATGTTTTTGAGTCATAAAAGAACCACTCTAGTAGTTATTTAAGAAAATTCAGAGGAAAATTCCAAGAAATTAATGAAAACCTAATCATTGGTCTGCAAAAAAAAGGATTAATTTAAACATATAATACTCAAATTTTCTGCTCACAGCAGAGATGTGGGAGAGAATTTGAGCAAAATTAACTGATCCATCATGAGAACTCATAAAAAGTACTCAAAGTGAAGAGGCTCGCCAAAAGAAACAAAAGAAAAAATGTGTGTGTGTGTGTGTGTGTGTGTGTGTGTGTATTTAGCACACTAATTCAAAAATAATTAGGCAAATCAAACACCTCAGGAACTCTAATATCTTTTAACTTTATTGCTTTTAGTTTATTTTTCAAACATTGCCTTTAACTCACTGTTCCTAAGCCCTACAAAAAGTTATATTTTATTTGTTCCATTAAAAAGGAAAGGAAACCTCTTTTCCGGCTTTTGCAGTGCGACACAACATGAGCAGCAAAGTCTCCCGCGACACCCTGTACGAGGCAGTGCGGGAAGTCCTGCACAGAAACCAGCACAAGCACTGGAAGTTTATGGACACGGTGGAGCTGCAGATCAGCTTGAAGAACTAGGACCCTCAGAAGGACAAATGCTTCTTGGGCACGTCAGGCTTAGATCCTCTCTCTGCCCCAAGTTCTCCGTATGTATTCTGGGGGACCAGCAGCACTGCCCCCCAAGGATAAGTGGATAGTGACGAGGCCCAGGCTGTGGATGTCTCCCACATGGATATTGAGGTGCTGAAGAAACTCAACAAGAATGAGAAACTGGTCAAAAAGCTGGCCAAGAAGTATGATGCCTTTTTGGTTTCAGAGTCTCTGATCAAGCAGATCCCATGAATCCTGGGCCCAGGCCTGAATAAGGCCAGCGAGTTCCCTTCCTTGCTGACTCACAATGAGAACATGGTGGACAAAGTCGATGAAGTGAAATCCACCATCAAGTTCCAGATGAAGAAGGTGCTTTGTCTGGCAGTGGCTGTTGGCCACATGAAAATGACGGATGATGAGCGTGTGTGTACAACATGCACTTAGCTGTCAATTTCCTGGTGTCATTGCTGGTGTCAAAGAACTGGCAGAACATCCGGGCTTTATATATCAAGAGCACCATGGGAAAGCCCCAGCGCCTATACTAAGGCAGAGCTTAATAAACCATAGTGCTACCAAAAAAAAAGTAAAGTCATGAATCAGCATTTCTCTGCACTCAGGTGTACCTATTTATCAGTTTAAAGATATGCTGGTTTTTGCATCTGGCTGTAAAATACATAGCTGTATCACTTCAAAACTTTTAAAGCAGGTTAAAAATATACTTAAAATTTGGCTACCACTTATGTTAATCTTATGTTATGATAATCAGTCACCCCATTCAACCACATTTTTTATGATTTGGTAAAATTATAGTCAAAACAAATATGGTGTTGCAATTGCCAAAACTGGTTATACACTGACCGTACTCTAGTGTTATTTTAGGAATGTCACTTCCAAAGTAGAACAACTTCGTCTAATGTTTGGTCTAACCCAGCTATTTACAATTGGTTTAGTTATCTACTGCTGTGTAATAAATAAATCATACCACACTTAGCTGCTTAAAACAGGAACCATTTATTATTTCATAGTTTCTGTAGGTCAGGAATCTGGGAGCAGCTTAGCTGGGTGGTTCAGGCTGTGACCTCTCACTACAGCAGGCAGGATGAGGCTGTAGTTATCTGAGGCTTGATGGGTCGAGAGCATCTGCTTCCAAGCTCACTCACGGCAATGTTAGAAGGAGGTTTCAATTCCTCCCCACTTCTGGGGCCTTTCCTCAGGGTGTTCATGATGAGGCCTCTCCCAAAATGAGTGATCCAAAAGAGAACCCAGACAAAAGCTGCAGTCTTGTATATTCTAATCTCATAAGTGACACACCATCGCTTCTGCTATATTTCATTGATACAATGTGGGAGGAGACTACACAGGGATGTGACTAGGAGGAGGCAGGTAACACTGGGGGCCATCAGAGAGGCAGAATACCACAAAACCCTTTATTCTTCACCAACACATCTGAGAGACGCAACATCCTTCCACAGGTAACAATGGATCATTATAGCTACAATTCTGAACTGAGAGGCTGACATCTTCAATTGCAGGTGGGAGTGAGAAAAGGGGAGAGGAAATTTGCATATTATAACGAAAAAGTCTAATATATGATTTTTATTTATCTCCCCACCTCACCAATGTCATTTTTCTTACTGTCATCATTTCCACACCAACTTCTCTCCACTCAATCTTCAGAGCCACCAGTCTAACCTTTACACATTGGTTGAGTGTTGGAGAGATTAAGGGTAACACATATACCATATGCTTTGAAGGTTATGTAATTCTAGCTCCTTTAAAAAGTCAAGTGAGTCAAATAAGCCATTGATCTGAAGTTAATGGGGCCTTAGTAAGAAATTACAATCAGCTGGGATGGACGGCACACTTACAGATCTCAAGTACAAAAAGCAGCTTCAAACTATGTTAAGAAGCGGAGACGAGAGAAAGAGGAGGTAGGAAAGATAAAGACTTGGGTATGGCCTTGGAAGGTAATAGGTAGCATAAGAGTTAAAGCAATTTTTAAAACTGCAATTTTAGCAATTTTCAGTTTTTACTTATAACTACTTAGCTAAGACTAATCTAAATAGAATAAGGCAAAACGACAGAGGGGGTCGGAAGTGCTCTTGTAATAAAGAAAATAAATTACTTGGAGTCAGAGCTTTACAGAAGACACTTTTTTTGTATCTAGAAATTTTTTCATTTGTTTTCCACTTGCTTTTTATAATATTGCAACCATAGTTGTAGTTCCACTCTACGTACAATTTTGCAGTCTGCTTAAAAAAAAAATGGAAAATGCATATTGTATTATTGAAACTTTGTACTTTGTTCCAGCCCAGTTTTAGATAAGTCTCTGCCTTCGAGGAGCTCAGGTTCATGTAGGGGGCTAAATAGTATAGGGCTACTGGTTCCATGGTGGAATTCTCTACAAGAACATACAAAGGAGAGAGGAAACAGAAAAGGAAGACAAAGGAGACACTGGATGGTTAGAAAGTTTATAATATTTTTATAAAAGTGGTCTCTGGTCAGCAGTTCTTAGTGTGACTTTCCCTGAGTAGTCCCTTAAAGCTTCCCGTGGGTTTCTACTGTCTGCTTTTATTCGTGAGGATGGAGCCAGCCCTACAGTTTCAATAATTGCTTAATATCCCACTGAGTAAATATGCCATAATTTAATTAACCATTCCCAACTCTAGGACATTTGGTTTGGGTTTGGTTTTCACCATTATGAATTACTCTATAGTAAACCTCTTTGTACATTAATATTATGTATAAGTTATCTATTGCTACGTAACAAATGACCCAAACTTAGCAGCTTAAAACATCATTTATTATGTCACATGTCCTGAGGGTCAGGAATCTAGGAGCAGCCTTACTACGGGGTTTTGACTCAGAGTTTCTCATGAAATTGCCATCACAATATCAGCTGGGGTTGCAGTCATGTAAAGGCACAACTGAAGGAGGATCTGCTTCCAAGCTCACTCATGCACCGTGTTTCCCCGAAAATAAGACCGGGTCTTATATTAATTTTTGTTCCAAAAGGCTTATTTTCAGGGGATGTCTTAATTTTTCATGTGCAATAATCTACATTTATTCAAACACAGTCATGTCATCTTATTCTGGAGCATCTGTCTGGCTGACGATCTTAACCGGGGCTTATTTTTGGGGTAGGTCTTATTTTCAGGGAAACACGGTAACTGTTGGGAAACTCTAGTTTCTTGCTGGTTGTTGGAGACCTCAGTTTCTCACCATATGAGCCTTTCCATAGGCTGCCTGAATGTCCTCATGTCATAGCAGCTGTCTTCCCCCAGAGCAACTGATGAGAGAAAGAGATGACAGAAGACTCAATCTTTAATAGCTGGTCACCTATTCTTAGAAGTGACATACCATCACTTCTGCTGTGGTATTCTAGTGGTCACACAGACCAACTCTGGTATGATGTGGGAGGTGACTAAACAAAGGGGTCAATATCAAGACCCAAAATCTTTGAGGGGCATCTTGGAGGCTAGCCACTACAGGTCATACATATAATTCCACATACATACATACATACATACATACATATGTATGTGTGTGCATGTGTGTATTTATGTAAGATTCAGGCCCAGAATTAAAATTACTGAAGAGAAGAATGCTGACATTTTTTGAGATTCTTGATATTGTTAGATTAAACCACATGAAACTGCTATTTTTGTTAAGTCAAAACCAGTCAAATATAGGTAATTTCATGTAGGTACCTAATGTGCATTGCAATATTGTTTTCCAAAGAGGATGTATCAGTATACGTCCTCATCAACAATGTGTGACACTGGTGGTTTGGCCATTTACCTTATAACGTTCATTTTAAACCTTATATCAAGTGATTGCTTGAAGCTGAATCATCATTTTCTTCTCCCCAAATGGTATTTTCAGTTCCGTATTTCTTAACTTACTGCATATTAAAGCTGTTAAACTGATTAATAAGCATAAATATTAAGTATGACTTTTTGAGCATTAACACCATGTTGCTATTTAACAAATAACCACAAAGCATAGGCACAGTAATTCTAAGTTAGTGCTGTCCAACAGGAATGTGAGCCATATATATAATTTAAAATTTTCTATGTCATAAAACTGGTGGTGTGAGGTGAGCCTCTTGAAATCTCCCCTGGAATTTAAAACAAATTGAACAACTATAATTCCACAAAGAACTCCCTGTGCAGCAGACAGGAAAGAACTAAGAGATGCACAACTTAAATGACCTAAAGGTGGGCAAATTGGGTGAGCAGGGGTGGAGGGAAGTGGGAAGTGCAGAGACACTGGCCGTGCAGGTACAGCAGCTGAGATGGAGCTTAGAGCTCCAAGTTCCCTGCATTCCACAGCTGCAGGAGAGGAAAGAATTCAGACTGCTAGAACTCCCCTTACAGTCCACAGTCCTGCAGAAGGAAACAGCATATAATATGACCCAACGCTCACAGCAGAAACCTCGGAGGAAAGATTGACAGAAGAAGGGTGAAAATGGAGGTTTAAGCCCTCACTGCCAAGCAGAGGATGGAAGGCTTAGGCATGGAGCCTAGCCGCCCCCTCCCTACCCTCCCAGAGTTTGCCTGGCCCCCACCTGCCCAGAGCGGAACAGTATCAGTGTCAGATCAAAAGAACAGAATATTTGCAGTTCTGAGAACTGTAGCGCACAGTCACAGACTCCCAGCCCAGCTAGTTCTGGCAAAGGGAAGGGAGCTGTGGCAGCAAAACTGGCTGTGCAAGTGGTCACCACCATTGCTCTGGGCCATCTCTCACAACCCACCCTACCCCCTCCCCCACCTATCTGGGTGGATCCCTGCAAGGGTAAACAGAGCCCAGAAAAACACACAGGCCCTGAGTCTGGTGCAGGAAGAGATTCAGAACTTCAGAAGTTCTCCATATACCCCAATGGAGACGATGCACTCAGACCTAGGCACCAGCTCGCACAGTAGAAGCCCACCTTCCAGGGAATCCCCCCATTGCGTGAGAAGCCAGAACACTGCAGAGAAAATAAAACACTACAGTGTAAGAGAGAATAAAAGGCTGCAGTCGGACAGAAAAAAAAACATTCTACAAATACCTACTGGAAAACAAAAGAAAGAACTCTTGCTATCAACCTGTTGCAGAACCCACTCTTGTAGATGCCTAGGAACAGAAATAATAAATCATTAATTGCCATGAATAACCAAGGTCAGAAGACAGCTCAGAAGAAAAATGAAAAGTCTCCAGAAAATGAACTTAAAAGCATGGAAATATGTGACTTGAAAGACAGAGAATTCAGGATTACAGTTGTGGAAAAACTCAATGAGATGCAAGAAAACATAGACAGGCAGTTTAATGAACTCAGAAACAGAATCCAAGAACAAACTCAACATTTTATCAAAGAGATTGAAATTTTAAAAAAGAACCAAAGAGAATTTCTGGAGATTAAGAACTCAATAAAAGAAATGAATGAAATAGACAGCTTAGGTAATAGAGTTGACCAGATGGAGGAAAGAATCAGTGACATCCAAGATAGAAATCTGGAAATGACACAGATGGAAGAAGAGACAGACTTGAGACTTAAAAGAAATGAAAGAACTCTAAAAGAACTTTTGGACTCCATCAGAAAGAGCAATAAGAATAATGGGCATATCAGAAGGAGAAGAAAGGAAGAAGGGAACAGAGTATATTCAAACAAATAGTTGATGAGAACTTCCCAAACTTGTGGAAAGAAGTGGATCCTCAAATCCATGAAGCACACAGAATACCTAATTACCTCAATCCCAAAAGGCCTTCTCCAAGGCACATAGTATTAAAGCTGTCAAAAATTAAAAACAAAGAAAGAATCCTCAAGGCAGCCAGGGAAAAGAAGACAGTAACCTACAAAGGAAAGCCCATTAGATTACCATCAGATTTTTCAGCAGAAACACTACAAGCCAGGACTCAAATATTCAAACTATTAAAAGAGAAAAATTATGAGCCAAGAATAATATATCCAGCAAAGATATCCTTTAGGTATGAAGGAGGAATAAAGACCTTTACAGACATACAGAAGCTGAGGGAATTTTCTAACACACGACCTGCACTACTAGAAATACTGAAGGAGGCTATTCGACCTGATTAAAAAAAAAAATAAAAAAATTAAAAAAGGAATACAAAATCATGAGTAGTATTATGAACAGACAGAAGCAGGAATGGCAACCCCTACACCAAATAGGGCACTATACACTTAAACATAACATACAGGGTAAAGAAAGGAAAGGGAAAAAAAAAAAAAACACTTAAAAAAAGAGGAAAAAGACAACTTGCTACTGCAGCAAATAAACTCACAGCATAAATAGTGATAATTTGTGACAACAAAAAACAAAACAGGAGAAAGTAAGGTCTAAACTGGCACAAGGGAATGGAGAAAGAAAGTGTACTGAAGATAATGGAATACTTTAATAATGAAACTTTCTTTTACATAAACTTAATAGTACCACTAAAAAAAAAAAATAAAAAAATCCAGAACTGAAATATATAACATAAAAAAAGAAAAAAACAGAGGGAAAAATCATAGAATACCACCACACTGAAATAATAGATAGCAACAAAAAGGCAAAGAAACAATGGAGACACCATCCTACCAGAAACCCAGAGATAGAATGACAGGAAATTCTCATATATCAATAATCACCCTAAATGTAAATGGACTGAACTCACCAATAAAAAGGCACAGATTAGCAGATTGGATCAAAAAACTAAACCCAACCATATGCTGCATCAAAGAGACACATCTCAGTGTCAAAGGGTGGAAACTGACATCCAAGCAAATGGTATTCAGAGAAAAGCAGGTGTAGTCATACTGATATCAGATGAAACAGACTTCAGGATAAAAAAGGTAACAAGAGACAAAGATGGACATTTCATAATGCTAAAGAGACTATACAACAAAAAGACGTAACAGTCATCAATATTTATGCCCCCAATCAGGGAGCACCGAAACATACCAGGCAAAAACTAACAGAACTAAAGGGAGAAATTGACCAAAACACAATTATACTAGGGGACCTAAAATACATCATTGACAGCTATGGATAGATCATCCAAACAGAAAATAAATAAAGAAATAGCAGCCCTAAATGACACATTAGATGTAACGGACGTAATTGACATTTATAGAGTACTTCATCCTAGAACATCAGACTGTACATTCTTTTCTAGTGTACATGGAACATTCTCAAGGATAGACCATATATTGGGACATAAAACTGGCCTCAACAAATTTAAGAAGATTGAATCATACCAAGTGTATTCTCTGATAACAAGACTTTCAAATGGGTGATAAACTGCAAAAAGAAAGCAGGAAAAAACACAAATATGTGGAGATGAAACAACATACATTTGAAGAATGACTGGGTCAAAGAATAAATAAGAGGAGAGATAAAAAGATACATAGAAACAAATGAGAATGAAAATACATCCTACCAAAATTTTTGGAATGCAGCAAACGCAGTTTTAAGAGGGAAATTTGTATCATTACAGGCCCATCTAAAGAGGGAAGAAAAATCCCAGCTAAATAACCTCACGTTACGCCTTAAAGAACTAGAAAAAGAAAAACAAATGAAACCTAAAGTCAGCAGAAGGAAGGAAATAATAAAAATCAGAGCAGAACTAAATGAAATAGAGAACAAAAAGACAATAGAGAAAATTAATTCAACAAAGAGCTGGTTCTTTGAAAAGATTAATAAAATTGACAAACCATTGGCCAGACTCACTAAGATAAAAAGAGAAAAGACACAAATAAACAAAATCAGAAATGAAAGAGGGGAAGTTATCACAGATGTCACAGAAATACAAAAGATCATCCAAGAATACTATGAAGGACTATATGCCACCAAATTTAAAAACCTAGAAGAAATGGACATGTTCTTAGAAACATAGCTTTCCTAGGCTGAATCATGAAGAATTGGAAAATGTAAATAGACCAATCAACAGTAAGGAAGTTGAATCAATCATCCGAAACCTTCCCAAAACCAGAAGTCTGGGACCAGATGACCTCACTTGTGAATTCTACCAAACATTCAAAGAGGATCTAATACCTGTCCTACTCAAACTCTTCCAAAAAATTAGAGAAGAGACAATACTCCCTAACTCATTTTATGAGGCCAACATTACTCTGATACCAAAGCCTGGTAAAGACAACACACACAAAAAAAATTATAGATCAATATCTCTGATGAATACAGATGCAAAAATCCTAAACAAAATTATAGCAAATTGAATGCAACAAATGCATTAAAAAGATTATACATCATGACCAAGTAGGGTTCATCCCAAGAGCAGAAACATGGTTCAACATAGGCAAATTGAACAATGTGATACACCACATAAACAAAATAAAGGACAAAAATCATACGATTATGTCAATAGATGCAGAACAAGTGTTTGACAAGATACAACATCCATTTATGATTAAAACACTTAACAAAATGGGTATAGAAGAAAAATACCTCAACATAATAAACGCCATATATGACAACCCCTCATCTAATACCATAAATAACAGTGAAAAACTGAAGCCCTTTGGTCTATATTTAGGAATACGACAGGGCTGTCCCCTATCACCCCTGCTTTTCAACATAGTATTGGATGTCCTAGCCAGAGCAATGATGCAAGAGAAAGAAATAAAAGGCATCTTAATTGGGAATAAAGAAGTTAAATTATCATAGATGACATGATGCTATATATAGAAAAATCCTAAAGACTCCACCAAGAAGTTTTTAGAAACAATAAACAAATACAGTAAAGTTACCAGCTACAAAACAATGTACAATAGTCCATTGCCTTCCTATATACTAACAGTGAAATCTTAGAAAAAGAAATAAAAAATAAAATTCCTTTTGTAATTACAACAAAAAGAATAGAATACCTGGGAATAAACTTAACCAAGGATGTTAAAGACCTATATACTGAAAACTATAAGACATTTTTAAAAGAAATTGGAGAAGACACAAAGAATGGAAAGACATTCCATGTTCATATACTGGAAGAATCAACATAGTTAAAATAGCCATATTACTCAAAGCAATATACAGATTTAATGCATTCCCCATCAAAAATCTCAATGGCAGTTTTTAAAGAAATAGAACAAAAAATCATCAAATTTGTATGGAATCACAAAAGACCTTGAACAGCCAAAGCAATCCTAAGGAAAAAGAGCAACACTGGAGGTCGCACACTTCCTGACTTCAGCTTATACTATAGGACAACAATAATGAAGACAGTATAGTATTGGCAGAAAAACAGACACACAGACCAATGGAATAGAATTGAGAACGCAGAAATAAAGCCACATAAATAAGGACAGATAATTTTTGATAAAGGAGCCAAAAACATGCAATGGAGAAACGACAGCCTCTTCAATAAATGGTGCTGGGAGAATTGGAAAGCCAAGTACAAAAGAATGAAACTAGACTGCTATATGTCACTGTGTACCAAAATTAATTCAAAATGTATCAAAGACCTAAACATAAGACCTGAAACAATAAAATGCACAGAATAAAACATAGGTACTAAACTTATGGACCTTGGGGTCAAAGAGCATTTTATGAATTTGACCCCAAAGGTAAGGGAAGTAAAAGCTAAAATAAATGAATGGGACTAGATCAAATTAAAGAGCTTCTGCACAGCAAAAGAAACCATCAACAAAATAAAGAGGCAACCAACCAAATGGGAGAAGATTTTTTGCAAACAATGTCTCCAATAAGGGGCTAATATACAAAACATACAATGAACTCATACAACTCAACAACAACAACAAAACCAACAACCCAATGAAAAAATGCGCAGAGGACCTGAATAGACATTTGTCCAAAGAAGACATACAAATGGCCAACAGACATATGAAAAAATGCTGAACATCACTAATCATCAGAGAAATGCTAACAAAACCACAATGAGATATCATCTCACACCAGTTAGAATGGCTATCATCAACAAGACAAGTAGTAACAAGTGTTGGAGAGGCTGTGGAGAAAAAGGAACCCTCATACACTATTAGTGGGAATGCAGATTGGTGCAGCCGTTATGGAAGGCAGTGTGGAGGTTCCTCAAAAAATTACCATATGATCCAGCTATCCCTCTCCTGGGTGTCTACCCCAAAAAATCTGAAAACATTTATCCATAAAGACACATGTGCTCCAATGTTCATTGCAGCTTTATTTACTGTGGCCAAGACATGGAAAAAAGCAAAGTGTCCTTCAATAGATGAATGGATAAAGAAGTTGTGGTATATATACACAATGGAATACTATTCTGCCATAAGAAAAGATGAAATAGTACCATTTGCAACAACATGGATGAATCTTGAGATTATTATGCTGAGCGAAATAAGTCAGACAGAAAAAGTTGAGAACCATATGATTTCACTGACATGTGGTATATAAAACTGAAAACAGCAAAAGAACAAGACAAACAAATGAAGAAACAAAAACTCATAGACACAGACAATAGTTTAGTGATTACCAGAGGGTAAAGAGGTAGGGGGGTGGTAGATGAGGGTAAAGGGGATCAAATATATGGTGATGGAAGGAGAACTGACTCTGGGTGGTGAACACACAATGTGATATATAGATGATGTATTACAGAATTGTGTACCTGAAATCTATGTAACTTTACTAACATTTGTTACCCCAATAAACTTTAATTAAAAAATAAAAAATAAATAAAAAATTCTAGTAGCCCGATTTAAAACGTAAAAATAGGTAAAATTAATTTTAATAGTATACATTATTTCACACAATATATACAAAATATTATAATTTCAGCATGTCATTAATATTTAAATATTTTAATGAGATAGTTAACATTCTTTTTTCATACCAAGTCTTGGAAATCCAGTGTGTTCTACACTTATAGCATGTCTTGATTCATCTGAATGTTTTCATTGGAAGTGTTCAATCTCTATTTAGATTTCAAATGTTTACAATGGAAAAAATAGATTCACATAACCAAGTTGTTCCAATCATGACTGTAAGTGTTCCAATAATTGATTATCAATTTGTAAATTTATATTAAAAGTAAATAAAATTAAAGATTTAGTTCCTTAGATAGACTAGGCACAATTCAAGAATGTGATAGTGGCTACTTTAACATGTGACTAGTGGCTACTTTATTGGTAAAAGTGTGGCGTGAAATCAAAGGAGATATAGTAGAACATTCTATGTCTAGTAATAGAATTATATGACACAAATGGTTAAATAGCTACAGTTGATATCTCTTAAAGGCCAGAAGTACTATCTTGAGCAAAATGTTTTGATGCAATTAACTTATACTACATTTTTAAAGCAAGCTGGTACATTCATCTAAAACCACAGATAAGAGCAAAGCGAGCCCCCAAAATTAACTGTGCAAAATTATCAGATAACATGGTAATTACACAGCAACTATTTTCCTGTAGATCGTGAATTTAAAAATTTATGGTAAGATAAAATGAAGAGCATGACTTATTTCAAAGTACAATTCTTATACTAACAATGTCCCAAGCTTTTAATAGCTAAACTCTCTTGTAGATGTTTGTGAGATGCTTAATTTGAGTACTTTAAAATTTCAGTTAAGTACGCTATACTTAATCTACTCCTAGAAATTCAAATGTAAATACTTAAAAGATTTTAGAAGGATTTATACACTAGTGACTGGAGAACAAATCAAGTTAGAGAAACAATTTTGTTCAAACTCAAAAAATGTTATGATGTACTGTTCAAACTTGATTTATGACACCACTAGGATATAAATACCTTCTTCTTCATCCACGCAGCGCATAGACATTTAGTATTTGCGTGAAACAGAAAACAAAGCCTCAGACTAAAAGAATGTTAGGTACCATCAGGTAGAGAAAGTATTGTGTGCTGTAGAGGGCTAAGTGTCTCAAATCCTTTTTGATGATTACAGTGATGATGGTGATAAAGAATTTTTGCATACGTAAAGTTATAGGTCTTAGTGACTTAGGGAATAAGATCACAGAATTATACTTTATTGTTCCATATTCTAAATTCTTTCAAAAATGCCTCAAAAGTCTCAGAAGATTTTATTAACCAAGAGTTCATAGCTTTAAAAATCACAGTAAATAAAAATACAAAAGAATTCACAACATATTTTTTTGCTAGCATACAAACTATCCCTAAAAAGGACTAACAAATTAGGTAATTACTGAATAAAGTTATAATTGAAATGTTATTTTGTTTAACACATTTGGCTTCTATGTCCAAAAAACATAGAAGAGACATTTATTTTCACTTTATCTTTTCTCATCAACATGTAAGTAAATAGAAGAGTATTTATGGAAATAAAATTTAGGATCAAAATAGGTATAATATATAATATATACAATCTTCTATATATCATTTGCCTCTATGCTTGTGTGTTTCTCAACCCCCCCAAGATAAAATAAGCTATAAAAAAAAAAAGATGACACAGAAATCAGCATTATCATCTACAGGCATCAGTAAAGACAATTATCTGTAGGACTTTTAAAATAATTTGTAATTACTAGGCTCTAGTACACTTCTCACGTTCATCCTCACTGTAAGACATATAGTAAGACATAAAGACATAAAGTCCTTAGTTAACTCAGATATTTGTCATTAACATGTAGATTTTTAAAAAGTTAATTACTGCTTCCTAAGCTTGTGCCACATGATTTAGGCTACTGGTATTTATATATGTGTGGCAGGAGTGGCATGAGAAGAATATGTGCAAAAATTCTGAATTTTAAAATTCTTTTCTCCTTTTATCATTTCATCATTCTACACAAGACAGAAAAGAATCAGGCTGGCCAGCTCTGTCTGGATTCCTTCCTTACGTTATCTATTTAGTAAATAGGACATAGTCTACTGTTTCTATAGTGTCCAAATCAGCCAGTTCTAGAAATACTGTTCATCTTTGGCCACAGCAATCTCATCTCTTAACTGCTACTGAGCTGGAACGGAAATTTCTCACTTGATTTAGGTCCTAAGGACATAAATCAGGTCTATAGGAGGAAGAATTGTCACACATGTGGAAACCAGCCTCAGGGATTAAAAACAGAGGTATCCGGCAAGACTTTCAAATACAAGGAAGTTAAAACAAAGAATGATGAGCTCTCATACACTTTCCTTTCTCATACTATAAAAACGAAAAATCTCTGGAATGTTTTGAACAATTGCCAAGCAGTTCCACCATAAACTGCTGTCTGACCAGAAGAAATCCTTTAATCTCTCTACTTCATTTTCTTCATCTATAATATGACAATTATATTAATACCTAAAATGGTTTAGAACACCTAATTAAATGTATGCCTCTTAGCCAGGCTTGTGAACAGACAGAATTTACAACAGACCAAGTTTACAAGAGAGCATTTTTAGTGAAAGCTCCCAAAATAAACACTTAAAACTTACTTTGAGCCCAAATGTCAAAGATCATTCACACAAGACACTCATATGCCTCCTCCTTCCTCAAACTTCCAGCCAGGGTACTGCCTTCACCTCAGTCTCAAGTACTCTAATTGCTGCCACACTCCGGACACAATTTATTAGAAGTGCTTCTCCACAAAGCTGCTGTGCTAGAGACAAGGCAAGATAACGCTACCAGGTGGGAGCAGGGAGGAGGGCCTAAGCAGGTGAAGCACCTTCCGGGACCCCTCCCAATGGAAGCTCTGTGGCTCCAGAGCCCCACGGTTCCTGCTGCCTCGCCCCTTCACACTTCAGCCCTCCCAGGCTCCTCACCTCACCACTTGTATCTCCAAAAGCAACGTTACTCTTTAGAAATAGTGAGAGATTTGACATTGATGAGGTAAATATGTTATAGGATAATTCTGCAGAATGAGAGAGTGTGGCAAGAAGTAAGAAAGACAACCAATCTGAGAATTCTACCTCAGCCTTAACAAAGGAGCAGAAAAAAATATAAAGAAATAACTTATCTTCAAAGTAAGAGGTACATATTATCAAGTGTATTCAATAACTGGTGATTCAACCATAGAAGTTTAATGACATGATTGTACAGAGTTTTTAAAAAACGTCATTTGGTTGTTAGCCCCCAGTTCTCTTTGGTGATCTGTAAAATGCTTTAAAATCTGTATTTCCTTCTATTGCCCTTAAAATCTATATATAGAAGTAACTTTTAGAAATTGTATTTTTCAAATAAGGAAAAGTCAAACGATGCCCATTGGTTTCTCTCTTCTAATTATATACTTATTTTATTTTTATTAACTATACACAAAATCTTTTCCTTCTATTGCCCTTAAAGGTATACTTCATTTCTTTTGCATCTCCATTAAAGGTTTATATTTCTTATACTGTCTAATCAAACATTTTACAACTAATACCAAGAAGAAAACCTGAATGAATGTCCTCCCATTAATCTCAATATATTCCATTTTTAAGAAATAATCGAGAAAGAAATCAGGTTAGATGTAAATCCTGTAATTTCACTGATATTCAGGATGTGAATAATGGCGTCTTTTTAAAAGATTTTTATTAAAATATAGATAACATTCAATATTATATTAGTTTCAGATGTACACAATATTATTCAACAATTATATACCTAAAGAAGTGATCAACATGACAAGTCCAGCAACCATCTGACACCATGCCTCGCTATTAAAATATTATTGACTATATTCCCTATGCTGTACATTACATCCCCATGACTCATTAGTTTTATACCTGGAAATTTAGACCTTATTCCCCTTCACCTCCCCCCCCCCTTTTTTCAATTACAGTTGACATTCAATATTATTTTATATTTCAGGTGTACAGCATAGTGGTTAGACATTTGTATAATTTAAGTGATGCCCCTGACTAGTCTAGTATCCACCTGGCGCTATGCATAATTACTATCATATTATTCACTATATTCCCTATGCTTTACATCCCCGTGACTATTTTTAACTACCAATTTGTATTTCTTAATCCCTTCACTTTTTCACCCTGCCCCCCAACACCCTTCCCATCTATCACCCCGATAAATCTAGAACCCGTCTGACACCATACATAGTTATTACAATATTATTGACTATATTCCTTCTGCTACACCCTACATCCCCATGACTACTATGCAACAACAAATTTGTACTTCTTAATCCCCTCCTCTTTTCACCCACTCCCCCATTCCCCTCACATCTGGAAACCATCAAAATGTTCTCTGTATCTATGAGTCTGTTTCTGTTTTGTTTGTTTTTTCATTTTGTTCTTTAAATTCCACATAAAAGCAAAATCACATTGTATCTGTCTTTCTCTGTCTGACATACTCCACTCAGCACAATTCCCTCCAGGTCCATCTTTGCCACTGCAGATGGCAAGAACCCATTCCCTTCCATGGCCAAGCAATATTGTATTATATATATGTACCACCTCCTCTTTAAACATTCATCCATCAACACGCAGGCAGCCTTCACATCTTGGCCATTATAAACAATGCTGCAATGAACATATGGATGTACACGTCCCTTCTAAGTAGCGTTTTTGGTTTCTTCAGATAAATACCCAGACGTGGGGTTGCTTTATCTCTTGTTATAGCCTTTGTTTTAAAGTCTATTTTGTCTAGTATATGTACTGCTACCTCATCCTTTTTTGTTTGTTTCCATTTTCATGAAATATATTTTTCCATTCCTTTACTTTCAATCTATATGTGTCTTTCAATCTGAAGTGAGTCTTTTGTAGGCAGCATGTGTAAAGGTCTTGTTTTCTTATCCATTCAGTCACCCTATTTTTTTGATTGGAGCATTTAATCCATTTACAACAAAAGTAATTGTTGATAGATATGTAGTTATTGCCATTTAATTATTCATATTATTTATTTATTTAATTAGTTATTTTTGTCTTAAAGAAGTCCCTCTAAGATTCCTTGTAATATTTGTTTGGTGGTGATGAACTCCTTTAACTTTTTCTGGTCTGGGATGCTATCCGTCCCAGATTCTAAATGGTACCTTTGCTAGGTAGAGTATTCCTGGTTGTAGGATCGTGTTTTTCATCACTTTGAATCTTTCCTGTCAATCCCTTCTGGCCTGCAAATTTTGTATTCAGAAATCAACTGACAGCGTTATGGGAGCTCCCTTGTAGGTAACTAGCTGCTTTTTTCTTGCTACTTTTAAGATTCTTTCTTTGTCTTTAAGCTTTGGGATTTTAATGACATGTCTTGGTGGGGCCAATTTTGGTTCAACTTGTTTGGGATTCTCAGTACTTCTTGAGCTTTTGTGTCCATTTCCTTCACCTGGTTAGGGAGGTTTTCCATCATTATTTCTTCAAATGCTTTTTCTTTCTTTTTTTTTTTCCTAGGTTGATAGCTTTTTTCTTTTTAATTAAAGTTTATTGGGGTGACAACTGTTAGTAAAGTTACATAGATTTCAGGCATAAAATTCTGTAATACATCATCTATATATCACAATGTGTGTTAACCATCCAGTGTCACTTCTCTTTCCATCACCTTATACTTGATCCCCTTTACCCTCATCTACCACCTCCCTCCCCCACCCTTAACTTCTGGTAACCACTAAACTATTGTCTGTGTCTATGAGCTTTTGTTTCTTCATTTGTTTGTCCTGTTCTTTTGTTGTTTTCAGTTTTATATACCACATGTCAGTGAAATCATATAGTTCTCAACTTTTTCTGTCTGACTTATTTCACTTAGCAATATAACCTCGAGATCCATCTATGTTGTCACAAATGGTACTATTTCATCTTTCTTATGGCAGAATAGTATTCCATTGTGTATATATACAACAACTTTATCCATTCATCTATCAAAGGACACTTTAATTGTTTGCATGTCTTGGCCACCATAAATAAAGCTGCAACATTGGAGAACACACGTCTTTATGGATAAATGTTTTCAGATTTTTTGGTTAGATACCCAGGAGAGGGATTCCTGGGTCATATGGTAATTCTATTCGTAATTTTTTGAGGAACCTCCACACTGCCTTCCATAACGGCTGCACTAATCTGCATTCCTACCAACAGTGTATGAGGGTTCCTTTTTCTCCACAGCCTCTCCAATACTTGTTACCATTTCTGTTGTTGATGATAGCCACTCTAACTGGTGTGAGGTGATATCTCATTGCGGTATTTATTTGCATTTCTCTGATGATTAGTGATGTTGAGCACTTTTTTATATGTCTATTGGTCATTTGTATGTCCTCTTTGGAGAAATGTCTATTCAGGTCCTCTGTTGATTTTTTCATTGGATTGTTTTTTGTTGTTGAGTTGTATGAGTTCCTTATGTATTTTGGATATTAGTCCTGTTCATAATACTACTCATGGTTTGGTCTTCTTTTGTGTTTTTTTATCAGGTCGAGTAGCCTCCTTCAGTATTTCTTATAGTGCAGGTCGTGTGTTAGAAAATTCCCTCAGCTTCTGTACATCTGTACATCTTTATTCCTCCTTTATATCTAAAGGATATCTTTGCTGGATATATTATTCTTGGCTCATAATTTCTCTCTTTCAATAGTTTAATATTTGAGTCTACTCCCTCCTGGCTTGTAGAGTTTCTGCTGAAAAATCTGATGATAACCTAATGGGCTTTCCTTTGTAGCTTACCATCTTCTTTTCCCTGGCTGCCTTGAGGATTCTTTCTTTTTCGTTAATTGTTGACAGCTTCAATACATTGTGCCTTGGAGAAGGCCTTTTGGGATTGAGGTAATTAGGTGTTCTATTTTCTTCTTGGATTCGAGGATCTAGGTCTTTCCACAAGTTTGGAAGTTCTCATCGAAAATTTTTGTATATATTCTCTGTTCACTTCTCCCTTTCTTCTCCTTCTGGTATACCCATTGTTCTTATATTGCTCTTTCTGATAGAGTCAGAAAGTTCTTGGAGAGTTCTTTCATTTCTTTTAAGTCTCAAGTCTGTCTCTTCTTCCATCTGTGTCATTTCCAGATTTCTATCTTGGATGTCACTGATTCTTTCCTCCATCTGGTCAACTCTATTACCTAAGCTGTCTATTTCATTCATTTCTTTTATTGAGTTCTTAATCTCCAGAAATTCTCTTTGGTTCTTTTTTAAAATTTCAATCTCTTTGATAAAATGTTGAGTTTGTTCTTTGATTGTGTTTCTGAGTTCATTAAACTGCCTGTCTATGTTTTCTTGCATCTCATTGAGTTTTTCCACAACTGTAATCTTGAATTCTGTCTTTTAAGTCACATATTTCCATGTCTTTAAGTTCATTTTCTGGAGACTTTTCATTTTCCTTCTGAGCTGTCTTCTGACCTTGGTTATTCATGGCAATTAATGATCTATTATTTCTGTTCCTAGGCATCTACAGGAGTGGGTTCTGCAACAGGTTGATAGCAAGAGTTCTTTCTTTTGTTTTCCAGTAGGTGTTTGTACAATGTTTTATTTTCTGTCTGATGCAGCCTTTCATTCTCTCTTACGCTGTAGTGTTATATTTTCTCTGCAGTGTTCTGGCTTCTCACACAATGGGGGGATACCCTGGAAGGTGGGCTTCTCCTCTGTGAACAGGTTGCCTGGGTCACAATGGATCGCCTCTGTGCGGGGATGTGGAGAGCTTCTGAATTTCCAAAGCTCTTCCTACACTAGTTTCAGAGCCTGTGTGTTCAGTGGCTCTGTTTACTCCTGCAGGGATCCACCCAGATAGGTGGGGAAGGGACAGGGTGGGTTGTGCAAGGTGGCCCAGAGCAATGGCAGCGACTACGAGAACAGCCAGTACTGCACCCAAGGCTCTCTCTCTTTCTCTGGAACTAGTTGGGCTATGTGTCCATGGCTATGGGCCACAAGTCTCAGAACTACAAATATTCTGTTCTTTTATCTGAATTTGCTACACCATTCTGCTTCTAGCACTGGAGTGTGGGAGGGGTTGGCTAGGCTCTGTGCCTAATCCTTCCATCCTCTGCTCAGCAGTGAGGGCTTAAACCACCGTTTTCAACCTTCTTCCCTCAGCCTTTGCGCCAAGGTCTCTGCCATGAGCGTTCGGTTCAGCTGTGTTACATGCTTATCCCTCAAGTGGGACTGTGCGCCATAAGCAGTGCCCTAGCAATCTGAATTCATCCCTCTCCTGCAGCTATGGTAGCTCCGGAATGCAGGGAGCTCAGAGCTCCAAGCTACTAGGTGTACATCCTGCGCCCAGGCAGCCCACATCATCACATTTCCAGCTTCCCTCCTCCCCTACTCGCCCAATTTGCCCACCTTTAGATGATTTCAGTTGCACGTCTCTTAGCCTTGCCTGTCTGCTGTGCAGGGAGTCCTTTGTGGAATTATAGTTGTTCAATTTGTTGTAAATTCCAGGGGAGATTTCAAGAGGCTCACCTCACACCACCATTTCTATGACATCATTCTCCGATAGCCAAATAGGTTTTCCATTCTTTGTTCTCTCTCTTCTCCTTCTGGTACCTCTATAATGTCAATGTTGGTACACTTGATGTTTTCCCAGAGGCCCCTTCAATTCACCTCAATTTTTTGGATTCTTTTTTCTTTTTGCTGTTCTGATTGGGTGTTTCCTGCTACTTTATCTTGTACATCATTGGTTTGATCCTCTGCTTCATCTACACAACTATTGGTTCCCTGTAATGTATTCTTCGTTTCCATTATTGTATTCTTTATTTCTGACTGGTTCTTTTTTATGTTTTCTATCTCTATTTTTATGTTTCCTATCTCTTTATCGAAGTTCTCCCTGAGCATCATTATAACCAGTGTTCTGAACACTGTGTCTGGTAGATTGCCTATCTCCATTTTGTTTATTTCTTTTTCTGGAGCTTTGTTCTGTCCTTTCATTTGTGACATGTGTCTTTGTCTCCCCCATTTTAGCTGCCTCCCTGTGTTTGTTACTATGTGTCAGGCAGGGCTACTATGCCTCCTGGTCTTAGTAGAGAGGCCTTATGTGGGTGTCCTTTGAGGCTCAGTGACAGTCCCTGGTCACCAGAGTTGGGTGCTCAAGGAGTGGCCATTGTGTCAGTTGTGTATGCCCTCCTATTGTGGTTGAGCCTTGGTTGCTGTTTGCATGTCAATGAGAGGGATTCACCCTCAGGCTGATTGGTTGTGAAGACAGGCTGTGACTACAGTGGGGGAATTGTTGTGCAGGGGCTGACCCTACAGAGCAGGATTTGCTTTAGCAGGGCTCTGGTGCCTGCCCAGTCTACCCTTTGGGTGTGTCATCCTTGGAGGCAGCTGGGTGATGCTTCACCTCAGCCTGAAGCTGGCTTCTGGGTGTGCTGAATTTCAGGGCCTCCAGGGAGAGGCCAAGTTCAGCCACAGCATATGTCCTGCCTGGGACCACCTGGCATGAGCCACAAAGCAATCCACAGATGGCCACCACCTGTGCTGGGTTTGAAGATGGTTCAAGTGGCCCAGCTGCAAACTGGATGGGCTGTGGCTGGTGCCAGGCTTGAGCTGTTCCACAAGTGGTATGGAACATGCCAAAGCCAGATGCTGCTTGTTTGGGTTTTGTGAACCTTTGACTGATTTTAGGAAAGTTTTCAGCATGAGCCAAAATCGGCTGGTTGTATCTGAAAAGCCACTGGAAGTGGCTTCCATGTGCCCAAAAGTTGGGTGGGGTGGGGTTTCTGGGAATCACCTGGGGCAGGGCAAAGGAACGGTGTTAGCCAGGTTGATGGAGACTCAGATATGGTGGCTACCTGCATCTGCACACTGGGAGTGGGGAGGGCTCAACAAAGAAACAATGGCTTCTGCCAGTTCTTCCATCTGGGAGAAAGCAGCCCCTCCAGCTCTTACCCTGAAGCCAGACAACTTAGTTCCTGCCATATGTCCCTGGAATATTTTGAGCTAATGCCCTAGTGCTGGAGCTCAGAGTGAGTGAGTCCATCAATGAGCAAGTCTGTGCACGGGCCCTTTAGGAAGAACACCTGGGTCTGCAGCCTCCTTTGACTCACTCAGCCCTAATCTCCGCTGGTTTTCACAACCAAAAGTTATGGGAACTTCTCTCCCCACCACTGAAACCCTGGGTTGGGGAGCTTTGAGGGGCTGGGACCCCTTGCTCCTCCAGGGAGACCTCCACAGTTGAGATAGCCCTCCCAATTTTTAATGGTCACACGCGGGTGTGGGACCAGCATGTTCCAAATCTCCACCCCTTCCACCACTCTCGAGGTGGCTTCTTCTGTATGTCCTTTGTTGTAGGGCTTCAGTTTAGCTAGACTTCAGGCAATTCTCAATGATGGTTGTTCTATATGTTAGTTGTAATTTTCATGTGGTTCTAAGAGGAGGTAAGCACAGCATTTACCTACTCCACCATCCTGACAGGAAATCTCAGATAATAATCAATGACTTCTTTTATCACTTACTAAAATGACAATTCCCTTTCTTTCTGAGAAATCTAAGTAGTAATCTCTTCTGGGAGCTTCTGGGTCTCAGCTCCTAAGTATTGTGAAATATTGAAATTATAGTGGGAATTTCATGTGGGAGACAGGTTATAGCAAAAATTTGAAATGGGATCCCTAAGACAGATCCTATTTATGCACTATTATAATTTAGTCTCAGATTCAACAAAAGGGAGGTATGGAAAGGCTATCTCTGGGTACCTGCCTGCGAATGCAGTTGTATGGGTGTCCCTCAAGGCTCTTTTGTTTGCACCATTCTTTTAAACACTCATGTTACAATGTGTTTGCAATAAGGTCTCTGACATAAAAAAAAAAAAAAAACTTACTAAATATACTCTTGTAGTTTCCCCATGATAACCAGTTTCTGATCTAAAACACTGCCTTAGTTTTCTCAATCAACATATAGTAAACAACAGTCCTAATGTGAACCTATCTGGAAAACCAAAATCCAGATGTTATGGAAATAATTTTGATATACTACCTCTGAATCATTCTAAGCATGACAATAGTTTTCTTTCTCAATTTAATTTTATATCATTTTCTTTCTTTTTTGTCCCTAATAGTTTCACCATTTGAAGAACCAAATTAAACATAACCATGGGAGAACCTCTTATTGTTTCTTCTGTTTTGAATTTCTTCAACAATCTTTCAAGAAATATGAAGCTGTACAGTACAGTGGTTAATGTGAGCTTTGGATTCAGACAGATTTAGACTCAAATTCCGGTTCCACCATTAATATAACTTCATGTATTCTCTCTTAAGTTCTACCCCATTTCTCTGTTTAACAGAGAGAATAATACTTACCCTAAGGGTACCACAATCAAAATGAGATAATGTATCTAGAGCATACTGCACAGACCTAGGCACAAGTAACTACTTGATAAAAAGTAGCTACTATATATATATATATATATATATATATACACACACACACACACACACACACACACACACACACTGAAAAATCTGGAAAACAAAGAAAAATACCCTTAATTCTATCACCCTAGTAACACAAACATGTATCTCTTTGTAATTTATGTCCACGTAAAAACTTATTTTTATAATTGTAATATACAATTTTGTCCTTTTTTCACATTATAATCACTTCTCCATGTAACCATGTAGGATTCATAATTATACCTTTTCAATTTGTTGAATGAGATTCCATTAAGTAAACTACCATAATTTAACCTCTAAATTCCTGCCAACTACTGAGGTTTTTTGATATTACAAATAATGCTACAATAACATTTTCATGAATATAGTTTTTTCATTCTGTGGAATTCTTTCCTTAGGATGAATTCCCAAAGCAAATATTTTTGGTGTAACCATGCTCTTAACCACTGGCTATATTTCTGCTTTACTCTTTTCCCCCCAAATAATAATAGGTGGGAAAAATACATTCATTGTTTTAATATGCAGGTCTTGATTATTAGCAAAGTTGATCATTTTTACATGTTTGTTAAACTCTATATTCTTGTTCTGTTATTTGTTCATATTATTTAGCAACTTCTGTAAAGTGATGGGGGCAATTTTGTTCCCCATGTACTTTTTAATAAGGGGGTGTGTCAGCACAATCTTCACACAAGAGATCCAGGTCCCTTCTTGATGACATCACTGAGCTGTCGGTTTATAAGAAAAGGTGCTCCTTCTCTTTCTCCTCCTTCGTGCCCAATATGGGCTGAATACAAAAATGTTCTAGAAAGTTATCATGTCTGTATCTTTTCAACATTACTCACTCATATGATATGGCCCTAGCTGGTTTGGAACACCCTATTAAAAGAGTGAAGACCCAATATACCCTGAGAGGTGACACACTAAAATAATTTCTCAACTGAACCAATTTACCAAGGTCTTTGAGAATTTATCAAATTCTCATTTGCCCCATTCTCTCCCTTTTTCTTTGCATCCTCAAATTTCTCTTTGGCTAACTAAGATAAAGACAAAAATGTATAGGTTTTTGTGAATTTGTGATCGAAACAACTTGGGCATCATTCAAAACATATCTCCCATAATATATGAAACATCAGTAAAACCTCACCTATGCTTTACTAAGCAAAATCAGATTTACCTAACAAATCTAAACTTTTATAATCCTATTTTAAAAGATGCTCCATTACCTGCATTATGTCTTGCAATATATCCAAGAGCCCAGGCTACAGCCTCCTTGACTCCAGGGTCAAAATCTTCCAAGCATATCACCAGCGTATCCAGTGCTCCGCAATCAACTATTGCCTGAGCTAGTTGAGGAGAATGTTTAGCAACTGCTCGTAACACGAAGGCAGCTGCTTTCTTGTAAAAACGCTACAAGGATAAAATAGATAAAACTCAAAGTGAGTTGAGCACTTATATAACCAAAAGTTAAAATAGACCAAAACCGATGTAAGAATGACATTATTGCAATAAACCTCAACAGCATTTAAATACAAAGGATGAAACACATCCTGCAAAATCATTTTGATTTTTTCATGTTCCCCGTTGCTCCTGTTCAGTAACTAAACTAAAACAATATAAGTCTTATATTACATTTCGACTATTTTATTCTAAAACATGCATTTACAAAATAAAATACTGTATTTCCTACTTATTATATTAATATTTCTTTTAAAATTCATAAAATAATGAGATTTTATGTATCTGCATTACACTGAAAGGTATTTGTTTGACCTATGGGAGCTCTTAGACTCTTAACATGTACAACTAAACTGTCAACTGACAAATTTGTTTCCTTTACTTGCCCTCAGTCTCTAAACATGATAGGCCTTTCATGACCTCAACTAATCCTTCTGGTGTCCTAAATTATCCTAAATAACAACCATGTTTTGAGATGCACTTACCAATCATTGGATAAACATAAAGGTAAAACATTCTTGATACATTTTAAAACTTAACCTGGCAAATAAACTGTCCAAACAATGGGATATGTTATTTATTCCTTTTTAGAAATGCTTTTTTAAAAAGGTAAATACAAATGACTTACGATTATGTGAATTTTAAGCAATGCTTCATATTTATAGTATTTTGTATATATAAATTTATCAGACTAAGAAAATAAAACTAAAACAATTTTCTTCATATAACTAAAAAATTATTTAGGAAGTATTTAGCTAGAACACTCACTGTGGTTTTATGGTTCACATAATAACACAGTAATGGTCTCCTGCCTCTTTTCATTAATAGAACCCAGTTAATCCTCTATTTTAGATTCTAAGTTTCTATTTCTTTACAGTGACTACTTAAAAGTCCCTGGGTAACTACAGTACTCATTTTGAAAGCATTCTGTTTGCTTAGTCTAACATGTTAAGGTACAGTAAAAATTGTAGGAGAGAGAAAATACATCAAGTATATTTTTAACATATTATATCTCAAAACCTGGTATATATTGAAGATATAAGAAATATGCTATGTTAATAATAATATTTTGATTTTGTGTATTTCCTTAGCTTCTTAAATATAACATATATAGATATTAAAATATTTGTTGTAAAGTCTAATTTTATATATCAGTAACCAAATATCTATTAATTTATTGTAAAAATTAGAATAGAGTTTCAAAATAGCTTTCCACAGATTATTTTCTTATAATTGTGGGAAAATAATGGTGATACATTTCTTGTCATTAACTTAAGCTAATTTAACTTTTATATTGCAGAATTTTCAAATTCACAGACAATTCATTGAGCATCAATAGTCACTACTAATTACAGTACCTATAATTCACACTTTCTGATCTCATTCACCTTTTCTCCTAATTTCCACTTTCCCAAATTCCTCCCTGGTCTCCCACTCCTCACCAAAATAATTTCCTTAAAAAAAAAAAAAAAAAAAGCAAAAGCAAACCCAGAGGATTTTGTACCTCATAAAGAGAGATTAAATCTCTCTTTAATGAATTCAAGGACTAGTAGGTGAATAAGATAGAAGCTTGTGACATAAGTATTGTTGAAAACAACTTTTGTTTTCCTCGGGCTTCATACGAGTGTATACTTATCTAAGCTGATCCTATAACTTTAATCTCCCAATACACAGAAATACTGCTTTATGTATAATTTCATTAACATTTTTGGCCTGTTTTCTTCTTATATTAACAGTAATTGAGAAAAGCTGCATATCAACCCAAAGTAAAATACCCTAAAGATATTATTACGTGCAGTTCAAAGAATTGAAGGTGTATTAACACCTTAATAATTCTAATGCCTACAAGTTTGCAACTGTACCCAAACTTCAAATTTTTAAAAGTCAAAGGTAGCAACAACAAAAACATATAACTCATTATTTTTAATCTTACATTCTGTTCTGCCAACGAATAAACAAGCTGTGGAAGAATGTCTCCCTTCACAACTGCTTCCGCTAGGTCATCATTATAATTAGCCAGTCTCCCAAGAGCCAAAGCTGCAGTCTGTTGAATTGTTGGGACCACATCCAGAAGAAGAGGTCTCAGCAAAGACATTACACCTGAGTTACATTATGAAAGAACAGAAATCAGCAAAATTTAAATTAAAATTTAAATTAAAAAACAAACATACAATTCAGCATATATGCAGATAAGAAAATTAAGGGGAAAATCAGCAAAAACAAAAAAATTATCCACTAAAAACTAATGGGATATTTAGAAGCACATGGCTGACCAAGACAAGAACAATACAACCTGTAATCATCAAAGCAGCAGCATAACATGGAAGTAAGAAAGGCGTGGGGATTAGATAAGAGTTTAAATCCCTGATTTGGCAAACACTGGCTATGTGACCTGACAGGGCTGTCATGAGGAATGCAGAGAAAGGCTGTGAAGCACAGAGTATAATGCCTACAGCATGGAGGGCGGGGCGTGGTAGATTCCCACCCCCACCCCACCCCCGGCCTTTGCAAATCCTATCTTTCAGGGCTCAGTTCAGATCCTTTCCTCTCAATGAAGTCTTCTGCTTGTTTTGTTTTTTTTTCTCTGATTCCAACTGTTGGGTCTTTTCTCTCATTCCAAATGAACTTTTTTATCACAGAAATTGTATCAGGATCTTTCTCAGAGGCAGGGGGGCTAGGTGGACATTTGGCTAGGACCTCACATTCATGAAGGGTTGCAAATCAGACTTCTGACATTACCTCCAAATAAATACATTCTTTGAGATAAGGAAATATATCGTATTACTAGCTCTCATAATATTCATTTTAGTAGGTATATCATCACAACAACAATAATAAAAGAAGCTTATATTTATGGAGCACTTATATGCACACATTGTTTTAAGGACTTGTTTTCCATACTAATTCATCAAATTCTCCTAACAAACCTATGAAGTAGGCCCTATTACTATGTCTATTTTACAGATGAGGAAATGGAGGCTGAGAGAAGTTAAGGAAATCATCATACCACTAATAAATGGTGGAGCAAGGTTAGAAATTCTGACATTCTTTATTGATAATCGCTAAATAAATAATATGTATTAAAAATTGAGGAGGTGGGGAAAAGGAGACAAATCAAAATTGCATTTTGGTCATTTTACTGGATACTCCCACTCTTTATATTAACTTTGCCTTACTATTAGGTTGGTGCAAAAGTAACTGTGGTTTAAAAAGTTAATAATAATTGCAAAACTGCAATTACTTTTGCACCAACCTAACACAAACTATGCAAAATAGTCGACTATTTGTGCTTTAACGATGGTGTTTTAGTCTAAGGTTGCAAGAAAGGTAATGACAGAGTCCAAACTGGAACAAAGTGCCCCTTGACTTTCTAAATTTTACACCATTTACATCAGGCCTTTCAACTTCAGTTATTACATCTTTTCTATAAAAACACACCCCAGTGATCTATAAAAGCAAATATTACTAATATTCTTTTATAATGTTATATCCAGAAACATTAACTAGAATAAAAGGAAAACATTTACAGTAACATTTAGGATGAGACAAAAATAATAGTACTACCAAATAACCTAAACAGAATGATAATGATGCTTATCACAGATAATAATGTGACCTGTGGCTTTTCATGACTTCCAATTTCATTTATTGATCATTTTTGTTTCATTTGGCCTAGTTAGATCATCTTACATAAGGCCACATTTACAAGTTTGAATCCCTCTCAGGCTGGTTAATTTTGCAGCCACAAAGCCCTCCTACTCATGTCCATGCAATAGCTCCTGTGAAACAAATCCCAGTGTTTGCTCATAAGTGTTGCTTCTACTGTTATCTATACTTTTTATAGAAATAATTTCTGAAATATCTCACAACAAAATGTTTAAAGCACAGGATAAGGTATTAGAATTACCAAATATTAACATGGGTTCATTCTAGAAAGTTGGA